>NW_028227265.1:101215192-101815192 GCF_978045245.1 Mus caroli
TGACAGCATTTCAACTTAGAATATCTTGGGGTGGTGGTGGGGGTGGTGTGGAATGCTCATTGTGATTTGCCATGTGAGCCTTTGCTGTAGGGGGGGTGCTGATCTCCTCTTCAATTTTCCAGGAGCCGACGGCAGTGAAATTCTTCCCGACTCTATCCCATCTGCCCCTGGAACGCTGCCTCATTTCATCGAGGAGCCCGAAGATGCATACATCATCAAGAGCAACCCGATTGCACTCAGGTGCAAAGCAAGGCCAGCCATGCAGATCTTCTTCAAATGCAATGGGGAGTGGGTCCATCAGAATGAACATGTGTCCGAGGAGAGCCTGGATGAGAGCTCAGGTGAGGGGTGAAGCAAACTGGAGAACCCGCAGCATCTCCCCAGACTGTCCTCTTGCTACTTAAGTGGTGGGAGGGAAGGGGAGGGAACATAAGCACTTATGTCCCCCTGTGTGGATGCAGCTAATGTTACCTCATTTTAGACATGCAAGACAGATAATCTCATCCCTCAGTGACCTGACAGCTTCCTTTGTTGTTTATTCTAGTGTAGTTCAGAGCCATTTTCATGCTCTGTATGACTTCAAACACTCCACGTTGTATGAAGTTAATATTCCCATTGGAAATTAAACCAGACAGTTGCTGTTTTCATTTGACGAATCCTAAATAATTTGGGGACAAATATTAAATCTTTCATCAAAACCGTTTTAAGCAGCATAATTTCAATCACTTTTATGTTTTTTTTTTCTCCTGGAGATTACTCTTATGTCTTTATTCACCACAGCTGGTGGTTTCTGGGCTTTTTTCTGAAGTTGTGTTGATCATTTAATAGTGATACAACCAGAACCCGAGCACCATATACTAAGGGCTTCTCATGATGGGTAGATTTTAGGATCATCTTTTGTAGCTGCCAGCGGCTATGGAGAACTGGGTTCCTAAAAGGAAAGCTGGGCTGTATGGGGTGGATGGAGAGAGAAGAATGAGACCAAGAAAGTTTCTGATCAAGGCCCAATATTTACTGCTTGAGTCAGAATTTTTAAATGGGGGGAAACCTTTCCTCCACTATGCCCAGATCTCATCGCATTGTCAGTATCTAAAACAAACAAACAAACAAACAAACAAAAAACCCAAAACCCTCAGCTGCTCAACAGGTAGTGGCTTCTTGCAGGAAGCTGCAGATGTGGCAGACAGTAGACTTCACTTAGGTTGGAAGGCTCCACCCTAGGTGGGCTAGTCATCTGTGGCAAAAACAAGGTCTGATTCTGCCTGCTCAAGCCTGGGGGGGATGGCACAATCTTTATTAGTGTGGCTATTTTTTTCTGATAAATAATGATAATTCAATCACACTCATCTAAGGTTTACTGAGTGTGAAAGATTTGAAGTCCTTAACTAGGCAGATATTATTTTGGTATTTACAGCCATTTACTGGGATAGATACAATTACTGACATCTACTAGGTAAGAACTTGGAGGCTCAAAGAGAAGTTAAGTGTACATGAAGAGGTGATACTAAGTCTCAGCATAATATTTTTTTTTATTATTATTACTAGTCTTATTATTCTTTTTTTTGATTTTTAATATTTTTATTACATATTTTCCTCAATTACATTTCCAATGCTATCCCAAAAGTCCCCCATAGCGACCCCCCTTCCCTACCCACCCATTCCCATTCTTTTGGCCCTGGCATTCCCCTATATTGGGGCATATAAAGTTTGCAAGTCCAATGGGCCTCTCTTTCCATTGATGGCCTACTAGGCCATCTTTCGATACATATGCAGCTAGAGACAAGAGCTCCGGGGTTCTGGTTAGTACATCATGTTGTTCCAACAATAGGGTTGCAGATCCCTTTAGCTCCTTGGGTTCTTTCTCTAGCTTCTCCATTGGGAGCCCTGTGATACATCCAATAGCTGACTGTGAACATCCACTCCTGTGTTTGCTAGGCCCCGGCATCATCTCACAAGAGACAGCTATATTTGGGTCCTTTCAGCAAAATCTTGCTAGTGTATGCAATGGTGTCAGCGTTTAGAAGCTGATTATGGGACGGATCCCTGGATACAGCAGTCTCTAAATGGTCCATCCTTTCATCACAGCTACGAACTTTGTCTCTGTAACTCCTTCCCTGGGTGTTTTGTTCCCAATTCTAAGAAGGTGCACAGTGTCCACACTTTGGTCTTCATTCTTCTTGAGTTTCATGCGTTTATCAAATTGTATCTTATATCTTGGGTATCCTAAGTTTTGGGCTAATATCCACTTATCAATGAATACATATTGTGTGAGTTCTTTTGTGATTGTGTTACTTCACTCAAGATGATGCCCTCCAGGTCCATCCATTTGGCTAGGAATTTCATAAATTCATTCTTTTTAATAGCTGAGTAGTACTCCATTGTGTAAATGTACCATAATTTCTGTATCCATTCCTCTGTTGAGGGACATCTGGGTTCTTTCCAGCTTCTGGCTATTATAAATAGGGCTGCTATGAACATAGTGGAGCATGTGTCCTTTTTACCGGTTGGGACATCTTCTGGATATATGCCCAGGAGAGGAATATTTTTTGATGAAGACATTGAAGTATTTCTAAAAGTTTAGATTTACTTATCTTATTGTATTTTAATATTTTGCTTTCAAGTATATATGAATACCCTATGCATGCCTGTTGCCCTAGTAGGTCAGAAGAGGACAGACATCAGGTCCTCTGAAACTGGAGTTGAGCATGGTTGTGAACTACCATGTGAGTTCAGAGAACCAAACCAGGGTCCTCTGTAAGAGTAACAAGTGATCTCAACCACTGAACCATCTCTCCAACACACTGTCAGAGATGGCTTTTTCTTGCTTTTTGGTTTCTTCTCATCCTACTTACTTGCTTCCTCAATATGTGGGCTTTGTATTGTTTTAATTTATCCTGTCTTGTCATGTTTGGTGGTTGTCTCTTAGAGGTCTGTCTGCTCTTTTCTAAATGGAAATGGAGGGGAAGTGGATCTGAGGAAGAGGGGAGGTGGGGGGAGGGAGCTGGGAGGACCTGAGGGAGGGGAAGCTGTGATTGGGATGTAGTGTATGAGAGAGGAATCTACTTTCAATAATAAAAAAGAAATAAATGATGAATAAAAAATTAAGCATACTTTTTAATAAGTAAAGGTTTTATATTTCACCACGTAACAGAAACCACATATGCTTTTGAACGTAGTTCCTTTCACAGGATTCAGTTTGAAGTGACACTTGATTATTCTTTTTTATGGGTGATGATTTGGTCAGTTAACTAGATATTAGATTTTGAATAAGTCAGGAGGCCTCAGTATAATTAGAAAGTTTCCAATGATCTCATTGTGTTAAATTTAATAATGCTAGTCAGTGCATTTTAGACCTTTCAGAATTTTTAATGATAGGAAAGTTATAGCTCAGACTGGTGTTCTATAAACATATGGAAAGAACAAGACAAATATTCTATGAAGTTCTGTGTAAATTAAGTTAGAATGTTTTCGGAGAGGTATGTTGTATTGTGGATTCATAGAAAATGCCACTTCCCAGTGGGAAATTTATGAAATGGACATTACTAATCCAAATAGGCATCGCTGAAGATACACTCCATGAACATATAGAACATCTTGATGGTGTAAGTGTCACTATCATTAGCCAATGGACAAAGCCTAGTGTGTGCCCAGTAGGAAGTGTAGTTCACTTCAAATACAATGCTGCTCTAGGACTGTGATCCTCAACCTGTGAGTGGCAAACCCTTTCATAAGAGTCACATATCAGTTAGCCTGCACATCAAATATTTACATTGCAATTTATGACAGTAGCAAAATTATAGTTCTGAAATAGCAAGGGATAATTTAATTGTTGGGGCCACTGCACCATGAGGCCCTGTATTAAAGGGTCACAGCACTAGGAAGGTAGAGAACCAGTGATCTCGAAGAAGGGCTACTGAGGAAGAATGCAATCAGTGATGTGGAAGGGGACAAAGGCCACTGGGAGGAGGTCTGTGTTTGGATAGATGCATTGGTGATGGTGATGATGCTGAGATTGGAAGTACAGTGACTAGAGTACGCTTTCCAGAACAATTCCTACAAAAAGGTATGGAATGACAAGGAGAGGCAAAAATGAGGAAATGTGGAATCTTGGAGAAGTCAGGTAAGGAAAGGGAAGTCAGATGCTTGAGTAGAAACTGGATACCCATTATTAGAAGCACTTTAGTAGCTATGAATTCAGAACCATTAATAACATAGGACTTTAAAGATGATTGGATAAATAAATGAATGAAGAGAGATTAATATCAATTCCCCTTTTACAGGAAGGGCAGTATAATTAATCCAAATTATATTATCAGAGAGAGGAATCCAAAGGAATCCAAATCTTGGCACACGCACAATTTGAAGTGCTTAGGTGTTCTAGTGAAATGATAGAGGGCAGAGAGTTGACAGAGGTCAGGAGCACAGGAGTGCATCAGGAGATTGTCAGTAAAGGATGAAGGTATTGAGATGCAGGAATCATCAAGGCAAAAGTCTATTGTGAACAGAAGAGGCCTCCGAGGGATCATCATCAGATGTCAGAGAGAGGGAGAGCCCTATCTGACTGAGAAGTGCCTGGAGTATGCAGAGATAGGTAGTTTGTGACATAGCTACTTCTAGATGTAAATACTATGGTCATTTCAGGTATATTCCTCAACACTATGAGGCACTTCTACATCTTCTCATATTCTCCTTCAATTCAAAATATCCACAAGTTCTCTTTAAACTCCATCCATGGATCGTCATTTTCCATCATGAATGTGCTTAGCTTTTATACTTCAAGACTCCATATATACTTTATTGAGGTTTGTTATTCCTGACGACATATACAATCTCTATCTATGATCTCTTGGAGGTCCATTTCTCATTCATGTAGAATGTCATATGTTAGGCAAAGTTTCCAGGGTTATGGGTATAGTTTCCTTAAACCAAAGATTTGTTATAATCAAAGATAAAGGAGAAAACAGTCTTGATTTACCTATTTCATATTCCCAAACTTTGGATGTATGGGGCCTTATTAGACAAACTTGTTGGGAGTGGTTGAGATGGAGACAATACACACCTTTTTTAGATTGAGAATTTTACAGATTCAATGGGGCTACTTGCCACTTGTGTGTGTGTGTGTGTGTGTGTGTGTGTGTGTGTGTCTGTACACTACATTGCATAAATGGCTCCAAATGTAAGGAGGAATGCTGTCAAATAATCAGCCATTTTCCTAACACTGTTTAAAAATCTTGTATCTATCCTCTCTTAACCAGCTGTTGGTAAATAGCACACACCAATTGAATAGTTTGCTCTCCTGTAATTTCACAATATGTTGTTCTGTTATTATTTCTCCCTTTTAATTCTGCTAGCATTGCTAGGCAACTCTGTGTCTTGTGGAGACCATTGTTGATTACATTTTTCTTTCAAATAAAAATCTGCCCTCCAGTTATTTTTTAAAGGCCAATAAAAGTCATATATTTCAAAGTTACCACAGAACAAAAAAATCATAAATGGTAAAAATCAGAAGAGCATATATATATATATATATATATATATATATATATATATGCTATGTTTTTAAAATGCCTTTAGAAAGGAATGTAAATCTTACATCTTTGAAATAATGTACTAAGCAAAACCTCTTAATATAAGTCATCTTGGTTGGTAGAACCAATAGTAAATAACTATTTTTCTTTAAATATTTTCCCCCATGTTGTTAGTGGAAATTGTCATTTGCCGCACCTTGTGAGTGTTTCCCCAGCTCTGTTTTAACACTTTAATGGTATAAACAGCAGCAAGATGAGTGTAGATATTTATCCCAAATCAATACACAGAAAAAAAAAATAGCCAGAGAGATTGAAAAGTACAAGATGCATTATCTCCCCCAAGGTTCTCTCCACAAGAAGCTGGGTGATGTGGCCTGACTACTGTTAAAGACTTAATGGCTTTTGATGAGATCTATAAAATAATCCCTTACAACCCAGCAAGACTGAATGGCACTGACAATCCAAGGACAGGAGACACCATTTGACCAGAATTACAGGGGGGGCTGTTCACATTCTGTGAGAACCCTGTGTGAAGTCACTCTTGGCCTGTCTGTGGACATGTTGTCCATCTCTGAACTATTATAATTGATAAATTTTAGTTTTTGACACATTGGCCTTATTTCTTCAAGGGTATGATGGGAACACATAGGACCTGATAGTGCTGAAAGTAGACATGGAATCTTTTTGTGTTTCTGGATTGGAAGCAATAAGTCCTTTCAGTTGTTAAAAGCTGCAAACTGCCTTTGGTCTTTCTGGTAATTTGGACCCGTCATCTAACTGCTCAAATAAGAAGAAAAAGGATTGTGAGTTTTCATGCAATTTAGCTTGGAAAATCCTGAGCTAGAGTTCTTTCCTGCAAAAAGTACAATTTATTTGACATGAGTTACGGTGTTTTCACAGACATGGCTATACCTCTTAGTAATGTACACGCTCGGTTCTCCACATGAGCCAAGGGATCCTCTCATTTGTTCTGCCCCATTTCGTTTGGAAATATGGGGCTCTTCTTCCTTGTGTTTTGCTTCTGTTAACATCTGGAAGCTTCGAATGGTAGAGCAATCCCAAGGAAGGAATCACACCCCTGTGAAATGGGAAGTGCATTCATTAATACAGGAATTAAAGCAAGGCACACAGGCCTTATAACACCACACACACCAAAGACATTAATCCCAAACACCCACACAATGGAGGTGATGTGGCTTGTGCAAAAACTTCTGTTATGGAAAAGCTAAACTACTTCGTGATTGATCAGTAATAACCTAGAGTTTGCTTTTTTTCTTCTTCTTCTTTTTTTTTAAACAATAATCTGTCATTCTTAATGTATTTGGCCCAGGAGTCCTCGAACTTGAACTGGTGAAATGCTATGTATTCCAGTATATCTGGAAAAAGTCTAAACTTAGCAAAATTTTCCCCCTTTCTAAAGAACATCATTTCATGCCTTCCACTCTATGTTATTCCTTTTTTACACAGCTGGAACCTTTCTCTTGGGATAAAAGGTTAATGGATTGTGTTGAGAAAAGGCAGAAGAGTGGAAATGAAAGTGTCTTAAATCTTTGAGTTTGTATCTCACAACTTCACTGCCCTGGTGATGAGGATTTGAATATAGTATCTTCCAGGAAACCCATCAACGTGCAGTTGCCTTTGATGATTCACTGATCGCCAAGGCACCTTAGGGAAACATACATTTTAGCCCACAGAGCTCAGAAGTGATCAATCTCCAGAGTCTTCTGCCGATGTCTGTGTGCATTTAGAGTTCACTTTTATAGAAACGCCCTTCCTCACAGCTCCGTACTTTATCTTGTTCATTGCTATTTCTTAGAGAATACTGACACATTCTTAAAAGGGTTTGTAGACAATCATTATGAATTCCCTCCATAACATGTAGCAGACTCTTAAAGACTTGTCTCTGGTGTCTAATTTAACCTTTCCTACAACAACAGCAAAAGTTTGGACACCATTTTCCTTCGATTTAACTTTAACAGTGCTAGAAGTAGTTCCTTATTTCCTGGCACTAATCAAACATTTCTTAGGTCAGGGTCTCACTGTGTAGCCTAGGCTGGCCTCAAGCTCACTCTGTAGTCCATGATGGCATGGACCTTGTAATCCTCCTGTCTCTGCCTTCCTGCACATCCTAAATTCTTGAGAGATGATTTTTTTTTGATAATTTTCAGCCCATTCAGTTCATGTAACACTAAGTTGTGTGACTTTTAATTTGAAGTTGGGATTATAAAGATCTCAGACAAAGTAAAACACAACAGTGACAATTTGCTTATGGTCAGAAAGGTGGATATGAATGTTCAATGATGCTTAGATGTGTTTGGAATGCAGCTCTCCACTAACAAACTTCTCCACTAGATGGTGTGTCTCATAGCTTCCTTCCAAGGTTTTCTTGGTATAAGATGGAATAATAAATTCATCTACCACCATTGCCTTAAAGGTTATAGAACTTAGTACATATGCTGTATTATACCCTGCAAATACTCTGTCAAGGTTATCCTTAAAATGATATAAATTTGATATTCTAAAACTTTTTTAAAAAAACTTAACAGGTATCTGATGATTCAAAAATTTATGACCTCACTTTGATAATTCCAAAAAGAGAAAAGATACATCATTAATTATTTGAATTTACTGAGTAAGATTTTATTACTTGCATGTGGTTCTTTTATGCCATATTCATTTAACATATCAAATAACACATGGCAAACAACACACATTATGAACTTAGGCTGCAAAGAGGTAGTTTTCATGATACAGGAAGAGAAAAATCATTGACTCAGGTACAGAATTGGAAATCATGATCCTATTTGCCTCAATGAAATATGGCTTAAAAGTGAGTCCAGTATGAAATGGTGTCCTCTAAGTGACCTCACCATATCCATTTCTGTCTCTGAAGTTTCTTCTTCTTGCTGTTATCAGACAACACTCTCAAGTTAATTTGCTTGCCTCTGCCAGACACCTCTGAGCTGATTAATTCTAATCTCTAGTGTGGCAGAGACTGGAGAGCTTGGGTGTATTCTTCATTTCTGTACTTAAGTCTGAACTTGTGATACTTCTGCAGAATGTGTGAAGTGCTTATTATCCTGGGAAACTAAAGAGCGTTCGTTCATTAAGCGTAGTGCACATACACATTCAAAGGATGAGGACTTTTTCTTTCTTTCTTTCTTTCTTTTTTTTTTGTCAGAATATATTTTAATCTTGTTGCTAGGATAAGGAGGCAAAAGACATTTAGCCCTAATTAGTCATCTGCCATTAAAATGAAATATGCTTCCACCTTTTAATTATCTATATTTAATTTATTATTTTCAGTAGCATGCTCGTCTGAAGACAGCTAAGTTCACCCACAATATAGGATTAGATTTTCATGACATTTCTTACTGAGATTTGTAATTTCAGACACACAGGGAATCTGTGTGTTATTAGTGAGTAAGAGAGCCCTGTCATATAAACTAAGTTTCACAATGAGTATCCTTGAAACCTTCAAGACTGAGGGAGAATGGTACCCAGACCCTTAAGAAGCCTTTTCTCTTTCCAAGGGTGATAAGTCCATGTTGTGTAACCTTATAATATTCTGTAGTTCTGCTTTCATAGAAGAAGTCACCGAATTGGCAGGACAACTTAAAGTATGTTCTCCTTTTACCTGGTAGCACAATGATGACAGCAGTCTTTATAGGTTGTTTGTGACGATGCTCTTGGCACTTGTCACAGAAGTAAACGTGGATGAGAACCTCCATACATTTGTTTTTCAAATCAGTATCTGTCACCAACTTTATGATGTCTTTGATTAATTTCTTAAAAGCACCTTAATAACAATTAAAAATGATAATAAGTGATTATTCAAAATATAGGAGAGCTTTCTATTGCTCATGCCCAGTTGTAGTCTAATCTGGGAACCATCAGAGGTCAATAGGAAGTTTTGCCCTATCTAAGTGATGAAGGCAGTTCTTCCAGGAGAGAGTGGGCGATTTACTGGCTGCTCAGCAGGTGGAGGGAGATGGTGAGGCCACCTCAGAGCAACAGCTATCCGAAAAGCACTCTATGGGCTTTGAGGATCAGTAGAAAGCCCATGGATGCCAGAAGACCTGGGTTCCTCCCGCCCCTCTTGGAGCTGACCATGGTGCTGATACTCATGAAATTCCTATGGTCTTGTGGATTTTTTCTTTCCCCCTTACAGGAAGTTAAGTAATGATTCACTTGGTTAGTGCCCATATAATTACGACACATCACATCACCAACTGGAAAATAAATCAAGACTGTGTGGAATATGACTGGAAAAACAAAATAGAACAAGAAAACAGACCCAGAGTTTCCCATAAGAAAGCGACAATGCCCCTCCAACCAAGCTCTCTAGGCAATGGCCACTTGCATATAGTTTGTAAAAAAGCAAAACATGTTTAAGGACATAGAAGGATCCTAGCTTTCTGCTGTGGTCTGCTTATTCTGTGTGAGAAGCTGAGCATCCTCCCCGAGAGAACTTCAGCTGAAAGGAGGGAAGCTGTGGAGGTGGTGAGCGCGTGGGAACTGTGTCTAATCCCTCCCTGAGCACCCATCAGCAGGTGCATCCAAGAACTGGCTGCAACAATAACCAGGCAGGATGCTAGTGATCGGCTTTGTGCTGGTGTGATAATGAGCTGTAGATAAAAGGCAGGAGGACAGCTGTTAGTAGGCACCAGGCTGTCATTGGCATGGCTCTGAATGTTAAATACTACTCTGGGATCTTTTATGCTCTATGCACCAAGTTAGGATCTTACAGTGAGACTGTGTAGCCCTTTTATTGAATTTTTTCCAGATATAATTCATTTTAATTCTTTTCTCTTCACTGTCTCCCCCTCCCACCACCCCCTTTTCACTTGTACATTTCTCCACCTTGACTTGTGAAACATCTACCTTCAATTAGTTGGAAAATGCTCTAACTTTTCTCCTCCCTACAGGATTAAACCTGCTAAAAGTAACTAGTGTTTTCTATCTGATAAATAAGGGGATTACAGCAGTAACTGCTGTCAGCGTTTTTCTCATTTAAACAAATAAAGCTGACAAATGATGAAGTTCTGTGCTGCTCTGTTATGCTTAGAACATGCAGAGTGATTATTCATCTGCTGCCAATGTTAGTCTATCCACAACTAAACCATCCCAGAGCCTAGAAAGCTTATTAGCATATCAGTACCGTAGTTATATTTTTATAATCTGTGAGACCCTACTCCATAGCAAAGGCTGATGCCCATAATTTCCATGATCATTTAAAGGGTTGGGCTTTCCCATGTTTATTAGAGTTGTGCAAGTTATTGGGTACAATGCCTCTCTTCATGAGATACAATGTTTTATTAGTTTTATTTGTACCACTGTAACGTTTCCTACAATCAAGTTAGCTGACATCTCTGGAGATAGAAAAGTATATAGCTGTGCCTGCTTGCAATACAGATGGGTGAACTTTAGTGGAGATGATAGGAGCAGTTACCTTAAATAGAGAGGCTTTGCTTAAATGTTTTCCAAATGTGGATGTAGATTCACATATGTGCATAGTTACTGTCTATGTGTATATATATATATATATATATATATATATATATATATATATATATATTCACAAAAGACCTGAAGATTTGATAAAGAATGTCCTACTTTTTAAGAAAGACACCTTATTAAAAAGCATTATCTTCTTATGCTGAGTAAAACACAAGAGATATAAAGAATGTATTGTGTTGTAAGGATTTTCTTAGACATGATGGTCTGACCAACTGAAGCCCTCACGTTTGAAGGAGGAGTCATCAAGCAATTAATATACATTTGTGTGTGAGTGTGTGTGTGTGTGTGTGTGTGTGTGTGTGTGTGTGTGTGTGTATGACAATGCCATTTGTGATCTGCTGCCTTGATCATGCTGATTAGGAGGCCACACAGTGTTCAGGAGCAGCCCATTTGTGTTGGCTTTGCTTTGTGACCCCTTGAAGAACCGCTGAAATGGACCAGTAGCTGAGCCATCCTGATGTTGAATTCATAACTTGAGGCTCTTCCTCTCCATCCTGGATGGGATGTCACAAAGAATTCCAGAAACAGAGCAAGATAAGTTCTACTTTCCATGTTTTAGGGACTTGTTTTCTCTTTGTTCTTGCCAAAGTACCCTGTAAAGGTCTCTGAGTAGATTAGTCAAACAGGTTTAAGGCCTGGTGATCCTGTGGGGAGTGCTCTGATGATCATTGCTCCATATACAAATTAACCCAGACTCTGTGCACATCCATGATACAGCTCCAATACTCCAAGCCACCATTCCCTGTCCTAACCCCAGGACCAAATAGGTAGCCATTATATGACATTACTCACATGAGCCAATTCTGGGTTTTATTGCTATTCCTTTATAATCCCTTTCATGGGAATAAAGCAGAAATAGCAGAAATATTCTTGTTCCCATTCCCTCTCCTTTCTGCCTTCTGTTTGCCCTGGTGCTTTCTGCTTTCCTGTGTGGCCAAATGTGGCAGGCTGGGCCAGTTTCTTGCTAGCTATGAAAATTTCATCCTTCATGCCAGCCATTTGTGTGTCTGCAGGTCTGACCACAATTGATTAAAATAAATTCTGGGTGTCCTTATGGTAGGGGGAATGCAAATTGGTGGTATGAATTGTGTACTCCCTGTTTTCTGACTTGGATATGTGACTGCTCTTAGACATTCTGAGGTGGATTAGATAGATTCACAAGGTGGATAGATAGAATGAGAACTGAAGGGTGGTTTGACCACCTTTTTACCTTTCAAGTTTATCATATATAAAGATGTTAGATATAGGGGCTGGAGCGGTGGCTCAGAACTGAAAACTATTTTAGAGGTCCTAAGTTCAATTCCCAGCAAGAACATGGTGGCCCACAACTATCTGCCATGAGATCTAAAGTCCTCTTCTTTTGTGTCAGTGACAGCATATTCCTATACCTAAAATAAATAGTAGATCTTTTTAAAATATTATATATATATATATATATATACATACATATATATATATATATACATGTACAAAATAACGGGGTTTCATGACATTTTTTGTAGACACGTATGGTGCGATTTGACCACACCCGCACACCTCCTTGCTTTCAGCTTCCATCCTCTGTTTCCTCCCCTGACACCATGGGATCCCCCTTCTACTTTGTTATTTATATTTGTTGTGTTTGGCAGCTCATTTCATAGGATGATCTCCAGTTCCATCCATTATTTCATAAATAAGTAGCATGTTTTTGTTTTTCTTAGTGGTCAGGTAATAATCCATTGTGAATCTATAGCACGTGTTCTTTATCCATTCATCTGGTGATGGATCCATAGGCTAATTTCAGGGTAGCTACTGTGAATTGTGCCATAGGGAGCAGGAATGTACAGTCGGCTCCATTGAATGCTGAGTTTACTTCCCTTAGGTATATACCCAAGAGTGGTAGAGCTGGATCATATATTAGTTCTTTTTTTTTTTTTTTTGATTTTTTCTGAAACCCTGCATAGTGATTTCCATAGCAGCTGGACTGATTTATATCCTCACCAGCTAAACATATTGTCTGATGGCCTGCTTTACAAAGGACATGTGTGTTGTGACTCAGTAAGCATCCCCAGCACACTACCATGGCTGCCCCCTCTCACCAGCTGTATTGTATGATCCGTTCTACCCTGCTTGCCTCTTCAAAACTGGTTATCCATTTGTCTTAAGTTGAAGAGTAGGATGTAGGCAAGCTCTGCCCTATATCAGTTCACTCCTTAGCTTTAACACTCAACTTCTTTGCTCTTGAGAAATCCACAGATTGCAGGATACAAATCTTTAACAAAAGAAGAATTCAACATATTGGAGTTTTCCACCAGAGGAAATGTGGATGGTTAACAAACACCAACAGGATGAGTGTTGTGTGGTACCTCGTCCAAACTTAGGAAGCCTACCTCATATTGTCCATGATGTTTTATGAGTCCATAACAGTCTCTTGTCACATATTATGAATAATAAGTTTTTGACTGGGTGGCATGGGTGTTCTCCATGTGATTAGTTCACCTCTGTTCTTATTTACCACCAGAAGAGGCAGACTTGTATCCCACTTCTTCCTTGCAGAGCCTTTGGCTCATTTGAATTGGAATGATCCCACCCCCCAACTCCAGGCTTCTTTTCTGTTACTTTTTCTGTTTGTTTTGTTTTGTTTTTGTCTTTTGTATTTTGTTTTGTTTCGGTTTTTCAATTGAAATAGATTCTTCTCTAATACAATTTGAAAGTACATTCTGCTCCCATACAACCCATCCTGAGCAGTTTCCTCTCCCAGCTCCCCATTACCTCCCCTCTCCCCCAGTCCCATCCATCCCTCCCCTCTGTTTTCCTTCAGAAAAGAGCAGGCTCCAAAAGACAACAACCAATCACAAAACCGGATACAAGACAAGGCAGATTCTTCTGAATTCTTTTTTATCTTTAAGGGAAAAAATCTAAATTAGGCATATAATTTTGCTTCAATTTTTTCACGAATTCGACTTATTTCCATGATCAGGAACAAAAAAATCAAGCACAGAGATAAGCATTTCGTTGTGAAAATAACCTTAGTATTAATTTATAAGGTAGAGGCAGGGGACAACCACAAAATGCTCCCTCTGTAAACCATAGATGTGAATGAATGACTCTCATCTCTCTAAGTCATGGGATGTTTTTGTCTACATCATGGGGATAGAAGAACATATCCCATCTTTGCGAGATGTGCACATATAGTGAATAAAGATCTCTAGGGCTAACTGTGGTGCTGGGCTTCTATGTTCAAGCTTTGAAGAAGCATCCTTATAATGGAGGCCAGTGTCAGCTAGTGTCTGTGGGACAGAAAGGCATGAGAACTAGAGACTGAGACCTTGCTTGTCATTAAGTAACTAAAGGAGCTAAAAGGAATATCCACTTTCATCCCTGATACTCCATGAAGGTTAGCCAACCTTCCCATATGCATAGAAGGAACCCAGTGGTCCTTGGTCAGAAAAATGAATGAGTTTGAGCTCCACAGTTAGATGTACCAAGCCTATTCCTAATGATTAGAAGGAAAATGCAAAGTCATAAAAATCTCATTGAAAGGTTACAAGTCTTCAGCTTTATCCTAACTCAGGTGTTTCTTTTCTGCTGTTTCTATAACCCTTGCCCCATCTTCTCACAGCACTACTCTGAGAGTTTTCCTTGGTCCTCTGCCTGGATTGTTAGACTTATAGATCAAGATGTCTGCTTCCTTTCTGTCCTGTCCATTTGCTTTGTATCCTATAGAATTTGTTCTCAACCTTTGATGCCACTATTTGTGCCATTTCTTGAATTCCTGGTCTGTTTCTCTCTCCCTCTCTCTCTCCCCACCCCACCTCTCTCTCTCTCTCTCTCTCTCTCTCTCTCTCTCTCTCTCTCTCTCTCTCTCTCTCTCTCCCTCTCTCTCTCTCTCCCTCCCTCTCTCTCTCTCTCTCTCTCTCTCTCTCTCTCTCTCTCTCTCACACACACACACACACACACACACACACTTTTCTTTCAAGCCACACCATTACAGTAACCCTTCCTTGGCTACAAAACCCTGTGACCACTCTAAGATCAACTTAAAACACTGCCCTTCAGCTTACTATGTGGAGATGATTAGGTTCTAGACATTAACTTTGGTACATATTCCTCATAGTATATTTTATACACAGACTGAGAGCCCTGAGGGCACCAGGTCAATGAAAGAGGGATGTTATTCTATTGTACTGCACTGCATTAGTTGATAATACTTTGTGTGTGCACTCTACAGCCTACTCAGCTAGTGGAATTTAATTAGCAGTAATATATTACTGTCACGGTAATTAAAACCTTGCCTTGATTAAAAACAGAATTGTTTAATTAAAAAGAAAAGGGTTGGATCGCCTTACCTTTGTGATTGAGGAATACAGTGGCCTCACCTAATGTTCTCCGTCTGCCCATCAGGCTTGAAGGTCCGGGAAGTGTTTATCAATGTCACCAGGCAGCAGGTGGAGGACTTCCATGGGCCAGAGGACTACTGGTGCCAGTGTGTAGCGTGGAGCCACCTGGGAACGTCCAAGAGTAGGAAGGCATCTGTGCGCATAGCCTGTAAGTACCTTTGGGGGTGATCTGTGCGCATAGCCTGTAAGTACTTTTGGGGGTGATCTGTGCCCATACCCTGTAAGTACCTTTGGGGATGATCTTTGGGGGTGACCCGGGATCTTAGGAGTCTGAACATGGATTAAATACAGTTGAAGAGCTCTGTGAATATATCCTTGTCTTCTGCAGAATGTAGATGAATGGGAAGCAAGATGGACTTTTCCTACTTCCAATAAATTTAGTTCTTAAAACTCTCCTTTAAAATGCTTGGACATTTTCTGCAGAGGATAATAAGCAACTCAGTTTGCCTAAGAGATTCTGCCCGAATTTTCAGAGCTCAAATGTCTTCACACTGCCGGGAAAATATGTTCCAGGGGAAAAAAAGCCCACACAAATGCACTCTGCTTCTCCCCATCAATGTAGGCTCAGGGGGAGCCTACATGGGGCGAGCTGAGTGATGGCTGTTTATTCTACTTTCCAGCCAATCTGCAAAAATAAGGCATTAAAAACATTAAAGGGTTTTTATAGCCCGCTGTTAAGTCCTTTCTCTGCTAACCTTAAAACATGAAAATGGGTTTCAAAACTGTATTTGTTTGACCCAAGTATAACTTTTAAAAAATATATAGTTGAAAAATGATGAGAAATAAAAAGAAAGAAAGAAAGAAAGAAAGAAAGAAAGAAAGAAAGAAAGAAAGAAAGAAAGAAAATAAATTGTTTTTCTGAGGAGTCCAGGATTTCTCTATCCTGTTTCAGCATCTATGTCTTTAAAATCTGAATATGATTTATAATATATAAACTTCTCCTCCTGTCCTACCCATTCCCATTAGCCCACCTCTGTAGATCCTCAAACTGCTCCTTTTTGCACCTAGAACTGTTATAAGAAAAAAGGAAAAAAAAAAAAAAAACAAACTCAATAGAAAGAAGCTGGGAGGGGCAGGAGAGATGGTTATTGTTGTTTTATTCAAATCCTGCCTTTTGAGAGTGTCATAAAGAATATGGGACAAGAGGGATTTGTCTGAGGACTGAAGGAATCCTACATAGCAGATGTTGGTGGCTTAGGGATTAAGAATAGGAGTGAATTGCTGTTTGCAAAGACATTTATGTTTCCTCAGAAACGAAATCTCCCTCTTAAAATATGCATTTCACCTTCATAATACTGGCGATTTGGGAGGCCTCTCCTGGATGCCATGTGAGTCCTCCAAGACCAGGAAAGAGAGGTCACCTCATAAGCTGTATTCAGTGTGAGAGCCTTGGGAAACATTTTTCCAATACTTACTTAGTTAATTAAAATTAGCCAACCAATATTTTATGACGTTAATGTAGCAGGTCAACCAAGAGAGGGAGTGTGTTTGCATTCATTTGTCCCATAGTAAGTCCAGTTCTGTGTTCTCATGTGGACTCACAGGGGCCATCCAGAACCCTAGTCAAGGCGGGGTATCTGTAGTGCTCAATTCAAGTGTAGAGGAAACAGCATGAGAGTGTTCAACCCTGGCTCACTCAATTTCTGTCTTCTGAGCTCCATTCTCCACCCCCACCCCCACCCCCACTCATCAGCCTTCCTTCTCCAAGGTCCATGTCGCCTATCCTTTGAACTATTACCAATACAAATTTCCCAGTCTGTGTCCATCTTTTTGGTTGTCTCCCTCAGTTGTTGCTCACTTGATTCCTGATTGCCATGTGTCTGTCAGAACCTCATGTTTGGTTCACAAAGCCCATCAGAGATTGGTTCACACCCACCTGTTCTCATCTCTCATCACGTGGACTATACGCCACACACTTTGTCCTTTCAAATGCATGGTTGCCGCACATGTCAGCTTTGCCTTTCTGACACGCCCCCTCCACTAGTGCAGTCTGCTATTTTGCATGTGTAATGGGACAGGAGAGAAGAGCCTAGACTCCACATCCCTGCTCCATTTCCATTTCTGTTCTGCATCACCTTAGTTTTGTACAGGTGGAAAGCATAGCTCATTTTCCTCGGTCTTAATATCTCCATATGTGAATCCGTACCTATTTCCTGGAGGTGTTCTGAGCATTGCTGATATACCCGAGTACTAATTATGTAACCTAACAACACCAGTGAATACTCTCCAGCTATGACCTGATGCCCTGAGGCATACCTGATCCTCTCCTGCACTGTTTCATGGGCTGGTCTTCACTGATGCTTACTGAATGAGTCTTCTAGGTTTGCCTCTACTGTGCTGTCCCTCTCTGCATGATAAAATAAGAGATTAGGAAATATTAATAATGGAAAAGGAATTTTTCATTATGTCACTTTCCCTTTAATCATTTGACCTTCATAGACATCTGAGATCCTTTTCTGATAATAATCCTGTGACCCTCTCTAAAGATTTTAAAGGATCTGTACTTTTCATATGATAAGCTCATTTGTATATAAATATATTTTTTCAAGCAAAAATGTTAGAATATCATTATAGCCCGTATTATACAATTCACTTAATGAGTTCTCTAATAGTGTTTCCAACATATTTTTAATTTCTTCCCATGTAGCAAGTTAGAGGCTCTTTAATTTATTTAAAATTATTTATGCAAGCCAAGACATGATTTGTCATTAAATATTGCATTTGACTTGGGGACCAATGTGTATTAAAATGTAAATTGAAATTTAACTAGTGTAATGGCATCAAAAGTGTATGTGGGGGTGCCTTCAGGATCTTACTTGGATGTTTTATTCGCTTGCAGGAAAAACACTTTTAAAATGATTTTCCATTTTTATTAGACTGAGAGAAAAAGAGTTCTGACTTTTGCGTGTAAGTACTTCCTAACGAGTAGCACATTGCACATGAGGATAGTCCTCATCCTGAATAAATGAATAGGCCAATTAGATATAATTGTTACAATGTTTCTGCTTTTTAAGATTGTTTTTTAAGTAATAGAGGCATCTTAATGTGCTAAATAATCATTGGTAGATAAATGCGGTTTATGAACGTGAGGACCATCATCCAAGGGGACTTTACAATTTACTGTCATCTTTATAGAATTCAATAAACTGTTCTGTTTCAGCATCTGAGCCCCTTATGCTTCCTGCATTGAGCCAATGAGCCATTAAGGATTTAAAAATTTTTAAATTGCATTGGGCAAAAGCGCCAAGGCAACTGGGACGTTGAGCTGGGGGACATATTGACAGGAGCCTCTTGATGTGATCATGGTTACTCATCTCTATGAAACACCAGGAGGTTCTATGGATGCTGCTGCTTAGAGATGGTTTGATTTTTAAAAGGAAGCAACACTGAGAAAACTCTCCTGTTATTTTTTATGATTCATCTGTTCCTCTGAGTGGACCCTATTGGAGGTAAAAGTTACAGATACCGAGCACTGTCTTCTATGATATTCTGGATTAGACTATGGAAATATGATTAATATTGTAAATTACTTACGCTTATATTATTTATTATTTAGTTTGCTATCTACTATATTATTGTATAATATGGTTAAGGATTTTGTGAGTCTGTGAGCAGATATCATTGGGATATCTTGCCTAGGAACAAGATTTCCAAAACTCCACCAGGCACCATCATGTCAATCAGCAATCAGCATGGTCCTCATATAATGCTGAAGATTCAGTTCAAATAATTCAGGAGGCCTAGTATTGGGTCTCTAATTGAGAATTTCTACTGAGCTTCCTGTATGTGAGGGCTGCTGGTTGGTGAACGCCCTGTACCTCCAGTCCTGAGAATTTATGTAGTATTATTTGAGGCGTTTCTATTTGCCCCATTTAGGATTTCCTATGCCTGCTTTGTTCAACTTGTTGCCAAAAGATAAAGACCGTGACTGAAGGGGAAGGTCATCTAGCCATTACCAAAGTGGAACAGAGCCCCATCTGTCTGCCCATTGTATTCCCTTGCGTATTCTTACTGCTAAGCCCTGTGAGTTGCCCTCTGTTAAATAGAAACGGGGGAATCAAAATAGAAAGCTTTATGTGCATTTGAGTACTTTCTTGAGGGAAATGGCAGTTGTTTTACTCTTTCATTTCTAAGTCAGTTGTGAACTGCCTCATGGTCAAGTTCTACTGTGTGTACGCTTTTTATTGGAAGCCAGTGTGCTTGTCATCCACCTTCACTAAGATCCCCCTTAATCACACTAAGTAAGGCATAAACAGGGAGAAATTGACTGGCCAACAACTACTGGGGGCTGGAAATAGCAGAGACCTAGTTACCAAAGTGAGTTTAGGAAGGTAAAAATAGATAAATAAAGCAGCCTACATTGACCCCCACCAAGCTGGCAGAAGCCTGTCTCCAGGGAACAACTCCCACAGGCCCTCCCTCATCCGTCTGGTTCACTTGGGCTGAAAGATACATCGTGCTGTGGCATCTGCTGCTGGACTATTGTCAAAACCAGGAATACTCAATTATTCCTAGTTGTTGATTTTCATGGGTGAACATTTGGCAGCTTAGCCTTCTCTTTTAGTCTCTGTTTTTCTTTCTCTCCTTCATCTGCTCATAAGGTGTTGTGCCTGTAGCATCAAACTCTTAGTCAAGGAAACCCTTCTTGACACTTGGCTGCTCGACCTAATTTTGGACTGAGAACTATAGGAAGTATCCCTGTCTTATAATTGAGCCTGTTATAGCAAGTTGGACACTTTGAAGAATACACAGTAGGAAATCACTATTTTGTTGATTTTTTTTAAAGAGCATAATTTGAGACATGCTGAATAAAATGTAAATATGATGTTTATTTGAGAAGCTTCTAAAATATCTATGCAATTGTGGCAAGGAGTGAAGAAATTAGAAAAATCTCATTTACAGCCACAGGGCGCTCTATACTTGCATGCTGGAGTGAAACAGGATTATTTTATTTTTCTTTTGGAGGTGGTTTCCTTTTGAAAAATCAGAAAAGAAAAAAAAAACATTCAGTTGTCTCTATTGTGCAGTGCAGCTTCCTGGCTTCAGTAAGTAATTTCATATGCTGGGAACTGCTGGGGCCTCTGCCTCCTGCTAGCAACATTAAATATGGGGATAAATAAATGTTCATATACTGTAAAATTTTCAGGAGTAACCTCTTTTTCCTGTCTTGCCCCATGACGTCCTGACAGGTGTGCTGAGCTACACCTGAATGAGTGAGTGAGTGAATGAGCACTACTTAGATTCTCAACCTGTGGTTCACAGCCTCTGTGGAGGGGGGGGGGGGTCAAGTGACCTTTTCAGATGGGTCACCTAAGACCTTCAGTGAACACAGATATTTATATTGTGATTCATAACATTACCAAAATTACATTTATAAAGGAGCAAGGAAAGTGATTTTATGGTCCGGGGGGTTCACAACAGCACAAGGAACTGCATTAGGAGGGTTAAGGACCACTGCCTTAGATGCTTGGGTATAAATTCTTAGGCTCAGAGGTATGGGATGCTTTCCCTGTATGTACTTTGCCTGTGTGCATTATTCTCCCAGAGAACATTCATAGCTCCGTCTCCCTGTCTCTGACTCTTTATTTTTATGTTATGCCCCTAGAGAAGGAGTATCCTACTTGTTGCCTTATACATAGACGCCAGCTTAACAAATCTGTTCACCCCACTGACCTCAACAGCGTCTTAGACCAATTTGGACATCCAAGAGCTTACTCTGGTATCCAGCTTCCAAATTTTATGGATCCAAGTTTCCATTTCTGTCTTCCCACAGAATTTTTTTTAGGACTGTTACCATGATCTCTGTAATCATAATTATTTTGAAATTACCTGTGCATTCATTTATCTATCTAGATCTATCTATATATAGAGAGATAGATAGATATAGTTTTGTTTTTTTTTTTTTTTTTTTTTTTTCGAGACAGGGTTTCTCTGTATAGCCCTGGCTGTCCTGGAACTCATTCTATAGACCAGGCTGGCCTCGAACTCAGAAATCCTTCTGCTACTGCCTCCCAAGTGCTGGGATTAAAGGCGTGAGTCACCACCTCCCATCTATCTTTTTATATTTTTGAACTGCCTCAAGGTTCCACCATTATTACCTTCACTGTTTTGACTTCCAAGTCGCAAGCAGATCTTATTATCACCTTTGTAGTGGGTACTGTCTTGAACAGCAATGCCATTCATGCAAAGCTTAACTCCTCTTCAGAAAAAGGCATCTGTTTATTGTTGATCATGATGATGTCCAGCTGTCTGGCTTTCTTATGAGACTATGGCTAATAAGAACATGGAAGAGTCATCTTTGGCTTCCCTTATCTGGAGATGACTGCATACTGTCAGCAGTGCAGTAAGCAGAGGTCAAAAGGGAATAGAAGAGATGAAACATTACAACCATGTTACACCATGTACTACATATGTGACCTCACCTGTTTACACTGCCTGCTCTGGTCCAATATTCTCTGTCCACATACTCCTACATTGTGGGAAACAGTCTTCAGTGCCTTGTATAAAATGCACAAAAGTTTGAAACCTTAATTTCTCTTTTCACAGCAAAATGTCCCCTAAAGTTAAGAAAGACAATAAGCTAGCTTTCTTCCAAAGATCAATCATTTCCCATAACCATACAATAATCTATAGGATATAAGATACTATTGAAGTGTATGAGAGGCTTAGTTTCGTAATCATATTATAAGCTGCATAAAATCATCTAGTCAAGGAATATATGTTTGCTAAAGTACAGCTGCAGTCCAGTAGCTAGGCTGCACACTGTGAGGTGCAGTTGTATCCACCTGAAACCATGCAAATGCTGTTTGCTTGTCAAGCCCAGTGCGAATGAGTGTCATGGTTGCACAGATGTGCCATGGAGACTTACAGAAGCAGAGCTGGGAGCATGCTTTCTGAGACCCAGGGTACAATGAGCAAAGTTTTGTGTTTAAAAGATATAAGTTTAGACCACGAAAATCAGCCTTTTGAAGCATGAGTTGAGCCCTGTGAAATTATCTGTGAGCCAACTCTGAAAACTTAGGCCATATATGTAGTAATTGTTTTTTTTTTTTTTTTAAGTGAAATAACTGGCCTTGGAAGCCTATAGATATCCTCAAATTATGTCATACAAGATTTAGAGTGTTGTTTTTACTATAAAGCCAGCAACAGAATCTAGGTATTAAGGTGACAAATGACTGTATAGCCTGGAACCAGACATGACCAGACATGAACAGTGGAGCACTGTTCCTGCTATAGAATTGCCTCATGCACTGTACATGGAGAAGAAGAGGATATATGTCTGACAGTGACATTTGCGACTATATACGTACGTTAGATACCTAGGTAAGATGTCAGGCAGGTTGCTTACAAATTAAACGATGATATCAAGAGTAAGTGGAGTCAGTTCATGGGTAGAGTGCTGACCTAGCATTCAGGAGATCCTACATCTGAACCCCTGCACTCCACAAATATCCTAGAATCCCAGCACTCTGAAGGTGAACCGAGGTTCTAGGTCATCAAGCTAAGTGGAGAGCAAGGCCAACATAAAGGCACAATGCAAGCAAATATTTGACATAATGGTAGACCTAACTGAGGTTACAACATAGTGCCTAGAATTTCCTTCAGCCATGTACTGAGAATCTTCAGGTTAACACTGATATGGCTTACTGTTGCCGCTCTTTCTGTGTTTATATCTCTACGATCTTGCCCCACTGAACCATGGGAAGTGTTCTGAGACTCACATCATTAGGTAGTTTTGTACTTGCTTACCCAGGTTGCCTGCTTCCATATGATAAGGAAATATGGAATGGGGCTAAAGCCAACCTGCCCTGTGGAACAGTTCTGAAGTAAGTATATTCTTAGTAAGTAAGAATTCACTTGAAAATTGTTACAAAAGCAAAGAAACATATATAACTGTACAAGTCAACTATATGTCCTGAATGTTTATACAACTGATATTACAGCAGGCTTCTTTACAAAAGTTACCACAAACCCATGCAGATACCTAGATCTGTGGGTTCACTGGCAACAGGAATAATTTAATTCTAGTATAATTTTTATTATACATACACATATATATATATATA
Source organism: Mus caroli (assembly GCF_978045245.1). Lineage (NCBI taxonomy): Eukaryota > Metazoa > Chordata > Mammalia > Rodentia > Muridae > Mus > Mus caroli. Next base: position 101,238,686 of record NW_028227265.1, read on the forward strand.
TATATATATATATATATATATATATATACTAGAATCAGACTTGTGGAATTCTTTAATATAGTACCATGTCTCCCTTCACTGCCCTTACATAAGTACATTTTATGATACTTAAATAATTATGAGAAGGATTTAGTAGAAAACCATTACCCAACTTAAATAACTATTCATTCTTTGCCAACATGCAGAAATTTGGCGTTGAAACAGATCTAGTTCCTGTGTTACTGTGAGGTGTGAAGCTGTTGCTTCTTATAACCCTAGTGACCTTTCAGTCTTCTTTTGTCATCTGTGACATAGAATTTAGAAGTATAATGGTCAGTTATTTTGCCTAATGTACCTCAATATAATTTTTTCATTATACATAATAAATATACCCACACAGAAGGAGGCTTTCCTTGTTTGGACAATTTGAGCATAGAAACAAATTATAGTTAAAAAAGTATAACTCATTAAGTAAGGATTCACATTGATTAAGTATGTATAGCTAAAGCAAGTATCTGGGAAGAATGCTCATGGGTAAAGCATCTGCTGCATAAGTGTGTGAACCAGATATCCAGATAGCAGTTGTTCAGATAAATAACACCCATACAAAAAAATCTGGGTCTCAAGTATACACCTAAGTCCTTGATTCTGCACATATTGGTGTCATGTACATGAGATATGGTAAGACTAACAAATCATTCTAGATTTGTTGTCTCATTGTTTGTATTATAATTTTAAAGTGAATTTGCATTGAGGAGGCAAAGAGAAGAAGATATATTTGGGGTTTGCTGGCTAGCCTGTAAAATCAATTGGTGAACTCTAAGTTTATTGAGAGACCTTGACTCAAAAATTAAGGTTGAGATACTTATGTGTGTGTGTGTGTGTGTATGTGCTTATGTGCATCCATGTATACAGTGAGACAAATAGAATGAGACACAGAGAAAGAGACAAATACTGGTACATAGAATAAAGAAAGTACAGGGATAATTCTTACTTATTATAGAATGAAAATGTCTATCATAATTTAGTGAGTTTAAACAAGCACGGTAATGGAGTCCAAATCTAGTGGGTAAGAGTAGCAGGGTTCTTAGCAAGTTTACAGAAATTCAGTCTCTTTCCTCATCTACTTATTAGTCATAAAGAAGAAGGTAGTAAATTTGCAGTGGAAAATGTGATCATACTCTACTTCAGCAAATAATAGCATCACCAGTAATAGGACAGTCAATGAGATCTCTCCTCATATGATGAACAGACACTACTCACTTCAGCATTGTTCTTTCTAAATGTACACAGTTTGTACTTTTAGGAAGACATTGGATAAATTACATCAAAGAAATTGGATGTGATAGAACATTCTGGAAAATCTCCTCAAAATGCCATCTACATGTCAAACACTAGAGAAGCCACAAGATCAGTGTGGCTTACCTCTCTCAGTCCTCAGTATCCACAGGAGTTTACAGTCCTGCAGTATCAATTCTTGGTTGGCCAACTGCCTTATGTTAAATGGCGTTATACTGGAACTTCTTATCATAATCTGTAAGTCATCTCTGGATTGCTTCCAGTCCTGTGTATACATTGAACATACATTGTCTGGAAGGCTTGAGACCAGCATGTTTTCATGTTTCGGGGACCATTAATTGTTGGGGTAACCACAACTCCTTCACTCCTTGAGCATCTCCAACCCAAACATCAAAATTCAGAAATGTTCCAATTTCACAATTTTTTTTTTTATCATCAGATTTAGGAGCATTTTGGATTGGGGATTTTTGTTGTTGTTGTTGCTGTTGTTGCAGTTGTTCATCCTTTCTTACATTAACTTCTATGAATTATTTATTGTATTCTGCTCTACTGTTTGAACTTTGAGTAATAAAAATGACAATGTTGATGTTCTATACAGATACAACTCATTTTTAATATTTCCACACGAGCTTGGTTTACTTTCCAAATGTGAAGTCTATGGATACAGCATAGTGCATACTTCTCTTAGGTCAGTAGAAATAATTATGAGACATATGAGACAGAATGATGAATTTGAACAAGTTTGGAGGGTGCAACTTTAAACATCAAAGTACTTTGCATCCTGCATCTTCTTAGCCGCTACCCAGAAGGCCCTGCCTCTCTTGCTAGTATAAATTCTTCAGCATAGGTTATGAGAAACTTAAATCTATAGAAAGCATGTTTTTTTGAACAAAGAGCAATGGTTTGTACAATTCTGATAGAAATTGGCTTACTTTTGCTTAATACATGCCTTTTTATAAGTGACAACCTTAAAGATGGGATCTATTGAAAAGAAATGTGTAAGGGAGAAATGAAATTTCCCCAGAGAAATTCTTTCATGCTATTTATTGCCAGTCATTATTTTACCAAGAAGAATTTGCAGAAACATAGCCACTGCCTTTCAATAAAAATCACAGGTTAATTCAGCCTGTTTTTCCTTCAGTGAAATTCACCTTTAATTTCCCAAAGATGGCCATCTTTATTCAAACCTCAGTAAAGCTTTATTGGCAAAGAGAATATAGATTTTACTTCAGTCAATACTCAATCTTCCGACTTAGTAAACCTTCCAACAAACCAACAGTTGAAATACAAAATAAACAAACAATTACAACAAAAAGAAATTAGGTCTCCTAGTCTTTGCATACTTTTTATGCCTAGTGATTCTTCTTATGTTAGTGTTATTTCTGCCTATGTATGGAAAACCAGGATTGCATCCCAGAAATTACCTACGTAAGAGAGGGATGCTGGCTTAAGGGAAGAGTCAGTCATCTGTGAATAGTTCAGGAACCTGCATGTCTTAGGCAGCCCAAGAACAAACTACTGTCCCTCCACAGTACAACAAGTGAAATACGTGTAAATAAGATTTTTTGGTGGAGCAGAGGCATGGCTGACACATTCAGTGTGCCCAATAAGCCCACCAGGACAGCTCCTGGTCTCAGGGACCCAAGATACTTCATGAATTATTAAGAAAGGTAATTCCTCAGCAAGACCGGATTTATCTGGAATGGGATTGTCATTCTAGGATAGAGAGAAATTTAGATGCGACCACAGAAGAGAGCCTAGGCACACACACACAATCACACACACACACACACACACACACAAGATGCAGGTATAGGGTGACTGTCTCTTATCCAGAATATTGGGTAGAGGGTTTCAAATCATCTCAATGTTCAAACTGTATTATTTGTATTAACTTCCTTGGCTGAAGATCTGTGACTGAAGCCTTTGCAGTCTGCTCTGACCCCAACCCCAAGACTGTTTGGATCACCAGGTATTGACAGATGCACAGCATGATGTTTAATACATGCTTATAGTAAATAAAACACAAGATAACAGGAAACAGTTCAACTTGAGAGAGGTGGGTAGGTCAGATGATGAAGGTATTTGAAACCTCAGCTAAAACTTCAGATTCATTCAGGAGAAGGCTTGGCCATTGAGGTAGCAGAGGTGGTGTAATATCAAAACCTCCAACCTTCCCATTAACTATGAATAAGGCTTCCAAGAGAACAACAGTGATGATGGGGTGGGGGCAGTGGGAATGATAATCGTTTGTAAAGAAGATGCAAGTTAAAGAGAATGGGACAAACTTGAGGCTCCAGAAAAGGGACATTAACATGAGCATGTGGCTGTTGAAATATAAAACTAGAAGCTAAGGTAGGGATTTTAGATATGTTAGGTATAGGGTTGTCTATGTTTCTGTCTTGAGTAACTGAGTTGCTAGTTATTTTATTAAGTATAATTATGAATGTAATAGAAGAAATGAGATTCAGAAACAAAATATCAAGTTCAGTGTTTGATCATACTGTATGAAGATATACATAACCCATGTGATTGTCAATGAACTGTTTTTGATTAGGCACTTGTACTTTTGAGCCTGAAACCCAGGATATAAGATAAATATCAAAGCTCTAGTTGGAGTCCTTGAAAAATTAGTGATTAGGACTGTCTGCTATTGAAAATACGAGAGGAACCGATTTTTGTTTGTTTGTTTATATTTTTTATTACATATTTTCCTCAATTACATTTCCAATGCTATCCCAAAAGTCCCCCATACCCTCCCCCTGACTCCCCTACCCACCCATTCCCACTTTTTGGTCCTGGCGTTCCCCTGTACTGGGGCATATAAAGTTTGCAATTCCAATGGGCCTCTCTTTCCAGTGATGGCCTACTAGGCCATCTTTTGATACTTATGCAGCTAGAGTCAAGAACTCTGGGGTACTGGTTAGTTCATAATGTTGTTGCACCTACAGGGTTGCAGATCTCTTTAGCTCCTTGGGTACTTTCTCTAGCTCCTCCATTGGGGGCCCTGTGATCCATCCAATAGCTGACTGACAAAAGGATGGACCATGTAGAGGCTGCCATATCCAGGGATCCATCCCATAATTAGCCTCCAAACGATGACACCATTGCCTACACTAGCAAGCGTTTGCTGAAAGGACCCTGATATAGCTGTCTCTTGTGAGACTAGGCCGGGGCCTAGCAAACACATGAGAGGAACCAATTTTGTCAGGAATACTTTTGCATGTATCTTTTCTCCACTCTCAAACTGCTGGTGGAAATGGAAATGCTGGTAAGCTATGAGTAGAGTTCCATACAAGGACATGGGAGAACCAGAGAAGTTCACAGGAAGGTAAAGATAAATGCAGTAGAGGAAATAAGTGGACATTGTTGTGAGGAATGAATGGTCAAGACCCCAGTGTTATATCTACAGATTATGGGAATATTTTAGGAATGTCCACTGATTTTGATATGAGAATTGTCGTTGATCCAGAACCATTAATGAAAGAGGTGATAAGAGACTGTGTACACCAAGCAATTAGCAGGAAGATGGAAAATATGGAGGATAGACATAGATGACTTGCTCCAAAAGCTGAACTATATAAAGAAGAGCTACAACATGGCTGGAAGTAACCATTTTGGGGCTGGATGGTGATGTAATGTTAACATGGAGAATAAAAAGACTTTCTTTGTGAACATTTGCTAAAACCGAATAGGAACAAAAGAAAAAAGAAGTCAAATCAGAAAATCTAGATTGAGTCTGGGCTCCGCCAACCAGCCACCTGATTAATTAATTAATTATTGATCTACCTAATCAACTCTACTGATTGGTAAAACCCAGCATAGATGATATTCATATGAAAACCAGAAATTAAGGTCTCTCAGCTCTGTTTAAGGACAGTGAAATCATAGTCTTTGGTAGGAGGGACAGGAATGCTTGGTGGTTTTGCAGTCTTTTTGGCCTTCCTTCTTCCTACTGACTACAGGAAGAGTTCACTGGTCTCCATCCCAACTGAGATGCTGCGGATAATTGATGGCTTTGGGGGAAAGGAGAGTCAGTTTTCTTGAAAAGCATGGTCCCTGGGTGGTTCACCATGATCCAGTGGATTGTCCCCATTTATGAGTACATGGGTAGCGCAAATAAGATTCATTAGCTTATTAAAAATATAAATGAATATAACATTGGGAAAAGGGGTGTAGGGATGGATCTGGAAGGAGTTAGCAGTAAGAGTAAGAATGAATTTGATCCAGTTACCTCTATAAAATTCTCCAATTAGTGGACTTCTCTTGTATAATTTGGCAAATGAAAAATAAAGGAGTAGATTATGATTTCCCTATAGCGTAACTCCTGCATTTGACTCTCCAGACCTACTACTGACTCCTTGAGAATTAACCCCACTTTTGTAAAAAGTGCTTCCTCTCTCTGTTGCTGCCATAATGGATTCTTTTCTTCCTCAAATTTCCACAGGCAATCCTGGTTCAAAGTCCTTTTTGATCCTCTTTTTCTGGAAAGTATCCCCAAGAGCAAGTTAGGTTGGGTCCTTTGTAGCTTTTATTTCATGGGCAATATTTACTATGTCTCTTTATAGTATTTAGCATCAACTATAGATTTGATTATGACAAGTTTTGGTCTAAGTTATTACTTGGATCCTCCATGGTGTGGTAGGAGAGCATTAAGGTAAGCAAATCTCTTTGTTTTTTTTTTTTTTGTTTGTTTGTTTTCTTTCCACAGAGATGTACTTTGGGGCCAGGAAGTACTAGGTATTTGGTGGCTATTCTATTGATTTTGTACTCATGACACTGGCCACATGTTGTTGTAGTTGACCTTTTAGACCTCAGGGAGATGGGCTGAGGGGAGAATAAAAGATCTAACACTGCAGTTCAGCTCTATTTCTTCTTGCTGCAGGGTTGACTTTTCTTTTTGCTTCTTTCTTCCTTTTTTTCCTCTTCCCTCCCTCTGCAGTCCTGGTACTGAATCCTAATGAGGTGGAGAGCATTGAATGCTTGGGGTTATTTTTAGGTCATTTCTTCTGAAACTCATTGCGAGATCATAACCCTCTAATTTCCTGTGCAGGGCTGTGGAGGTCACACAGGGAAGCCAGGGGATGATTCTTCATGTCTGTGTCGGTCTTAAAACTTGGATCCATCAACCATGGAGTTCATTGTGTACTGGAATGCTCATCAAGATGCCAAGCTGCAAGCCAGTGCTTATAGGTGTGAATAAAGCACGTTTGCATTGGGAATTCTAACAGGAGGAAGATGAACTCTGTGTGTACTGCTCAGGATTTGAGCAGCATAGGAAAGCTGAGGATTTTGCCCCTGTATCTGGTTTTTGCTTCCTTTCTTCGGAAATACTTTGCTTTGGTGATTATCTGTATTGACCTAGAACTCATTTTTCCATTAGCACTCCAAAAAGAGCAAGAATACTAACATGCAGAATACGGGATTGATAGCTAATTTCTCCCTATAACATGCCATGGATCATGATAAAAATAAGGATATAATATAGCCTATCACTGTATGTCTATCTTATTCAATACCTTAAAAACACGGTATAATTTACCTAATAATTTTTGAAGAATTTCATATAATATTTTTCTGTCAAAGGTAATTGAAACATTTTAGTGTAATTCAGTGAAGCATCACCTATCTTTCATGTATTGATCCAAATAATCAATATATTCAAATTCCATTTTGTCATTTGGAGAAAAAAAAACACAAGAAATTTGTAACCTGTGCACTTTCATTATATAATGTTCCTACCTATAGCTCCCTCCTGTACTAAGTAGTTTCTCAGTTATATTGGTAAGATATATATATATATATATATATATATATATATATATATATTTATATACACCACATTTGCCCATTTAGACCAAGAATATGTACCTAGCAAGCAGCTCTGTACATGGACCATCATGGAGTTTCATTCAGAGAGAATAAAGGACCCTGTACCTGTGGTTAATCGCTTGTCTACATATGACCTGATGCTAAAAAGAAGTAATTGGAACTAATTACACAAAACAAAAAGGACAAGAAAAGCAGGGACCTATGGCCAGGAATAAATTGAGTTCACCCTGGCAGAATACTGAGAGGAAACTGGCTGGGGTTGGGCAGAGTAACAAATGCAAAGTGTGTGCTGAAAGGACATAGTAGCACCCTAGTGGATGGAGCTATGCTGGATCTCTTTATTGCCTTGTGCGGTCGTTTTATAACTTTCTTGAAGCATGGTTCTCTTAAGACTGATGCATTCATTGAAGTCACTGCTTAAGGTACATTTGATTTCCTCCAGTCTCGGGTTCTTAATTAAGATTTTTTGCTTCCTAATTGTCAGCCTAGTCTCAGGTTTTGATGGCTTCTTAATGCATTTTTGTTTTTACCCTTGTAAACAGGAGAGGTCACACACAGTGCAGTGTGCTTTTCTGGGAGCAGCTCAGTAGAAGGCATGTTAAGTTGTCAGGGTGCTTTCTCAGCTCTGCAGCTGTCTCTAGCCACCACCAATGTCCCCAGCGTTGGCAAAGCCACCCTATGTTCTTCTATACTACAGTTACTTACCAAATAGTTTTGCCACTAGTCGGGAGGGAAAAACCAGAGAACACTATTTACAAAATATTCTGTGAATGACAGCTCTTTCCCAGCAGGATTATAGAGTACAAAGTATCTCATGGTCCAGAGTTATTTTATGATCATGCTTTCAGCCTCAGGAGTCTCTATGTGCCAGGACTCTGTGCATTGGCCAAACATCATGGGGTATCAGTAGGCACAGACAGCAGATTGTGTTCTGAGGGAGGAGGTCACACAGAGAGTACCATGTTGGTTCCGCTGTGACAGAAGTGGCCTTCTACTGTTGCTACAGGGTTTCCTAGCAGGAGTTGGTCACAGCTCTAATACTCAGGGATTTTAGGTCAGAGCAGGGGAAATACCTCAACTGTGATCTGTAAGAATCTCCATTTGGAAGTCTGTCTTATGACCAGCTGTTACTCGAGGGCTCCTCCCAGTAACACTCAGTCCTGGGAGACCCAGGACAAGATGAGCTGGGTGGTGTGAATGGCCAGTATCTATATGAGTCATCAGAATCTAAAGCCAAGCAGAAGGAGTTTAGCAAAGCTAGCCAGAGAGGCACAGATAGTACACAGTCACCTGGCAGGATGCTTTTCATGTGCTTCCCAGGGGAACTGGAGTCAGTAACTGACTTCGCAGGCCATTACTGTTTAGGACCCAAGGACTGAGACAGAATCAAATAGAGGCACTGGGCCCTGACTTCCATTTTCTGCTGGGCATCTGCTATGCGTTTGAATCAGCCCTTTTATTACAACAAATGACCTGCATTTGGCAGAGTTACAAATTCCTCTTATGTATGACAAATGTGGTTTGTTGTTTCTTCTGAAGAAACACAGTAGGAAAGATTCAAACCCGATTTGAAACCAGTGTAGTCAGACAACTAATGGGACATTGTGTCATCCTCCTGCATCTTAACAAATGGCCTTGGCTATGACTATTAAAAAATGTCTATGATTTTTCACTGGCTGATTTGGTTTGAATGAGTAAATTATTTTTATTTCATTGCATTAACTGCCAGAACATTGAATGAGCCGATAACTCCCCAGTGTTGCTGAGCTGCAGAGAACTATTATTCGGAATTGAATTTTTATTGATTTTTGTATGCTACAATGACTTTTCTAACATAGTAGTATGAAAAGAAAATGAGGAAAAAAAATCCAAATAGGGTATGGGGTAAGGAAGCGGAGGCTGTTGTGTCCTATGGCCCAGCCTAAGATGTGCCACTTAGGGGCAGGTACTGCTGTCGCTGGAAGACTTGTTGCTGATTGTATGATTTATAACCAAGCCATGCACCTGGCTTCCTCACTGTGTACTCCTCTTCTTTACCCCTAATGTTGTTCCTAGTCATCTTGAGTGTTGTTGACATTCTACTGTAGGAATAAAAAGGGAAGCAGAATGACAGGTAAAGTTATAGAAATAGAAAATGCAGTGATTTGCATTTTATTGATGATGTCACGCATGAGAGTTTACACACACACACACACAGAGTGTGTGTGAAGAAGACAGTGAATAAGTACATCATTTCAATAACAGCCTTGTATTTATCACATACCCCCATGTTTTCTTTGTCCTCTTAACACCTGAGAATGTTCTCAGGTGACATGAGCGGAAATGAAACTCATAAGTAACTTAATTAATTCATCCTCTCATTGAACAAATATCCATCAAGACATAGTATATGCCATTCTGGGTACTAGGGTGTATTACCTTCCTTGTTGGGACAAAATGCCTACAGATAGATGTATTTTAGCTGTGAGGAAGGTGGGTAAGGCCAGGGTTGTCTCTGGGAATTGAGCAGCAGAGAGAGACTTGAGCAATAATTATTAAGCCCTACCTTTAGTTTCTGTGCCCCAAAGGTCCCACACCCTTTGTAGACCATACCACCGTCTAGAGAACAAGTGTTCAGAGACATGAGCTTGCAGGAGAGGATATGCTATATTCAATCCAAAGCATAGACACAGGACAATAAATCAAACAGATGAAAAGTTTGCCCCCGGCCCCACAACCAAAAAATAAAATTGGGGGCATGTTTAAATTCACAGTTTTCTGAGTTTTGAAGGCTATGTAATTTTAGCTTCTTTTATTGGTAGATGTGTCAAGAGTGAACCAAGACACAATAAAATGAGACAGAAAATGCTTATGCCCACAATCCTAACTCAGTATAAAGTACAGACAAGGGGTGGGTACTCTGAAAGCAGCGGGATAATCTTTTACTGGTGTTTGAGGTTTGTGGAAATGAATGTATATTTTACCAAATTTATATACAATGAATGTAATCATTGAGAGGTAAAAATGTGGAATGCTGAATAATTTTATTTTAGGGTTTATCCTATAACACATAGAGTAGTCTCAAACAATTTGCTGTTTACAGATGATAAGAGTTTTACATTCTTTAACCACATCTGAAATATTTAATATTATGTATCACATATGCAATTTAGTTAATTTCCTGTGTGTAGAATAATCTAATCGTTATCTGATACACAACTGTAACAAGATCAAAGGATAGAATCCAGTCATGCTTTACCCTGTCCGTAAATACTGATAGAAGACGTATGAGTCAGAAGGGTAACCCTCTGTGGAATCGAGAGAGGTAATAAAGGAAGGATGTTTAGAGATTAGAAATAAAGAAATGAGAAGATAGTGCTCAACTGAAGATGATAATGAAGAAAGTATGTGGGGAGGAGGGTTGGAGTGTGTGTGGTATGTGTGGTGTGTGTATATGTGTGAATGGTGTGCATGTGTGTATACATGGTGTGTGTGTGTGTGTGTGTGTGTGTGTATACATCCACACATATGTGGGTACAAGAATGCATGTGTGTAGAAGTCAAAGAATGATAGCAAATAATGCCTTGCCCCTTTCCTTTGAGGCAGGCTCTCTAGCTGACCTGGAACTTTGCCAAATGGAATAGGGTCCTTTGCTGTCTCCTCCTCTGCCTCACTGTCAGTAGGAACAAAAGCCCTTGCCACCATTCCTGGCCTTCCTATGGGTTCTGTGGCTCAGAACTCAGGTCCTTGCACTTGCAAGGCCAAGCATGTGATGATACAGACGTCTCCCCACCCCTGAAGACCCATGTCTTAGATTAACAAGAATCAGAAACTGGAAATTCAGTTTAGGGTGTATTATTTAAGATGGGGAGATCTTCTACTTCAGCTTGAATAACTCTCCTCTAAAACTTTCCTCCAGGCACTCCGCTAAGCTGTACTGCATTTCATGGGAGAGACTTCCTTTGCCACTGTCTCTTGGCTCATCATTCTAGCTCTTAATTGTATGTGTGCAGTCTGCCTTTACAGGGAAAGCATGTATAGTAGATGGGCCAGGATGATGTATGTCAAGAACCTTCACACTTTGACAGGGTCCAGCCCGTGTTCAACAGTGAGAGGATAGAAGCAGCTGTGCTACATTTTCTGAGCACCCACATCATAGGCTACTCATAGGGGAAGTGCTACTCAGAAAGAGTTTTAATTTTCACTTCTGTACTGTCATATGGAAGTAGGCATATTCTGTAACAAGTACAGATTTGCATGGTGAGTTTTAATCATATTTATCATGTACCTGTATGTATGTCATATATGACTATATGTGTGTGTATATAACACAGATGAGGGGTAGGGACTTTGAAAGCAGTGGGATTGTTTTTAAATATAAAAATATATTTACATATATATTTATATGTATGTGTGATTAAGGTTTTTCATACAACACTATCTTGTTTATTATTTCAGTCTATATAACTTAAATCTTAAATACCATGACTTTTTTGCATAGAATTATTAAATATATGGTTTTATATATATACACATTATTAAACATATGTATATATGTGTATTATTAAATCTTCATTTTAAAATATTAAACAATAATTTAAATATATGCATGTATATGTGTATGTATATATATGATTGAGATTTCTCATACTATACTATCATGGTATACAATGGCATTTCATTGTATAGAACTTAAACACCATGACTTTCTGGCCTTTCATTTCTGCATAGTATTATTAAATATTAGGGTTGCTACCTGCTGTTCAGATATGCTTTGAGACACTAACAGCCTACGTATATTTTTTCATATAATCTCTAATCATCTTCTTAGCTGTGCTTATAGAATTATAGAGGTATATCAATGAAACATTAAAAATTATAGTGCTACTGAAATATCTACAGAAGATTCAATTCTCTTGAATATAGAAATCAATACGTGTGAACATAGTCACAGATCTATAACCATCATCCAGGGCAATTTGGGGGTATTTTTATATTAACTGCAAGGTCATTATTCATCCTTTTTCTTTCACTCAACTTTAGCCCCAGCTGATTACTAACTTACTTTTTCACCCATTACGGATGTTTCTTATAAAAGGAATCATGCAATATGTAGCCTTTGATGAATGGCTATGTTCAATTAATATAAATTATGCATTCAAAATTTACCTGTGTGCATGCATCAGAATTTTATATATTCCATAATAAACTGCATATTATGTGTCTTTTTATCAGATGATTCCTCTATAATTGGACCTGCAAAACAATTTGATCCATTTACAACTTGTTCTTTACATATATATATATATATACCTTGTCTCTTCTTCTTTAATATTCAAGACTCTCTAGCCTGATTTCATTTTCATCCCTAGGAACTGCCATTTAAAACAAATAAACAAATAAACTTGGTTCAGTTAACAGAGGAAAGAGATGTGTCCATACTTGCTATGCTAGCATTTTTGTAACTCTTAATATCCCATTACTTATCTGTAGCCATGTGTGTCTTTTCCATTGAAAATGGTTTCCCACTGCCTTGTCCTTTCATCTCACTGGATCTGTAACTTTTCATGGTGTTTCATGAGAGATTTTTAAACACATTAAGGCCATTAACTGCAGAGTATTTTGTTTACAATGGTTTACAGAAAGTAATTTTATTTTTATTTTATTTATTTATTTTTTTTTTGATGATGATGATGGTGATGTTTTTCGAGACAGGGTTTCTCTGTGTAGCCCTGGCTGTCCTGGAACTCACTTTGTAGACCAGGCTGGCCACGAACTCAGAAATCCGCCTGCCTCTGCCTCCTCAGTGCTGGGATTAAAGGCGTGTGCCACCACCACCCGCCGGTAAATTTATTTTTAACTAATAATATTTGTCAATCATTTTTTAGTGGCTTGTTCTTCACGCTAAAATCAAACCTTTGTTCTTAAGGTTTTCTAGATATTTTATTATGGATGGGGTTTCCTATTAAAATGTTTTTATTACTACAGCATTTATTTCAGTATAAAGCAAGACATAGATCTCTTTTTTTTTTCTTCAGAAGGGCAATGACTCATTTTAATACCTTTCCCACTTAATTTATCATGTACTAAATTATACTTTTTATTTGAGTGTCTCTGAAAAATGCTCGAGTTTATAATTAATTTGTATCAGATTTATGATAAAATCATCCCATATTAATCATCTAACTTTATCATAGGATGTAGTAATATATAGACCTTAAAGTTGTTATATAGCCATTGTGCTTGGGAAAGTTTTTAGGTATTAATATTAATCTTTATAAAAAGATGTATCTAGCCAGGTGTGGTTGCACATTGTTTTAGTCTTCAAATATGCAAGGCAGAGGCAGCTGGCTCTCTATGAGTTCAAGGTCATCCTGGTCCACACAGAGATCTCCAGGCGAGCCAAATCAGAAAGTGAGACCCTGCCTTTAAAAATAAGAAGTTACATCTAGTAGGAATTATTATCATACTTACAGGTGCAGAGACTAAAGCAAATAGAGTTTAAGATATTGATTGAGTGAAGGATCTCATGGTTGTCATATTCAGATGCAAACATAATTGCTTGACTTCAACAGCTAATGTACCCATAATGCCTTATTTCAGCTTCTCCGTTTCCACTTCCTTTTGATGTCACAGAACCTTGTTTCCGATCCTATATGAGGATGTAGATTTTGTTTTTTGTTTTTTTTTTCTATTGCTCTCTCATACAATACATCCCAATCACAGCCTCCCTTCCTCCCCTCCTACCAGTTCCAGTCCTACCTCTGCTCTATCCAAGATCCATTGCTTCTCCATTTTCTTCAGAAATGATCAGGCCTCCTATTGATGTCAACCAAACACAGCATAAAAAGATGCAATAATGTTAGACCAAACATGAGCAAGACAGTTAATTTCAGTTCTATAGTTTCACTGTTTTGTGCAGCAATTAGTTTTGTGTGTCTGGAGATAGACTAGTTATGATTAGAAGTTATGTACATCCCTGAATACATATAACTTTTCTATATCTAAAAAGAATGCTATTGCTTTGATTGCTGGTTTAGAAACTAACTAGTTTGCATGACCTGGGATGAAAGTCATAGCTAGCATGAGAGGCATTTGCCACCATGCCAAAGAGCTTATTTCTCTAATTTTTAGTACATTCTGTAGGTAGCTGGAATGTGTATGTGGAACCCCCATTTTTAAGATTCACAGATGCAACCTACTTAGGAGAACCTATTAAGCACTAGGCTGAAGAGTAGATCAGAACTCTAAAGTCAAGGGATTTCTCATTTGAAGCGATATCTGGGGTTTGATCAGATACCTGGTATTACTGATGGATTTAGCTATATAGACCTTCTCTGCCCTTCCCCCAGGCTCTTGTCCTTAGTCTTTCTATTTGCAACGTTGGGAGTGATAATGTGCTGTAGGAGTCTTCTAGTGATTCCGAGTGTCAGTGGGATGGGGAAGCAAGGTAACTTGGTCCTTCCTTGAGTCTGATTCTTTTTTTTAATGAATATTTTTAGATATCCCTTTAAATCCCTTGACTTCAGGAAATAAAAAAGATCCCGAGTCAGTACATGGTATTCCAACAGAGGACAAAGGACCTCATTGTGGCTTTCTGTCTACTAATGTAGTTAGTATAAAGTAAGGGTAAGTAATGATTACATCTTCATTTGTACTGAGCGAAGACAAGGAAGCAGCATCAGAAGAAAGTGTTGACGTGCCTACTCTTACATGTTTGAATTTTACTTGGTTAAAAATCACAGAGCATTTAGTGGTAGCAAAACTCAGATGATCACTTGCTAGCACTGAATAAGCCTTCTCTTGGAAGCCAAACTGACCTAGGAAGCTGGGAAGCAATGGGGAAGGCAACGCAGTAAGCTTGCCCTCCAGAGCGTAGCTCTTCCTGTCACTACTCTGGCATCTTGGCTCTTTGACTGACTTTGATTCCAGTAGATGATCTTTCATATACTTTCTGAGTAGTGCAGCTTTTTTTGGGAGAGACTTTTGGCTCAGAACGCTTTTGAGTGACAGCAGAACATGACCTGTTGTGGGATTGTGCAGCAGAGTCTCCCAACTCTAGACTTAGTCACTCCCTTTGCTTTCTGCTTCGTTGGTGGTTTTGTTGAGTCCATCACACCAGGAGTCAGAATCTCTGACAACTAGGACAATTTAAAGAACTTGGATAGAAGGAAGGTTTACAATTCAACTGAGAGGGCAGCAAAGCCCCCTGAACATACAGATGCTGGTTGTCCGTGGGAGAGAGAACATTCAGGGAAGACTGAATGTGCACACGGCTGCACTAGTTATTCATCGGGTGTTTTTTGACTTGCTAAAAGGAAGTTTAATGTATTTATACAATTTATAAAGATGTAACTGATTCTGGAGCTCTGCTCTTTACAGAGGACATATTTCATGTTATTGTAAGCACTGAAGAAAATTAAATCAATAAATCTACAGCCTGTAATTTGAGATCCTCAATTTGAAGAAAAATACATTGTCAGGGAGGGAGGAGAAAAATCCTTTTCACAGAGGAAGAATTGTAAACAACCTGTCTTGGCTCAACTGGCCTGTGGACCCAGGTGACAGCAAGAATAACCTTATTCAGGAAGATCATCAAAGGGTTGTCCAGACACCTCCCTAGGAGCCAAGGCCAGCTGCCTACCCTTTGAAATGGTAGAAGAGAAGGCTATGCAAATGAAGCTGGCTCTCTCCCTGTAGAACTTCCCAGAGAAGTCTGGGCTGGTTGGCAGTCAGGCTAAGTGTCAGGAAGCAGAATGGATTTCCCCTCTCAGTGGCACTGATGCGTTGTGACCACTGGCAAGCCAATTAACCTCCACAAGTGTCACCTCTCTGTGTGTAGAAGGTTAATAGTGCAGCTTGTTTGCAAAGTGCCCGGAGCCCCATGTGAAGGGCACTACCCACATACCCAGCATGGCTGCTTGACTAGAGGGCCTTGCATTTCTTAATTATATATCCGGTTGGATAGGTTATGGATTCTGTTGAAACTAGCTATGGCCCCTTCTCCCTGGTTACAAATAAAAAGACTAATAGGTGATCTCACTCTATTACTGTCTTTTCCAGCTCCCCAGAGGGTTACGGGAATGACAGAGGTTACAGATTAATAATGCATTCTTCAGTGAACAACAAAAAAATTCATGTGCATCTCAACTTCATAATGGCTGCAGATGGTAATTTATTAGGCCAAGTATTTCATCAGACGCCGAGCAGATAATACTGGCACACACTCATGAAATTATGAGGATTTTTTTTTTTGGCTCTGAGTAGTTTTTCTTCCTTCATATCAATATAAAGTGTTAAGAACCATTTTGCTAAGGTATATTTCAGGTGCATTTATGAGTCTTGGAAAAGTAGAACTGGGGAGTGTCAGAAAGTGACATATTTGTGTGTATCTAACTTTTGACATGAAGCTCGCTGTTTTATTGAATTGGGGCCACATGGGAGTAATGACAATTCTAGCTCAATGTAGCCTACACACATATCTTGTGCTTCTTTGCAGATTTACGAAAAAACTTTGAACAAGATCCACAAGGCAGGGAGGTTCCTATTGAAGGCATGATCGTGCTGCATTGTCGCCCACCAGAGGGAGTTCCAGCAGCAGAGGTAAGAAGGTCTCCACAGTCCCAAGCCAGTCCTGTCCTTTGTGAGACAAAAGCCCATGTCATAAGAGTTGGAAAAAGAGTGTAACCTGGAATTCTTGGTGTCTGGTTTCCCTTGCAAGGCATGATGAAGAAATCATGAAGAGGAAAGCTGGGGATGAACCCTGCCTCTTGTCAGCATTCTGATTCTCACACAATTTTGCTAGGCAGTCTGGATGGACCAGCCTTGACTCTGAGGATGGACGCTGGTGTCATGTAGGCATCATCTGTCCTATGTTCTGTCAGGTTCGCCCAGTTTTGGATAGTGGCTGTGGGTCACCACTGAGTATTAACAAGTATGGAAATGTGCCTGTGGGAGGGATGGTTGGCTTCTGGTCATCCTTCACCTGCTCATAGGCCATGCACCTTCTGAATATTTAGTATATGACCATCTCTGTGCTGACACCAGGACTATGGCATATGCTGAAGCTACTTTGTGACGTCTAGAATTCAGAGTCACCAATAGTTTTAGACTCCAGATATGTATATTTCCTAGCTCCCTAGCATACACTGTGAAACTTTAAGTGTGACTATTAGTACCCTGTGGTCATGCATTAAACATGGTCTGCTTGACCATAATGACTGGGAACAAAGCTAACAAGAGAATGCAGGCTATAGTTCAGGACTATATAAAGTAACTGTATAACATTATCCCTTGCTTAGCAGTAACTGTTTCAGCCATGGCTTTTCTCTGTGAAGGTAGAAAACTATAGGTCCTTTGGTTAGAAATAGAAAGACTCCAAAGAAGAAAACGGAAACAAAGAAAATGTAAATCTGAAATATTTGTCACCTGTCCTTGCTAAAACACCTGTATGATGTGTAGTGGGAAAGAATAAAGGAAGAAAAAGGCATGAATACATCCCCCTACACACATATATACACACATGTGCATATATACAAACACATACACACACACAAACACACATATAAAACACACAAACACAGAGATACACACACAAACACACACACTGTGCACATGCAGACACACAAACACACACAGTGTGCACATGCACACACACACACATACACATGTGTACACATACAAACACATACATACACTCATGCACACACATACATGCACATACATACACATACACAAACACACAGAGACTTGCATATTTAGGTAGAAATCCATCTGGATGGATGCTCCTGAGGCTCAGATGGTTCCCAGAAATGAAATAAGCAGACTTGAACATTGAAGTGAGCACACCACGCATGATATGAAATAATTAGCAATGAAAATGCTTATTTTTATATTTGTATTTGATGTAGAACAAAAAGATATCAATCTTCTGCCAACTTCCTCAAAGCATGCATCCTGCCCCCTGAGCGGAACACTCCATTCATGGGAGACGCTGTCATCTTGCTTAGGACCTCCTGTGTTCCCAGAGGTCAGCCTGGCATATCATCATTATCTGCAGCCCCCTTGCCATCTTTGGGGATCCTGCTTTACAGACAGTCCAGCAGAGACACATGCAGCCTCTGCAGACCTTCTCCAGGATGTGGGCCACAGGTGGGAAGGAGGCTAATGTCCTCTGTTAGCAGTCTGCCTGTGGGATGTACTGCATGCCAGACTAAACTGGGCAATTCAGGAGTCGATTTTTACTGTTAGGGGAAAGCCTAATTATTTCCCTGGGACAGCCTTGGCCTTTGAGAGGCAGGAAAACTGATGTTCAGATCGATGGCCTAACAGAGGCCTCACAGCTGTATAATGGTCTCTCTTTCAAATCTTCTAGGGGTCTCCGACGTGCATGTGGGGAATAGGTACCGTCTGTGTTAGGCTTTCTGTTATCACTTCTCCTCTTCTGTACCTACTACATTCCAAGCAAACCTTCTCCCACCCCCCTCCCAGTAGAAACAGTCATGCTTCAGCCTCAGGTTCTTTGCACATGCCAAGTTCAGCAGTGTCAATCTCTGCTATTCTTCCTTTAGGGCTTACTCAGATTATCACATGCATGACAAAGCTCACTGTAGACACTTTGGAACATATTGCCCCACACTTACCCTCCTTTTAGCCTCCTTTAGTCTTAGCCTCCTTTTAGTTCCTTCCTTATCTCTTATCACTCATGTTGTACTGGCCTTGTCTGTTTTCTCTTGTCCTATTGGATTTAGTTTGTGTAAGGAGAGCTTTTGTGCAAAATACTCACTGAACAGTAGAGACTACCAAGATTTTGTGGAATGGCGAAAGGATACAGGATTTCATATGAGAGGAAGGAATAGATTCGGGAGACCAGTTATACACCATGGCTACTGCAGTTAATATCAATAGTTGTGTTCTTATAAGTTGATAAAATAGACCTTAATTGTTCTCAAAAGAACATATAAATATGTAACTTAGTGGATATATTCCATTATAGGTATCCATTTCCAAACAACATGCTGTACATACATACATATACACGCACACATGTGCACATGCACAAACATACTGTGCTGATTTGTCTTATAATAACTTGACTCACAAACTAAAGTTATCCAATTCGAGGGAACTTCAGCTGAGAAAATACCTCCATATGATCTGTTTGTAGGGGATGTTTTAAATTAGTGACTGAAGTGGGAGGTCTGGTCCATGGTGGGTGGTGACATCCCTGGGCTAGTGATCTATAAGAATCCAGGCTGAGCAAGCCATGAGGAGCAAGCCAGCAAGCAGTACCACTCCATGTCCTTTGCATCAGCTCCTGCCTTCAGGTTCTTGCCCTGCTCTACTTCTTGTCCTGATTGACTTCAATGATGAGAAGTATTATGGAAGCATAAGCCTAATGAACCCTGTTGCCTGACAACTCGCATTTTGGTCAAGGTGATTCATTGTATGAATAGAACCCCAAACTAAGATACACAACACCACACACACAAATACACACACACAAATACACACACACACACACACACACACACACACTTTATTTGTCAAGGAAGAAGTTAATCTATAAAACCCAAACAGCTCTTCTCATGATAAGATGTTCAATATTTACTGAATATGAGTGAACATAGCTCCCTGCCTCTGAGTATTGGAGAGTCTGTCAGACTTGTGGGGAGAAATTCTCTAAGACTAGTGAGCACATTACTGTTAGTTTCCTTTTTGTTCAGTACTAGGTACTAACAAATGACTTGAGCACTTCCCATCTATACTTTGAGGGTGTAGATTAAATGAGGAAAAATAAAGGGAACAGACATAGCATTCATAATTAGATAAATGTAACAAACAGCACAAAGCAAAGTATAGCAGGCTGTGGGTGTGCACACATGCATCCTTACACATCACATTCCTAGACAGTGCAGGCTCTGATGCTGTGCAAGCTTGGTGGAAGATTCTGGTATAGCAGGCTGGTTTCTAGGAGCAAGCAGCTTCTAAGCCTGGTCATATGTTTAAAAATATTAGACTTGCCTTGATGTGCCAAAGGTTACCCTTCCATCCTCCTTTCCTCACCTCCTGTCCATTGGCTCAGTCCATTCTCTCCCTTCATTTGCCCTTGATGGTGCTTTTCAGCTATAACCCAAATGAGCAGAGCAGGGCTGTTCCATGACAGTGAAAATAGATATTTGGTAGAGTTAAGAAAGAAGGACAAATATGTAGTTTGTTGTATGTACCTTATTGTCCATTTAAAAGTGGACATTTCCACCCTCCACTGTCACTATTCCAGGTTATAAAAAAAAAGGGGGAGGCATTGTTTTCCTTAATTCATTTCCCAAAATTCCTGTCACAAAGAACCACAACATAGAAAGCTTAAAATGACAAATATTAGGTTTTTTTGTTTTTGTTTTTTTTTTTTTAACTCATAGTTCTAGAGATAGGAGTTGGAGCCCCATGTGTTGGCAGGGCACTTTCTCCTGGGAATACTAAAAGGAGATCTGTGCTAGGCTTGTCTTCTACCTCCTGTTATTTGCAAACAGTCTCTTTTATGTTTGTTTGTTGTTGTTATTTTGTTTTGTTCTTTTTGTTGTTTTGGATTTTGGCCTGTAAGCACATCACTTCAGTCTCTGCCCCTGCTTACATTTGACCTCCTTTCTGTATTAATGGGGATCTGCATACTCCTGTGTCTATAAAAGCATCACCTAGTGGATTATGTTCTATCCCAATCCACTAAGCCTTTACATTAATTTTATGGATCACAAACATTTGTGAAGACTCAACCTCCAAATAAAGAGAGGAATGGAATCACTATCCAGCCCTGCATGCTTCCCACTTTCTGCTTGAATAATATATGCTTTATAAAGTATATTTCAGAGTTAAGCTGGATGAAACTACAGGTCTGTTTCAAGAAGCAGTCAGAACTGGAGAATGCTTACAAATAGATTGTAGGCTAAGAGGGACTAGACCTTGGTTTGTATTGGAGGTAGCTATGGGGAAATTTTTGTTGCATTGTAGGTAAGTGAACTGCTGCATAGTCCAGCTATTATTTCTAGCTTTACCTTGATGCAGGGAGGCTTCCCACTTGACTTATCATGGATTGCCCATTGAACTGCAGGATTCTGAGCACCAGCATGCATGGCTCTTTGACGTTGACTAGTAAGACAGACAGAAGTTATTGTCTTATATCTCTGTATTCCTCCTTGGAAAGAAGGAAGAATGGGAAAAGGAAGACTAGAAAACGAGAAAGAAAGTAGCTATGTTTATATACTGCCTTGCTATGGGCTCACAGGATGAACAGAATCCGTTGTGTGGTTCTCAGATTGAAGAGTATACATTGGCTATATAATAAAGGGATGGTCCTATGGTAGCTAACTGTACAGTATGGCAGTAGCTGAGTACTGTATTTGGAAACTGGTCGGTCACATGATTGTCATAGTTTTTGTCTCAGTCGGTGTTCTATTGCAGTGAAGAGATACCATAACCACAACTGTTACAAAAGAAAAATATTTAATCGTGGCTTCCTTAGTTTCTGAGGTCTGAGTTCATTGCCATGGTGTCAGCAGATGTGGTAGCATCCAGACAGACATGGGGCTAGAGAAGTAGCTGAGAGTTCTACATCCACATGTAGCAGCGAGAGAGAGACTCTGGGCTTGGAATGGGCTTTTAAAACCTCTAGCTGTCTCTTGTGAGACTAGGCCGGGGCCTAGCAAACACAGAAGTGGATGCTCACAGTCAGATATTGGATGGATCACAGGGCCCCCAATGGAGGATCTAGAGAAAATACCCAAGGAGCTAAAGAGATCTGCAACCCTGCAGGTGCAACAACATTATGAACTAACCAGTACCCCGGAGCTCTTGACTCTAGCTGCATATGTATCAAAAGATGGCCTAGTCGGCCATCACTGGAAAGAGAGGCCCATTGGACAGACAAACTTTATATGCCCCAGTACAGGGGAATGCCAGGGCCAAAAAGGGGGAGTGGGTGGGTAGGGGAGTGGGGGGGAGGGCATGGGGGACTTTTGGGCTAGCATTGGAAATGTAATTGAGAAAACTACATAATAAAAAAAAAAATAACTGTAAGAAAAAAAAGAAAAAAAAAAAAAAAAAAAAACCTCAAATCCTACCCGCAGTGGTACACTTCCTGCAACAAGGTCACACCTTCTAATCCTTTTAAACATTACTGTTTCTGGTGACCAAGTATTCAAATCTATGAGACTATGGGAGCCATTCTCATTCAAACCAGCACAATATCTACCCACAGAAGGCCATGTTCTGCCCTGTACCACCACATGGTTCATGCCCTGACCCTGCATGCAATGTCTTTACTGAAGGGAAATATGGTGTCAGAGACACTGGTACATCACCTGGATTCTTTTATCACAGTAGACTGGGCAGTCTCCCACTGAATGTATTTCAAGTCACTTTCTGGGCATGACTCTGTCTTGTTTGCACAAGAAATATAATTAATACAATGACCTTTCTCTGTAAGATAGTCATACCAATCAATTCATTAGATGAAGATATGCGACTTGTATAAGAATATAAAGCCACCACTTATAGGGTGCCTACTTGTACCAAACAATATGTTTAAGCTGCAGAAAAGATTATAAATTACTAGAAGAGTAGAGGATTTTCAAAACTGTCATACCATAACTGGGTCAGATCTCTCAGATTACTAGTCAAGAATTGACACTAACCTGAAAGGTCAGAGCTGAGCTGTCTTTTCTGTAGTTGTTTTTGCTTATTTTTCTGGATTTTATTTTTTTTTTTGTTTTCTGTTTTGTTTGTTTTGTTTTGTTTTGTTTTGTTGTGTGTGTGTGTGTGTGTGTGTGTGTGTGTGTGTGTACATGAGTGTGATGAGACCATGTAGTTAGGAGGTTCCCTAAACCTTTGTCAAGTTTGAGAGTCTTGGGTCAGTGAGAACAGATCTGCCTGCTCTGTTCTTGAACATTCTACCCATAACCCTACATCTACTGTGCAGGCTGTGAGTCTCTGAAACAGTAACCGAGCAGTGAAACAAGGGGCAGAGTACAGAGAGATGGAGGCTTTGGAGCTGAGGCTCAGGGAGCCTTCCTCAGTGTAAGGAGACTGGGAGAAGCTCTCATAGGCTATAGAAAGGAATTGGATGCCCATGGTTAGCTTAAATAGACTTTGAAGGAGAAGAAAAAGAATGTGTCCTATAACTTCTGTACTCATTGCTGTCTTTCTTGTTTGGTCTTACCCTTGACAGAAAGAGGTTATCAGAAAGGACTGAGGTTTGCTTTAAGGGGCACACTGTGAAGTTTGGATTAGAGAGTTATTGCTCTAGTGCTAATAGATGATCTATGAAAATGGTTGTACAGACCAAAGACTCTCAGCATGGTAAGGCAATGGAGACTTCATGGCCAATGGCATCAGATTCTTACTCAATTCTCCCATGATGACCGACTGCTATGGCAAGTCACCACCTACCCTCAACTTCAGTTTCCTCACTGCAAAATGGAAACAATATTTCTTTGTAAGGTTTTTTTTTTTTTTTTTTGGTGGGGGAGCATCAAAGAAGAAAAAACCTAGATATTAATGGCAGACATTATTGACTTTTTATGGTTCTTTCTCTTTTATTTTTATTTTATTATTAATTTATTTTGTATGTTCATGTGTTGATGCAAATGTCCATATGTGTGCATGTGGAGGCCAGGGTTCAACCTTGAGATGTTGTCTCTCAGGCACTGTCTAGTTTATTTTTGAGCTAGTGTCTGTCACTGGTTTGGTGCTGGCCTGAATAGGCTGGATGGTCAGGAAGTTCCATATATCTGCCTGTCTCTCCCTCCATAAGCTCTGGAATTACAAGTAAGTAGTCCACCGCACCTAGCTTCCTCCCCCTACCCTGTTGGGTTATGTGGATCAAACTCAGGTCCTCATAACTCCATGGTAAGTACTTGCCCTAGAGATTCATCTCTCGATTCTCCTTCATTGCTTTTCAAAATTAAAGAATCATCAAATCTCAGAAAGAGAAATAGAGGCCTGCTATATGTAGTCAGGGAGCTAGATTAAAGCTGCAATCTCCTGCAGTACACTGTTCTGAGTATCAAGCGTGAGGGAGACATGGCATTTCACAATGGAAGGACACTTTGAATGGCTTCTAGCTTCCTTCTTCTATGTTGCCCATGGAGGAATTAAATGTCTACTGATGAAGGCCACCTTGTTTCCTGCCCTTCCCCCTGTGATGTATTAGGGATGGCATTGCCAGTAAAGCATCTTTCAAAGATTGCTTAATGTAAAGTTCAATGTTAGCACCTGACTTCCTTTGATCTGGCTTGAATAAAATTATCACACGGACCGGACCATACATAGTTCTTACCAAATACCTGAGAAGTGAAGAGATGATAACTGGAGCCTTCCCAGATTTCAAGATCACATCCTAATTGCTGGATATATTTGAACATTCGTGTCATTACAATTACTCTTAACCTTAACCTTGGGACAGTTATAACTAAAGATAGCAACCTTAGTGCTGGACACTTGTTGTCTTGCTAAAAACCAATTTGCTCTTTTCAAAACAATTCATTATCCCACACTGCACTTTTTTATACTCCCCAATTAAATGAAAAATCTATCTTTCATAAAAGTTAGAAATTATGTCCAATGAAAATCCGACATTTTAATGGTTTTCTACAGATTAAAATTGTAGAGTTCTCAATAAACCCTGATTTACTGATGCTGGCTATAAAATGGTTATTGCTGTTAATAAAGCCTATAAATCTTAACAGGTTATATTTGCCTTGGACAATAAAACTTGCCATAAAGGCTTAGTGTCTAGGGCTAATTCTCCTCACATCAAGGTAAACAGCCTGCTCAAAATAATTCAGTGTCTTTGAGAATTAAGGCCTTAAAGCTAAGCAACAGAGAGATTCTAGCCCTGGGCCTTCACCTGCCAGGAACTATTTTTGGTTTTTAGTCTCATCAAGAGTCAGAAATGATATTGGAATTAGAAAACTCAAGGTCGAGGGCCTTGTTGAGGCCTTGACATCATTGCAGCGTTGAAGAGGAGTATGTCTTCTCTGGGCTCAGCCCAAAGCTGGGTCAGCCATTAACTGATCTCTATGAGCACAGTGAAACACTTCGGCTTGACAAAGTCCTCTTGAGCTATGCAGGCGTTAGACACCAGATTAAGGGCTGATGAGGTGAAAAGAGGTTAATGAAAGGAAATTGTTTTCTAACTGTCTTTCTAGGAATCAAGGAATTGCTTATGAAGTCTTGTTAATCACCCTCTCCTTGGCTATTTGCCAAATTTTACTAGTGTTTGGGAATTTCATTTTAAGTTTTCCTCACTTGAATAAAACTCAAGGAAGTGGCTCTTGTAGTCACTTTGGTGGTAGCTGTCAACCTGGTATACTATGATGGATTGGAAGAAGTGATAAGGGTGTAGACTTCCCCAGGTTTTTCTGCAACTAGATGAATGCATCTCTTCCAAACCTCCTTATTGTGATATGTGCCATGTGTTCAAACGGTTTGGTGTTGCCAATTGTACCTATTCCATGATATGATTGCTTATTGCTTCTGTCTGTGTAGCAACCTAACCTGGCTCTTCACCACTCATGAAAGGTCCTGGGCAGGACTAATATTCTTAAGTAAAGTCCTTTCCAGGGAAGAGTTGATGAACAGAACAAAGAACCTGACCATGTCACCATGTGTGCCAGGCCATATTAATTTCAGGATGCTATCAGAAAGAGGACTTTGGACAAACATAAATGTCTGGGATCAAAGGGTAATTGTTACATATCTCTTATTTTGTTATAAAATTAGAGGCTTAGGTACTGCAAGCTCCTAGTGCCCCTTTCCTTATTTTTCATTATTTCTGATGCATAACTGTGAAGAACCATGCCTTATCTGTGGCTTCCCATTGTCTTGATAATTCTGCTCAGATTGGCACCAAGCTGTTTGCAAGTGAGGGGCTCCTTGCTCTTCTCCTGTGAGAACATTCTGAATAAAAGGTTCCTCTCTTACTAATTTGCTCACCAGCATAAAACCCCAAAAGAGAACCTATGATATCAGGCTTTTTAAGACAAGAGTCAGCAGACTATTGTGTTTAACCTCTATCAAACAGACTATGGAATGAGGATTTTATTTAAAAAAAAAAAATAAGACTAGAAAAATAATTGACTAGAGGAATGTGAGGTGAGGTGCCCACATTCTGAAGCAGTGAGCCTCGGGTATAAATGATCAATCTAATTTGGTGCAGCCAAACCACAAGGAATGTCTAGTAGTTCAGATAAACTTGGCTATGAGGAGACTGACAACAAGGACCTCTGCAGGAAACCGCATTTGATTAGAATGTATAATATTGTAATAAAAACCTAATGGACTTTAAAGGAGAGAGTATGTTTGAATTGGTTAAATACTGGTAATTAAGTGAGAGGAAATTAGTCCTTTGAAAACATTTCCAGAAAAAAAAAACCCACTGTTCTAAGAGAGATGGGAACATGAGGTTAATATAAGTTATTTTAAAATGGAATGTCTTTAGTCCAGATACCCTCCGCCCTAACAAATACTCATGCAAACCTTGTTGCTGCGCTGACTTCCATATCCTAAATTCTAAAGCATTCTTCCCTTGCAGAAGAAAATACCAGGCACCTGAACCTTCCTGGTTTGTAACTGTTTTCCTTTGCCTTCTTGCTAGATTCCTTGGGAGGGGAACTTAAACATGGTTCTTAGAATGGCCATTGTCATAGGCAAGGAGTAAAGCCAAAGATTGTCGCCTTGCTTTGCATGCCTTGAGCTCTGCCCAGTGCCATAGTCAGATGTACCCAAGGGCCTTCTTTATTCCCACTGTGCTTCATTCTCTCTTACATTACTGTCCCTATGCTCAGTGTGTGTCCTGTTTCTTCCCTCGTCATCCTGTCCATCTCTGACTTACATTGTCTCATTTGGCTCCTTACCTACCAGCCTCCTAGTTCTTCTTTGCTCAGCTCAGTCAGCACTGTGTGGGCCATTCTGGAACAGAAACATGACATAAAAGCAGAAAGGATTTGTCTTGACATTGGCTCCTAGATACAGAAGCTGTGGTCGGCTGTCTTCTGGCTTCATGGACATGATGCTATGAGGAAGCAGAAGAGCATGGTGGCCGGAATGGGTGGTAGAAGAGGCTGCTCACAGGTGGTGGCTGAGAAGCAGAGACTTAGAAGACAACTTCAGAGGCATGTTTCTGGGAAATCCTTTCCTTTTATCCATCAGATGCCAGCTTCCTGAGCTTCCAGAGCCTCATGAGAGTCACCGGAGTGCTTAATCAGACAGTGTGTTAATCCATCCATTAGAGCAGTGTGTTTCGATACAATTACTTTCCCAGAGTCTCACCTCTACATAGTCTGTCAATCAAGCCTTCACCACATCATCCTTTGGAGGATACTTTCAATCCATATAACACCCCAATTGATATTTCATAAAAATGTGTGATTTAACTGGGGTGACCCTGTCAAGTGTTCTCTTCTTCCCTCTATATGTTTTTTATAGTGTATTGATTTGAATACTTTTTCATTAGATTTATAACTATTGTATTTAATTTTTCATCCCGATGTGTCATAGTTCCTCAAAGTAATATCCCTTGGGGGACAGAAAGTAAAAATCACTATTTCCAATAACCCCCCCCACCCACTCAGTAGATAACACAAAATTGGACAAGCAGATGAATTACTGCCAAATTTTACATATAATAATACACTTTTAAATTTGAGTAGAACTTTACAGTTTATATTTTAGTTATATCAAGTTCATTTGATCCTTAAATCTAGGTGTGTGTGTGTGTGTGTATGTGTGTGTGTGTGTGTGTTGGTGTCCTTGCCTTATAAAATAATGAACAAAAGGGGTCCCTTTATCCACAATGTGTGAAACAAAAAGGGTTTCGAATTTCCAACGTTTGGGTTTACTGACATTTGCTATGTTATTATCATCATTATTGTTACTATTGAATATATTTAATGAGATAGCATGGAGATGGGAGTCAACTTAAACATAACAATAATTTTTGTTTTATATTTATTTTATAAGCCTAAGATAATTTTATATATTCTCTTTAATAATTTTGTAAAATCTTTGGCCTGTCATGTTGGTAATCCAAATGTCCTCTATTTGAATGTCTGGAAAGAGCCCAGTGGTAGAACATTTTCACAGCATGTGTGGCCCTAGGTTCCATCCCCAGTTCTCAGAAATGGTTTATATTTGGTACATTTTGACTTTTAGATCTGGAGATTACGGCTGTTCTCTGTGTATACTCACTGGAAAACTGCAATGCAGCTTACCTGTATTTCATGTGTCCACTAATCTTCCCAACAGCTCTCAGAGGGAGGGATGGCAGTTTTATAGATAAGGGAACTTACAAGCTTACAAGGTATTAGGTAGTTACTCAAGTACATGGTTACAGAGTGAACCACTATGGGACAGTCTGACTTCAGAGCCGTTACATAAAAGCGCCTCATTGGTGGTCACACCTTCTATCTTAAGCATAGGTAGAGAGTTTGCCTGTCCTTGCCTGGCTTAAAATCTTTTGTCATTGGTGATATATATATATATATATATATATATATATATATATACACACATACACATATATGTATATATATGTGTGTGTATATTATATATACACACATATATGATATTATATATACACATATATAAATTTATATTATATATACATACACAAACACATGCACACACACACACATATATATATAAAATCAGTGGATACCTGAAGGCATGTAGTTTCAAAACCTGTATACATTTTATTTTACTATATATATGCATAAATAAGAGAAGTTTAGACAAAGTAAGAGATTAACAAAAACAACCAATAAGAAAGTAGGATAATTTTAATAATGTGTAGTTGTAAAAATGTATGTATATTATATGTGTGTATGTGTACATATATATGCCTACACACACACACACACACACACATACGTACATACATACATCTTGTCTTGGTCTTTTTCTAAAAAAAAAAAAAAACGCACTTATTTGACAATAGATTTTAGGGATCTCATCATGCATTAATTTTCTTTTCCTATTTAGTTTTGAACTTCTAAATTTTTACTTGTACCTTATGGCTTTTCTTTAGCACATCCAAATGGTCAACATCACTAACCTTGTGCTTTAGACCTATTATTATGTAAAGTGATGCTGAACTTGAATATTAGCTCCACACTCCTGTGATGGTTGATTGGATAAATGCAATAATGACCCAATGACTAACGGGCAGATGGCATTTTCATCGTGGACTCCTTAGACACAGTGGTTTACAAAATAGACAGGACACAGTGGAACATCACACTATCACCAGTCAGTTTAAAACATAGGGAATAATTTTTCCTGGAATTGTTCTTTTAATGTTTTTGTACCACATTTGAACTTGAGTAACTAAATCTAACTCTAAGGGAGAATTATTATATATGAATACATATGCATCTATAAACCAACTTGCATTTCCTCCTCTTGGGCTGGAGTACAGTTCAGGAGTAGAGCTTGCCTACCATGCATTAAACTCTTCATTTGATCCCTAATACCACAAAAGAATAATACTTCTGTTCTATTATTTATATTCATGATTCCAGGTCTAAGCCCATTGGCAATTATTTCTGCACGTTGAGGGCAATGGAATGTGTGCTGTACTGGGATTGTAGGGATGTCAGGACAGGGTTACTTAGTGTCAAAGATGGGCATGGATCTGGTTTTAATAGCAATCCAGACAGCCCACAACCAACCAGTGAGTGCAATGATATTCTTTAAAGCCATGCATAAGGAAAGCAAATGTCTGCTTGCTCGATTATCATAATGAAGGTGGAGAACTATTTCTCCATCCTAGGTCTTCTTACACAGTTTAGCAGCAATAAACAGCCTTTAAGTCTTGAATTATGCAGAAGTAAGAGCAGCCCAGGAGGCCTCCATCCAGACAGCTACAGATCTGTAACTCAGCAGTAATGTTCCATGGGTGTGAATCAGGACTTGCATCCCAGTCCTGCTGAGACAGCACAGGTTTTAAAGTTTCTAGGCAGCCCAATCCGCACCACCCTGATCCTCTCTGCAAATGCAGGATGCCTGTATTTTTCAGCTCATTAAATTGGAAAGAAGCAACCACAACCATGCGCACCATCAGCAGCTTCTCTTGGCAGTTCTCTGCCATGGGGGTCCTCTGGTCCTCACGGCTCTCTACAGTCTGCTTTGGAAGACATGATACCTGCAGCTACTGCTTTTTTTTTTTAACTTTTAGTTAATTGTGGGTGATGATAATAAGCACCAGCCCTGTGGACATTCTTTCACATAACTGCCAGTAGAATAGAGTGTGCCCATTTCTCCTCCGTGGGTGGTTTAGACACCTGCAGAATAAGCACCTGCCTACAGGTGCGATAGAGATGCATCCAGCTGATCTTATTACAGGTTGGCTATAATTCTAGAACCTGCTGCTGATGGAATCCTAGGTGGACTGTCATTATACCACAAGCTCTCATTTTTTTGTTGTTGTCTTTTTTTTTCTCCCCCACTCTATAACATCTTAAGGAGCCAGTGCAATCTTCCCTAGGAGCCACATAGATCTGGCTGCCTAGCAAGCACATCAAGTGAAAAAGTGACTTATACCGCAAGTCCCTAGGCTTTGCTTTGTACAAATTGCAGTGGCTTCCACCCTACCGATTACAGGCAAACCATCCCAGCCTAGCAGCTGCACAGCTCACTTCACACGAAGCTCAGCCTCACTTGGCTCTATCTGTTAACTTTCCAAGAAAAACCATCCAACACTCAAAAGCCGAACAGCTGATAATCCCCTGCTGTGGTGAATTTTGATTTAAATATAACTCAGTCTCTCTTGGCTCTGGCTTAACTGAATTGGAACTGTTCTTTTCATTGTTGATTCAGTATTGGCTTGAAGATCTGGCTGTCTATTCCCCCAAACAGATTCTCTATGGAGGTATTTATTAGTTGTGTGCAGTATTTCCGAGGCTCTCTGGACTGCCTACAGTGACCCTTGATTGTCACAGTGATAGATTAAAACTCCATTTCTGTCCACAGTGTGTTGAGCTGATTGTTAGATTTCTGGCTCAACTGGTTCACTTTAAGATCACACCCTAGAGGCAGTCATGGTGGGTACTGCATGGGAACAAGAACCCCTCCACATTGTACCGTCACTGGTAGGATATGGCCCTGTGCTTTGAGAATTATGTATTGAACTAGGTAGCTAGACTAGTCCTGTTTTCAATATTGTCATCCCTGTGCTATTTGAAATGTCTTAGTTACAGTATCTGCATGCATTTAGAAGGAACACAGTGTGCCTTAACAATGAGTTATTATACCTTTGTGTAGAAAAAAGACATGTTTATCTCCCTTAAGACCTCACATTCTCATGAACTTGGATCAAGAATGGGAATCATGAAATGGTACCGAAGGCAGGTATTAGGGATAAGAGATAAAGAAGGAAATTAACATTTCCAGTAAGAAGAACAGGCTTCGGTATAGATATAGATGCTGACAGAGGCTGAACTTGCTTATGTGATATTTTCCTTGATTCTGTGATCTTCCAACGTGATGCAATCCTCAATAATGATGGTTGACTTTGCTCACAATCATTCGAGGACGCCATGCCAGGATTTCTACTAGGCAGTTACTATGAGAACTTCTATTTAGCTCTTTCATCCAGCCAACTCTTTTTTTTGTCTTATAGATACAGTAATTGAGTACCAGGCTAAGTAACTTTGAAGACCACCACCTCACCCCACCTCACCCCACCTCACCCCACCCCACCCCACCCCACCCCCAGATTGTAGGAGCCCTGGTTTTTTTGTTTGTTTGGTTTGTTTTGTTTTGTTCACTTCAAGTTTAGCCTTTGGCACAATCCTATACTGTCAATTGTCACTTCTTCTATGCCCAGAAGTTGCCAAGGGAAGAGATTCTGTGGGTATCTGCATGCCACCAATGGATTTTCAGTATCAGATAGCACAACATTCCTCCTGGATGCTGATCTGTTTCCCATCAGTACAATATTTTAGACTAGTGACTGTCCATAGTCAGTTAGTTATGCAATTGGTTCTCAAATCACATAACCACAGATTTCAACTTATTTAATAAATGAGTTCTGTGCCTCAAAGTATTTGGCAATGAATGGGATACTTCTGCTGTTCTTAATCAGTTCAAGTATCAAACAAATGATATAAATATGTAAATAAAAATCGAATAGGGGGTGGAGAAATGACTCAGTGGTTAAAGTGCCTGCTGTTATGCAGCAGATCTGAATTCAGTTCCTAGCATCCAAGACAGTTCCCAAATACCTATAAATCCAGCGCCAGAGGGCCTGACTCCTTTCTTGGGCCTGGGAAGGTATGCATGTCCATGCACATACCCACACAGAGACACAAACACATACACATAACTCATAATAAAATACTCAAAGAAGACTCTAACAGCTTGAATGTTGACTGTTAAGATAGTAACAGTAAAATTGGAGGGATATGTCTATTTCTACTTACCAAGACTGTTCTGAATAGCATTCTCATGCATATTTTGGAAAAGTGATTATAAGCCCATTGTGTGGCGGGGCTATATTGGATGAGAGATGAAATCACATAAGTGTGAAATGTCATGACTGGTCAGGAAGCACACTTTTTTTTGTTAGCTTCATTTTGAGAAAGCCTTAAAAGCTACCCAAGTGTTGGAGTTAGGGAGTAGATAGGGGCACACTCAGAAGCTCTGCTGTGCTGAACGTTTGGACTGACTTCTCTCGGGTTGTGAAGAGACATTGAAGAGACATTGTGCATCAGAGAGGTGACTACTAGATGTACTTGTTGGCCTATAATTCCACTTTAAAAAGCCAACCACACTGTTCCTCACTCCAGGAGGCTGGAATTGGACTAAGTGGCAAGCTGGTAAGGGTTAAGTTGGTATAGGGGTCTCAGTGCCCTTGTTGGAAGTAACATTTATAAAATGTAACATAACACTAAATACTTTCGAATTTGCATTAAATGTTGACTCCTAAGAATAAAAGGGAGTAGAGAGCCTAGGAGTACCCTGACAACTGCTGTGACAGCCATCGCTCCCTCCCAAACCTCAGGAAGTAGTAGACCTGACTTTTGAAGCCCATTTAGTTAGGTCTGTTGCCCCTGTCCTGCGGAGCAGATGAAAGGCTAGGTAGACCTGTGGATGCTTTGTACTCCCGACCTAGGGCAGCCTGTCTCAGTCCCAGCACCGCTGCCACTGCCTCTGAGTACCATTGTCCAGACTTCACTTTGTCCATTCTGCACGGCTACTGGGTGTGCTGCTGTCCTCTGACTCCAAACAAACATTGCAGCTGACAAGAAGGTCACAAGTCTTTACATCATTCAATGCCCCTGAACTAGCCCTTCCCCTCGGCATTCAGTGTAGACTCCCAGAACTCTCTGATAGAGCCTTTGAAGGTGTCCTTTCTCATCTATTCTGAGAACACAGGGATCCTCCCATTCCTCAGTGCCTTTGATCCCATTAGAGCCACGTAGGAGACTTAGATTTCTCGGGCTGTATTGTCGTTAGACTGCTTCACTAAAATCTATGCCCAGGGGCAGACCAAGGCTGGTGAAGTGCTGTCATGATTGTTTCCATGCAGCAGGATGCTTTCAGTCACATAATGATGATAGGTTCTCAAAGCTCCTATGGTACAACAGCATGGCAGAAGCTTTTGTGTCCTATCAGATCACACCAGTGCTTTATTGTATCAAAAGAGCTTCTGCTCACCTCAGGTCCTCACTCCATTGTCTCAGCCAACTTCTGCATATGCTTTATTTTGCATGTATTGTTCGCAAGGGCTTATTCTGCCATGGCCTATCATACCCTTATGACTGGCTAACCTTACTACCTGCATTTAAAGTGGCTTGCTCCATTTCTTTCAGCTACCTTCATTCAAGCATGAGATCTAGCTCCGACCCACTTCTCAACCTGGCCGACTCATGGACTTATTGTGCCGTTTTCATGCCTCAGTTTCCTGCTTTCTGTTAATTTTTTGGCTATTTGTAGCAATTATGGATTCCTGGGATAACCAAAGATCGTGTCAATCAAAGACAATCCCTATCCCCTTTCTACTACTTATCAGTTGATACCTGACTCTGACTTTTTTTTTTAAGCATAAGACAGAGAGTTTTTAACCTTAATAATACTGATATGTGTTTGTGGGCTGATTCTTACTTTAAGGGGATATCCTGGTCAAGGGAAAACTGTTGGACAGCATCGTTAGCTTCTTTCTACCCATTGATGTTATTAAGCTAGCAATGTCCTAGCCAACCCAAGTATAACTACCCAAAACTATGATCAGACATTGCCAAACAGCTATTGTTGAAATGCTGGCAGAGATATTGGTTTTTAGGGAGTTTGTATACCATAGTGATGGGGAAGTAACTCATTTGGAGAGTTCTGGCATAGGATGCTTACAGCCTGGGCTTCAGTCTCCACCACAAAAAGGAAGAGAGGATAAGAGAGAATGTCTAGGGTTTTAGCTCATTTAGTAGAATGTTTGCCTCTCACCTACAAAGACCTGGGTTTACTTCCAGCATCATTTGAAGCCAGGCATGTTGGTGCATGGGGAGGTGGATGCAAGAGGTACACTAATGTATAGTTACTTTCAGCTACACAGCATAATTGAGGGCAGCCTAGACTACATGAGACCCTGTCTATCAAAGACACAGAAAGTTAAAGGTGGGAGGAGAGGGACTCTGCTGCTGTACATTCTGTTTAATGTCTTGACTGCTGTATAGCTTGGGCTCACTCCATTATGTTCAGTGGAGCTCCACATTAATCAGTGGTCTGTAACACATCTCACTTGCCTGTGATCACTTGAAATCAGTGGGTATAACATCATATTCACCTCTTAATAAGCTGTCATTAAACCTATTAAACCAATCTGGTGTATAATAGATATTCAGAAAAAAATGTTGAAGAAATATGGAAGTTCAAATGAAAATGATTATGCTGGGTTTTGTGATGGATCAGAGGTATATGTATTACATTGCAGTAAGCTATACTGCAATTGGATCTGTATGAGAACTGAATGAGGAGGAAAGACGAATCGAAAGAAAGTGTAAGTTCCCCCCCAGTTCATGGTCACTGTCTGTATTATGTCCCTACTCCCAGGTGACCCACTGGCTTTCACATGGCAAAAGTAAAAGCTACACAGGACAGCTACAAACTGCAACCCTGCCTGGCCTTGAAACGATGTTTACAAATGTTCTGGAATGGAATGCTTACAGTGAATGTGAGTCATATCAGGAGGTGCCCCTGCAGAGCAAGTGACCACAGACAGTTTTCTGCATATATCAAAATTCCATAGTTACACAGTGATGAGTGGAGCATTTGCCCTTAGTGTATGATTCAGTCTTCACCAAAGTCTCACAAAACAATCTAAAAGGAGACAAATGAATGTAATGGCACAACTTGGTGAGATTTCAGAGCATGTGTTCAGGAGACCTGACTTCCAGGTCTGGAGTTACAGTTCCTTAAATAGAGATACTAATATTTTTCCTGTATAAAAGTCAGAGGCACAAAGCAACAGCTGGGGGGCTCTGAAAATCCTTCAGAAGGTGTTACTTATTATAAACCTGCTCTTTTAAAAATGTGGATCTTAAGCCAGATGGATTGACATGTACCAAATATCTCAGCTACTTTGGAGACTGAGGTGAGAGCATCCCATGAACCCAAGCATTTGAGAACAACCTAGGTGTCTTAGTTAGTGTTTTTCTTGCTATGATGAAATGCACCATGACCAAGAACCAAGTTGTAGATGACAGAGTTTATTTATACTTCCATATTGCTGTTTATCATTGAAGGAAATCAGAACGGGAACTCAAACAAGACAGGAGCCTAGAGACAGGAACTGATGCAGTAGCCATCAAGGGGTGCTGCCCACTGGCTTGCTTCCCCTGGCTTGTTCAGCCTGCTTTCTTATAGAACCCAGGACCACCAGCCCAGAGATAGCACCATGCACAATGGGCTGGGCCCTCCCCCTTTAATCACTAATTAAGAAAATGCCCTATACCTGAGTCATGGAGTAATTTTCTCAATTGTGGTTTCCTCCTTTCAGAGAACTCCAGTTTGTGTGTCAAGTTGATGGAAGAGTAGTCGACAACACAACACTCATCTCTTTAAAATAGGCAAGGTGTGAACTCATCAGGCTCTATCTATAGCCATTTATATATACATTGTATGTGTTAGTGTGTGTGTGTGTGTGTGTGTGTGTGTGTGTGTGTAAAATAATAAAGAGGCTATCAACTTGAGCGTGGGAGGAAGGTGGGAATGGTTCGAGGTAAGGTCCCAGGGATGGGATAAAGGAAATAAAAGAGAGGAAGGAAAGTTATGTAGTTGTTTTTCAATTAAAAATATATTTTTTAATTAGATATTTTCCTCATTTACATTCCCAATGCTATTCCAAAGTCCCCCATATCCTCCCCCCCACCCCCATACCCACCCACTCCCATTTTTTGGCCCTGGCATTCCCCTGTACTGAGGCATATAAAGTTTGCATGTCCAATGGGCCTCTCTTTCCACTGATGGCTGACTAGGCCATCTTTTGATACATATGCAGCTAGAGTCAAGAGCTCCAGGGTACTGGCTAGTTCATAATGTTGTTCCATCTATAGGGTTGCAGATCCCTTTAGCTCCTTGGGTACTTTCTCTAGCTCCTCCATTGGGGGTCCTGTGATCCATCCAATAGCTGACTGTGAGCATCCACTTATGTGTTTGCTAGGCCCCGGCGTAGTCTCACTAAAGACAGCTATATCAGGGTCCTATCAGCACAATCTTGCTAGTGTATGCAATGGTATCAGCGTTTGGAGGCTGATTATGGGATGGATCTCTGGATATGGCAGTCACTAGATGGTCCATCCTTTTGTCTCAGCTCCAAACTTTGTCTCTGTAACTCCTTCCATGGGTGTTTTGTTCCCAATTCTAAGAAGATGCAAAGTGTCCACACTTTGGTCTTCGTTCTTCTTGAGTTTCATGGCAGTGTGTGTGTGTGTGGTGGGGGGGAGGGGCTAGCCAGGTGCAGTCCAAGCTCCTCCTAGCCATCTTGCTATCCTCTCTGAACTGGTGTCCTCCTGAAAACTAAGAAAATGCTGCACAACAATGTTATGAATGTCTCTAAAACAGGAAATGTCTTTATAGCATTTTCTTTGTCCATGGCACATCAAATGTTTATGGTCAAAAGCAGTAGTAGGTCATAAATCCATTAGGGATTTGAGAAAAGAGGCAGTGCTGGAGATATATGCAGTGCCTGGTACATGCTAGGCAAGTAGGCCCTTCATCCCAGCATGGGGCACAGCTCTACCCTGGTGCTTTTCTTAGCTGGAACCTTGTTAAGGATCCGTGTTTTCCATTTTGTATTAATTATTCCTTCTTCCGAATATGAGTTTTGTCCACCTTCATATCTGCTTTTGTTAACCTGGAATGGTTTAGTACATTCCAGTCAAGGCGAATGCATTCTTCACCACCATTTGTGATCTCTCTCAGCTTTGGGGATGAAGCAAATGCTGGGGGCATGTTTTCTCAGTGACAAATCCATTTACTTTCCACGTAAAACAATGAAGAATGCGAACAACTTGATTGTGTCATTGGAAGTGCTCTGTACCAGTCAAGGTGGAAGATCTAGAATCAATATGACTAATGGATCCCTGGTCCAAATGATAGAGTCAGCAAAAAGGATAAATTATCACTTTGCCATGCTTCTCTGATGGTAATTTCTTCGTGCTGTCTGATCAGATAGACATTGCTGTGTTCCCGTGGCGGCCGTCAGCCCAATCCTAAGGCAAGCCGGGAAGCACTCGGTCAGTACATCACCATGTTGGGCTCTGACTCGTTTTTATGTTTGTTTGTCCCTTATTACTTTCTTTGCCTGAGTAAAATCTCTATTACTTTGGGCACTGGAACAGGGAATGTGCTCTACACACCCGAGGCGTACATTTTATTTTATTTTTATTATTTTTGTGATGACTTCATTATTCCCTTATGCCAGAGTTTTTGCCAAAATTGTTTTTGCCCTCCTCTTTCCTCAACATCCTCTTCTTTGCCTTCCCCATTTATTTACTCCAGCTATACATTTGTATGTTATGTTGTATTGCTCGTCCTTTTTTGCTTTCTATGTGGTAAATGGCCCCCAGACTTTCCTGGATTTCAGAATCCAGTAAGACTTCCTACTCCTTAAAACAAGGAACTAACCAAGTGTTACCTGCTTCTCATTCTGTTCCCAGAAAAGGGCATTATAATACAAAGCTGCTTTGTTTGACAACCATTACTCATTTAGAATAGGACCACAAAGGATGCCTTACAGTCTCATAATGGCACATCTTAAATAAATTTACATTTATAATGAATTCATTATGTTGTTTCATTTATCCTATTTCTCTACAAAACGTAAAAGGTCATCATAGATCATATATATTATGATAAAACACCAAGTTTAAAGGTCCATCATCTTCAGTGCTAGCAGATTAAAGATGAATGTTTTCTGGAATCTGTGAAGACAGCAGAAATCTCATCAGTCAATTTCTATGCATATTTCTAACATCCAGGAGTAACTGTCCTCATGTGCTTTGTTTGTGTGTCCACAATGGCATCAGCGTGGTGGGAAGAGAAATCTCGTATTTCTGCTCAAAGCTACAGGTGTGAGTGAATCATCTGAGGGTGTGTAAACAATCTTAGAATATGGACGGGAGCCCATCCGCGTGCCTGCCCTATGTGGGACAGGAGGGCTGAGAGTGAAGAGGGGATGGAAGCCTTTCATCATTTAATCCCGGTGCACATAGCCTCTGATCTCAGATGCAGTTTTCCATCCCCAGAAGGCTTGTGCTCTGGAATCAACAGACAAGAATCCAAAGCTCTGCTCTTGGCTGCCATGGACTATGATCTCAGACAAATTCTTCTCTCCTGACTCAGCTCATGTCTTTACTTAACAGAAATGCAGGTGATAATGAAGCCTAGCCTCTAGATTGTTCTGTTATCTTGAAGAAAGGAGGCAGGCACAGGATACACAGATAGCACACATTCTCCTGGGATGCAAGCACTTCCCCTCTTTTCTTTTTCCTTCAGTACAACCACATTTCCCAAGGGATGACCTAAGTGAACGTCACCAAATCATTCACAGTGTCTCCGTAAATTAACAAATCGCTATGTTTTTTTCCTCTCCACAGCAAGCCAGCCATTGTGAGTCACATCGCAGAGATGTCGCTTGCTCGCTCGCTCACTGCCTGTAAACCACCTTGTTAATTTGGTCCTTCGAAGAGAGTCTTTTTTCAATTATGGGGATGTTAATTATTATTTATCACCCCCTTAATCATTGTAATCTACCCCACATCTATTCTGAGTGTGGATGTGTGTGCCTGCACTGGTGTTTGCTTCCCCAGCAGTTTATGTGAACTTCAGTCTCCAGCATTTTATTTGCTTGTCAATCCCACCATTTCATCTCAGCCCTGGCAGGGTGTTCCATTGCGATGGGCTGTGTGGTTGCTTTACTGACAAACATAAACTTCACTTTACTTTTGACTGTTCTGCAGAGGTTGGTATAGTATTATAAAATATCTTTAAAACTCTATCACTTGAAAAAAATCCTAGAAATGTGCCTTATAGGTGCTCTTTTATCAAATGCTTAACTCGGGGGTTTGGCACTTTAATGGCTTCCCCTCAATGTTTTGGTGGGTATCTACATAAACTCTGCGGTTTATTTACTACTGTAGCTTTTAATGGAAATGTAAAATAATTTCTCTTCTGGGCAGTACTGACTTCATTGCAAACACATCAAGAAAATGGGAAAATCGCATAAAATGCCAACTTGCAACTATTGCTGAGGCTGGAGTTTCTATTTCGTATTTTAGATGGGCAGCGTATTTACAGCTCTTGTACAAATACTGTAAACTGTAATGTGGCAGGATGGCTATATTCTAATAAAACAATGTGCTGCTTGCTGAGGAGAAGAAGGGGCTGGTGAATTATTGTAGTCGTTGTACCCTGTTTCCCCTTATTGAAAATGGAATATGATTATTAAATGCATGCAGTGTGCATTTTACACACTTAGTTATAGATCCTGGTTTTTATGTGTGCCTAGAATATCAATATTTGCTTTACTTTTAAGGAACATTAGTTACAAATACAATAAGTGTGTTTCATTTTTCATTTAAGGACACGCTGACTTCAGTGCTCCAGTCAGAGTATGCAATATATGTCTCAGTGATTATTGATCTGAAAACCCACTGAAAGTAAGCAAGGCTGCCTTTGTAATAAGCAAACACAGCGTCTGCGGCTGCTCTAGGAAACCCCTGAAACTGGAGGGAATAGCAATAAATAAGAGTTTAATTAAATTGCTTCTTGGCAGATAGCAAGGCTGTCTTTCAACTGTTGTTCAGAACCGGTGGGGTCTTTTTCCCTTCTTGATGCATGTGCAGCATTCTCGTTAATGCTAATGAGAAGTGTGCGCAGTCCAGGGGCAGCTGACCTCCTGCCTCATTGTGGCTGCAAAGGACCACATGGTTTTGTTTTGTTTTGTTTTGTTTTCTCCCCCAGGGCTATTTATTTACTTGTTTTTAATACAAATCAAGAAAGATCTCAGTGAACAAGCAGGTTCCAATGTATAAGTTCTACATCATTTTCAAAGTATCTTAAAAAATCCTAGCATAAAGATCACAGTATCTTAGAAACTCAGAAATATTAACCATCCATGTTTTGTTTAGGTCTTAGTTTTAAATTGTAATTATAACCAAAAAGATTAAAATATAGCCTCCCCTTAGACTTTGGCTTCCTGATTAGCTATGTGCATATATGTGATTATCATGCTTAGCAAACCATGGAAACCATGCTCCTAGGCTTAAAAAATGAATGAAAATGATTAATTAGATTCTGTAAGGTGTTGCGTTTATAGCTGGGCACATGTAGCCTTCAGCTCATTTAGGTTCAAAGCTGTCTGCAAGATACAAGTGCTTCAAAATGATTAAAGCAGAGCTGGCAAGGTACAATTTCCACTTGCTGGGTTGCTATTACTTTCTCCAGAGTACAGCCTGGGAATATGTGTTATCCAGACCTCCTCAGAGCTTCAGCAAAAAGCACTCTTTTATTATTTCCCTTGTATAAGTTCAAACATTTTCTGGACCGCACTATCTGGCAAACCCCTGTATCCATATGCAGCCCAAGTCTATCTTGTAAACCTGCCTTTCTGGTTTGTACTGGCCTTCACTTTCTTTAAGAGATCTGGCTAAAATCAGGGACTAGACAAGGCTGTCCACTCTCTCCATACCTATTCAACATTGTACTTGAAGTCCTAGCCAGAGCAATTAGACAACAAAAGGAGATCAAAGGGATACAAATTGGAAAAGATGGAGTCAAAATATCACTTTTTGCAGATGATATGATAGTATATATAAGTGACCCTAAAAATTCCACCAGAGAACTCCTAAACCTGATAAACAGCTTCGGTGAAGTAGCTGGATATAAAATTAACTCAAACAAGTCAATGGCATTTCTCTACACAAAGAATAAACAGGCTGAGAAAGAAATTAGGGAAACAACACCCTTCTCAATAGTCACAAATAATATAAAATATTTTGACGTGACTCTAACTAAGGAAGTGAAAGATCTGTATAATAAAAACTTCAAGTCTCTGAAGAAAGAAATTATATAAGATCTTAGAAGATGGAAAGATCTCCCATGCTCATGGATTGGCAGGATCAACATTGTAAAAATGGCTATCTTGCCAAAAGCAATCTACAGATTCAATGCAATCCCCATCAAAATTCCAACTCAATTCTTCAACAAATTAGAAAGTGCAATCTGTAAATTCATCTGGAATAACAAAAAACCTAGGATAGCAAAAACTCTTCTCAAGGATAAAAGAACCTCTGGTGGAATCACCATGCCTGACCTAAAGCTTTACTACAGAGCAATTGTGATAAAAACTGCATGGTACTGGTATAGTGACAGACAAGTAGACCAATAGA
Source organism: Mus caroli (assembly GCF_978045245.1). NCBI lineage: Eukaryota > Metazoa > Chordata > Mammalia > Rodentia > Muridae > Mus > Mus caroli. The sequence continues at coordinate 101,280,712 of NW_028227265.1, forward strand.
ATAGAATTGAAGACCCAGAAATGAAGCCACACACCTATGGTCACTTGATCTTTGACAAGGGAGCTAAAACCATCCAGTGGAAGAAAGACAGCATTTTCAACAAATGGTGCTGGCACAACTGGTTGTTATCATGTAGAAGAATGCGAATTGATCCATTCCTATCTCCTTGTACTAAGGTCAAATCGAAGTGGATCAAGGAACTTCACATAAAACCAGAGACACTGAAACTTATAGAGGATAAAGTGGGGAAAAGCCTTGAAGATATGGGCACAGGGGAAAAATTCCTGAATAGAACATCAATGGCTTGTGCCATTGACAAGTGGAACCTCATGAAACTGCAAAGCTTCTGCAAGGCAAACGACACCATCAATAAGACAAAAAGACCACCAACAGATTGGGAAAGGATCTTTACCTATCCTAAATCAGATAAGTGACTAATATCCAATATATATAAAGAGCTCAAGAAGGTGGACTCCAGAAAATCAAATAACCCCATTAAAAAATGGGGCTCAGAACTGAACAAAGAATTGTCAACTGAGGAATAACGAATGGCAGAGAAGCACCTGAAAAAAATGTTCAACATCCTTAATCATCAGGGAAATGCAAATCAAAACAACCCTGAGATTCCACCTCATACCAGTCAGAATGGCTAAGATCAAAAAGTCAGGTGACAGCAGATGCTGGCGAGGATGTGGAGAAAGAGGAACACTCCTCCATTGTTGGTGGGATTGCAAGCTTGTACAACCACTCTGGAAATCAGTCTGGCGGTTCCTCAGAAAATTGGACATAGTACTACCGGAGGATCCAGCAATACCTCTCCTGGGCATATATCCAGAAGATGTCCCAACCAGTAAGAAGGACACATGCTCCACTACGTTCATAGCAGCCTTATTTATAATAGCCAGAAGCTGGAAAGAACCCAGATGCCCCTCAACAGAGGAATGGATACAGAAAATGTGGTACATTTACATAATGGAGTACTACTCAGCTATTAAAAAGAATGAATTTATGAAATTCCTAGCCAAATGGATGGACCTGGAGGGCATCATCTTGAGTGAGGTAACACAATCACAAAGGAACTCACACAATATGTATTCACTGATAGGTGGATATTAGCCCAAAACTTAGGATACCCAACATATAAGATACAATTTGCTAAATGCATGAAACTCAAGAAGAATGAAGACCAAAGTGTGGACACTGTGCCCCTTCTTAGAAGTGGGAACAAAAAGCCCATGGAAGGAGTTACAGAGACAAAGTTTGGAGCGGTGATGAAAGGATGGACCATCTAGAGACTGCCACATCCAGGTATCCATCCCATAATCAGCTTCCAAATGCTGACACCATTGCATACACTAGCAAGATTTTGCTGAGAGGACCCAGATATAGCTCTCTCTTGTGAAACTATGACGGGGCCAAACAACCACAGAAGTGGATGCTCACTGTCAGCTATTGGATGGATCACAGGGCTCCCAATGAAGAAGCTAGAGAAAGTACCCAAGGAGCTAAAGGGATCTGCAACCCTATAGTTGGAACAACATGATGAACTAACCAGTACCCCAGAGCTCTTGTCTCTAGCTGCATATGTATCGAAAGATGGCCTAGTCAGCCATCCCTGGAAAGAGAGGCCCATTGGACTTGCAAACTTTATATGCCCCAATACAGGGGAATGCCAGGGCCAAAAGAATGGGAATGGGTGAGTAGGGAAGTGGGGGGGGGGGTATGGGGGACTTTTGGGATAGCATTGGAAATGTAATTGAGGAAAATATGTAATTAAAAAAAGAAAAAAAAAAGAGATCTGGCTTGTTGGTAGCTAGGAGCAGTGTGTTTGCTTTGTAAAACTCTTAATGCTGGGGTGCTGCCGTTAGTGTGGGAAGTGGTTACTAGCTGAAAATGGAAATGATTCTTAAGCCACACTCTGGTGAACATTCAGTTTCTGTAACCTGGGACATGCAAGGCCAGCATCCACCCAAATAGATACTGCTCACATGCATGAACTAAGAAGTCGTTAAAAGGCAGATTCATTCATCTTGCTACATTACCCACATTGGCAAACAAAACTGCTACCTGGATTTTTAATTTTTCTTTTTTTTTAATTTTTAAAATTTAGGTAGGAGCAAGGAGAGGCGGCTTCCCGTATCTGCATTGTAGACGCTGAGGCTCCTGAGTTTCTCTTTCAGACAGTTCACCGCCACCTTCCAGGGCAAAGCAGTGACCTTTGAAGCAGACTCACCCATTTTTAACCATACTGTCCAGATATAATTGCCTGACTCAATTAATCATGCAATCTCCACGCTAACTCCTTTGATTCAGCGCCTTGCAGGGACATGGGGACAGGGCCTGCAGAGTCTGAGCACATTCAAGGCATCTTTAGTGTATTAATTTGTCACAATTCCCTTCATGGCAGTCATGCAGTCTTTTGCCCTGGTAAATAATTTATACTCTATGGGTTTTCTCTGTCTGAGAGTGCAGATATCTTAGCAAAATCCAGCCTTCTGTTTCTATGGAAAATGACCCTAGATTTTCAAATATTCATCAGCACAGAAGACTCCAAATGCCATCCTCTCCTGGAAAGTGCCATTGGTGCATTATTTAAAGGAGACTAACACTCTTGCTTCTGTATTTACCTTCATCGTCCACTAGCTGCTGTTGCTTTCATTTTTTTTTTCAGGTATGCATTGCCGTGTATGTGACAGATAACACCATATTTCGTAGACTTGAAGATGTCATCTCTTTAGAAGTATTGCTTTATATACCACTTTCAAAAGCTGCTTGTGCACTTGACGCTATCATCCACTAAGAAGAGAAGTCTTGATTTAAGTTATGTAAACAAGGACAATCATTTGTGCTTTAAAATCTGAAGATATATATGCTTTCTACTCCTTTCTCTGAGACTTTTCTTTACTCTTAGTGTTCTAACTTGAAACTGCAATTCAACACATAAATGTCTTTTAAAATATCCTCTGATATTTACGGTTTTCAGATACTAACTGCGTGTACTATTCCTAGAGATCAGATAATCCGAGATAAGTTGTCTAGGGTTCTAAGAGAAGGTAGATGGGGGTAAAGGAAAGCTCACTCCTCCATGGTGGAGTGATTCAAGATTTCCTGCTATGTAACCCATTGACAAATGCTTGGGCCTTGTGCTTTTTAATTTCTCATGTTTATTATTTTACATCATCTCTTATCTAGAAACATTTTTTGTTCTGTCTTAAGATAGTTCATAGGTATTTACATATGCTAAAATGGACAGCTAAAATGAAATAAATTCACGAAGTTTCCTCAAACAGCTAAATTCTGAGAATTTTGCACTAAACTCCATTTAACTTTATGGACAATGTTATCTTGGGACTGCTTTGTCAGTTTTGTTGCCTTGGAGACACACCCAGGAGTGGGACAGAGGGGAAGGAAACACAACTGAAGAATGGCCTCCAGATGACCTGTAGGGATGTCTGTGTAACATTTTTCTTGATTGCTGATTGGGATAGCAGAACCCAGTCCACCGTGGGTGGTACTATCCCTACGAAGTTATGCCTGGACTGCATAAGAAAGGGTTCTGAACATGAGTTTCAGATCAATCCCATAAGCAGGATTCCTCTGAGGTTTCTGCCTGGAAGCAGAAAGAGGGACAGGGCTCACAGGTGGTGTAATGCTCAAGGTCCCTGCCCCCATTCTTCCTCCAGCTAGTCTCTACCTCCAGAAATTTCCAAAACATTTTTTTTTAGATAACTTTGTAGTAAGGAAGCAAGCATTCAACATTCCGGTTGATGGGAAATACTTCACATTCAAACCATGACACAAAGATATCCATTGAGAAGTAGTATAGTTAGGGGAAGGAAAAGAAAAATCTGTCCCAGTATTCCACAACTCGTCCTCACTGTAAACTAGACTTTTCACACAGAGTGGGCATAATTTGAGGCTGTAAGCATTCAAGATAATGAGTATTGATGCCTCTGGATATGGTCCAGCATCAGCTGGGGATGAAAGCAGGTTCTAGCCACTGGATTTTTCTCTTTTATATCAGAAGAACAGTTCTTGAGCCAGGAGTCATAGAAATCGTTTGGCTGGGGCTAGAGAGATGGTGCGGTGGTTAAATGTATGCACTACTCTTGCAGAGAACCCATGTTTGGTTATCAGTACTCACAAGCGGTAGCTTGCAATGGCTTATAGTCACTCCAGCTCCAGGGGAATCCAGCACCACCCATCTGGCCACAGCAGTCACCTGCCTTCCTGTACAATTACATATGCACACATGTAATTTAAAAAGTAAGCCTTTCAAAGTAATTTGGCCTGGATATACAATTTTTGAAGGTTGTATGAGACTCACAAAAAGGCCTTCAAAATAACCCAAAGTCACATAGCTCCTCGAACTCCCAAGCAAATGTTCTTTCAGCTGCTTGTACCATGCACTGCTAGGGGTTCCCAAAACGCCATTATCAGAAAGGTGTTGACTTGGTTCTCTCTGTTCGATGTCAAGCCTCATTTTTTTCCTGTCACTGAAGGATATGTATAGAAAACAGAAACAGGACCTTATTGAAGAAGAAAAAGGTCTAAGGTGTTCACTTCTGTGGCAGGTAGTGTGAACTAAGCAAGTAAATAAGGAACATATTTTTGCTTAGACTTTTTTAGAAAATATGCATCTTTGCCTCCTGGCAACATGTTCCTTGCCTATAATATGAGGACAAGAATTATGGCAATACATGGGCCTGGTGTATGGCTATATGTAAGAAGTATTAGCTGGTCCAGATGTGGTAGGTCGTGTCTTTAATTCCATCAGTTGGCAAACAGATTTCTTAGCTTGAGGCCAGCCTGATCTACAGAGAAAACTTCAGGACAGCCAGGGCTACACAGAGAAACCCTGCTCAAAAAGCAAAAGATAGCAAAACAAAAAGGAAAGACAGGAAGACATACAGACAGGTAGATGGAAAAAAAGTAAAAAAAACCCAAAATATTGGCAAATATTATAGATCTAACATGCACCTCCTGGCCTGCTTCTTCATCACGCTGTTACTGGCCTTTCTCAAAGCCAGTTGTAATATTGTCCTGGAGTGCTTCCTTTATTTTTTAATATGATCTTATATTAGCCATAGAATCCTTTACATCACTTATCAAAGACCAAAATGACAAGATGGATTTCTAACAGGGATCCATGTGGACATTTGCATTCTGCATGAATCTTGTATTTTCCACTATCCTTCTGGCTCCTGAAGTAAGACTTGCCATCCCTCCCACTTCCAGCACAAAGATCTACTGCATTCCCACCGAGCAATCAGAGCCTCCTGGCACTTAAGACCAGGAAGTAGCAATAATTGAACTATTATATCTCCACATATCATGAAACCAGTGTCTGATATTTAACCTGCTATCTCTGGATTTGCATTCATCTGGTGCTTCAAAGTTGCTGTTCTTTCTATGTGGGATGAGCTCTGGCCTCTCTTCTGTTCACATTTCCTTGTTCAGGCTGAAGTACCAAATCTGGCAGTATTTAGAAAATGAGTCTTCTTAACGAGGCATCGATTCTGTCTTTAACCTGGAGATGAAATTGCTGCTTTTATTTTGCCCATTACATGGAATGACATAAAAATGTCTTCTATGTGACGGACCATGATTACCATTGTTATGAAGGCTAAGGAAGGGCACTGAGGATTCCTGAATCACCAGTGTTATTTGACCCTAAATCCATCTGCTTGTCCTCCAATTCTCTTTATCTACAAAAATCGAAGAATATTCAGCCAGCAGGTCTCCATCTCTTGCTATTGTAGATATATTCAGAGGTTAAGAGGGACCTGAGACTCTGTCTGGAAGATCGCATCTCTGAAAACAAGGCTTGTCTACTATTAATATTTCTTGTGCACTGCTGGAAAGTTTCCATGGTCAAACCAAGGTCATCTTCCAATTACCCAGATTCACAAGAGTATTGTGCATATATTGTTGTTGTTGTTGTTGTTGTTGTTGTTGTACCTTTCAGGTCATTGGGACTAAGGAAAAGAGGGGAGACTTGGTTGATTACTAGGGATATATATGAGTTGGCCTCCTTAAGCCATCTCTATTTGTACTGTTGATAGTGGGTCATTGTGGGTGGGGCCTGGTTTTGTTATTGCTATGGGGACTTGCTTCCAGTTTCAGAGGGCTAATCTATGACCATCACAGTGGGGAGCATGGCGGCTGGCAGGAGACATGGCACTGGGGCTGTAGCTGGGAACTTGTATCTTATCCACAAGATGGAGGCAGAGGGAAAGAGAAAGACCAGACTTGGCAATGGCTTTGAAACCTCAGATTGCACCTACAATGGTACATCTCCTCAGGAATGCCACACCTTCTAATCCTTCTTAAACAGTCAAATGGAAATATATGAGCTTATGGAGACCAACCTCATTCACACCACTACAGGGACTCTTTCTTCATCCAGTCTACCCTTGTCACCCAACATTCTGCAAACAGCCTGTCCATGGATTATCCCGTCCTATGGGCTCTAGCTCCTGACTTATACAAAAAGACTTGTGCTAACTCATGCTTCCAACTTCCCAAGTAGTCCCTCTCTTTTTTGTAGAGGATTTGTTCTTGAATGCCTATCCTCAAAGTCCTGAAACATATGAATACCCAATAGTACAGTATTTACATATAATGTATTCACTCACCTCTGTATACTGTAAAGCTCTCTAGAGTTTTAATAATGCCCAAAAAATACAGTGGCTACATGACCAGTGAAAACAGTGTTTAGAAAATAACCAGGAGGATGTCTGTACACATCTGGTAAAAGTGAAATTTTGTCTTGAATATTTCCAGTTCATAATTGATTGAATCTGTGGAGTGTAAGCCTACCAATAAATTGTCCAACTATAATTTTTCTCTCAGTTAGTATATACTTGAGACCACTTCCTTCTCTGCTCGCCCTCAGCAGTCAGAAATGACTGTAGAGCCTGTATCCTGCTGTGTGTGATATTTTAAATTAATTTTTTTATTTTCATTTATCTGTATGTGAAAGACAGAAGCTTAGCCCTGACAGTCCATTATGCAAGTTTGTGGAAAAGTACACAAACTTGCTAGTTAAGTTAATTACTATCCTCACAAACTTAGCATTTAATTTGTAGCTGGCTTACATTGACTCACATTATCTTACAATTCTTATACTTCAATTGTGATAATAACTGTCCCTATGTGAGACTTAAAATTTTAAACCAGGTGTCTTTGGAAAGCATGTTGTCAACTCCTAAATAAGATGAAACTTTGGCCATTTTATCTGCAGTGCACTCCTAAGCATTTTCTAGACTCTATAAAATTCCTGTTCAATCAAGACAAGTGAACATGGCAATCATTTTCCCAGAAAACTAGGAAGGCTGCACATTTTCAGTTCTGTGGCAAACTGTAAACTACACAAGGCAATAATATGCACAGGAGAAGCAAACAAAGGTCCCTTAATGGAAACACTGGAGTAAAACGCTTCTTCTAATGGGAGTAAGAGTCGGGGGAGATTTTCAGGCAGTGTTTGCTGGCCCTGATGGTCTCTCTAGAAAGCTCCAGTTAGAGCTTTGTGGATTCATTTAGAAAGCCTCTGGTGACCTAAGTGCATCCATTTGATAGAATTAAGAACATTTAGCAGAATTATACTAAGTTCTAGGGAGAGACGAGGCGAGTTATTTAGTTTTGAAAGGTTACAAATACTGATGCACAGGGAAAAACAGAAGATGCCCAGGCACTTATTGATTTTCAAGTGCTTTTTGTGTAATTATGAGGTTTAAGCAAAAAAGACCAGTTTGTATGGTTGTTGTCCTCTGTCTTGTTGTTTTTCTACAAAGTGATAAAAATAGCCTACTAACTTCATAGAAAATTTCACAAATATTTTCCTCTGCATGTTCTTCAGCAACATTATATGCATTCTGTTCGGGGGAAACTAGTCTTTGTTCACTGACGTGTACCTCGTCTCTTTGGGGGTTCAGTGGGAAGTGATACCTCTATTGCTGTCACCCTCCTACCTATGGAAGATGGGATCTGATGATGTTGGAAGAGAGCGGTTTCCTACTTTGCCCATTGCATGTTTGTTGTCTCCTCCTGTCATTCAGCCAAGGACTCTCTCTTCTGCAGGAAACCAGTCCTGGCTCTAGGAGGTTCTGCTGTTAATAAGAAGTGGAACAGAAGTTATAATAACTCATCGTATTGCCTGCTTGGAAAGCATGATAATGCTCCTTAGTTGTAAGAAATCATTTTAACAACACTGACTGGTGGCAGTTCATTGATGAGGCCCCTGTGAAACCTGCTATAAATAGCACTTGATGCATGTAGAAAAAGGGTTCTTCGGTGTGGCTTTTATGTATTTGTAATTTATACTCTGCCTACCTTCACAAAAGGATTTGAGCTGGCTAACAATAAAAGACACATATACAATAAGGTTGTTATGTATGTAGAAATTGAAGATCAAAAATCATATGGAAAGGAGAAGGGGAGAGAGTTATGCTTGTCATTTGTTCCTCCTCATCAAGGCAATGGAAGGTTATGCTACAACCAACTCTCTCTTGGGCTCACCAGGGTGTGCTTAGCAGGGTACGCAATTCATCCTTCATTGATATCAAATAATTCAAATTGTGGTGGGAACAGGCAAGGAGCTGGGTGTTGAAAGAATCAGAAACCTTGAAAGTTGCTGTTTGGGGCACAAGGTGTCCAAAGAAAGCCCCAGAGAAAGCAAAACTATAGAGTAATTGTATTTCTCTAATCACTTAGAGTCCTTATTACCCATCACCCAGTTCTCTATCACACTTGCCTGGGATTATACAGGAGCTATTGATTTGTACTACAGATGTCTGTGAAAATCAATTTCATAGAGAGGAAGAAAGAGTAGGCATTGTATAACAATGAATTTTCTGTCTGGCCATAATAGTTTTAGTAACTGAATATTAGTCAAAGAGGCAATGGAGAATGATATTGAATTAAGCAAGTTTAGGATACCTGATTTTAATTTAGCCCAAGTTGTCTGGACATCAGCACAGATGGCATTCTGGGGTGAAGTAGTCTTTCGTGTTCGGCAACACCCCATGTTGTGTGGTATTTGGTAAGTCCTCAGTTCTCCATAATGATGTACAATTAGAGCGGCCACAGCAGTTGTTTTTCCAGATGCTGATGAGTAGATCTCCCAACAGCCGCAACCACCACTGGAGGGTAGTGAGCCTTTCTGGAGGACACATTGATTAAAGAAAAATATGAGGAAGTCTTATTTCGTAGTTTACCCACGAAGCTGGTGACAACACTGATATTTGCTAGCACTCTGCCAAAGTTTGAGTCTGAATTTCAAAAGTTCCTGTATTCAAGACTTGGTTGCTCACCTATGGGTATGGCAGGATATTTGGACTATGAAGACTTGGACCTAATATATTGATGAATCCACATGTGGATTTGTCCTTATGGCATTTTTGGCACATTGTGGGAACTGCAAAAGGGGGTCTTTAGGGAAAAGTAGGTCAATCAGGATACATCTTTGAAGAGTATATCCATGAAGAGTATATTTTTATTTAAAAACACTTTTATCAGCAATATATTTTGAGAATGCCCTCTTCCCTCCACAAAGTTCCTGTGGTCTCTCCTACACTCAGCTTTATTCTCTTCCCCATTCCACCTCAAAAGTAATCCATAAATTTCAAAGAAGAAAAGTCAAAACAAACAAAACAAAAAGAATAATAAAACAAAAACTTCACATACACATGCACACACACACGCACACACACAATAAGTACCACCTTGGAGTCCATTTTCTATTGTCCAATTATTCCTGGACTTGGAGCTTTTCCCACACACAAGGTGATTCCATTCATTGGAAAGAACTCATTTTCCTGTTCCCAACAGATACCTTTTGCCAAAACCAATACATTAGGAAAGGGACTTCAGGTCTACATTGCCTTCTCTGTGCTGACATTTGTCTAGTTTGAAATTGTGCAGGTCTTGTGCATGCTGTCACAGTCCCTGTTTGTCCATATGTGTATCATCCCTGTTCAGTTTGAAAGGCTGTTTTGGAGTTTTCCACCACTTCTGCCTCTTATAATTCTTCCATTTTCTCTTTCTCATAGATTTCTAACTCTTGTGGGGGAGGAGTTTGATAATGGCATCCCATTCAGGGCTAAATACTCCAAAGTCGCTAGCTCTCTCCACATAGTCTACTTGTAGGTGTCTGTGGTAATTACCACCTGCAGCAGGAAGCTTCTCTAGTGATGACTGAGTAGTGAGAAATCAACTCTTACTGATGTTATTGAATGTGGAGAAATACCACTGATCCTTAACTAGAAACTTTACCCCTACTGACAAGTGTCTGTGGTACTTTCCTTGCTACCAGAGGAGAAAAATAACCAGCAATATCACCCAGCTACAAACCCTGCAGGTAACCCGCAATAGTAACCTACCTGCCAGGTATACTGGTGCAATATTGGCACATAGGTTGAAGAATGACCAGCCACATTTGATTAGACTTAAGGACCACTCTATGAGACGGAACCCATATGTGACACTGCCAAAGTGGTCAAGTACCCAAGACTAGACAGGCCATGTACTTAAAGGGAAAACACACTACTGTTTTAATGCTAAGAAAAACATAGCAATAAACTAACTCCTAATTGATATACCCATAGATCGATGTGTCACCCAACCCTCACCAGACACAAGTACATCTTGTCTTGTTCCCTTATCTTTCACCTCACACACCAGCTGCCTTGAAGTGGGCAGCACTGATCCACATTGAGTTTCCCACTACAATGTTACAGCTTTGTGGCAGACCCTCAGAAACCATATGAACACAGAGTGAAAGAAAGCATTGAAACCATGATTCAAAGTAAATGTTTCTTTCCTTGGTTGACATCCTCATGTTTCTCGTAACAGTGACCAAAATGTGCTCAGGCATGCTGTCATCTCCAATGAGGGGCACTATCTGCCACGAAAAGTACCCAGTGGTATAGGGCTCCCATCAGTGCTTCAGAGTATGTCCTTCATGCCCATGTTCATGGGTCCTCTCATATCTTGCCATCCAAAATTGTTGGAGAATCTGCTGTATCCCTTGTCACTCAGCCGATGAAAGTCACACTAGTGACTTTCACTGAGAAAGACTCCAGCAACATTCTTGTATATGGCAAAAGCAGAGAAAAGTTAAATGCTAGCTGTACCAGTAAAAACATTACCTAGTAAAAACAAAGCTTCATGCCTGTTTGAAGTGTGACCTGCAGGCATCCTGGCTTCTGTTGTATAAAACTGCTGACCCTTTCCTAATTCAAGCAATCAAGAAGAAATGACTGAAAGGTGGCAAGGGAAATATCAACTTGCGTATGTGAAAGCATGTGGTAGCATGAAAGTGTGTCCCAAACAGGTTCCAGTATTTGAGCACTTGGTCCTGGTGCTATCTGGAGAGGTTATGGATCCTGGGACTTCGAGCCTTGAGGGATTATAGAAGTCACTGGATGGTGGGCTTTGAGAGTTCATAACCGCACTTCACTTCTCTTTTATCTAATGTAATCTTTCAATCTCCTGCTTTGGCTGCCTCCAATGCAGCCCTGTACTGTCATGACAGATGCTCCTTCTGCAACTGTAAGCAAAAAATAAACCATTTCTTGTATCAGTCACTTTGGGCTATGGTATTTGATCCCAGCAACAGTGACTAATTGAAAGTGACTAATACAGAAAAATAGTGCAAGGCATTGCTATTGGTTGTCCATGTTTAGGTTCAACTGTACCTATTCTTTAGCAGTTCCTAATCATTAGCACACATGGTTTACACATTCAGTCCAGAAGCCAGTTGGTGGCACTGAATGATCTTCTGTCATTGTTATGATCACATATTTCCTTTGAAATGAGATTATAAATATAATCTTCCTGTGGTAGGATTATTGTATCACCAATCAAAAATTGTATTCCTGAAGCTGAAGAGACAAGTCACTCATTAGGAGCATGTACTATGCTTGCAGGGGATCTGAGTTTGGTTCCCAGTGCCCATGCAGAGGCATCTCACAATGACATAAAGCTCCAGCTTCAAAGGATCTGACTCTGTGGCTGTGTAAACTCACAGATGCCTGTATCTACACCACAGACACAGACACATGCCCATAATTTAAAAATAAACCTTTAGACCATTAAATTGTTGGTACCAAAGAACTACGCACGTGAAATAGAAACAATATGGCTTCCTCAGTATGACTTAAGCAATAACCATGATAATCTACAAAGTGTAGAGCTTATGAGGCCTCAGATCTAGGCAAAGTATGGCAAGAAACTAAGAAATGTTAAGATCAGGAGAAACAGTCTTCCCCAAGAAAGAGCACACGAATTGGTTTTCCAACACCAAATGGTCAACCCTGAAAACATAGGTATGCAAATCATATTATACAGACTGAGTAGGTTGTGTTTATGTTTTAGGGACATATGCATGTATGTATATATGTATACACATACACATATATATTCTACATGCACACATACACACATATACACACACACTGGGATATTAAACAACTAGAGAAAAAGAGGCCATGAAATTGAAAGAGAGCAGGGGTGGAGCTATAATATGTGTTTAGAAGAAAGAAGAAAGGGAAGGGAAAAATAATGTACTAATAATCTCAATTTCTTTTTTTTTTAAAGGCTAAAATAAAACAACAAATTATTGGGCTAGGAATGTACCCAGGTGCGTGAAATAAATTGGCTTACATGTACTTTTACTTAAATTTTTCCAATGTAACTGTGGAGTATTTCTTTAGTCTTTATTATACCTCTGTCATATTGAGAAGGAGCCAGCGGTAATGAGCCCATTTTAGGAAAAGACATGAGCTATGGCCTCTCTAATTGGTCTGGGATAGTCTAGAATTGGACAGTATCAGTATATTAAACTCTGATGATGAAATAAACACATAAGCGAAGAAAATCTTAACAAGAGAATCCGGCCTACGCTTTTGGCACTGGCATCTCCGGATGTTAATTGGAATCTTTTCACATTTAAATCAAAGGGGAGATGCTCTGCTCCAGTGCCAAGGAGAGGGCTTCTCCATGCTTGCCTGGTAATGAGGATGCTTTAGGGAGATGCTCGGCCTCTGATATTATTCAAGAGATGCCTTTTGAACTTGATTTTTGCTGACCCTACATTATAATCACCATCGCCAGCAAAGGGGTGGCACAAGAGTCTAGCTCAGCCTATTGTGCCTCTGATTCCAGACCAGCTGTCACTCTCTGTCCTCACTACAGGTGAGAACCTCCCAGATGGTTCTCTATGTCTCAAGAAAACAATGAAAAGACCCCGTGGCTTTGGCATCTATCTTTACCCCAAGAGCAACATGTGTCTCCATTAGATCATTTTTTTTCACCTCCATGAAAACACACATTTTTTAAAAAGTATTTGTTTCTTTGTTCACAGCCAAGAAAGAAGACATTTTACCTACATTTTCTGTATTTTTGCAGAAGACTTTCCTCAGAGCAATGAATCATAACATACAGTAGTGTAAATATAGTACCCTCACAGAGAATGAAATCAACCAGAATTGATACGGTACATGATGTGAAATCTTGTTAGGTCAGAAATCATTACTTGAATAAGAATCCAATTCCTGTTACAATATCTTGCACTTAGAAGTTCATTTCGGCAGCTAGAGGGACCTTCCATACCTTCAAGTGCGGTTGTTTGCTGTCTAGTAAGATAAGGAATAAAATTTAATTCTGAGACAAGCCTTCATCACAGAATCAATAAGAAGTACAGATGGCTAGGGAGATGGCTTACTGGGTTAAGTGCTTGCATTACAATCAGGGGAACATGAGTTCCCAGCACCCACTTACGTAGGAAACCAAGGCCAATGGTTCATGTCTGTAGCACCCATTCTGAGGAGTGACAAAGAGCCACAGAGAACCTAATAGTCAACCTGTGTAGCCAGTCAATGGCCTCTGAGCTCAGTGAAAGACTCAGTCTCAAAAAAAATGTGGAGAACATGAAGAAGAAATGGGATATGGACATCTGGTCTCCACGTGCACATGTATCCATACCATACACTCACATGAACACATGCATTTTTATTCCACTGCATATACAAATAAATAAGAATTAAAGCTGACACTTATTAATATTGAAATGTAGTTAAGGCTTCAATAAAAGCAATAGAAGGAAGATCAGTTGTACCATCTATGATTCATTTCGTCTTTCTTCAACTTACTAAAGTGCCTAGAAGTCTGTTTCAGAAGTGCCTTAGACACCATAATACATATGTCTTTCACACTTGGAACTGCACAAAGCAAAAAAACCTCGAGTGTGATGTAAAAATATAAGAATTCAGTGTCTGGAAGAAGTGAATGAAATTCTGAGGATGCTGGCCAGTGAGCCCCCCAAATACCATGGCTATTTAAAGAAGCGTGACAAGCAGGTATTCCTGATGGGACAAGAAGGACAATTCGATCCAAATGAGGTATTTCAGGGAATAAGTATCTAAGCTATCTAACACACTTTCTTATATAGACACCCTGACAGGTGTTTGGGGATTTGGGAGAAACATTACTTCTATCAAAAATGAATACCACTATTAATTATGGGACATTTAAAAAAAGTTAAAAAATTAGAATCGTGATCATAACAAAACTGAGCACTTTAAATGTGAATATTATCAGGTAGTCATAATACTATAAATTCCAAATACTAATTTAAGTAAGAGTAAAATAGAACTCTATGCTGGTAATATGGAACTGTGTTGCTGAGAGAAATATAATGCTAACTCTCCCTCTTCCATATGAGGAATAGATAATTAATAAAAATCTAATAGCCTTAAAATGCAGTATTTTAATATTAATACAAAGTCTTAAAGAGAAAACTCAAAGAGAGAATTCAGAGTGGCAGACATTTTTTTTCTCACAATAAATTATATTTTTATGTGTTTAGTTTTATTAAGGTTAAAATAATGACTTTTATTATAAGTTTTTATATGCATATTTAATGTATTTGGGTCTTACCTAGGCATGGTGGTGTTTGGCTAAGGCGGTAAGATGGCACTCAAGCTATTCCAGCCAGAGAGACCTTGTCTCAGAAATCAATTCAGTATATTTTCATTTTCTAAATTTTATAATGGGCATGCTCCATTTATTCATTTAAATAATATTTAATATATTTCCTCTGAATCTTTATAAAATTAACAAAGTGAAGATAGTGATTTCTATCAATGATGAAAGATCAATTTGGAGTCTTAGGGAGTTGGTCAATGATAAGAGGACTTACCTAGTCATGAGGCCCTGGGTTCAGTCATGGACACAGACACAGACAAACACAGATATAGACACAGGCACACACACACACACATATGCACACACACACACATACACACACACACACATACTTTTTATTGACCACCAATTCATTATTCATAACAGACAAGAACCAGAACAATTACATAATATAGGCGGTACATTAACTCCTAGCCCTTGAACTTCTTATACCCTGGGCAGTTATAATCTGCCCCACTCCCTGCTGTAGAATAAATGCATTAACTCCTTTTGGTAGTCATGTACCCACAGAATAAAACTCAGGATTATCATATGATCAAAAGTACTCTTTTATTTTCCAGATTTATGAAGTGGAGGAGCTTAAGTTTAGAGTCTATAGTTTAATATTTTTTCAGCATGTCATAAGCTGTCCTGAGCAACTCTCTCAGAGTAGGAGCCCCTGGTGTTAAGAATCATGGGCTTCTCTCATTATCAGAGGCATACTGTGAGGTAGGCAGTCAGAGAAGATACTGGAGTTGAAGGTTAGGACTGCTCTGATTCTAATAATTATGTCTTCTGAAAGCTAACGTCCCTGAAAATCCAAAGAGGTTTTTTTTTATGTTTCTGATCTTTGTCATTTGAATTTCTATCTGCTTTAAAGTTCCTATTTAATAGACTGTAAATTTTAAATATGTCTAGATATATCTATAGAAAGAAAAGAAGTGCTCTCTATAAAGTACATTCTTTTGGAAAATTCTTCCTCTTCGTGTTTTCCATCCTTGGATTAGTTATATTTTCCACTGCTGGGGTAAAATACCCAATAGTGTTGAAAGAGGAAGAGTTTGTTTGGAGTCATGGTTGTTTGGTTTCATGAACATGGGCAGAGCATCACACCAGGGACAGAGAAAAACTGTCACCTTGTATAAGAGAAGAAGCAAAAATCAAAACAGAAGGGAGACAGAAATAATATAACTCCCCCCAACGTCTGTCCCCTCTTAAAATTTGTAGAATCGCCCAAAATGGCATCCTCAGTTGCGGAGTTGGTTTTCAATGGACTATGTGTTCAGTGAGCTGGGGTGGCGGGGGGATAATGTCTTATTCAAATCATACTATCCCCTGAAAATCCATCTGTCCCTGCTCCCCCTACTCACACATTTCCTATCTCCTCTACTTTCTCATTTATTAATTTTCATAATCTAGAGCATGTAAAAAATATATGTTCTTTTACTTTTAAGACAGATGAAGTTAGTTCAGATTTGGACCCAAACAAAGTCTAGAACTTTAAATTGGTTATTGGAAACATTAATGAAATCTAAGTGAACGTTTGGTTTAGAATGTTTCCCAATGAAGCAAGTATCTTCAACATCTGGAAATGATATCAATAGGAATATGAATGTTCCTGGGTTCTTATGTATTGCCTTCTTGATAAAAGGGCACACCTATTACACAATATTATATAGCTGCCTCTGGCCAAATGGATCAAATCATGCATGTTCCTTCCAGCTTTAAACCAATAGAGTTTTGGTTCATGACCACCAGGAAAAAAAAAATCTCTGGTACTTAGGAACTCAAAGATCTTTGCAATGAAGCGTCTGATCTTATCTGTATTGTTTTACCAGTGCCCTTCAGGGACATAATTATCCTCCCTTAGAGAGAATATACATGGTCTTGATTATGAGATTGGGTCATATTCCACAGTTTCTAAATATTTTATGACAGTCGTTGTTATAACTATGCTAACCACTGGCCATAAAATGCAAAATGATTCTGTTCTATGTCATTTCAAGCTAGGGCTTGTTAGAGAATTTTCTGGGTATCTGGTTGGGACACAATGTCACCTCATATACCAAAAGTCAGAGTCTGAGAAAACCCTGGTCTTATTAAGTTGTATCAGGTCTTTATATTCAGATCTTTTGAAATCCTTTGTGGAGATGGGGTGGGCAGGTAGGTGGACGTGAAGGTCTTGAAATTAAGATTTGTGAGCCTAGAGATGGAAAGATCTTTCTGCTTCAAGGCTCACATTCTAATGTTCCTATGCCATTCTGGAACAGAAATATTGTTTGCATAGGTTCTAGCAATGGAGCCCATGACTTGAATCTCAGGTTTCCCTTTTCTGTCTTTCCACAAAACAATCCCTATCTCCCAGAAGAAATGTACTGAGATACGGCTTTGTGATACACTACACTGAGACCAACCCTGTTCCCTCATTCTCTGAGTTACGTCAGTGAGCAAGGGTTTGCATTCCTAAGTTACTCTGTGGTTATGACCAAGAAAGAGGGAAGTCACAAAGCACTAGTCCTTTATTAATGTGTGAGGCATTATACTAATATGGATACTGCCTCATATCTTATTTCATAGCTTTAAAATTTGCC
Organism: Mus caroli; assembly: GCF_978045245.1. Lineage (NCBI taxonomy): Eukaryota > Metazoa > Chordata > Mammalia > Rodentia > Muridae > Mus > Mus caroli. Next base: position 101,298,270 of record NW_028227265.1, read on the forward strand.
ATAGCGTATAGGGGACTGGATGTTAATACAGAGTGGGTTTTTTGTTTGTTTGTTTGTTTGTTTGTTTCTCAGTTTTGTGGTCTGTATCTTTTCTCTTTGTCTATGTCTTACTAAGGCTGCATTCTCTGCCACATTTCTTGAGGTTTCCATGTCTCTGATTATAAAACCAAGAGAACCAATCCAATGCAGGGATTTAGGAGGCTTATTTCCTCTAGATTCTCTTTTAGGCATCTGGACAATGGACACGCTGTACTTTATACATCTAACTTAAACTCGGGCTTTGCCTAGTAGTAAGTTTATATCTTTTGGAATAAACTGCATGGTCCTGGATGATGGTGCTCTCTGAGCCTACATAAGTTCAAATCAGTTAATAATGCTTGTAGAATTAATTGTGGGTGGGTGGGGAAGCATATCAACAGATTGTTTTCCTGGTTGACTTCCTGGGTAATATTAAGGTATTTTAATTCATATATACACTAAAGATGACGAGAAAGCACTTCCTTTTTACAGATAGAGATGTAATCTTAACGAGGCATTAAAGACCTGTAAGACATTTTAATGATGCACTAACCACACCGTAGACACATTTTAAAAATAATTGCAAACTTCTGTTTTTCTGTTTGATTACAAGGCATGATATCACCTTTTCTGTATGATTCAAAATTAACAGAAAGTTTATCTTTTCTTGAGCAGGACGCCCATGTGATAGCTCACAACCATCTATAATTCCAATTTCAGAGGATCTGATACCCACTTCTAGCCTCTAAAGGCACCACAAGTACAAAATGCTATTCATACATGTAGATGCAGTACTCACAACCACTTATAAATTTGAAAAAAAAAAAAGATTCAAGTGGAAACAAGGAACAAAGCACTGTCATCACTCCAGTGATTTCAGACCTTCGTCTCTTCCTACATTAGAATTGCACTCCTCATCATATATGAAACAAAGATGAACAGAGTGGAGATGCTTGCCTATTGAGATGCCCACCACTCCTCATTCACCAGCTCAGTTATCCGCTCACAGTTTCCTAGTGCATATTCCAAGTTTGTCCCTCCACAAAAGAATATATTATAGCATATCATGGGCATTTAAAATTGTTGTCTCATAATCACAGTTCTAAGCTCTGCTTGGTTAAAGTAAGACATGTATTGGACCAAAATTTCTGCTCTCTGATTCTTTTAAGTACGTGTGTAATCCTCATGTGCAGTGTTTGTCCTCATCCATGATGAGTATCTCAGATGTATTCAAGAGGGCATTGCATTTTCTCCCTCCATGCTACAATTCTCTCATGGTCCTGAAAAGTCATGGCTTATGTGTTCCTAGACAGTGGACTCAACAAGAAATCATGGAAATACCAACTTGTGTGCTGCCTGAAATCTCCATCAGCACACGTACACACACTAAATGTAGAATAGTCTCTCACTGGAACAGCGTTAGAAATTCTTTCTTAAGGACATTGGTCTTTGATGAGAAAGATATTGTTGCAGAAGAACAAATATACACATGTGTCATGTGTTCACATACACTTATGTAAACATACATATACACAGGTATTGGGGGCTTGAGCTGTAGTATTCTTTGATGATCATATTGTGATATATGTGGCATCAAATAACTATAAGGAATGATTACAGTAGTTCAAATAATATAACACGGGACACTGACATATGATTTACTAGTTATCACTTTCTGACCACTTATGATGCACCAGGCATCACGATAGGTTTCAGATTAAAATCTGGTTACTCTATCCCTGATTTTGATGGCATCTGTATGTGGCTATTTTACACTTTCCTGGTTTCACAATCATGAAAGAGAAGTTGGGTATCTGTTTTCTTAGTTGTGTAAAACCAAAGAACTTGGGAATAATTGCATAAACATTATCTAGCTGTCCATCCTTATAACTACAAAATACTACAAGCGTTTGGAGCATTGGCATTTAAAATATTCCAGTATCAGGGATTTCAGATTTTGGACACTCAGCTTGTATTCGGTATTGTAAAGCCATATCATGGTTGGCATTTGTCTGAAATGTTCTATAGGGAAACTTTGAATGATATAGCTTTATATTTTTAAAGACTAGAACTTGTATTTGTAGATCCACCTCTACCAGTGTCTATACATATTTCTAGTCTGTCATCATTTATAATTTACCAGGAAGTAACTGTGCATTTCCAATTAATAATGGAGATATCATTAGTCCCTCGAGCATTCATTTCAGAGATCAGAGTCTATATAATAATCCTAAAAACTAATGCCAAGACTAGTTTCATGTGTACATTCGAGGGAGCAAGACAGGTAGTAAAGTAACCAAAATGATTGCACTGTTTACTCAAGTTAGGAGCTCATCACTGAAAATTTGTTCTGTATTTTCAATTTTCCTCATAGGAAACTTCGTATCAGTGAGGGAAGCAGTGTTAATTTTCAAAGAAAAATATAACAATACAAATGAGTATTGGCTTCCTCTACAATGGAATGCTGCCAGTGATATACTGCATTTTCCAGCATGACAGACTCAGTGCTTGCTTGGTTTCTTGTAGTTAGTATTCATGCAATCCTCCCACCTAAATGTAACACATTTGTTCGCCAATAATTGTATTGCTCCAAACATAGAAACAGCATTGAGTTCAAACACTTATTCTCAGTGCAAGTAAGAGGATGATTCATTAGCACATCTTAATGATGTTTCTATCTGTTTGGCTTCACCTGAACCTTATAAACAAACACAAAACCATTCTCTATGCTGGTAACTGTTCATCAAAAGAAAATGCCTTCTATGAGATACTTCCTGCTTACCTGAGACTCTGAATATAATCACATATAAACTCCATTACTTTTATACACAGTGCAGAAATATTCAAGTTGCTGCTGTAATCAAGAATAAGGACCACACAGGCCAGAATGGAACACAATTTATTGCTTGAGAACATGGTACATTTATCAAGGTGCTTCCTTTGGAATAAAACTCCAATTCTCTGAAGTGTGTGTGTGTGTGTGTGTGTGTGTGTGTATGTGTGTGTGTGTGTGCATGAGAGAGATTATATGTAAACATGTGTCTCTGAAACCTTCAGTATTATACAAGCATTGCTGGTATTTCTTACTTGTAATCACTCTTTCTAATGCTTAATCTTCATAGTGGGGAGTAGGAGCTGTTCAGGGGGAATTTATTGGCTCATGGCATTAGTTTTCCACGATTATTGTCTAGATTCTAATCTTTGAAATTAATGCTGTAGGGACTGATGGTATCTTAGCCGATAATATAAAAATACAATCACCCACATTCTTATCTACTATTGCTCTTTGAACACTTTATCTATTGGCAGGGTGCCGTCACTTCCTGGTTAATTATAAATGAAGACAAATTTATAGACAATGGTTTTGGATTCTATCTTTTGATCTAAATTTACGGAATTGGCTCATAGAGCACTGAAGACAGCAAGCCTAGGCATTTTCAGCATTTCTACTTCCCAAGTCAGCAACTAAAGTAACACGGTAGTCCGTATATTTGTGTGGCTTGCTCCCCATTCACTAGACTGTAGTGAAGGGAAAAAAAATTTTAGCACAAGCCAAACTGATATCAACAGATATCTGTGTTGCACCTCACTGGAAAGAGAACAGCTGAGTCTCCTTTAGTGATGACAGCACAGGCTCTGCAGGAAGAGAAGAGCGTGTATTTCCATTAAAGCAGAAAAGTTACTCTCTTTTATATGGTGCTATCTTTCATGATGAATTTTCACTCATATTTTTAGATACAAGCTGACCATGTAATTATGTGACCTATCTTTATATCCAGAATGTTGTAGCCTTCCATACTGTTGTTATATTGTTGACATCACTCGTAAGTGGGACAAACATACTAGCTCTTACAATTTTCTCCCATTCCCACATGCTCAAAAAAAAAAAAAAATCTCAACTACTTCTGTAGCCAAAAGGGAGACAAGGTAAAGTGTGAGCTCTTGGTAATATTCAAGTCAGGATCTGATAATGCGGTCATGTCATTGACAAATGGCATTCATTATGCTTTGATGTTATGTTGTAGCAAGGAAGTATATTGGACAAGTTAAATATCCACTCTACAGTTTACAGATTATAATCTAAAATGCATAACATTGACTTATCCATCCATAAAAAATATAAGCAACTGCACAGGGCCTACGGAAGCAATACAATATCAAGAACAAAAGCACTCAGAATGAGATGGAATTGCATTTCTGCCGAGAACTAAGATTTAGTGTGTCTTTGAGCTTAGTTTTCTAGTGAAAGAGCTTTATCACATTGCCATAATCACATTTGTAAATAAGAGTTCAACAATTGTTGAATGAGGGTATTTCTAAAATGGGACAAATTTCTCACAATAATGTGTAAAGGAATTATTGTACTGGGTAACAAGGGATGTTGCAAAACATCAACTCATACCATGATGTCCAAAAGTAAAGAAAGTAACATGTAACCTGCATCTGAAAAATTACTCTACAGTACCAGGAACTTAGCATAGATAGTGATAGCTAATATGCTGCTAGGAACTTAGTATGTACAGTGATAGATGGTCTCTGGCTTCTATTGCCCTCTACCACCTCCTTGGTTTATATCATCTAAGCATCTTCTATCTAGTATGCTTGTGTTTGTTGTTGTTGTTGTTGTCTTTGCTGCTGCTGCTATTGTTGTTGTTGCTGTTGTGGTTTGTCTTTCTGGAGCTCTGATTAGCCATATGAAGCCATCCTAATAAGACAGATGGTACTGGGGGTGGTACTCTATTCTACAGTGTAGAAAAGAAAAACTACCCTTTCTATAGAGGTCTGGAACAGCACTTGAAAGGTACAATTTTCCTTGCCAATAATGGGAAGCCTCTTGGCCAACTCTCATGATTTTCAACGAGAATAAGATATGTTTTAAAGAAATATGCACATTTTTATTTGTTCTTTTAAGCTTCCAACATGTAATATTGTCAGTAGTCTGGTAAATGTTTCGCTCTGTAATAGTGTGACAAACTCTACTCCTATAATGTCCTTTATGTGTTTATCAGAAAGAGTGTGGTCTGTACCTGACTACTTCATCTATTCTGTTACATGATAGAACTGAGTAAATATGAGTTAAAGAAGATGACTGTAGATGAGGAGTGAAGATAAACAGCATTGCATTTTCTAGTATCTAAATATACTCAGCTTTGGCTGACTGTGCAGGCCCTTCATGCACCTATGCATGTGCATACACACACACATGCACACTCGTACATAGATGCGCACACACACATGCATGCACCATACACATACACATGTACATACAAACACATGCATATACCACACACACATGTACATGTACACACAAACAAATGCATACACCAAACACACATGCATATACCACACACATGCACACACACATGAGAGAGGAGAGAGAGAGAGAGTGGGAGGGAGAGGGAGGGGGAAAGGGAAAGGGAAAGGGGAAGGGGAAGGGGAAGGGGAAGGGGAAGGGGAAGGGGAAGGGAAAGGGAAAGGGAAAAGGGAAAAGGGAAAAGGGAAAAGGGAAAAGGGAGAGCAAACTAAGATATAGACTGCTTGGGTACCTTATCTACAATAGTATACCTACTGCACATATACTCACTGTACTGAATCCTTGGAAGGATGACCATAATGATCAGTGGACATACTCAGTATACATCCATTTATTAGAGTAGTTTATTGCACTTTATTGTGTGTTTTGTGAAGAAATGGTAGATCAGACTTAGATACACCCAGTGTCTAGAAATGACAAAAAGTTTAAGAATATGAAAATTTTACCCTGAAGAGAGCATTACATATTTTACATATTTATCCACTTAACATGCTGTTCCCTATGAATATGTACACTACTTATGTCTTCATTAAAATGTAAAAAAAAATGATTTTCAAAGAGACATTACAAATAAACATAATGAGTCAATAATAGAAAGTAATAAAAATCAAAACAGCTGGGAGATTCTGCTTCCCAGGAGTAATGGATGACATCACAAAGTAACACTCAAAGATATCAATGATAAAATATGGCTGGAACATTATATATAGTTACATAGAAGCAATCCTAAAGAGGGAGTGGAGAGATAGTTCAGTAGTTTAGAGCATTTTCTGTGTTTCCAGAGGACGCAGGTTCAATTCTTAAATCTACATGGTGCTCACAATCGTCTGTAGCTCCAGGTCCTTGGGATTCAGTGCTTTTTTCTGGCCTCACTGGGTACCAGGCACACATAGATATACAGATATGCAGGCAAAATACTCATACACACAAAATATTTTTTAATTTAAAGAAGCACATATGAACATACAATAAACATGTCATGGGTATATATAAGACCTGAATTAGAATTTAAATTCTGCTCTCTACTGGAGAGACGGCTCTTTTTTCCTCCAATTATTTCTTTTTATTCACTTTACAACCTGATCAAAGTTCCCTCTCCTCCCTGCCTCCCAGTCCCTCCCCCATTTTTCCTCCCCTCTCCTCTGAGAACAGGGAGCACCCCCCCCCAAGTACCAACCCACCCTAGACCATCAAGTTACTAAAGAACTAGGCATATTCTCTTCTACTGAGGCCACACAGGTAACCCATTTGGGGAACAGGATCCACAGGCAGGCAACAGAGTCAGGGACAGCCCCTACACTAGTTGTTGAGGGGTTCACATGAAGACCATACTGCACATCTGCTACATATGTGCAAGGGGTCTAAGTCCATCTTTTGTATGTTCTTCAGTTGGTGGCTCAGTCTCTGGGAGCCCCCCAAAGGTCCATGTTAGTTGACTCTGCTGGCCGTTTTGTGGAGTCCCTATCCCTACTGTGTCAATCCTCCCCCCCAACTCCTCCTCAAGACTCCCTGAGCTCCAACTACTGTTTGACTGTGGGTTTTCTGTACCACTTTTGGTCAGCATAATTTCTGTGTTCAGCTTTAAGATAACAAACTAACTAAACAGCTTAATAAATAAAAGTAAGGGCACTGTTTTTCTCCAGTGAAGGAACTTCCAGCTAAATGGCTAGAAGAGTGCTTCTTTGTTTTTCTGTAGTTTTCCATTCCTTTAAAAAATATTTCTATTTTTTACTGTAGTTACTTTTGAGAATTTCATGCATGAGTACAGTATTTATATCATGTCCACCCACTCCATCTTCCCCTACAACTTCTCTGCTACTGAAACAGTTCTCATTGTTAATAATTATTATTGTTACAGTATTATTATCATTGTTAGACACATAAATATATACACACAGACACACACACACACACACACAGAGAGAGAGAGAGAGAACTTACAGAGTCCATCTAGTGTTATTTCTATATATGTATGTTTAAGGCTGACTACTTTGGATTGGATAACCAATTAGAAGGGTCATAATGGGAGAAAACTAAGTCTCTCTCTCACACAAACTGTTTAGCTGTGAGTATTCCTGTCTGGGTGGAGCCTTGTGTGATTCCCCCTCTCTGAGGTTGACATGACAACTGGCAGTGTCATCACAGACATCTTGGTTGGGAAAAAATATTGTTAAAATTTCATGGGTGTAGCAAGCTTTCATTTTCTAGAAGGCACTACTTAGCAGCAGATAACCTTGTCTTCTGGCTGTTATAACATTTCTGCACTCTCTACCACGGTGTTCCCTGAGCAGTTGGTGTAGGTAGGGGTTGTATTGTTGAGGGGACAATTGGCACTCAAGGGTCACTTATACTATGCCTTGTTATCAGCTGTGAATCTCTGTAATAGGCTCTGCTAAAATAAGTAAGTAAGCAAGCAAACAAATAAACTTTGTACAAAACTTCGTTTATGAATGTTGAGAGCTACACTTATCTGTGAGTATAAAGATAACAGAAATTATAGGAAAGTGGCAGTAATAGGTGCTCCTCTAAGATCTCCAGCCACAGATGGCTGTGTAGGCTGTGTAGGTTTCCAGTAGCAGACATGAATTCCTTTATACAAAGCAGGCTCTAGCTCCAATCAAACAGGGGTTAGTTCTTCCCAAGATAATAGTGCCTGGATAATTATTGTTATGGTGCATAGGCTTTACAGCAAGGCATGGATATTGATTGCTGTTATTATTATTATAATTTTGGGTAGCTGACATAGCGGCATCCAATTACTGTGAGAGCTGTTCTTTAGGGAAGAGGTTTCCATGTCAGCTCTAGCTCAATTCCTCCAAGCCTTGCGTCCAACGTATGAATTATCTCCAGCAACCAGAGCTGAGGTTCAAGTTCTAGAAGGCACCCAAAGGGCATGGCAATAGCCTATATCGCTCTGAAAGGCTCTTGTATACTCTGCCCCCAGGAACAACTCAAAGGGAAGATTCTCATATGTGGCTATGAGTTTTGCTAGGTACGCTATGGTTCTTGGGGGAAGAAGTGAGAGCTCACATAATATAATTCAACTTAATCTATGTATATACATATACACCCATTTTAAAACAAACATAAAATATTGTTTCTTTATGATGTTTTCAAACCTCCTTTGTGGTCTCTTCCCTTGCTTCCTCACTTCTGTATTACCTTCTTTTTTTTTTTTTTTTTTTTTTTAGTTTAGATAAAAAATGAAAACACTGGTGCGTTTAGGAGAACCAGTGTCTTTCTTGATTCTTTTTTTTTTTTGATTTTTAATATTTTTATTACATATTTTCCTCAATTACATTTCCAATGCTATCCCAAAAGTCCCCCATAGCGCCCCCCACTTCCCTACCCACCCATTCCCATTCTTTTGGCCCTGGCATTCCCCTATATTGGGGCATATAAAGTTTGCAAGTCCAATGGGCCTCTCTTTCCATTGATGGCCGACTAGGCCATCTTTCGATACATATGCAGCTAGAGACAAGAGCTCCGGGGTTCTGGTTAGTACATCATGTTGTTCCAACAATAGGGTTGCAGATCCCTTTAGCTCCTTGGGTACTTTCTCTAGCTTCTCCATTGGGAGCCCTGTGATACATCCAATAGCTGACTGTGAACATCCACTCCTGTGTTTGCTAGGCCCCGGCATCGTCTCACAAGAGACAGCTATATTTGGGTCCTTTCAGCAAAATCTTGCTAGTGTATGCAATGGTGTCAGCGTTTAGAAGCTGATTATGGGATGGATCCCTGGATACGGCAGTCTCTAAATGGTCCATCCTTTCATCACAGCTACGAACTTTGTCTCTGTAACTCCTTCCCTGGGTGTTTTGTTCCCAATTCTAAGAAGGTGCACAGTGTCCACACTTTGGTCTTCATTCTTCTTGAGTTTCATGCGTTTATCAAATTGTATCTTATATCTTGGGTATCCTAAGTTTTGGGCTAATATCCACTTATCAATGAATACATATTGTGTGAGTTCTTTTGTGATTGTGTTACTTCACTCAAGATGATGCCCTCCAGGTCCATCCATTTGGCTAGGAATTTCATAAATTCATTCTTTTTAATAGCTGAGTAGTACTCCATTGTGTAAATGTACCATAATTTCTGTATCCATTCCTCTGTTGAGGGACATCTGGGTTCTTTCCAGCTTCTGGCTATTATAAATAGGGCTGCTATGAACATAGTGGAGCATGTGTCCTTTTTACCGGTTGGGACATCTTCTGGATATATGCCCAGGAGAGGTATTGCTGGATCCTCCGGTAGTACTATGTCCAATTTTCTGAGGAACCGCCAGACTGATTTCCAGAGTGGTTGTACAAGCTTGCAATCCCACCAACAATGGAGGAGTGTTCCTCTTTCTCCACATCCTCGCCAGCATCTGCTGTCACCTGAATTTTTGATCTTAGCCATTCTGACTGGTGTGAGGTGGAATCTCAGGGTTGTTTTGATTTGCATTTCCCTGATGATTAAGGATGTTGAACATTTTTTCAGGTGTTTCTCTGCCATTCGGTATTCCTCAGGTGAGAATTCTTTGTTCAGTTCTGAGCCCCATTTTTTAATGGGGTTATTTGACTTTCTGGAGTCCACCTTCTTGAGTTCTTTATATATATTGGATATTAGTCCCTTATCTGATTTAGGATAGGTGAAGATCCTTTCCCAATCTGTTGGTGGTTTTTTTGTCTTATTGATGGTGTCTTTAGCCTTGCAGAAGCTTTGTAGTTTCATGAGGTCCCACTTGTCAATTCTCGATCTTACAGCACAAGCCATATCTTCTCTTCCCAGCTAGATACACACTCAACCCTTGTTTTTCTCTTTTCTACGTTTGTAGTACCTGTGTCCTATTATCCTCCTCTCTGGAGCTTTTTCTTCCTTCTCCTCTGCCTCTTACTAATCTCTTGACTTCTTTGGTTACTTCAGGATGCATATTCGGATCTAAGGACAATGAGTTAAGATCCTCAAATAAGAAAGGTCATGTAGTGTTTATCTTTCTGGGTCTAGGTTACTTCACTAAATATAATAGTTCCCAGTACTATTCATTTGCCTGCAAATTTTATGATTTCCTTTTTCTTTATAGCTGAGTAATGTATCATTAGGTCTATGTACCACATTTCCATAGTCTATCCATTAGGTGAAAAACATCGTTACTTCATTGCAGATAATATATAATAAGATAAAGATTCTCACAATTCCACCAGAAAACTTCTACAAATGATCAGCATGTTTCTCAAGGTGGCAGGAAAAAAAATCAACGTCTAAAACTGAGTACTTTCTTACAGGGCAAACCCAACTGTGCTTAGAAAGATCTTGGAAACATTCTCATTTATAAGAGTCTCAAAAGCACTGAAATAGCTAAAAAAATAAACGTCACCAATTGGTGAAAACTTACCACCAATACCTTAATGTCTGAAGAAAGGACACTAGTACTCCTCCACTGCTCATGGATTGAGAGAATTGATGCTGTGAAATGACCATCCTACCAAAAGCAGTTTATATACTCAATGCATTCCCAATCAAAACCTCATGACATCCCTCACAGAAATAAAAAATGAATCCTATAATACATATGGAACCACAAAACATTTTTGCATACCCAAAGCAATCCTGAAAATTGTCCTTTTTGTGTTACTACCATGCTGGATGGATTAGCATACCAGATTTCAAGCTATATTGCAGGGCTATAGTGATAAAAAGTTCATGACGCTGACACAAAAACAGACTTGCAGAGCAAGGAATCAAAACAAATGACCTAAGCATATATGCATGTAGCCATAGCCATCTGATAATTGGTAAAGATGCCAAAACCTTGCATTGGAGAAAAATCGCCATCTTCAACAAATAGTTCTAGAAAAAAATAATAGAGATCGACATGTAGAAGAATGACATCTGAATTGTATCCATTATTCTGCACAAGTTTTAACTCCAAATGAATCAAAGGCCTCACTCTGAAACTTGAAATGCTAAAACTATTAGCAGAAAACATAGACAGCGTCCTACAGAATGTAGATGAAGGGAAGGACTGTCCAGATGGGCCTCCATTCATTTTAGAATTGGAACCAATGGCTGACAAAAGGGACCTCATAAAACTAACAAGCTTCTGTACAGCAAAGGAAATAATTAGTCAAGTAGAGGAACCCCAGAGTGTGGGGAGAATCTTCACCAGCTCTACATCTAACAGAGGATTAATACCCAGAATATACAGAGGACAAACAACCAATTCAAACACTGGACTATAGATCTAAACAGATACTTCTCAAAAGTGGCAACAGAAATGGCTAAGAGAGAGCTCAAAAGGTGTTCATCATCCTTAGAAATTAGGGAAATGCAAACTAAAACAACTTTGGTGTTTGCTTTTAGCCCAGTCAGAATGGTCACGGCCAACAAAATAATTTACAGTAATGCTGGCGAAGATGTAGGGAAAGGCAACTTCACTGTTGTTAGGGGTACAAAGGGTACAGACACTATGTAAATCAGCATGGAGAATTCTGAACGGCTAAAAGAATTTACCATATGGATCCAGCCATCTAACTCCTTAATACACACACACACACACACACACACACACACACACACACACACACACACACACGCATGCACAGGCACACACACACATGAGCATGCATTTATTTCAGAATATTTCATATCCTACTGTGCAGATAATTGCTCAGCAGTCTTCATTGCCACTCTGCTCTCAGTAGCTAGTTTTCTACTCTTACGCTGCATGTAACCCATCCCTAAACAAATATGCCATTCAGTGTTGGCTATGTAGGGATTGTTTTTTGTAAGTGAAACTACTCCTCCCTGTGTCTTACACATTCTCTACAACCGAAGTCGATGAGCATTATTTTAATTGGTTATGGTACCTGCTGTACACTTGCCAACTATTGCCTTTCTATCTTTAGTATTTATAGTCATTCTTTCTTTTTAGTAATTTTTGGCCTTAGTTGGGTACAGGCTGTAGCATTTGAGGATACTTTGATTTGTGTCCAGACTTTGGACATAGTCACACAATGGCATGTTGTATTCTCGTGCATGTTTCCTAGCATACAGCAGTGGCATGTTCTTAGAACACACTCAAAAAGATGGCTTTGGTGACCGACCTTGCACATACCCATCCTTACCAGAAGATATCACCATCTTGCACATACCCATCCTTGTCAGAAGACATCAGCTTGTGATAGACATGGGAAGTGAACCCTTTAGAACCAATGTGCAATTGAGCAAAAGGGTTAAATGATATTTTATGCACATGAATTATGTCTAAATTTGAAGAACCAATAAGGTCACACAAGCTTGCTAAAACATTAAACCATTCACCTGCCTCTCGGAATCAATATTTTAAAAAATCATTTTAACAAAACCGAAAGATGTTTCCATCTGTGCTGTCTTGAGTCTCTCTGTATCAACACAGTGCTAGCTGAACTACTCAGGGAAAACAAAGATTTTCCTCTCTTCCTCTATGTCACATTCTGTGAATATCCCGCAGCTGACAACTTCTCAACTCTGGTGTGATGATTATTGCTATTCATATGGCCATATAAATACTATTTCCAGATGAGTAACTGTACCATGATAACTCCCATTACACAGCATTTTGTTTTCCCTGGGGAGTAATTATTAGATTAAAATTGCCATTTTTCCCCACTAATTTTCTATCTGATTGTCATTCACTGAAGCCCTCCACTTTCTCCGAGCATGTAATTCTTCATCTTGTGTGAGGATGCCTGTACTGTGTGGACTGTCATATTAAATCTTCTCATGCTCTGACCTGGACTGACTTATCTCCAGGCTATATTCTTGTGAACTCTACTGGCGATGACTTGAATTTCCCTCTGTATGTTTGATGATCTTATTGTTGTCTTTTGTGTTTGTTTTTATCCATATATATGACCATTTCCTTTTATTTAGCCACTGGAGAGCTATCGATAGTTTCCTAGATATGAAGTAAGTAATAATTATAGTAATTGTAAATCATTTGTTCATAGTTACGACTCGAATGGTTTGTGTATTCTGTGCCAGAGCACAGACAGAGGGTAGATGAGACTAATACTTGTTAAAGTACAGGTTAAAGAATAAGCAGGACAGTTGTGATAATGAACATTTCTATAGTGTGGCCAGTCTCCACTGTACACTAAGAAAGCATGGTGTTGCTTTTTTCTGCCTGTACTAAAATACACTGTATTAGACCCTCACACTCTGCATCCTCTTAGTGCTCGTCCCTTTGTCTTGTAAATCATCATTTTCTGCCTTAAGATATACTCTACCTCAGTGTTACATTTGGTTTTTCTTAAGCTCACAAACGTTGTAACTGTGGTTTTTGTATTTTGAGTTTTATTCTTTTACATTTTAACCATTACACTTTTGTTAACAGAAATTATGAAGGGTTACATTTTCTTGGTTAGTTTTTATAGGCCACTTTTCATGCATTGGACTATATATTTTAGGTTACTCTTGAACACACTACATAGACAAAGCTAGCCTTGAAGTCTCAGTCTTAGCTATACAAATAATTCATTTGTATAGGTACACTGCCCTGCTTAGCATGTACTATAATTCCACACATTCTTGAGTTGAAGCAGTAAAGCTATTTTATATTCTGTTCCAGTTCATTATAATGTCATCAGTATCTGAAAATCGGTTTCTTTGTCTATCATTTACGAGAATGTTTGATGCATTTGTTCCTTTATGAACTTGGCAAATTTCTTTTTTATGTAGCAAACTCGTGTTTATTGAAAGCCATTGACAGGATATCTTTGTAGTCAATGATGATAGTAGATATTGATTACGGACTTGACAAGATGGAGAACTATCTAGGAAATAAACCTTGAGGCCCGTCCTTGTGGGAGTGTCTAGATTGGGTTAGTTGAATTGGAAAAGCCTGCTCTAAATGTGAGTCAGTATCATTCCAGAGGATGGGGTACTAGAGTCCTTAAAAGGAAGAAATGAAGCTGACCACCTGCATCCAATTCTCTCTTTCTTTCCTGCAGATGCACTCTGACTGTCTGCTGCCACAACCTCAACCACCATGCCTGCCATCATGGTGGACAGTACTTTCAAACTAGGATTCAAAACCAACTCTCCTTTCTTTACAATGTTTCTGTCTATATGCGGTCCCATCAATGGGGAAAGTAGCTGAAATGCCTGTGCTTCCAGAGCTGCTTCCTCTAGATCCGACTTGCAAATTACTTTTGCTAGGTGCTCTGATATTTTCATTTGTCTCTGAGTTTCCCTACGTTTTTTTAAGAAATGGAGTTAACTTTTAGGAAACAAACTGTGTGTAAGAACTTCTCAAGATAGACTTCTGATCTTTTTTCACCTTTAAAACTTAATGTCAACTTTAAGTAAAACCATGTTTCCTGAGGACTGTTTATTAGTATATGCCTCTCATATGCTAATGAACTGTGAGGTCTGGTTTTTGTAGCTACTAGCTCTTTGCAGGGTGCCTGAGCTGATCTTTCATTGAATTTAGGAGAAAGGTTTTATCCCCTATTTTATGTTGGTGGCCCCTTCCCCTGAGGACTGGAGGATAATGAGTGGGAAGTGCTGACTCTTAAGGTCACTTCCTTGTTTGACCCCTTGAGATTCCAGATATCTTACTACATGGTTTCATCAACAGCCTTTCCAGGCTCCTGCATCAGTATATGTTTTGTGTGGAATTTAGCTCCTCCTTGTGCAACTACTCTGTCACATACCTACAGCTAAGACTTCCATCTATTATGTCCCTATTTTCTTTCTTGTAGTCAGAGCTTGGTCTTTCTTTCAGTACTGCAAGTAGTGATGTCAAATAACCCATATCACTCCTCTAACAGTTTTCTTAGATGGAATTAAAAAAAAACAGTGGGCTACAGAGTCCACACATTGCTGTCGTGTGTAAACTCCTTGCCATCTGTAAATTCTTGTGACCTGGGAGCGGTATGGGCAGTGGCTGTAGCAAGACATTCAGTGGACATGCGTGGACATGCGCTCATGAAGGTCAACTGTTTAGTTTTTCTTTTGTCTAATTGGCTAGTAATCATATCGCAGAGCTAAATTTTCCAGCCTGTTTTGGAGAAGATTTTTTTTTAGGGTTTATTGTATTATAACTTGTTTTACATGGGTCCTAAAAATGTTCACAGCATATTTCTTTCTATAATTAAGTTTTCCAGAGTCATCTGGTTTTAGCCAATTATTACATGGACAGGAGCCAAAAAATATTAACATCTTCTCTTCTTGAAATCACATTCCCCCTGTTATGTGTACCAAGCATTCATACACATCGTTCCCTAAATTGATGGCATTGGGCAAATGACCATTTCTTTAGGATGTTTAATTATATTTAAGCAGCATTTATGGGCACAAAGGGCTTTATATCTGTCTCTACTCCCTTTTTTTCCCACTAATAATATTAGAGTAGCACTCGGCAAGTCTAAATTTATTCATCAGAAAAAGCTCTGCTCATCATAGCAATCGTGACTATTTCATGATAAGCACAGGTAGACACTGGGGATAACAAGGACTGATTTCACTTCCGTAAGGCGCTTCTAGTTTAATTGAGAACACAAATTTTGTGGAAGAGTATTTTAAACTGAAGGATGGAGAGGAGATGGAGAAATGTCTCAGTGATTGGCAATGTATACTGTTCTTGCAGAGGATATGAGTTCAGTTCCAGTAGCATGGCAGGAGCCTTAAAACTGCTCATAATTGCAGCTCCAGTATATTCATTGCCTTTGGACTCCATAGGCACTTGCACACACTGTACAAACCCACACTTACAGTCACAATAGAAAATTATATATATATATATATATATATATATATATATATATATATATGAAGGTTGGCATATCAAGGCCTAGTATTTTTAATATAAAAAAGAAAAATTAATGGCCAAGTTATAACAAACAACTATAAAGTTAATGCTTGGGATTCCCCATTTCACAAGATGAAACTGTGTATTCAAAATTGCAATAGTGTACTTCAGTCACATATTTGTATGAAACTTTATCTGAGGTTGCACTTGGTGATACTAAGATTACTGATATTAACCCTTTTTTGTTCAGCAAAGAAAACATGTTGCAGTTTTCATCTACTTTTGCATGACCCAACAACCATCAGCTCCTGCCTCCCAACCATCAGCCCTTCCCTCTACAGTCAGTTGCAGACTTCTTCCTTCGAGGAGAGATCAGATTGCATCCATGCCTCAGCCATATATTGCTCAGCTGACTGGTGATGACTTGGGCCTGTCTGTGTGCAGAGCTGACTGGCTTTGCTCTTGCCCTCTTGTGTCCATGGCAGTGCAGGTGTCTTCTGGGCACAGTGTCTTTTTGGCAAGGTGCAGTTCATACGATCTTCTCTCATCTCTACCCCTCGAGTATGACAGTTACAGGGGAACTTTGGTCCATTTTCCGCAGGCTCATAGTCTTGTAGATTAAGAATATAATAATAATAATTGAAAATCAACTCCAGAAATTCCAAGACCATGTTATTGGAGTTTGAGAGAAATACTATAGGGCAGGCAAACTGGTGATCTCAGCAGCTGCCTGGAGGAGAGAGGTAGACAAGAGGAAGAGAAAGGGCATGCCTCTGTGTTGGAAGTCAAGGAGACAGGCAGACTCAGCAATAGAAAGTCTGTGAACATCTGCTTCTTCACATGGGGGCTGGAAGGAAACAGAAAGAGGGAGAAAAGAAGAGTTGTACTGAGTTAGAACTTAGAAAAGAAGGCTTATTATTTACAATAGCCAGAAGCTGGAAAGAACCCAGATGCCCCTCAACAGAGGAATGGATACGGAAAATGTGGTACATTTACATAATGGAGTACGACTCAGCTATTAAAAAGAATGAATTTATGAAATTCCTAGGCAAATGGATGGACCTGGAGGGCATCATCCTGAGTGAGGTAACCCAATCTCAAAAGAACTCACATGATATGTACTCACTGATAAGTGGATATTAGCCCAGAAACTTAGAATACCCAAGATACAAGATACAATCTGCTAAACACATGAAACTCAAGAAGAACGAAGACCAAAATGTGGACACTTTGCCCCTTCTTAGAATTGGGAACAAAACACCCAGGGAAGGAGTTACAGAGACAAAGTTTGGAGCTGAGACAAAAGCATGGCCCATCTAGAGACTGCCATACCTGGAGATCCATCCCATAATCAGCCTCCAAACACTGATACCATTGTATACACTAGCAAGATTTTGCTGAAAGGACCTAGATATAGTGATCTCTTGTGAGGCTTTGCCGGGGCCTAGCAAACACAGAAGTGGATGTTCACAGTCAGCTATTGAATTGATCACAGGGCCCCCAATGGAGGAGCTAGAGAAAGTACCCAAGGAGCTAAAGGGGTCTGCAACCCTATAGGTGGAACAACAATATGAACTAACCAGTACCCCCCAGAGCTCGTGTTTCTAGCTGCATATGTATCAGAAGATGGCCTAGTCAGCCATCAATGGAAAGAGAGGCCCATTGGTCTTGCAAACTTTATATGCCTCAGTACAGGGGAACCCAGGGCCAAGAAGTGGGAGTGGGTGGGTAGGGGAGTGGGAGGAAGGGTATGGGGGACTTTTGGGATAGCATTGGAAATGTAAATGAAGAAAATACCTAATTAAAAAAACTTGAAAGTTTAAAAAAAAAAGGCTTAGTAATGTGTGTGTGTGTGTGTGTGTGTGTGTGTGAGAGAGAGAGAGAGAGAGAGAGAGAGAGAGAGAGAGAGAGAGAGAGAGAAAGAGAGAGAGAGCATCCATATTGACAGATGGAATTTTGCAATGAATAGCAAGAGAGAGAGAGAGCAGCCATATTTTGGTGGATAGTTGTAGATTATAGAAATCCATTATCATTTAAAAAACATACTTATTTCTCTTATGCACATAAAGATATCAGAGTACCTTTGAGAATGGCAGTCTCTGGGAGGGAGAGGGAAACATGACCGGCACAAATGTTACCCTGAGCAGATATCAGGTTCTGGTCTTGAGAATTCAAAGAATGGAGTTCATGTACCACAGCCAGAGTGTTTCAGAGAGAAATTCAGTATAGACTCATAAGTGAGAGTTCAGGAGGGGGAGAGAGAGAGAGAGAGAGAGAGAGAGAGAGAGAGAGAGAGAGAGAGAGAGAGAGAGAGAGAACAAGAGAGGGAGAGAGAGCCCAGAACTCCTGTATACCAAGAGAGATCCCAGGAAATTGGATACCCACAAGCTGCTAATGTGTGGCCTTTTAAAATGACTTATGACAGAAGCTAGGTGGGGTGCGGGGTGAGGGATGAGCTGTCAGTCAGCCCAGTTGCTCCTCTGTCGTGTCCAGTAGGATCATCTCGGCCTTGTGGGCACACTCAGCCTTTAGGTAGAGGAACTCATCTAGGAGATAACAAAGACACAAGAATCAGAGCTCCCTTCCAGCAGTTCTGGCTTTCAGACATTCTGGAAACTTCTGTGGTCCCAGACCTACTTGACAAGTATCAGTCTCCCGTTCTCATCATTATCTTATGGATATGTCTTCAGGTGAATCTCCTTTCCTAGGGATGGTCTCCCGATCAGGTGATTGACAGCTTCACTTGGACTTATACTTAAGAAAGGGGACAATGGTATCATTGCAGTCTATCTTAGGAGCTTTTGGACATTTCACAATTCCATGTTTCCACCCACTGAAGCTTCTTCCTTTTCAATAGAAAATCACAAATCATGTAACAATGTAGATTAAAATTAATCAAAAAAAATGAAAAATGTAAGGCCTAAGGGAGATGTGTCCATTGGTAGCATGTTTATTTACCTTGCAAGCATGAGCACCTGAGCTTGAACCCCAATACCCATGTAAAACACAACAGTTTGGAATTGTGGCACACACACACACATGTATTCCTAGTGTGTTGGGGAGGTAGACACACAGGCCAGTCCTTGCTACTTGGTAAGCTTCAGGTAAGTGAGGCGCTTAGCTTATCTCAAAGAGAAAAGGAAGACAGGACCTGAGGAACCACAGGGAACTGAGCCTCTGGTCTCCACTCATGTGCGTATAAAGCCTCTCGAGTATGTGCACCTCCCCCATCTCCACACACACACACGTACAAAATAAATATTGCGAAGATTGTAAACTTTAAAAAGAAGTAAGTTGGTTTTTTGTAAGTTATGATTTCTTTACTATGAGAAATTCTTTTAATGAATTTTGACAAAGCCTTGAAACTCCCATCTCCCTTCCACGGGGTACTTTACATTTTAAGGAGCAGTTCTAAGGCTTCCTCCCTCCCTTCACACAGTATTTCAATTGTGGCAACTCCCCTTCCTTAAAATGAGTATTCTGTGGGCTATGGAGAGAGCCAGGTGTTTAGAGTACCCGATATACAAACAAGAAGACCAACGTTCAAATCCCCAGAATCCAAGAAAATCCTGAATGGCTGAAGCAGCCATTTTATAATCCCAGTCTTGGAAAATGGAGAAGGGATTGCCCTGGACTAGCTGACTAGGCAGACAGGCTGTATTGGCAAGCTCTAGGTTTGGCTAAGCAGTCTTGCCTCAAAAGAGCACAGAAGTTTGATATAACAAATCATAGGCACGTATGAACTCACAGAGAACACTGCAGCATATCCAGGGCCTGCACATGTTCAAACCTGGTATTGTCCCATTGCTGAGATCCCTTAGTGGATATGAGCTCCCATTCCTACCCAAAAAACTACCTGCAATTGTCAACTGCAATTTTCCAAAGGAAAAATCTGTTTTCTCCAATGGAGTCCTCCTAAGTAGGTAAGCCACACTTGAGGGCAGACTGCATAGCCAGCAGTAGATGTCTAATACAAACTTGAGGGTGTTTTGTATTGTCTTTGTATTGTGTGTGGTATGTGTGGTATGTTGTATTCTTGTGTATGTGTATTGTGTGTTGTGTGTGTGTGTGTGTATGTGGTATATGTGTGGTGTATATGTATTGTGTGGTGTGTGTATGTATCTCTTTTGTTATTTCTGGTTTGTGTGTTTTCTTTCCATGTTAGTTTTATAGAGAAAGGCCATAGAGATGGGTGGTTGGGAAGGGGGAGGGGGGCTCTGACAGATGGAGGAAAGAAAACCGTGCTCAGGACATATTATATGAAAAATATTTCTTCCAATTTAAAAACCAGGGAAAGAGAAGGAAACCTTTTTGCAGTGTATCGACTTAACAAAACTGCAGTTTCTACCAACCAAAGGGAGAGCGTCATCCCCAGCATCGGAGGCCTACAGCTGAGCATTCTCTGCTTTGTTGTAACTGCCTTAAAGTTCCTACCAACACATTTAAGGAACATTGATTTATGACTTTCTTTGTTCTCTTAATATAAAAAATTCATGAAACTGCTTGCATACTGGAAGATAGCTGTGGAGTAACCTAAATCAATATTCCTGGGCCATGGTCATACATATTTGGCATCAGAATAAACTCACTCTTATCCCCTTAAATTTTTTTAAAAAGGGGGGTGCATAGAGGAAAAGTTAGTGAGGGGGGTTCTAGACTTGAGCCGAAGGTCTCCACGTCTATGTACAACTCAGAACACATATGTACCCTCATATATTCAAGCATGTATGTACACAGGCACATATATACATGCACATGTGTGTGCACATGTGCACACAGCCACACGAATAGAATAACATCTACAAAGTTTGATATCTGAAGCAGTGAGTTTTTAATCTCTAGAGAACTGTTGTCTGACTTAGATACCCTCTCAGAACCATCTAAATAAAATAAATATTAATGTAGTACTGTGATAAGATACACAGAAAAACAAGAGATATTTTAGAAAGTATTCTATAAGACATGACTATATTTATTTTGCACAGGAAAACATCACGAAATTACATGTGAGCTAACATGTGTGTCTGATACATTTATAATCCTTGATAAACCTTGCACTACCTTGGGTTCATTTCATGTCTTTTAGATAAAATATTTATTACATGTCTTTAATACATTAATGAGCCTTTGAGTGTCAAAAGGTTGTAAAATGGACAAAAAAAAAAAAAACCTTTCTATGTCAGGGATTAGTACCTTTGAATGTATTTTAAATACTTCAGTAGATGTATGTTATATAAGCAAACACATATGTGCTGAGAGATGCCTTCTCATTGTGTAATTCACTGTGGGTATATATGAACCTCTTATTTGTGTTGATATTATAGCCTTTTCTCCCCTAAAGCATTCTGCTATTCCTGCCTATCCTATTTAAAGCCAGTAAAGTATAAGCGTGTTATAAACACTCCATATGTAGATAGCTACGTTGGGAGCCTATGAATATTCAGGTGTTGCATTATGTTAGTTAAGTGGAAGGAAGGGAGGAAGGGAGGGAGAAAGCGACGTGTACAGAAGGAACAGGGCATGTGATTAGATAGGCAAAAGTCAGGAGGTGATCTTTGAAAAAGGTTCATGCACTTCAAATGTCTCACTGCATACGGTGATAGAAGTTAGCATGGTCGTCCACATGGAAACGGTATTGGGAAGTCAGGGATGCAGATGCGTGGCAGGCAGCGCTCCTGAACGGCTGACACAATGTTGTGCTATGCATTTTTGCCACATGTTATCACTACTTCTTTTTTTCCATTCCTGGGCCTTGGGAGCAGAAGTAGAAGCTGATTTATGAGTTGAGAGTTGGTGCAGAGTGTCATATTTCTATAATGAGATTATATATTAAATCTAATGAAGGGAAAATATGCTTACCCAGACCAAATGACAGCACTGTGATTAAATGACTCAAGATCCCTCGATGGATTTGTTTAGACAATGCTGTAGGTAGAGTGACCTCCTCCCTGCTTAGGTCTGTGATCAGTTCTCCGAAATGAAGATTCATGTCTCTTACTATGCTGATGACACAACAGTCTGATTATGGCAAACTTGATCCATCTCTGTTACTGTTTATATGGGCTGCTGACTGACTAGCAGTTGCTTTTCTCTTCCTTCTTTAACTTGAATCTTCAACATCCTGCTGCCAGTACATGTACATATATGGCCTCATGGCCACACAGGAAAGAAGGATGGCATGTCCAACTTTGAGAATGATAGGAGTGTCGCCAAGTTTTGTCTCCATAGGGAGTATATGGACATGACTGACTTCTAAATGGCACTGCTACTATATAGGTTCAATGTATACAGGATCAATGCTTGGAGCCTTCATACAACAAAGTACAAGGAATTCCCTTGGATCCTTCACCCATTCCTTAGAAGGGAAAAGAAGGAGAACCATTAGCCATTAGTCCAGAAGAGAAGAACTAGCAAGGAATCCAAGAACCTACTTACAGGGTATGAATAAATCCCCAAACTTTACCTAGCCTCCATTTGGCCAGTTTCGCTTGCAATCCCATCATTGAAGAGTCATGCTTTAGATTCAGTCTCTTTTTTTCCTCTCAATTAAAATACAAATATCCAGCAGCTTGTTCATGTGGACCAAGCGTGATAGGATGCATTTCAAAGGAATGATTCTGTCTACTAAGGTTTGCCTAGAGCTGGCCCTGGGAACGGCAGGAAAGCTGTAGATGTAGTTTTCCTTTCAGTAGCTCCTTCTGGGTCCTCTCCACCTCCCTCCTGTTTTCTTCTTTAATATTCGTTACATTAACAGTGTGTGATCTGTAGCAGGGACCACAGTCTTTAGAGTTGCCACATGCAGGTTCTTATAAGAGCAACTCCATTAAAGATCATTTCCTCCTGGTGCAGTCTCTGCTCTGATGGTGTTTATCAGCCAGCATTTAGCTGCTGATCCCTGTAATGTATGCAGAATCAAAGATCCCCCTTCATCATTCAGATTCTGCTGGGAGTTAGTTTACATTGTAAAACAGGGGAATTGGAAAGGAAGGGAGCCAGAGGGGGGCAAAGCTGTACACATACTGTGATCCATCTAGGTAGAATAATACCAGGGGACTAGTCAGCCAGAGGGAGGTATGAGAATAGATAGATTCTTTCCCCTGGGGCTATCTGTTTACAGCAAACTGTAGCTAATAACAACCAACCCCTTAATGCCCAACTTTGCTTGGCTTCTAATTTTTCCTCTTCAATTAACTGAGCTTAGAACAAGCCATCATCCTCTGGAACTGAGGTGTTCATTTTGAACTTTTGATCATAGTTTGAGAGTACTTGGTGAATAAGAACATTAAAAACTAACTCGTGAAGCCAGCTGTGGCTGCACAGGTCTGTAAGCCTGGTACTCATGAAGCAAAGACAGGAAAGCAGTCAGTTCAAGGACAGCCTAGCCTATGTAATACAATTTCTGCTTAACTACAAGGTAATGCTGTCCACCCTAAGTTGCTTCAACCAAAAGATAATTCCAGATTTTGTTGGGGTTGAAGAACTTTTGGGGATATATTAGTATAGAGCATCCATGGACCATTTCCAGTGACTGAACTAAAGAAACCTCTTGTCGGGAGAAGAGACCCCCAGGATGCTTTTGATCCCAGTCTTGGGTTGGCCAGGTCAATTGTAGTACTTCACATCTGATTTCATTGTGCTTTAGTTTTCTCAGGAGGGATATCTGTGTTTGTCAAGTTGGGAGAAAGACAAGAAAATGCAAAATGAAGCTCACTGTTGTAACAACTTTATTATAGCTATCTTTCCTTACTGCCTGACCTGACTCTATGTTGCTCAAGTTTCTCACTCTCCTGGGTTGCCTGTCAGAGCCCCTCAGGACTGGGCATAGATGGGACACCCTGGAGGAATCTAACTACTGTGCATCGTAAGGACACCAGTCACCATCAGCCAAGGGACTGGCTGTGCAACTGTATCCCATAGCATTTTTCCACTTCCCTGCAACTATCAGTCACTGATGAAGCAAGGATCATTTAATAAACAAATAACTAAAACGGTATCTACTAGGTTGACTTCCAATTTCTCACTCTGCAGGTTTCTTGCCTGGAATCCATTAGAGAAAACAGCATCTCTCTTAGCATATAACCCATATCCTCTTACCCAGTGGCGCTTTCCCTGCAGTCACTCCAGCACTTCTGGCCAAGGATGTAACATCATTATCTCAACGTCGTCTTCTCATGGTCTCGGATGGATGGTGGATTCTATTTCTGGGGCTGATTGATCTCCTGAGTGCATGTCTAATTCAGCATTTCCCTCTAGGAGATATATAGGACACCTGCTTCCTTATACCTCTTGTGTTTCTCCATATCGAATGGGCACAGAACATAAAGCTTATAAAAATCACACATGGTCTTTATAGAGTGATTTCAGTGAAATCTCATCCTCTCCAAGATGTAGGTTTGGCAGCCTATCTGCAGTTCATCTTACAGGCCAGTCTGGAATGGTGCAGGCACACCCCATGTCTTCCTGATACTTCAGCAGTTTCTAAAACAACTAATGCCCTCTCTTGATATTGCATTTCTGCCTGTTTGGGTTATGATTGCAGGCATATAGTTAAGAAAGTGCAGAAGTCCAGGAAGTCTAGGATTTGCATTTAA
Source organism: Mus caroli (assembly GCF_978045245.1). Lineage (NCBI taxonomy): Eukaryota > Metazoa > Chordata > Mammalia > Rodentia > Muridae > Mus > Mus caroli. The sequence continues at coordinate 101,322,973 of NW_028227265.1, forward strand.
AAAAAGGGGGGGGGGTGGAATTAAGAGGTGAGTCTTGGTTTAAACCAAAATATAGAAAATGGAAAGCATAGGACATTGCAACTCCTAGACATAAAGAAGGGAGCCAGATGCAGAACTCAGAGCAGGTAATATCAGGCCTTGCTGCTAAGTACATCATACATCCACTAATGCTTTAGCTCAAACAAGTCCAGGATAAAAATAACTGCTCTAAAATGGGAAAAGAAACCATAAATGGTCAATCTGCAGTTTCAAGCTTGCTGGAGAGGCAAAGCTTTTTTTTTTTTCCATGCATTCCTAAGGGAATCATTAGGGGAACTGCTTAGGACCAGCAGTATGTGCAAATCCACTAAAAGTAGAAGCAAGTGCGGGCTTCTGCTCAATGCCAGACGCATCACTCAAGCTGGAGAGCCACTGACACCTTCTCCGTCCTAGACAGCCCTCTGCCAGGTAGAAAAATCATTATCTGATCTCTTAGCACTTCCTGGCCAAGTATTCTTTCTGACCTTATCTCCATTAGGAGAACTCTGAAAACAGATCCAATCAACTCACATTTCTGCCGTGGTAGGTCCTAGACCGATTGGCACATTGATTGCATGGGCCTCCCAGTCTATGTGATGGTCTAAGTCTTTTGTCCTCCAGATAATGCAAGTATAACTGGCAAGCTAAAACTCCACTGGGGGATGGAAATGGTATCCCTTCTCAGTGCTCCAGTCTGCAAGCATGGCACACTCTGATGCCAGGGGTGATGCTTATGACTGGAGGGGTGCAGGTGCAATAGCAGATATGTGTATAGGTAAGGGAGAGAGGGGGAAGGCTGGAAGAGAATGGTTTTAATTGAAAAGGGAGAACAAATTCAGTTGTAATCATTCTACAGTGCAAAGCCCTTCTTATTAACACAGGTACCAGGCACCTATTTGAATGATGAAAGGAAACCTTGAATGGTTCTGCCTTGTTTTCACCAGAAAATGTAGGCGAGAGGTGGTTAGATTGAAAATACAGTGTAGAAGGCCTCCTGGTGGTGTTTTTTTGGTTTGGTTTGGTTTGGTTTCGTTTTGGTTTTTCTTTTGTTTGTTTGGGTTTTTTGTTTTGTTTGTTTGTTTCTTTAAGAAGAGTGTGGCTTTTAAGGAGGAAAGAACAGGCCATAAGCAAATGCATCCTGAGCACCAGCAGCCAGCACGTTGACCTTCTTCATATGAAACCAACTCAAGTGCTATCTCCCATCTAGAGAGGATTGATTGCGGAGTCCAGGGTGCTGACATCCCTGATGCGATACTTCTGACGTCTCTGCACTCCGCTTATTGACCACAATGGGAAAATCAGATATAGTTAAAGGGCAGAATCGCCTCATCTTAACTCAAAAACTGCAAAGTTATTTTATAGTTTGACCTATAAGATTGCTGCCTCCCATCTGAAGTATATACAAACAAACACTGTTTTCAAGGACAACTCCTATAATCCACATATATATGTTTTATTCTCAAACCGAGAGCCCTGCTCACTATGAATTTTCTCCAAAATCAAAATTAAAAGGGAAGGAGGGGGTGTGGAGTAGAGGCTGTTGAGAAATCTAATTTTCAGGAACTTTTTTTTTTAAAGAAAGGAAATAACGAAGGCAATTTAGTTTATTTTTTAAACATTCCCAGTAGTGTTGTGAAGCCTGAACAGCAGCTCCAAGATAGTTCATAAAAAGCAAAATGCAAAGAGAAGGGGAGTAAACTGGATGAAAACAAATAGGAAAGCATCCACTTTAATTGACCAGGCTGATTAAAATGAGAAATGGAGACACCGGCCCAGAGGGAAGACAGGTTGCATATACAGAATCACCTCTTTGAGGATCCCTCCTGACATGCTTGCAACCCATGGAACAATCTGTGTTATTTATACAATAAACCCAGAAATGAAAAGCTCAGTCCTGCTAATGAAATTGAGTGATCAACTGAAGTGTGGATGACCTGTGGAAGCAATGTGGGTTCACTGCTTTTCCCTTCGTGGATGGATGCAGGGCCCATTGTTCTGACAGGGCTCATTGTGCCTGATGGATTTTGCAAAACTCAAACAGTCATGCCTGTAAATATACAATGCAGCTTGGGATAGTTACTTAGGCTTCAAGTCTACCAGTGGATTGATTCCTGGTTTATGTATTAGTTTAAGGAACAAAAGCATAAGCTATCTAAGATAATTTGTTTACTATGTTTAAAGGCTAGGCATAATAGAAATGTTTTTCCAAACTTGGGACTGTGTCTTTGTTTGCACAATGAAAGTGGCCTTTTCTCCACTAATAAACATCATACAGAATGTAGAAAATAGGGCAGGCTAGATTATACCAAAGGAGCAAATAGCTTGGAAACCCTCCTGCCTTAAAGCAATAGATCTGTATTTCCTATGTTACGTGATCATTAGGTGCCTGCCGAGAATCCTGTTCCAGTGACACTGCCAGTGTGGTTCTAAGTTAGGAGTCCATCTAGAAACCTTGTATGTAAGATGTTATGACAGAAGGTTGAAGTCTAGGAAGACACAACACAGGAAACTGACCTGGGACTGAGAAGTTACTCCCATTGACAATGTGTACCAACTGACAAGCATGCAGCTATTCCCATACTGCAGAAAGACAGAGATAGTTTTCGGAAAACCAGGCAGAAAATGGAATCCATGACCCTATAAGAGGAAAAATTGGAAACACTCATGAAAAATGGGAAACAGCAGTTGATGAATTGCTTTCTGGGAATTTGTGTGAGTGTGCTTAAATGTGGAACAATAGAAATAAGCTTTCCGTTCTGCTTTTCTATTCAGTATTGTCTCATGAAGATGACCTCTTTAATTAAATGGGCATTGTTCTTTTTAATGGCTATATTCCATTCCATTGAGCAAGCATGACATAAATGAACTAGTTGGTTGACAAAAATTAGGATGTTTTCACTTATTTTAATGTTATTAACAACATTGTGATTAGCATTGTAATGTATCATACATCTCTTGATAGTAATAATTCTTTATTGGAAATAGTAGGTTATACAGATTTTTCTAAGTGTCTTTAGTTCTCGTAAAACTTGCAAGGTCATTTAATCTGTCAAACACATAAATAGAAACTAAGTTGCATGTCTTGTCATTATAACATATCTGACCATAGCACATTAGACAAGGAAGGTTTTGGTTTGGCTTATGCTTACAGGGGAAGTCAATTATGGCAAGAAAGGTACAGTAGCAGGGGCATGAGGCAGCTGATCAAATTGTCCCCAGGAACAGCAAGGAAAGTGAGAAGAACCCTTTTTCTCACCTAGTCTTCTGCTTGTTATTTGGCTTGGGACCCCAGATCCTAGGATAGTATGGTCCACAATAAAGATAGTTCTTCCCACCTTAATTTAGCTAATCTAAACAATCCCTTGTGGGCATGACCAGAGTCTAACCCAGTTTGAGTAACCTATCATAGTCTTGACCAGAGGTGTGTCTCCTAGTTAATTCTAGACCCTGTCAAGTGTACAGTATTAACCATCATACAGAATATTATCAGAGAACGAATGGCTCTTTTATTGCTTTAGACATTTGCTGACTTGAATGGATAAAATATTTGTTATTTTATGAGCTAACAATATGTAATTTTTCTGTTCATTGTTGCTTGGATAACCTCTCATACTTACTTTTGCATTTGACAAATATCCTAGTCAAGCACATAGATTAATTCAAATGTCAATTTCTAATTGATTGTAAGATGCTTTTTGTATGTTAAAGACAAGCCTTATAATTCAACCCATTTTTTTTTAACACAGTTCAACCTTTGATTCTCTGCTTTTGAAATCCCATAGTGAGTGAGGTGTATTTTCTGTTTAGTCTCTCTGGGCAGCTATTTTTCTCATCTAGGTTTTCTCCTATAGAAGGATCCTAAGCTCATCACCAGAGTTTGTCTCCTGGATTTCTGCCACACTCTGTTGGTGATCTCTCTGCTGGAACCCCTCTGTTTCTCCTCTTTAAGAATATATTGACACATGAAAGTATGCGAAGTATAGGTCTCTCCTCACAATTTTCACTCACCCTCTGATTTGATCTACCCTTGCAGTTATTTTGAGTCCATAATTCTTTTAAATGATAAGATAATCATGTTAATTTCAAAAGAAATACCTTGTCTCATTAATCTATGATCTTGGAAATTTCTCTCCAGTTTTTTTGTTTTTTGTTTTTTGTTTTTTTTTTTTAGTTGTTGGGCACATTACATAATTAAATTAAATTGCAATTTTAGCGATCCAATTTGAATCCATAATCTGTTGCCTGCTGTACTAAGCACATGTCAGTCTACCATATCCTTGTCTGATCATGAATAGTTGGCAGGTATCTGGGTTTGTCTGTTCTAGGAATGCTTGTGAACCAAGTCTTGGGAGCCAGAGAGTTCCATGACTCAACATAGCAGAACACAGAAGATTTCTGTTTAGAGCCCGTAACAACTAGCTGGGCCCCAGCACTGTAGAATGGTTTGTAATCTATTTCTGGAGAGAACGTCAGAGGTGACACAAACTCCTGTCTAAACTTCAATACCTTTCTCTGAACCTCTGCTGGTATGGAAAATCTATTCACACAACACTTGGGAGTTGGAATCTGGTTGTTTTGAAGCTGAGTTTTTAGAGTAGGTGTGATCTTTTTGTTAGCATGTAGTTTGTTCTCAAATGGTACCTGTACTTATTGGCCAAAACAAACTTGTCTAGAATGTATAGTCATCAAAAGAACAGAAGGTGAGTGAGAATGGAGCCCATTCATCTTTAAGTGCCATTAACTCAGAGACACATGACTGCAGAGAGGTGTTCTTTGTTGCTTTTGCTGTGGTAATGCGGTGAGCTGCCCTCTGATCATTGCTTTCTGTAATTGGATAGAACTCAAAACTATGCTAATTTAGCCTTCACCATGCATTATATGGAGCTGAGCTAATCCATACCTTTCCCACATAGATCATTACCAGATTATACTTTATAGCTGATGCATTTAGAATCTCCTTGATTTAATCGGGAGTAGTATGGGGGAGTTTCTGTACCCTTCTGGATCAACTGTATAATAACAAGGAACAGAAAAAGAGGACTCTTAATTAACTCTCTCTCACCTGATAGCCATTGACAAACCTGAGATGATGAGGAAAGTTGTGAATGGAGGCAGAGCTACTCCTCCCTTTGAATGGCAGCCCTGTATCCACATTAGTTTTCTCCATCCCCAGATAATGCTTTCCAAAGAATAGTACACCCTGCAGTAAACCAGTGAATTTCCTTGTCCCTGTGACAAAACATGGAAGAGAAGCCTGGCTGAAAGTTCTGTCCTTTATAGCTAGGCAGCAGTAGCTCTGGGACTACTTTGGCTCCAGGCTATAGGAGCTTGCAGGGTGGTTTGTTCCTACCCTGGCAGATGCTGAAGCACAATGCTCAACTAGAAAGCCAGATTGGAACCCTCAAAGGACAACTCCTAGCTCACTGTGTCTACCAGCAAGGTACCATATTTAAATGGTCTCATGACCTCAGCTGGGGACTGAGTATTCAAGCACAGGAGTCTATGGAGGATGTCACACATTTGATCCACAACATTGCTTAGAGGATTAGGGAGATGAAGCCTGGCAGCTCTGGAGGCAGTGGGGAAAGGAGTGACTAGAGATGCAGAATGTGTCTGTACACTGAACACAGGGAGAATTAGTAAAGACACCATCCACCATATTGGACAATGCAGAAGAAGAAGAAGAAGAAGAAGAAGAAGAAGAAGAAGAAGAAGAAGAAGAAGAAGAAGAAGAAGAAGAAGAAGAAGAAGAAGAACAACAACAACAACAACAACAACAACAACAACAACAACAACAACAACAAAAAAACCCAATTGTGGCCTGAGCATCGCTGAGAAGCATCTCTTGGTCACAGTATCCCCAGATCTTCTGTTTATAGTGCATCTGCATGATGCTCTCCTTTCCTCAGACCATCATTCTTGTGAGCACTTTTCATTAAAGCAAACTTGTTTCATTCCTCGCTCAAGACAATTAACCATCTCAGTCAGCAGCAGATGAGGATGGGCCCTTTACCAAGGACCATTTGCTTGTAAGATAAAATATTTTAAGTTGCATAAAGCCGTGCCCAACTTTGTACCTGAAATCAGGAAGTGAAGGAACAGTGAATTTGACAGGAGTCGCAGCCCACGGCAGCACGGCATTTCACAATTGGCTCAGGCTTCTATGGCTCCTGTCCGTCATCTTTCTGAGCATCCATGAGTGTGCTCTGGCTGAGCTCAAGTCTCTGTCACTTGTCTGTGGCTGCTTCTGTGGTCTGACAATGCAAGTGTATTCCTACTTCCTTTGGGGATGTATAATCAGTTACATCGAGATAAACAGAAGAAACTACAATGTAGGTGGCTTTAAAAAAATCGGTCTGCCCAGCCTGTAAGGAAAACCACATACACAAGAAGCCAGTAGCATTGTGGGAAATAACTTGATGGACAGGTGTCCTTGTATCAGTGAGTTAGGATATTAGCTAATTCACTTTTGACAGAACTAGTGACGATTTCAAACAACCTTTAAGGATGGTGTGTTTCATCGTGAGCACAGGATTAACCCAGATTGCCGAGTCCCAGCTAAGATGTCTGTGATGAGAGGAATCAGATTATAGGAAATATGAGAAAGCAGTGCTTCGGGTGACCACTAAGAAGCCTAAGAAAATGTCAAAGGCTTCATAGCCGACAAAATATTTGAAGACTCCTAATCCCATGCATGCAGCCTTTGAAAACATAAAGTATATAAAATAGAAAGAAAATCTGTATTGTTTCCTTTAGGCTTGCTGTAAGGTTCAAGCAAGGTAACAAACACATGAGATTGTGAGGACAAGTAAACGGAGAACCTGTGATGTCTTCTCCCTCTTTTTAATGGCCACAAAATAGCTGCCACCTCTTCAGAAGCAGGTTCCTGTCTGGTACAATGGGAAGGACAGAATGTGTTCTTACCCATTGGCTTAGATACAATTGGTCTATGTAAATACTTTAAGAAGCAGTAGATCAACATAAAAAATTTCATGGGCTATTTGCTCCATTCATTTCTGCTCATTGCCAAGAAGCAAAATAAAACACCAGATACCTCGGAGAGGGCAGCGATAGCTATTCTTGACATATACCAGATTCAGTATATGTCACAATAATTCAGCTTGCTTTTTAGGCAATTGGCCACGTTGGTGTAGCATGGGTGGGACATGGGCATTTGGCTGATCCTTTTATTTTTTTTTCCATTCTGTTTTACCCTTTTCTCTCTCTTTTTAAAAATTTGACAGTTTCATCCATAGGTGTGTGCGTTTTATAATCACTCCCGTTAGCCTCTGTTCTTCCTCTCCACCTCCCAGATCCCTGTCCTCCAAATAGTCCTCAGTAGCCACACAACTGAGTAAATGACATCCCTCCCATATCAGCCACCAATAGTTGACCCGTCCAGCAGGTTCAGAAGCTCCGTAGAAAAACATGGGACCTCAGGAGTGCCTCCTCTGTCCATGTCGGAGCATTGAAGGGCTCACTTTTGTACAAGTGCTGCAGTGTGTTCAATGACCACATTATACTGGGTAGGCATGTTACATAACATTTCTCCTTATCCTCTAGATCTTATATATTTTTATCCTCTCTTCTGCTGTGATCCCAGGCTTGTATAAGGAATGAGACAGAAGTCCTGTTTGCGTCTGAGTGTTCAACAGTCACTTTTTCTCTGTACTTTGATCAGATGAGGATCTCTGCATTAATCTTTGCCACAGACAGAGAGTAGCACTAGTTTGTGAGCATAAACATAAATATTTAGAAGGAATTTTGGCCACATAGCTATTTACAGAACCAATGATTATATGGCACATACCTTTAATCCCAGCACCTGGAAGACAGAGGCAAGAGGTTTGTGAGTCTAAAGCCAGTTTGGGGTACATCGAAACACAAAACACAAGGGGTAGCTTCATGGTAGAGCACTTACCTAGTACATGCAAGATCTCAGATAGCTCCTTGACACTACATACAGACTCACAAAGACAGACACATATGCACACAAATACGTTCTTACACACATAGAGACATGTACACACAGAGACATACGCACACACACACACAGGCCTGTATATGCACACATACACACATGCATGCACACAAGGACAAAAATACACAGATGTATGTATATAAAACACACACAGATATATGCATACATGAACACACACACTCTATTGTGCTTAAAAGAGTAGCAAAGAGTCACTACCCTAGTGTACTGACCTGTTTTGTGTGTCAACTTAACACAAGCTGGAGTTATCACAAGAAAGGAGACTCCCTTGAGGAAATGCCTCCATGAGATCCAGCTGTAAGGCATTTTCTCAATTAGTGATCAAGGGTGGGAGGGCCATTGTGGGTGGTGCCATCTCTGGGCTGGTAGTTCTGCATACTATAAGGAAGCAAGCTGAGCCAAGCCAGGGGAAGCAAGCTAGTAAGCGGCAGGCCTCCATGGCCCCTGCATCAACTCCTACCTTCAAGTTTCTGCCCTGTGTGAGTTGCTATCCTGACTTTCCTTTGGTGATGAACAGTAACGTGGAAGTGTAAGCTGAAAAAAAACCCTTTCACCTCCAACTTGCTTCTTGGTCATGATGTTTTGTGTAGGAATACAAACCCTGACTAAGACAACAAGCAAGACAAGATCTTCTCATTATCAGACTAGGAATATTCATTAGACCAGAATTCACAGTGTGACTTAAAGTGTATTTATTGACTACACAAATGTCTTATGGTGGGAAAATGGAATAGAGATCTCTTTGTTTTCTATAACCCAGGCCTTTACTTCTGCTGGTTCCATTGTCTCTAGTCCTTCATTGGGTACATCTCATATTAGCTGCTCAGGAGTTAAGATACTTTCTTCTTTCTTCTCTCTGTGGTTCCAAGGAACCACATGCTTCCTTTTTATAACATGAAGAACTCACAGACAGGTTAAGAGGTTAGTAAGGCAGGAAGGGGCAATACTGGCGGTTACTATAGCTTTCCAGTGTTTCCCTGATTCTACCCCATATACGCCTAGGCAATCTTATCTCTATCCCTCAGCACTCTCCTGCTGTGCCTTCCTCAGCCACTTTTTAAACTCTAGTTGAAAGACTCACTTATTACTCTTACATAGCTCATACCTTGTATAAATAATGAAACATAAAGGAACATGTACCCATTTCAAAATACAGATGACTTCCAAAATATATTTAGGAACAACTAAACCATCCCCCTTCCATCTTGTATCTGTGCTCATGACTAGTACCTAGCTAGAATATTCTTTCGTCTTGGACTAATGTAAGCTGCTAAATTGTTTGTGAAGGAGCTTGGGAGTAAGTAGGGCAAAAAGAAAACCATCACAGGTGATGAGTGGAAGAATTTTGAAACTTCTTAGATTACATCTATGAAATAGATGAACAATTCCATTTGATCATGAGCCTAACCAGTTCTAAGTAAGGACATGGAAAAGTTCACCTGGAAAATGGCATCAAGGAATGGTCCCTGATGGCATTTTCTGAGGAAGGTACAAGAAAGAAGATTTCCAGGTTGGTACCACTTATAATTTTAAGGCTATGGGGCTTGGGGTTCAGCCCAGAAACTGCCATCCTTTGCCAGTGGCTCTCCCTTCTTCTAGGCTGGGTGTCCTTTGATTTTGGAGCTAGATCAGCTTCATTCGCATTCCATGCATGAGAATGCTGATATACTGTGAGATGACAGTGAGTACTTATGGTTTGTACCTGTCCATACATGGCAGTGATGAGTTAAGAGTCACAAGGAATGACAGTTAACAATGCAATCCATCCTAGGACTGCAGGTTACTGGGATGCCAGAATAGATATTCTCCCACAAAGCATCCTTCTCCCACTATCCAAAGACATATCCCTCTATCTGTCTATATATCACAGTACCTAATGGTAAGGAAAGCACATATACTTCCAAGCTACACACCTATGGCAAATCAGGAGCCAGCTCTCTGGCAAGCAATCTAATTGTCTTCAATGATCTGTGTTTCCAGATTTGTTTATAAACTGGAAACATCGACAAATTGCAGACCATCTGCACATAACTCTGTGCTAATGAATGCAGGCATCCTGCAGACCCATAGGCTCATTGCCTCCCAAGTAACTAGTTTCTTCACATATTCCTAAGCAAGGCTGTTCATCTGAAGCAAGGAAGCAGAAATCAGATGAGGAATTATTTCTCTGCAGGGTGAGAGCCAGATGCCAGGAACCTTTGAAAATGTTAAGCCTCTCTGTTGAAAATATGGCTTGCCAGCATGATGTCATAGGAAACAGTGATGCAAATGCCTGTGACCCTCGGGTGTCAATATATTGATCCTGCAATGCTAAATGGAAAATTTGTATCCCTTTGTTAAGAGCCTAAGTAGGAACTTCCAGCTTTGCCAGTCTTTGATAAAGGAATTTCTAGAATCACAGTGCTATGTAGAGGTTCCTATGCTCTGTGATGTTCTCTGTCACTTCCATGAGAAAGCACGGCCAATTGCAAGACATTTACTTGTCAGCACACACAAGGAGCCCAGGAAACCCAGTGCAAGTGGAAAACTGTCCTTAGAGAGCATTGAGCTCCGCTATTGTGATGCTGCCTCAGAGCTCAGGTTAGGCATTGCACCTTAGTTTTTCAGAAAGGGGGAACTAATCTGTATCTGGTACAGATTTGTACATGCTGTATCTGTACATGCTTTGTCATGTAGGTCCTGTAAGAAATCCCTGGCTCTGTGTGATTTCTCAAGGTGATGCTAGTCAGACTCTGACTAGCAAGGACTCATTTGCACAGGCCTCTTCCTCTACATTTTTCCTCAGCTTGTGCTTATACATAAGTCCTCTCATGGTGGCTGAATATCCTGTAAGTCTGAAGACCTCTCTACAATATATTAAAAGCAAGAGATTTTTAAAGCAAAAATGAGTTCATTTTCATTTTTTTATTCCACTAACACTTATTTTTAAAAGAAAGACCAATGTTACTAGCAAAAGTGGGAAAACAAAAGGAGGCTTAAAATGTCACTTTTTTTTTTTAAGAAAAAGAAAATGAGAGTGAGCTCATCTCTGGGTGGAGATAGAGTAGTCTGTTAATACATAGACATAGACATAGAGTTTGACATAGACATAGAGACATAGACAATGAGTTTGTCTCTTGTACACAATACCACTGCACTAATTTATGTTGCCTACTTAGCCCCAGGACAGTAGAGTTTGCAACTAAAGAATATAACTCTTTCTCTCTCTCTCTCTCTCTCTCTCTCTCTCTCTCTCTCTCTCTCTCTGTGTGTGTGTGTGTGTGTGTGTGTGTGTGTGTGTGTACATTAGAAACACTTAGATAATCAAAAATATTTTAAAGTTTCTCTAAGTGACAAAAAAAATAAAAGTGCAATCTGTCAATTTTATAAGCCCAGAAAATAGCAAACTGATTACCTCCTAATGATCCTGCCATCAGTTAAATGGATAAATTATTAGGTTATTCTAAAAGGTCCTACCATTAGGAATGCACTAATATATTGACTGTTTATAAACACAGTTAGATTGATGGACTGCAGTCACGGCACCGTTAACACCCAGTGTAAGAGAAGGCATATGGACACCTAGAACATATGTGCACAAGTGTGTATAGCTAAGTTGGTGGACCACTTGGTATGGCCAGTATATATGATAGATCACATTGTACATTCTGGTATCTCTGGGGGCTCTGTTGCCACATACAGAGTAAGACAAGAATACTCTCCCTTGTGGCACAAAGACAGTATGTTCATGCATTGCCTCATGTCTGTAGTTGAAGAGCTCAAAATCTGCTGCTGAAAATCCCTCACTTCTATGTCAGTTCCAGGATCTTTCATACTTTATCAGTATTTCATTTTGGGTTTTCAGATAAGCTTTGAATTGAAAAAACATTCCCTGGCTAAATGTAAAGTTTAAAACTGCTATACTGCATGATAAATAAAAGAGATCCTTTAAAGCCAAAGTGATTTTTTTCACATTAAAAATGCTTTTCCTGCCAGACGTGGTGGCGCACGCCTTTAATCCCAACACTCAGGAGGCAGAGGCAGGAGGATTTTTGAGTTCGAGGCCAGCAGCCTGGTCTACAAAGTGAGTTCCAGGACAGCCAGGGCTATACAGAGAATCCCTGTCTTGGAAAATAAAAATAATAATAAAGCTTTTCCTCAAATGTGCAACTACTAGAAGTAAACTAACCTCTCTAAGGTCTTAAATATGCATATAATGCATCTCTGATATTCTTAAGCATGTGTGTGTTTATGATTGAGTTTTCTTTTTACAAATCTGTAACACTGCATAGTTTTGTATTTTAATTTTCATATTTGTTTTAATACCCGCATAATGCTGAATTAAGTTACTGGGTCAGGATTTGTTTTCAAGTTCTGTTGTTTGACAAGATTTCCTTCCCTCCTTTCTCCCATACTCCCTTCCTTCTTTCCTTCCTCCTTCTTTATTGTCTTCTCTTTTCTAACAAAAATAACTCACTGAGATCAAATTTTCATTTCCATTCCTGTCTGTTTAGTTTTATGCCAACTTGACATAATTTGGGGAGAGGGGCTCTCAATGGACAAAATGCTTCCATAAGATTGACCTATATATGGACACGCCCAGGACCATAGGATCAGAGGTGAGGAAGACACAACATCTGTCCCAACACCAGCAGGACCCAGGCACTCAGGAGTTCCACCAGACCAGTGACACAAGTTCCTTCCAGTCAATCTGGGCTGGTGCCCTGAGCAGACCTTGGGTGCAAACTCCACAGCCAATCCCACAACACCCAGAGGAAGCTCCATTCCCAGGCACTCCAACATGCCCAGGATCACAGGATCACAGGAGATTGATCACACCAGGATCTCAGGGTTCCAGAGGCAGCTTGACTCCCAGGAGTTCTGACACACCCAGGATCTCAGGATCACAGGATCCCAGAATCACAGGATCACAGAGACACCTTGACTCTGAGAAGTTCTGACACAACCAGGATTACAGGAAGGACAGGCTCTAGTCAGACATAGCAAGAGAAGGTAGCACTGAAAGACCAACAACATGAGGACTCCCCCACGTTCTGACTCAGGAGAGGTGACACCCCAAATCACTCATGAGAAACAGTCTTGCTGCAAACTGCAAGAGGACTTTTTAATTCGAGAGCACTCTCGGGCCCACAATCATACACCATGCAGGGGTAGAGGACCATGGCACCCCGAGTGGCTGGGTAAGGGGGTATTTAAAGGAAGAAACCACAACTCAAGGAGGTGGGGAGGACATTGTTGGAAAATACCCAAAATACCAGTTATGAGTCACAAGGAAATGCAAAGTCACAAGAATCACAAGGAATACCTGGTAATGGTTTGGGTTATTTCTCAAGACAGTGTCTAAGAGCCCCTAACAATAGCACATTTGCATAGCAGGTTCCAGCAATGGTCAGGGTGGGTCAGGGTGACTTTCTTTGAATGAACATTCCTTGAACCCAGGAAGAGGTGGGTGGAGGAATGTCTCTATCTGTTTTATGATTAGCATACCTTGGAGCATTGAGTCACAGAGGTCACATTCTCAAGCCTGGGCCTAAAGGCCTAAAATTTTGCTTTTATATTCTACTTTTTCAGCACTAGAAATAATCAGATGGCAGGACATAAGCAACAGAAACCAAGGTTACTTAGCATCATCCAGCATAGCAAGTCCTGGATACACCATCACACCAGAAAAGCAAAATTCAGATCTAAAATCACTTCTCATGATGATGATAGAAGATGTTAAGAAGGACATAAATAACTTGGAGAACACAGGTAAACACCTAGAAGCCCTTAAAGAAGAAACACAAAAATCCCTTAAAGAATTACAGGAAAACACAATCAAACAGACAAAGGAAATGAACAAAACCATCCAGAATCTAAAATTGAAAGTAGAAACAATAAATAAATCACAAAGGGAGACAACTCTGGAGTTAAAAAACTTAGTAAAGAAATCAGTAGTCATAGATACAAACATCACTGACAGAATAAAAGAGATAGAAGAGAGAATCTCAGGTGCAGAAGATAACATAGAAAACATTGAGACAACAGTGAAAGAAAATGCAAAAAGCAAAAATCTTCTAACCCAAAACACCCAGGGAATCCAGGACACAATGATAAGACCAAACCTAAGGATAATAGGTATAGAAGAGAATGGAGATTCTCAACGTAAAGGACCAGTAAATATCTTCAATAAAATTATAGAAGAAATCTTCCCTAACCTAAAGAAAGAGATGCCCATGAACATACCAGAAGCCTACAGAACTCCAAATAGAGTGGGCCAGTAAAGAAATTCCTCCTGTCACATAATAGTCAAAACACCAAATGTACTGCACAAAGAAAGAATGTTAAAAGCAGTAAAGAAAAAAGGTCAAGTAACATATAAAGGCAGGCCTATTAGAGTTACACCAGACTTCTCACCAGAGACTATGAAAGCTAGAAGGTCCTGGAAAGATGTCATACAGACCCTAAGAGAACACAAATGCCAGCCCAGGCTACTATACCCAGCAAAACTCTCAATTACCATAGATGTAGAAACCAAGATATTCCATGACAAAACCAAATTTACACAATATCTTTCCACAGATCCAGTCCTACAAAGGATAATAGATGGAAAACACCAACACAAGAAGGGAAACTACACCCTAGAAAAAGGAAGAAAGTAATCTTTCAACAAACCCACACAAACATAATCCCACCTCAAACAACAAAAATAATAGGAAGTAAAAATCACTTTTGTTTGATATCTCTTAAAATGAAAATTAATATTACCAACATATCCTAATCAATTGAAATTAAAAAATATGAGGAACTAGAAATTTGTTGGCTGTCATACAGTGGTATCTCTAATTTGGTAATTGGAAATATAGGTCCAATATTGTACAATTCATATACACTTTCTACTTGTTTATATGTGGCAGTGTCTTCCTGTGTACTACATAATGGTCTTGAAATCATGCTTCTCCTATCTCAGCCTCTCTATTAGTATGATTGCTTATTTGATGTTTTTACACTGTACTGTAGTTTTCAGAACAGCTTACATATTTCAAAATTATTTATATAGCCAAAAGAAACTTATACAATTAATTTAGGAGGTGTCTTGTAAGAGAACAACAAAGACTGAGACTGAATGTTTTGCTTGATATTTATAATTATAGTATCAATTTTGAAGAAGCAGACCTTATAAGTTACTCTTATTCTGAGATGAATGCTTTTCGAAATCATCACAGCCAATGAACCAGAATCTTACCCTCAACTTATGTCTGTTCTACCCTCCAAGCAGAACCATTGTTCATTGAAACAGTTGATGAATGACTTCATGGATAGACCATCTTAATACACACATCATTTCTTAAATGAATGTAACCTGTTTCCTGGAGGGATTGAGAATAATGACAATCACTCCGTTCAAATAGCTTTGACCATAGCAGGAAATCTGTATCCAAATAATCATGCCTACAATTCATCCCTTGGTGCAGCAGAACTGACAACTCTTAGCTTAGCTACTATGGAGGTAAAATCCTTTGGTGATGTGAGATATATTGAAGTACAGCCTTATTACAATAAACTCTAATGTCTGAAATTTTTTCTTATTTTGGGTTTATACCACAGTAAGAGCCAAGATTTTAAAGCCCTACTAAAAAAACAAAACAATCAGACAAACAAACAAAAATACTTTATGTATTTATCTTCATCTAATAACCTATCCATCATTTTTATGATTGGTAAAAAATATATATTGTTCTGAATATAATAAAAATAGTTTAATAAAATAAAGTTGTCAAAAAAAAAAGATTGACCTATATGGAATTCTATTGGGTATTTTATTGACTGGCTGACTGGTTGGTTGGTTGGTGGTTGGTTAGTTGGTTGGTTGATTGATTGAATGATTGATTGATTGATTAATGTGGGAGAGCCAAGTCCATTGTAGCTAGTGCTGGCTCTGGAAAAGTGATGTTGAGTTGTATAACAGAGCAGACTGAAAGTCAAGCATCATACCACATGCCTTTAATCTCAGCATTTGGGAGGCAGAGACAGGAGGATCTCTATGAGTTTGAGCTCCACCTTGTCTACATATTGAATTCGAAAATAGCCAGTACTATATAGGCAAACCCTGTAGAAAGGAAGAAAGAAAGAAAGAAAGAAAGAAAGAAAGAAAGAAAGAAAGAAAGAAAGAAAGAAAGAAAGAAAGAAGGGAGGGAGGGAGGGAGGGAGGGAGGGAGGGAGGGAGGGAGGGAGGGAGGGAGGGAGGGAGGGAGGAAGGAAGGAAGGAAGGAAGGAAGGAAGGAAGGAAGGAAGGAAGGAAGGATAGAAAGAGGAAAGGAAAGAACAAACACTGAGAAGACCTGAGAAGCAGGCCAATAATATGTATTTCTCCATGGCTTCTATTTTAGTTCTTGCCCTGAGCTTCTGCCTTTACTTTTCCAACCAAAAGAGTATGACCTGAAAGTTATAAGCTTAAATAAACTCTTTCTTCACCAAGTTATTTTAAGTCTTGGTGTTTTATTACAGCAATAGAAATCCTACCTAGTACAATCCCTAATACTTTCTTTTGGCAAATTCCTAATGGCAAAAGGATATGCTAGAAAATTATTTAGTAATATACTAAGTATTCATATTTTTAGTACTGTCCTGTATAGATACATTTAGAGAATAGTTATAGCAAAATGGGGTGATGGGGAATTTTTTGTTTAGAAGCATGTCTAGGTTAAGACATCTCAAAGAATTTCAAGTAAATGCGACCATGGGTGCCTCAGGAAAAGTTCTCTAAGTCAAGAATCTTAAGTGGAGAGAGCTTGCCTTGAATTTCTAAAAAGGATAAAGTATAGACTGACTAGAGAGGAGCAGGTGAGGTGAGGTGTGACTGGAAGATCTGATGTAAGGGGCATATAGAAGGAAAACCACAAAAGGGTTCCTTCATCTAGAGAAGAGCTGAAAAGGTTAACAATTTCTAACTAAAATGTGAAAGTATCTGATCTATGAGGCAGTATCTAATATAGAGGCAGGAATGGAAGTAGCAGGTAGACCAGTTAGCCATTGGGCAGCTACAGAAATTCCAGAAGCAATGGGGGAGGAATCTGCTCTGTAATGTGATCCCAGTAAAAGCTGAAAACAACAACAAAAACCACACAAAGAAAACAACAACAACAAAAAAAACACACAAAGAAAAGATCATATTCAGTGGGATTAAGAGTGTCAATGTCTTTTTTTGTTGTTGTTATTGTTTGTTTCTTGGATCGCATGCTTATATTTGTTTTTTTGTTTTGTTTTTCGAGAAAAGTTTGTCTGTGTGTGTGCTCACATGCTTGCAAAGGAGTCTAGAGCATCTATTTGTCATCATCTGCCTAACAATGAGTTTACAAGCATGTACCACCACACTGCCTTTTTTTTAGGTGTGTTTTATGTTCTCAAACTTACAAAACAATTTACCAACTGAGTTATCTTCATAGTCCAGAAAAACTACACTATCATTTAAATTACTATGAGCAATATAGAATACATACTGCTTAATTGTCATGTGCATCTTGATGTTAGCTTTAATGAACTATATATTCACCTTTGTGCTATGTTTATGGGATGAATTTTGATCAAGATAAAGGAAGTCTCAGCTTATTTCTATTATTTTTCCTCATCCATATTGACCCTTTCCCCATCAATTGTATAATTCAGTTGGCCTAGTTTATTTCATGGGTGATTATTTTGTTGTCCTTTCTTTAGATTTTCAATCTGGAAATAGTTCTCTACTTGGTGACTATTGCTTTGAATTTCTCAGTTTTAAGACTTTCAGGAAACCTTGCCTTGGCTTGAATCGAAGGCACTGGGATTCAGTTTCCAGGAGCACAGAACACAGGATTCTGCACTGTAAAATGGATTTGCTTATGGAGAGTCACTGGATTTTCTGTCTCTACCATCTTTGTAAGAAGAATATGAACCAAGAGGACAACATATAAGAAGGGCTTTCTAAGCACTACCAATAACAGAGCTCAGGAATTAACTCTTTAACAGGCACTTTACAGCAGAATTTCTGAGCCAGGAGATTGGAGGCAGAGCTGTAGCTCTCAGACATGCTTGTTGACCATCTTGTCATCTGCAATGACTTTGGAGTTAGAATGATTTAAAAAACACTGATTCTGTTCACTTTGAGGGGTGGCTTTCATCTCAGAGGTTGGTGACAATGTTGCTTTAGTCTCAGCTTTTGTTGAGAATTTTCTTTCTTTTTCTATTTTTTTTATTTTTATTATTATTTATTATTGCCATTCAAAGTAAGACCTTGGAAGAAGGTTGCCTTTTAATTTGGAAAAATGGGTTTACTGAGCCCATCATTACAATCTCTGATGCTCAGTCAATGTTTGTATTAGTTGTTATATAGATAACCAAGTGACATGGAAATCTACTATGAGAGTAAAAATATTAAAGACATTGTGTTATAGACTACTAATATTCAGATGTGTTGTAAAGTGGTTTCCTCTTCACTGTGTTGGTTAATACAGCCATACTCCTTGGCTTTGCATGATTAATAATTGGATGTCTTTAGGGATTCATAGGGTTGGTAATGTGATATGCTTCTTATCTCATGGTCTGTATAGCTCTGAGTTGCAGCTCTATGTTCATTCCTCTGGGGATCCAAGCTCTTTTCTTTTGGCATTTGGTATTGTTTCCTCTTCCCAAATTGCTGCCTTGTTGGGTTAATTTGAGATGATGATAATGATGATGATGATGATAATGTTGGTATCAGAACACTCATGAATGGGCAGTCCTTGTGGCAAATATTGCTGATACCATGATTGCGTTTTCATTTGGTAAATGATTCCCTTTTCATAGAGATCAGTACATCTTCGCTGTGCTGAATTGTTACATGACAGATACAACTTATAAACAATAAAGTTGAATTATTTAGGCTTAAAAACAAAATTAAATGAGGCATCTTATGGTAAAACCAGCCCTTAATTAACTATGCTAATAGTGAGCTAAGCATGGCTGAATGTCTCCTGTGCAACATGCTCTCTGTGATCTTCTTAGCATACTTACTGCCCTTGGAGGAGTGACTCAAATGATCACACACATACACACACGCACACACACACACACACACACACACACACACACACACACATGCACACAGGGCTGGAGTGTATGGAAAGAGAAAGAAAGGGAGGGAGGGAGGGAAAGGGAGAGAGAGAATGGTTCTCCAACTCATGGCAATCCTGATTCTATAATAAATTATAATTTTCATACATTTATCAGAATATGTTGATAGTCTGAACTAAATGTCATGTGTGCCCAAGACAGTGAAGATGTTTGGAGAAGCCAAAGGCAGAAAGGACACAGTTATACCATGGAAGATTACGGTTCTTAATAACTTAAGAACTAAGTGTGGTATACATCCTCTGGGGAAGAATAGGGAATGGGGAACTTCCACCTATGTTTTCCTCATGTGTCCCAGGAAATAAGAGCTGAAAAACAATAGGAGCCAAGTGGAATTAAAAGGTGGAAAGTGTTTTCCCAAGAACATGCCAAGAGCAAACAAATCAGAGGTAAATGATAATGGGTCAGTGTGCTCCTTCCAAAGCCCAGATGGGCTCCATTGAACTTGTAGGGAAGTGGTAACTCAGAAGAATGAACCACCAACTCTTGAGAATTCTGAGAGTTAAATGTTTGATTCTATGATTGCTCAAACCTGCTTTTCTTTAGCTTGTCTACATCATTGGGCTTCTATCAAACACTGAATGAAAACATATTTACTTGACACTTTGCTGAACGAAATATCCTCTTAACACAAAGTACAAGTTCAAAATATATGTGTAGAGTCTTCCAAGTTACACTGCCCAGCTTTCTTTCCTCCTCCTCCTCCTCCTCCTCTTTCTTCTTCTTCTCTACTAGGTTAATAACAAAAGAAAATTACCTAATTAAAGTCATTGGTGGTCTTTTATATTCTGAGAAAATTGGTCAAAGTCACTAAGATATTTAAGGTCTTTTTTTCCTACTTTCAGTTTGTTAACTCAAGTGTCTGTTTCCTAAATAGAGCCAGTAATCAGTCAGGTTGTGCAATACAAAGAAGCAAGTTCACCACCCTTCTGTGTGTTATATTTGTTTTTATCCTAGCATATCACAAGTCCACATCTGCTGTTCCCAGAAGAGAGTTTATTTTTATGATAACTTGTACACATCCTTTTCTGCCTTTAGGTGGAATGGCTGAAAAATGAGGAGCCCATTGACTCTGAACAGGATGAGAACATTGACACCAGGGCTGACCATAACTTGATCATCAGACAGGCCCGTCTGTCAGACTCAGGGAATTACACCTGTATGGCAGCCAACATCGTGGCCAAGAGGAGGAGCCTCTCAGCAACTGTGGTGGTCTACGGTAAGACCAGCCCAAAGGCCAGGAAGGCATAGGGGGGCTAAAAACCAGAGATTTAGAGAGCCATGTACTCTATTAAAACTTCCTAGGGTAAGAGCCAGGAGGCTCCTAGGTCCGTTCACAGAGTACTGTCCAGCCTCACCCCTCTGCCAGGTGAGAAAACATTCCTAACACTATTAATGTGTTTTCTGATCCATTTGGTCTTGAGCTGTTGTGAGACAACTAGTAGTACTTTCAATTTCTCTCTCTCTTAAAAATAATAAAATAGTGATTTCTTTTTCATTTCCACTGAGTTTATATTGGGAAAGAATCATAACTGGAAATTTAGTCTTCCCACCTTTCCAAACTGCCAGTCAGCTCCTCTCCTACCAGATGAAATGCAGAAAACCAAATATTGTTGTTTGCTGATGATCTCAGGCATTATATACAGGCAGTTTCCAACTACTTAAGTGAAGGATTTTCTTTCTAGAATAGAAGAGCCATGGGATTTATATTTGAAGCACTTAAAAGTAATAGAAATTCAATTCTGGTATTTTCTTTTTATACTCCAGACAGTCAAGTGCCTTAGAGATCTGCTGATGAGTTCTACCCATTTTTAGGAGTTTCCTTCAAAGCATATTCTCAGAAGAATAGACGAATAGGGAACAGTGTTGCCTCACAACAGAGCAGCAAGTGGAACTCTGAACCATCTCTTCTTCCCCAGATACCTGACTCACAGTACCTGGCGCAGTGGCTTGCACATAGTAGGCCATCAATACAAACCTTTCTCCTTTTTTTTCTCCCCTCCCCATTTTTGTCTCTCAGTGAATGGAGGCTGGTCTTCCTGGACAGAGTGGTCAGCCTGCAATGTTCGCTGTGGTAGAGGATGGCAGAAACGTTCCCGGACCTGCACCAACCCCGCTCCTCTCAATGGTGGGGCCTTTTGTGAGGGAATGTCAGTGCAGAAAATAACCTGCACTGCTCTTTGTCCTGGTGAGATATACACAGATTCCCTTCTCCTTGTAATTTGCCAATGCTGTTAAGGTGCTGTGGAACAAGCAATGTCCACTTCCATTACCCTGGTCCAAGGTCTTAGACCATTGCCTCTGTCCACAGTGCTGATTCCCAATTCATTGTAATGTTAAGGACATGGGTGAAACCCTCTCTACAAGGCCCTGGTGTTAGTTGGACTAAGCCACTACCTTCTCCCCTTGACTTTCCCACTTGATGGCATGTATTTGAGTACAGTAACCAGGGATTGGGTGATCTGCCTTCAAGTACAAAATAGCAACTACCCAGAACTTGACCTTTTATCAGGTTCAGGTTGGTAATTATTTGCCATAAAATTGGCACATTGTCCACTGCAGTGGTGTGCATTTATGCCTGGCCTTTCTTTCCAAGTAGTAGAAGATCTCATTTTACTGAATATGTCTCCTATCAGTTCTTTTGTTCTCTCTTCCTGGCTGTAAACCAGTTGACACAATGAGAATTACATGAGGTACATGGTGGCTTTCTTTATAGAAAGCATGTCCTCCAACAGAGAATATAACTGCTCCTGAGTTTCATATGCACCACATAAATTTAATTTCAAGAACCTTGTCCAGAGCCTCATATCTTTAAATTTTCAACTTGAGTTTCTTTAGAAGCAGAGGTGAGACTCTGACCAACAGTGAGTTTTCAGAGTTTAATTTGTCCTTGTATTTTGTAAACATTTATTGAGTGCTTACTATGTGCCAGGTACTGTGCAGGATGCTTTCATACATGCCATGCCATTTACCTCTCCATTGTGACTTTATTGTCCCCAGATGACAGAAGTAGTTCACTGAAGCCATGTGACTTACTTTCTCAGCTGACAAGTTCGTAAAACCAAGACTAGGACTCAGATATTTTTTGATACAAATTCAGTACTTTTTAAATTTTTTTCCTTTTTTTCCCTAACTAATTGGTTTAGATTAAACCTTGTACCTCTTAACCTACATAAGCATGGCAAAAATTATTCCTAGGAGGTAATGGGGCAATTGCCTCAAACATCTGTCCTAGTCTCTTGGGTTGATATTTAATGGAATTAAGTTCAGTCTTTTCATTTCAATGTACAACAGCAATCTATGACCCAAGAAATTCTATTTCTGTAGGTTCTGCCATCTTGGGGTTTCAGTGACCTGTTTTCATTTAACACTATAAGTTCATGGGAGTTTAACTTTTTATTGTTTAGGGGACTTGGGGACTTAAAATCAGTCTACTCTATTTACCACTCTAAACTGTAAACCCACACTGCATTAACAGATATCCAGAGGTTCAGCACATAGTTGCCTATCCATCAGTGATACTCTTTGGCATGAAAGACTGGAAAAGAATGGATATTGACCTTATTAGCCAACTAAAAAATTCCAGTCAGTCAACCATTTGCCTAAATTCAATCATTGGTCTTATCCTGATATAGCTTTAATTAGAAAATAAACTCTTAGAGGAAAGATATCTTGATCTGCTAGTTTGCTTGTATTGGGGTGGTAGTCTATTTAAGGTGTGGGGTGAGCCTTCCTATAGCTGCTGATTCTTGGTAATGGTGGCATCTGTTGTTTTCCTTTGAAGTGGATGGCAGCTGGGAAGTGTGGAGTGAATGGTCAGTCTGCAGCCCAGAATGTGAACATCTTCGTATCCGTGAGTGCACAGCTCCACCCCCAAGAAATGGGGGCAAGTTCTGTGAAGGTCTCAGCCAGGAATCTGAAAACTGCACAGATGGTCTCTGCATTCTAGGTAACATCATCTATTTGATGTCCTCAGTATTTGTGGTGATGTGCATGTATCTGCATGTTTCAAGAAGAATGCCCCAATCATTAACTGGGTCTAGTAAAACAGCAGAAAGTGAGCAACCAGAAATGAAAAGGCACACCACACACACACACACACACACACACACACACATATGTATTGTATATATAGTGCTGCAAAGCATATGAGTTCATTCATACATTCATTCTTGGTACAAACAGAGTGAATTGGTTTTGTTTTTATCCTGTGATGTTCAGGGGATGAAAGCTTAGTGCTTGTGCATACTAGATTAGTTCTCACTACTGGACCACATCCTTAGGCCAGGTGAAGCCATTTCCAATATTTTATTACAACCTAATCAGGCAATATTTCCAGAGAATAAATTTCTAAAATTTAAGACTTTTAGGAGCTACCACTTCTAAGTTTAGTGAAACCCTGATACTGATTGCTTTGAATTTATATATCTAAAGAACTTTATAAAAGTTTAAATCTCCTAATACATCTTTAGAGACCAAGGACTTCTGGCAAGGAAAATGTTGCAATTGCATTTGACCAATGGTGGAGGGAGGATGAATGAACCCTGATGGTAGAAGTTTTGTCTCACATTGGTCTAGTAGAGTAGGGAATGTAATGTTCATATCTCAACAACCAGACCTTTGTTTTATTTTTACTATCACAGTGTTACTACCTCCAGGTGACTATTTGATGAGGTTTGAGGGTATGGAAGGATCTTTTCTAGTCAAGGAGAAGTCATTTTAACATGGTGATTTCCTTTATTAATACCATGATTCCAGCCACTTACTTGACTTCTTTTAGTATAAATACAAAAGCTTATATTTACCTTCATTTATTAGCAGAGGCATATGTTGACAGGACACATCTGAATCTTTCATGAAATAGAGTATATACTCATAGAACTCCCACTAATATGAACTAAGCTGTAATGATATCTTATAGTTCCTTAAAGATGAGACTGGGGCCATTCATGTCTTCTAGAACTAGGTTGCTTACTTGAATACTCATTGCATGATACCTAGTGAAGAAATGCCACATCTTAGTTGATCATAATCAATTGTGGAGTGTATGTTACTTTTCATTAGGAAAAATGACATTGTGCATGAAATACTTCTCGTCAATCTATTTCTTTTCATTCATATGACTAGTTGTTCTTGAAGGAAAGTACATGCTAAGTGTTACATTTTCAGAATAAATCTGCATGGTTCATGCATTGTTTAAAATGGTTAAGGCATTAAAATCAACACATTGATACATTACCTTTATTCCTGACACAAGTATCTACCACCTGCACATGTCAGACCTCATCCGAGAGGTGATGATCACAGATGATATAGTCACAAAGTTCAGTGTTGAAACCTTTGTGTTGTCCATTAAATGCATACCAGCCATCTACTTTTGCATACGATCATTAGTAAGATAGTTCAGGAAACGTGTTTCCAACAACTCTTGAATATCACCAACCTTTTTTGAATCATGGCTCAAGATGTGTGGCTGCTTTTTCACCTCATGGACAGGCTTTTAAAGTGATACAGTTAGGATTAGGGTTTTCATATGTCTTTTAAAAGATGATGCCGTTATAGAAATGTGGCTTCTAGTTGAATTTCAGATAACTATAGTAATAAGCATTCCTATAAATCACATTTGAGCTTGAATATATGACTTTAAGCTTAGTTGTCTGTGATGTAATGTGACGGTTACTCATGGGAGACATAGTTCTTAACACTTAATGTGAGAAGTAAAGGTTATAGTGTGGGTGACTATAACTTGTATTTATGCCATGATTCAAGCTTCTTCAGCAGCTGAGGAACAGCCCTATTTAATGCTGAAAGAAATTATCAGCACTGACAGTGAGCTGCTAAGAGGAGACCCAACTTTATGCAACAGATATAGACTACAAAGGGAGACCCTATCACAAAATACCAAAAATAAAGTAAAATGAAATGCACAATTGAATCAATCAATACATACATAATGAATGGGGAGGAAGAAGGATTCTGAGGGAAGGAGAGGGGAGGTTTAAAGAGAGAGGAATGGAAGTAAACTGAAGCTTTGAAAACCAACAAGCCCAGAAATCTCAGTGACTGTCCCAGTGCCAAGTCCACTTAGCCAATGGTTGGCTAAGTGCTACAAAACCAACAAAATGTGATGTGTCAGGTTAAAGGCCAAAAGGCAGGAAGAGCTAGAATTTAAGTTCAGCAACTGTCTGGGAAGACAATTCCCTATGGCTTCTGGTAGGGTCAGTCTTTTCTTTCTTTGTAAGTCTTGAACTGATTGGTGAGAACTGCCTATGTCAAAATGTCATGTGCTTTACTGAGTTTCCAGATAGAGAAGTTACTGTCATCACTAACTACTCTGACACACATGTCTAGAATAAAGCAAAACCAGATAGCTGGTGGTTCATGGCCAAGTGAGCACATCACAATTATTCATCATAAATATATATGTACTTGGGATTTTTTTTAAAAGAGTGGTCTTTCTTATTTGGGAAGTTGTTATCAACAATAGAGACAGTGGCTTTAAGTGATTTATTGGTTGAACAAAGTCTTTTTTCCCATACACTGATAATGTATAGGCTTAATCAAACAGAGACAAATTCCTTATGACCCAGTTTGCATTGTGCTATAATGAAAGTAAAATAGAAATACAGCAATGGTTGTGCTATCCTCAGCTTTAGAGGTAAGTTCTCTGGTAAATCCCTCATACATTGAAATTGCAGTATGAGCTTTACCCTTGACATTCATTCTCTTAATTCCACTAAGGGATGTTCTGTGTACAGCATCTTTTGCCTTTGTGTGTGTGTGTGTGTGTGTGTGTGTGTGTGTGTGTTAGGATATCTGAATATATGTTTAAGACTGTGAGGACTACAGTAATCAGTACTTTTAGTGTGAAAGATAGGGAAGTGAGAGAGTTTCCAGGAGAATGAGCTGTATCTGCAATCTGCATATCAATTGGGAAGGTTGGCTGGTCAGAGCAGCAGGATCTACTGTCTCTCTAGGCAGTGTTTACAGGATGAGTCCAAGTTCATGGTCTTTGTAGGAAGCAGAACAGCAGTCCATAAATGATTATCAGTGTTATTCCATGATACTCTTTTGTCCTGTCAGATGCTCTTGGTGAAACTGCTGTGCTCTCAGGGTTGCACCAAGAAAGGTTGGCTTTGATTAAAATAGCATTTGGCTACAGCTTTGCAAAACAGCAGCTCCGTTGAAGGATCTAGGTCATGGTTCAACACGGGAATTTCCTTAATACCATTTTTTTTCCTTCTATGCCAAACATAAACCTAGGGCACCTTCTTTTGGAGGTTTGACAATGACATTGTTCAGCTCTTGGATGACCTTCAGTGATTTGATTCTCTTTAGCCTCCAACAAAATATCTGAATCCCCTCTATTGTCCCTAGGGGGCGTTCTCTCTCTCTCTTTCTCTTTCTCTTTCTCTCTCTCTCTCTCTCTCTCTCTCTCTCTCTCTCTCTCTCTCTCTCTCTCTCTCTCTCTCTCTCCTCCAGATGGAGCTGCCAGCTCTGAATGATCACTTTAATATTTGGGTATGATTGTTGCTTGGTCACTTGTGGCTGAATCACAGAACCTTAGAGTGATGCTCTCATAGACAGCCACACCTAAATGCTCTCAAGAAGAAAATAAATGCCCCAAGGCTAGAGAGAGAGAGAGAGATTGGACAGGTTTTGCCAAAAGAGGTGAATTCATGGATCCAAATTGCAAGCATAAACTGGACATCCAGTTTCAGGGAAGAAAGATCAAGGAGGACACGTATGGCCATGGTTTCTTAAAGTAAGACTTGGGTGGCTGTGTTTCCTGGGTTTAAACAGAATCTTGTAGCTGTCTGACCTCCATCCTTTCATCTTTGAAACATATTTGAGAATCATAGCTAGTACAATGTAACCTGTGTGTGCCCATGAACAGGAACAGAAGGATTAAATGGCGGCTGTTTAAATTGATCCTATGGGATGGAAGCCACCTTTTCTGTGGCTTTTTATTCCAATAAAAAGAAAAAAGTGGGGGGCATCAGCTTGAGAAGATTAAATGGATCTGCTTCAGAAGAAGGGATTAGCCTCTAGATATGTGGTATGACTAAAGCCAGAGAAATGCCAGCAGCGACCTAAAGAAAGAGGAAGTCTTCTAGGCAATGCTACCTGCAAACTAATCTGTTCGTCTTGTGAAGACAGAGCATAGGTCACTCTAATATTGACAGCTTGGAACAGGACAACTGGATTAAATGGCGGTTTGTTTTCATTTCCGATAGGCGCATTGATAATGAAAGTTTGAATGGACACTTTGGAAGCCGAATCAAAGATAATGACATCCATCCAATAGTGGTTCAAACAAACATTCCCAAGGCCCAACTAATAATATAACCACTTTCTTTATTGAGCCCTGCACTTAAGTGACCGAGAGGAAACTCCTGAATGGGTAAAGCTGTGATCACATGAAAATAATGATTGCTTTGTTAAGAGTTTTCTCTGACCACATTGTTATCTATTACAGTAATTACCACCCCTTCCCTTTATTTAGGCCACTGAACAAGAGACATTTTATTCTAGAATAATTCAGCTCATCTGAAATAACAATTTTTATCCTCCTTGTTTGCCAGTGACTTATATGAAACACCAATTTTTCATTTAAGATTATAATAGACAAGTATCTCTTTACCAACACCAAACTCATCTACTTCTTTCTGTGAGCAAAGATTTAGGAATGATGCCAAAATTACACTTGTTTAATCACGCTTGTTTAAATTCCAGAACAGGGTTCACTGCATAGCTGCTTAGTTCCAGCTGGAAGTCTATGTAACATAGACATAAATATGACCTCACTAAGATACTATCCTAATGCAGTTTATTCTCAGGTGGCCATAAAGTATCGTACAGCATGTAAATTCTTTCCAAGTGGTTTGAAAATGGAAAGAAACCCTCCTGTTTCATGTGTGGTACAAAGTGGCTAGGTTTCCATGGCAGAGTGTCTGCCTAACATGTACCAATGAGGCCTTGGATTCTATCTCCAACACTGCACACAAGCGAAAATCCAACAGTAACACATATCAATTGTGCTGACTAGGTGTTCCTTTTGAAGAAAGACTTGGTAGTTCACCTTCCTGCCTAACAAACAGTTGATTAATCCACAGTTGTCTTTGTGTGCACAACACAGCAAATGTGAATGTGATGTTGCAGACACACAGGAGTCATAAGGATGTAGATCTGGGCACACAGGTAGTCATTAGGCCAGTTAGTAACAGCCTTTCCCCCATACCCCAGTAAACATCGTCCCCACTATGGGACAGCCCATAAGAAGATCAGTATATCTTAGCTTTCCGAAGACAGTGGAATGACTGCAGGCTCAAGTTTCCATTGTGTTTAATTTAAAAAGAAAATGCAAAGTAAACATTTTAATCCTCAGGTGTCATAATGGCAATATTCCTTGGGATTCTAGTAGCTGAAACTCCTTGTCGTTTTGCCTTTTGCTTTATGAGACGAAAGCTCCCACTTAATGTGCCATATCCTAGGTAGAACTGAGTATAAAAAAGATGAAATAAATAAATAAACCATGCACAGAATAACCATAAAACCTCCTTTATTATCTATTCAATATATTCTTTTCTATCTTGCTTTTTTTTCATAAGCAAAAAGGTGTCAGATTGTTTAAAGAAGTAATCCTCTTTCCAAATACGGATGAACCTTCACCCAGCGGACCATAGTTGTTGTATGCTTTTAAACGTCTCTCTCCCCTTCTTACCAGCCAGCTCTGAAACATCTAAAATGCCTTTTGTTACTAGGACATTCTCCTTTTTTATTTCCCATGAATCTATGCTACCTGTAAGCTTGCTTGACAGGGTAGCCTAGCTGAGAATTGCTTTCTCTGGTCTCTCTTTTTCTCCTGTCTTCTTTCACCTATTTTTATCCACTCCTCCTAAACATGTTGGAATGGATTTCCCATTCCCGCCCCCCTGCCCCATTTTTTACATACTTGTCCTGGAGTTAGACAGGCCACACTATGTGGTACTTTAACAAGAATATATGGATGCTTGTTTACCATGAACTCATTTTGTTAAATTTGTTCAGGAGAGTAATCAAAATAAAACCTGAAATATAAAGACAGTAGACTCTGAAATTGATTTAGGACAGCAGGAGAGGAAGATGCCTTCACTTACAGACCAGGTTAATTACAGGAAAATAACAAAATGAGAATATATAACAGTGTTTTTAAAATAAGATACAAATGAGAACAGGTTCCCATGATGATACAAGACGAAGAACTATAATCTGCCAAAGATTTAGGGCATAAAATATTTGTCAGAAAGCCCAGAAGTTGACAGGATGTAAAGCCACTGGAAGGAAAATAGAAAGCTCTTGCATCCGGCATCCCCAGTAGATACTGAACTTGAGATTGTGGGAAGGTATAAAGGACCAGCTTTCTGAGGTGAAGCAGCCAAGAGGAAACTGGCTGCCTATATCCAGAAGCACAGCTAAAGTGCCTTGCCAAGTCCTCTGATTCTGAGTTAAAATGAGTCATTCTCTTTCCAAATGACTAGAAATGGGAATGAATTCAGGACTGTAATCAGTAAAAGAATAGACCCCACCAACACACACACACGCACACACACACACACACACACAGAGAGAGAGAGAGAGAGAGAGAGAGAAAGCATTCATCCCACAGCTGAAAGACAGGTAGAAAAATCTAGGCACTTTGGTTAGATCACTTGAGCTGTAATTATGTTTGAATTCCATGAACAGAACTACCTTGAGCCAAGCTCTTGATTTTCCTAAGCCTAAATGTATTCATCTATAAACAAAAATTATTATGTTATTATGTGTCCTTTAGAAAAGATGCAGGCCCCAGAAGGCTCACACTGCCATATCAAGCACCTCATTTATATTAAAAGTTAAACTGCACCCTCTGTAGATGATGTTTAATAGTGGAATTTATATATATTATACTTTTCATGTTCTTAAATAAATATCAATAGTGTGGCTTTTTACATATTTCATTTAAATATTTCCTTATATGTCTGATTAGTGTCTTTCTAATAAAATGTGATATACTTGTTAAAATGAGGAAGTGGACACACGTATATTCTTTACTTAAATGATTTTTGAGTTGGAATTTGACTAATTCTGTCAGTTTAAAAAAGCAGTATTTAGAAGAACCCATATAGTATGTGAGTATTCTTAAAATTCACCCGTCTTCGTCTTCAGTACATCTGTTAAGCCACTAAATAAATGTCTCTCAATTTTGTAGCCTTAATTTGACCTAAGGATGGAGTCCCTAGCAGGAGATGGGCCAGGTGACTGACTGTAAAGGCCACATCCAGCTCTGTCACTTTATGAAGTTGATAATAGTTAAGCATGCTAAGGGGAAGGCACGCTTCCAGCCTGGCCGGTCCATAGGCAGACATGAACGTCCCCACCACACCAAGGCAGGGATGCAAGGCAGGGATGCTCTGGTTTGCAGAATCACGGGAAGCACCTGTTCTCTAACAATCTGACAGCACAGAAATTTACGAGACCATTCCACATGTTTCCAACATAAACTCAAATCTCCTTTGTGAAGGAATGGAAGGAGGGATCAAATTAGCATTCACGATGTCTTTTACTATTATTATTATTTGTTTGTGTATTCGTTTGTTTCTATAGCTAAAAGGAACATCTTTCAGTAGCTGCTGATAACCATGGTCCTTTCCTGTGAGGGAAGTTTCCAGCATCTAGATTTGTCAAAAAAAAAAAAAAAAAAAAGGATTAGCTCTCTGAATTACAGATTCAACATTAACATTATAATTAGTTCAAGATTCAACTCCACAAAGCTCTGCGCTAAGAAATATTCATCTGGGCTGAAGAAAGATTTAATAACTGAACTCAGAATCCTTGGGCTGTGAAAGAAATGGCAAATACTCAGTGGCAGAGGTGATTTAAAACTGAGCAATCTACTCTACAAAATTCAGTGGCCTCCAGAGTGTGCTGAAGGAAGCAAATGAAGGGAGATAGAGGACGCCTTGTATCTTGGTTCTACTTCCTCCTTTTGACTGCATATTAAAGATATGGATGTCTTCAAGAGAACCTGAAACAGTGACCTGTGAACTGAAGATGCCAATAGCATGACTTCCTTCACCTTTCACAGCTTCTCCCAGAATGTTGTCATCAAAGAAAAAGAAATGCAAGTGGTCTCAGATGTTCATTTCACAACAATGTTAGTGTTAGATGGAATGGGAAATTACTAATATCACTTTGAAAAATACAATAGATAGTAAATATCCTTGAGCTAGGAGTCAAGATTCCATGGTATCAGTTCAGATGTTTTGTTAACAAGCTGTGACTATGTGTAAGAATCAGGATATTGCATCCCATGAAGTAAGCACACAATGATGTCTTCAGTTCCATGGATGCTCTGAAAGTGGGAAATAATTTTAAACACTTGACATTGATCTCATTCATATATATGGGTATACATACAAACACATAGCCATATGGAAATGTGTAAGGCACCACTGAAATGTCAGGATTCAGATCTTTTGTATTATTTTGAGAAGTTAATCTCATTTTTTCACACATAAAGTTAAAGATTTGAGAGGCTGTTACACAGACTACAGGGCAACTTTTAACTGAGAAATAAATTGCCCAGTCCCAATGAAGGAGGATGCTAGACAATTTCCGGACCCAATTATGGAATCAAGGTTTCTTAGCACCTATTATTATATATTATATAATATGTTATATGTATGATATATATATAACAATACTCATTATTAGAAAGCTACCTGATAGTCATTTTACTGCTTGTGATGTAACAGCACTAAGTCAGTCCACAGATCCTTAAGAGTTCTTGTTTGATTCTGTTCCTGTTCTTGGTGATAAACTAAGAAAGGCCGGCTTCTTGTTCTGTAGTAGTAAGTAACTATGTGTCTACTGGAGTAGCTTCAAGAGCAAGAGTGACTGGCCTTCGTGGGCCAGGCTGGTATTCCTACCCTTAGGGAATTTGAGGCAGGAGGCTGGCTCAGAAAAATCACAAAATGGAGGGCTCCTCAGATTACAGTTTCTCTCAAGGAAGTTCTTTGTGAGCCAAGTTCTATCATCCTCACATAGACATTATCTAAGCAGTGAATAGGTCACTACAACCTTCCAGCACCCTCCATTGCATTCCAGACATTCCCTGGAGTCTGGTGAAGCAATCAGTTAAAAGTTGTTGTTCTTTCTACTCTATGGCCTGAATGTTTGCACTTGGGAAATACTGTCACTAGCTAATTAGCATACTCAGCACCTCTTATAAGACCCACTCTCTGAGCAAATTTCAAATGCACAGTATGATATTCACTGTCGTTCCAATGCTGGACATTTCATTCCAGAGCTTCCTGATCTAACTACATTGGGACTTTCCGTTCATCAGCCTTCACCTCTCAGCCTTGACTCACCGCCAGGGCCAGCAGCAACTCTGCACTTTCTGGTCTGAGTATTACATTTTTAGATGCCACATGGAAAACAAGCCATGCAGTATTTGTCTGTCTGTGTCTGTCTTACTTCACTTACCATAGGGTCCCAAAGTCCTTACCTGACGTTGTGAGTGACTCTCCTGCAAAGCTTGAAAAATATTCTGTCATGTATCTATATGACATACAGTGTCTATGGATATGTGTATCACATTCTACCAGCTGCCCACGGCATTTTCTGTATCCATTTATCAGTAGGCATTCAAAGTATTTTTGTTTCTCTGTTATTGAGAACTCTTAAATGAACATGGAATCCAGTTAATTATCTATTCAATATGCTAATTTTGCTAGCATGTTGATTAATACTTAAACTATCTGGATATTTCATTTGCTCTGGACATTTTGTTCCATTTTTAGTGTTTTCCTTGATTGGTCTTTTCCAGTGGTGAGCAGTGCAAGGTATTTTTTGTGCTAGCCCAGTCCTCACCCACTGAGCTGTATGTCAGCATGTGTGCATTTTTGAATGGGTGCAGACATTTATTTCAGACAAACACAAGGGGATTTAGGATAAAGCATTCCTGGCCCAGAGGGGATGTTCAGTATGTATCTTCTTTGAGAACAGAGCTGGAAACAAGCATTTTTGCCACTTGGAAACCAGTTTTGAGCAGAGAGGTTGCAGAAATTATGGAAAAGCTTTGTAGAGGCCTTGGAACATGAAGGCTCCTACTGTCATAAAAACCATCATAGAAATGAATAAACCAAAGCACAGACTGACTGCAAAGGGAGAGAGCATTGTGGAATCTCGTTTGTATCAAATGAATGAAGTCCTGGACCACCTGGCTTTCTGTTACTGGCTTAGTTCAGTGACCACAGTGGTCTTCAAGTCCATCTATTGCTGCAAGTGACAATATTTTTTTTCTTTTTAATGGCTGAATCATATTGGACTATGTGACCACAAAATGCTTACCACAGGCTTTGGGGATTAGGGAGTTGCATAGATGGCTTACAAATGCCATGTTATAGCTAGAGAAGATGAAAGGAATCTGATGTTAGCATGACAATAGCCAGCAAAAAAATGTGCTACTTCAAAATAGCTAAAAAAGGTTATTTTGTATCTTCTCCTACTAAAGAAATGATAAATGCATCGGATTAATGGACATACTGATTACTGTGCACAAGGCTGAAGCCAGATTCTACCAAATAACTAAATACAATTGTATATGAGTAAAAAGCAAAACTTATGTTGACGTGGAGTCTAGAAATTTAAATGGTTTAGTTAGTTCAAAATAAAATATGGAAAAACTACTTGTGAGAATAGTTATTAAAGACATGTATTTGGATCTTAGGTATAGTATTTGGAAAAACAAAGGAGGAGAGGAAATCACACCTCCTAGAGGAACACTAGAGCCATTGTCACCAGATAAGACATGCATGAGCTGTCTGTGATCATGTCCTCTGTCTTCACCTAATAATCATCATGGGATCTTGGATAATTCTTAGGTGGAAGATATCAATGGATGTTTTTTACCTACTGATATTGGGAAGCTGATGGGAGTTGGGAGTGGGAAAGGGAGGCTTTGACCCATCTTGTGATAGGGTAAATATGTGACCATCACTGGGTCTCCCCTTCTCCCCTGCAAACTTACCAGGAAGGCACAATGAGGAATTCACACACACACACACGCACACACACACACACACACACACACATGCACACAAACACACACATAAAATAAGAAGACTCTCCCACTTATCTGTTCTGCATTTTGCTCATTAGATGGGTTTAGAGTGAACACAAGTACTGGTCGCTGCACTTCTGTGTGTTTGAACACCAGGAGACCAGAATCCTCACCTGTCCAGTCATCGTCTACCTGGCACTCAGGCACCATGATGTGTCCAATGTCAAGCAGGCTTCCTATTTGTCTAATTATCTTCAGTGCTAATACAGGCTTTCAGGGAGGCCCTGGGACTTCCTCCAGCCTTGGGCAGCATTCAGAGGGCATAAAATAAGCTGGTAATTATCTCTGGTATTGGGAAAGATGTAATGCTTGAGAAAGTAAACACACACTGATAATCAATAACTCCGGCCTCTCTTTTCCCCCATCTGCAAATAATGAAGCAACTTTTAATCAGCTCCTCTGAGTGATTTGTTTTGTTTTACATTTGTGTGTGTTTGTTGTATGCTTGGATACGTATTTGATTGTGTGTCTATTTATGTATGGGATGGGGTTGGGCAACATGTAGGCCCAAGATTCAATCAAGTATCTTCCCGGATCACTCTTCAGTTCATTTATTGAGGTAGGATTTCTCACTTGAACCTGAAGCTCATCAATTTGGCTAATTTATCTCTCCAGCTAGCTCTAGGGATCCCCTCCCACATGCTGGGATTGCAGGTGGGCCAGAGTGTCACAACCAACATATACGCAACCAACATATACGTGATGCTAGGGGTCCAAACCTATGTCCTCACATTTATTTGAGGTGGTTTTTCAACTGAATCATCTGTCCAGCCCTCTCCATACAATTCCTCTCAGGACTCTACCTTTGTAATGCCACATAGACTCAACAGATTCATCAGTGTCTTGCGTGGTACATTCTAGGGACCTGTAAATGACAGGCATACATGAGTTCAAAATACGGGAAATCTAAACACATAAAATCATTAGGTTTTAAAAAATAACTTATTCTGTATTTTATTGAGTATACGCTGTTCAAACTGAGGAGAGTGATGTCTGCTAAGGAAGCAATCACCAGAGATGTCAGGATCCGCACCTCTGAAGCAGGAGGCTTTTCTGGGAACTTGTTGCGAGAGGAGTGTCCCAAAGAGAGGCAATGCCATGACCTGAAATGTAGCTTAGGATGGAGCTGAAGAGTTAGTAGATTGATCACATGCACAGCTACACGAGTCTAGTTGAAGATCTCTAGAAACAAATTCATAGTTGTTGGGGTGAGACCACAGAAACCGAGCTAAGGTCTGAGGTGGCAAAGGCCTGGGGTTCAGTATTCTTGCTGAGGCTAGAAATTGTAACAAATAAAACATCAAGGGTGTGGGGAAAAATGAGTCCACATTTTTGGTAAACTGAACAATGTGAGTTCGGAAAAAACAGCTCAAAGTGAATTACAGTGAAAGTGTTGATATGCATATTTATAGGTCAGAAAAGGTTTGAAAGAATATAGTCTACAAAGAAGGAAGTGAAGGTGGTATTTGGAAAGGCAAGTGAAGTATAAAAGAAAGTTAAATGTTGACTGTAGTGGCACGCTTGGGTTGTAGTCTGGGGAAAGGGCTGCTGTCCCATGCATTGTATTGATCCTAGGAGGCTCAGAGACATGCAGATTCTGAGAGAAATGTTTGAAAAGGAGGGGCACAGGTGCCAGAGAATCCCAGCCCAAAGCATTGGAAGAATTTGAGGGTTGGAGATGGTGTCCATCTGCCCATGGCTGTTGCCTCCTCAGACCTGCTCCCTCAAGTCCCCACTGTATGCGTGGGTTTCATGAGGCTGGCTGCATTTGGTTCCTAGTAGGGGCTAGGTGCCAGTGGGTAGCTTTATAAATAGCTCCCAAGAACAATGCATCCCATGGAAATGCTTTGGGAAACTGAATGGGAGAGAAAGAAGCAAAGACTAAATTAAGGTAGAAAAGAAAGAACCATCAACCAAAGTAAAAAGTCAAGTTCTCCTGCCCTCCCCTCCTGCTTTCTATCCCTCATCCCTCCCTCTCCTTCCTCTCACTTACACCTGTATACACACACATACTGGCAGGGGCTGAGAGTCACAAAGCTGCCTTTCTACTGTAGTAAGGAATGACAAAGGCAGAAAGCAGAAGAGTAAGCTATGAATTTTCTTTGTGAAAATGATAACGTGACTGACTGGAAATTCCCTATATTTTCACACTACCACACATATAAGCATACATATGTATATTTAATATTATATAAATAAAAATTTAAAACCTAACCGTGCATGTCTGGCTTAACATTAGCAGTGTTTCTCCTATGTACTAAATCTTTCTCTTCCTCCGTGCCTGTCTAGGATGCTTAGTAAGTAAACAGCAAACACAATTTTTCTAAAATAAACTTCTAAATAAGGCAGAGTTACAATTATGTACCATCAATTTCCTTCCATTCTTTTGCCCTCCCAGGGCTTAAGGCAGACCTTGGGAAGTGGCTGCGAATTCCCCAAACTACTGCTTAGCTGCTACTGGCTCCAGACTGCACTATTTCAATGCTTATCAAACAGAAAACCAACTTTCCCAGACCTGTCTGTGTGCTGCTACCTCCCAGACCCTTAGGGAAGCAGACACAAACTGGTATTGACCACACAGGGTCCCTGATTTCTTGCCAGGAAGTAGTAGTAATCACAAAAACACAAACCCCAATTAATCAGGAGCTCTTGGATTAGGGCCCAGGCATGGGTGTTTATTTTAAAAGCTCCCCCGGTGATTCTAGTGTGCAGCCAACTTTAAGAACCATGGCCCTAATGGATTAATTTACTAAGGGGGGCATTTGAATATGGCCTTTGGAGAGGGGGAAATTAAAGTGGAGAGGATGTGGTTGACCAAGGCCAAGTTGTTTCATGGCCTTGAGCTTTGTGAGAGAGTGATTATGCAAAGAGAATAAGACCTCATTGTGGAATGGGCCAAGCCTTCAAAGTTGGCGAGGTCGGTAGATGGATAGCCTTTGTAGTGCATGCATAGGGCAGACATCAGGTTCAGTGTTTTACTGAGGAAAATGCTGTGCTTTGGCAGCTTCCTTGCAAGGTATTCTTATTTTACAAACCACAGCAGAACCCAATTTGGATGCTAATGCCAGGGAAATGATGTATTTGGGCTCCAGACCTTTCCAGTTTCTTCTACAAGATGCTGATTGACATGAGAGACACACTGGCCAGTAGAATAGTGGCCTTTTGAGACATTTAGACAGTGCAGCAGGAAACCAGTATGAATGGCTTTTGTCCCCATAGCATAGGTTGAACTCCGGAAGACGAACCGTGGGTGGATTGAAGCAAATGGTCCCTAGAGAATTTCTGGATTCTATTCTCCAAATCAAGAAACTAAGCTCTGACTCAGTTTGTTCTTACTATAGCCGAGACACTAGACCAAATCTGTGAAGTTCCTGACCTGGCATTGTGATCTGTCTCCAAGCAGTAGCAAAAAAATAAACATCATGAGCTAATGGGCCTCATAACCATCATCACATGATGATTTGCTTCGTCAGACACCGCTTACAGCAGATAGTAAGCCAAACCTGGGCCAGCCCCGTGCTTTGTGGTTGGTTCTGTAGGCATCCCACTTAAACCTGAAGAGGAAACCGGTGATCATTTCTATGCCTGGTCCACGGTAGGAGGATTGAAGTCACATGGAAGGCATGTGGAACCCTTAAAGACCAAGGCCAGTTCACCCTCCCAATCTGCCTTTTATGCACCAATTACCTTGGCACTAGAGCTGGGTCAGAGGGAAATTCAAGGTTC
The DNA here is from genome assembly GCF_978045245.1 of Mus caroli. Classification (NCBI taxonomy): domain Eukaryota; kingdom Metazoa; phylum Chordata; class Mammalia; order Rodentia; family Muridae; genus Mus; species Mus caroli. Next base: position 101,360,985 of record NW_028227265.1, read on the forward strand.
CTGCCTCATGTGCACTTATGTCAGGGTCTCTGTCATACTCACTCTTACTTCAGAGCTATCCGCACTAGAATTCCACCGCCCCAGTTTTCTCATGACTTGGTTATATTGGACGAGTTATTCTGTGGCTCCCTCCTCTATCTCACCCGTTTTTCTACTGGAATGCCCACTCTCAAGCTTTAGCAGAAAAATACTGTTGAGCTTAGCCGGAGTTCTAAACAGGTGTCTCCCATCTCCTCTTGCATCTGTAGCAATGTATCACATCTGGGCATCTTAGCCCTGACCTGCCAGTCTCTTCAGTGCCTTGCCAAACGCTTTCAGATGCTTTGCAGTTAGCAAAACAGGAAGCTCGGCTGAAGCCACCAAAGTCCTTGCCTTCTACTTCTTGAGAGCAGTAGCATCTGGGCTTCCCCAGGTGCCACCTGCTTGCTCTCAGGGAAATGTGCTGAGTCTGTGCAGCGAGAGGGCACGCAAGTGTTCTTCAAAACCTGAATGAAAATCTTGAGTAAGCACGTCAATATAAATAATACATTGTCTTCCCAGAAATTGTTCATTTGATGACAGTGCCTTCTGCTGTGTCATTCTCCCTACTGTTATATGATCCACATACAGGAGGATGGGTTTGTATCTAGCATGGCAAATCGACTTCTGTAACATGTCAGACAACTAGACACACAAAGCACGCTGCAGTTATGTACTGAAGGAGCTCTCTGTCGAGATCAATATGAAATTCTGAAGTGTGTTTAGTTAGTAGAAATTCCTGGGCAAACTCTGACCACAGCACCCTATCTGCCTGGGAGAGGTTACTGGGTAGTAAGTCAGATAATGTTTATGAAGTTCTAAAATGAGTAGCATGCTGTGTTTGATTCTGTTAAATCCATAATTCACAATCCATAATCCTCACTCAGGATGGCTCATCTTCAGACTCACACAGAGTGAAGAGTCTGGGGAGGGTAACCTCTCACGAGTGATGTGACTCTGAATGATCACCAATGACCTTGACCTGTGTAATCTGACAGTGTCCCCTCAGAGCCTAGAAGAGGACAATGAGAGTGTCGAACATCCTGTGAGTGCAGGAGGCTGTGCAAAGTCTTGAATCCTAGCATCCTGAAAATGTGCTACCCTTTCTGCCTTCTATACCTGCACTGCCTCCTACAGTGTGGTGGTGTTTGGACTGAGGTGGAGCAGGGGGAAAGATTGGGGTTCTGGGCAAAACAGAGGAAGCCTCAGGCACCATAGTCAGTGTGAGATTCAGAACTATATGCTGGTGGGAGTCAGGACCAGAGAGTGCTTGGTGGGCAGAGAACTGTGGGGAGAAAGATGCCAGCCAGCTGCCTCAGCTGCCTCTGACCTCAGAGGTCCAGCTGAGTGCCTTTTCTGTTCACACACACACCACCACCTTGCTGCATATTCAGTGACCCTTCTTCACTGAGTAAGACAACACCCAGATTAGGAAAAGAGAAAACAGAAACCCAGATCCAAATTGCTCACAACACCACACCCCTAGCCCCAGGGAAAGGCTCAATAGGCAGTTTGAGAGTTTACTTACAGACCATGATTATTGCAAACCAATGCAGGATCCCTTTAAATATTTATTTCCTAGTTCGTTTTTTCGGTCTTCATGTATAGTGAAATGGCATCTCTTACCTGGGCAGGCTGCTCACTGGACGTTAAAAGGAGCAGGCTGCAAGCTCCCTGCACCTATCATGCAGATAAGAATCTAGCAGAAGCAACAGAGGGGAAAAAATATGCTAGCAAACCGGAGAGAAAAATATATTCGTAAATAAAATAATCATTATATGGAAATATTTCAAAAAAGAGGCGAAAATAAAAATTGGAATGCAAAAGAAAAATGTGGGCCCCCATAATCCATATTGCCTGCAAATTGGAGAAAATGTATCATTTATAAAGGTCTGCACAAAGTAATACAGGGAATATATCTGCTCCATGTAAATTTATTAAATACAACTTTCTCTTTCTCTTTCTTTCTTTTAGATAAAAAACCTCTTCATGAAATAAAACCCCAAAGTAAGTTATTTTTCCTCTTGTGGATATAATTTATTCTCATATTTGCTGCATTACTGTTGTATTTGTTCAGGAGCCAAACAGAACCAAAGTCCTCTGACAGATCCAGGGCTTTCGGGGCCTCTCCTCATTGAGTTTGAAGTCACATATCGGAGGTTTAAATCAAAAAGAAATATGCACGCCCTTCCCCTCCCTCAAAGCAAAAGTAAATCTCTCTTCTTGATTCTTTCTGCCTATAAGTCCATTTCTCCACAAATGTCATCTAGGATTCTTATTTCTGGAGAGATTTATAGCATTAAAATTAATAAATATTTGTCAGTACACACTGGCATGGAAAGCAGCCTTGTAGGCAAAAGTCTGGCTCTTAGCCCTTCCCAGAAAAGCAGGGTGGGGAGGGTTCTGGAGAACATAAACCTAGAGTCTCAGCTGCTGTGGCATCCATGGTAACTATGTAGATTAGAGCCAGCCCTCCACAGGGCAATGCATTGAAGCTGAGTGTTCCTGTTGGTGCTGATGTGCCTTGAGTTCCCTAGCTCCAGGCTTGGTTTATGAAGAGACCTTTGGATTATGTCTGGGTTGCATCCAGAGGATTTAGAGAACAGAGCATATCCTACGCGGTTGGCAGCTGGCCTTTTGATCATGTGATCCTCAGCTTTGACTGCACTTATGGTAACCTAGAAGCCTTTTAAAAATTGTACTCCCAGGCTGTACATGGGAAACCAAGACTGGGAGTGGGGAGTGGGGCAGGGATTAGAATCCAGAAACCTTTCATTCTCAGAGCTCCCCCAAGTGATTGCCTTGTGTAGCCAGTTTGAGAACCATAACCTTAGCCATCTCTCAATGGGAGACCAAACAACACAGAATCTTGAAGTATGATGGGAACTTAATAAGCATAGCCTGTGTAGGAAAAAATAGGGGAGTTAGAATCCATGATGATGGATACTCCTAAGATCTACATGATATTGTGTTTAAGGAATTACATGAATTTAGAGATAAAGAATATATGCTGTTGCTATATATAGGAACATATAATATATGGTATATACACACACCATATATATATATATATATATATATCCCCAGATGTAAGCTCTGAGCAAAATTAGACAGCTGTCCAGCTGCTTTGAAATGTGAAGCTTGGAAAACCCATCTGTGTCTCATTTCTCTCATTTAATACAAGATGAATGACATTTGATCATTTAAATCTACAACAATGGAATTCAAAGCACTTAGGAAAGTTAACAGCTTTCATTAGCTAACTTCTTTGGAAAAATAAAATAAAACTAAAGACCTTAGAAGACAGACAGAAATAGGTACCCAGGGGTAGGCATCTTAGGAGACTCGAGAAGAAAATCCAGCCATTTTGTTTGTGCTCCACTGTCCTGCTGTGTGCAGCCAGCAGTACAGAGAGGCCGCTAGCTTGCAATCTGAGAAGTCTGTACAACAAAATCCTCCTCAATATCTTTATTTACTGATGCCAGCTGCTTGTGAAAAAACCCTTGGTACCTAGATAGCAGACTTCTGATTTCATGCACACTTGCTTTTAAAGACAGAGTTGGGAGCAACTCAGTAGTGTGTGTGTGTGTGTGTGTGTGTGTGTGTATGTACATTTATATTAGCATGAACACATTGAATGGAGGAGGATGTTGTCTTTCAATCTGCAGCCCGTGCCTGTGTCTTGACTCTCATCGTAACAGGTGGGATGAGTGGACACTCAGCTGCTTCTTAGTCCCATTAGCAATGCCAACCTCTGGCTTTGTGTGCCATATGACAAGATCATACTTGTCCATGTGGGTGACCAATAATGAGGATTATTTAGAAATGCATGTGTGTGTATGTTTTTAAAAAATTAATTTCATGCTCAGTTTGTGAATCCTGTGCCTTTCTAATTTGGTTACATCTGTACTTTCAGCCATAAACCCCACAGAAGCCATTTCTTTTCTGTAGGGACTCCTGAATTCATTTCTGCTTGGGGTTCTTGCTCCTAAGCACCATGCTTAATTGCTGGGTACTGCAACAGAATCACTTAAACTATTTTAATTTGTGATTTCCCTAAAAATAAAACTGTACCAGAATCAACGTGATTGCAAAAGGTTCCCAGGGGAATCCAGTCGGAGTTCTGTGAGCTGCATGGTTAAAAGTGCATTACCCAAACTCAGGCTAGGCCTTAAGTGAATGTGAGGCTGAATTTAAGACGACATGAATCATCACTGATGCAAAATCAAAGTCAATTATGAAGATAATTGAGAAACAACCTGTTCCTACATATAGCGGTACACATCATCTTCTACAAGTCCTGGTGGCTAGACTCCAGCAGTCAGAGGGAGTTTTCTACACTGTTCTCGAAAGCAGACAGGCAAAGGAGCTAGCTTTGAATTGCAGGGAGGTACAAAAAGAAACTGAAGTCTTAAGATATGTGTTGGCAAGTCATAATGACAAACTGGGGAAAATATGTGCACTGCATAGCTCATGAAAGCACTTATTGTAAATGAGATAATTTAATCAATTACGTTTCCTAATGTACTAAACCGAATGTTTCATTTTCTGCTTCTGCACATCTTAAATTATCTTCAGGTGCTTTATGAGATTTAATCATAGTTAATAGAAACTTCATTACCATCAAATGTGCTTTCAATAAATGTTGTGTAACAATGTCAGGAGGTGCAGTAAAATATAGTAGTTTCTGAATGGCAAGCACGAACCCCCCAGAGTCAGACTGAAAAATGGTTGCCTTCTGACAATGAGACTCCTTGGAGGCTTGGAGAGAGGGGCTCTCACTGAATGACTGTACAATCTGGAGGGGCGGCTGGATCTGCGCTTTCTCTGGAGTCCTGCACTGCCACAATGCAGCATTATATCACAATATGGTTCTGGGCTCTCATCTCTCTCCAGCACCCTCCCACACAATTTCTCTCTCCCTATGGAAATGAGTACTTGCAGAGTGTGAGCTCGAGGGATGGCTCATAGATTAAGAACACTGACTGCTCTTCCAGAGGTCCTAGATTGGGTTTTCAGCATCTACATGGCGGATCCAAGCCACCTGTAACTCCAGTTCCAGGCTATCAAAGGCCATCTATCTTGTGCCCTCTGAAGGCACTGTATGTATATGGTGCCCAGAGACACCCACACATGGAAATACAATGAGTTTAAGAGGTGGAGGAGAGTAAGGAAGAGGAGGAGGAGGAGGACGGGGGGGGGGGGGGAAGGGGGGAGGAGAAAGAGGAGGAGGAGGAGGAGTAAATGAATGCTTTTCATGAAATGAAACCAATTGCTCTAGCTGTCTTAGAGGTATCTGCAGTTGAATAACCTTAGTGCCAACATTCAAGATTCAATTTATCCTTCTCTGTCCCTGTGTCTAATCCATCAGTCCATCCCTCTTCTCTGATTTAATAAACAGTTGACCATTCAGTCAGTGGTCTGGGTCAGAAACCTGGACAGGCTCTATCTTTCTCACCTCCTGTATCCAACCAACCATCCCTGTCTGCCTATTCTTTGCTGAAAAAATCTCTGGTTCACTGGCTCCTCTCCATTTCTACCCAATCATTTCCATCCATCCACTCAACAGTTACTTACGAGTCCTCACTGTGAACTAAGATATGTTCCGTTGAGTGGAAAATCTGCCCTAAGCACAACACATTATAGGCTCCATAAAGTTCACAGTTTTACTGAAGAAAGATGGCATAAATAAAAAATGTCAGGAAGTACTCGGCTATGATGTGACATGTGACGAAGAGAAATAAAGTAGGGTGAAGACCTTGGGCAGGCTTTAAGGGAAAGTTGACTCCTTTTCAATGAAGTATTCGGAGAAAGACTCTGTAATATAGTGGCATTTCAGAATGACAGCAGCATCGAGACAGCACAAGTCTGGGGTACCTGGGGTGAGGGTGAGTATAAAAAGGTAGTTGACTGGCAGGAGATGAAGGCTCTGAGGACTTAAGAAGCCAAGGTTATACAGAGCAAAGTCACAGGAAGAGTACTAGTAATGGTCAAGACTGCAGAGGTGAGGCGAGGGAAAACTACATTGCATTGCAAGCCATCATAAAGACTTTGACCTTGACTCCAAAGGAAGTGGAAAGCCATGGGAGGGGACAGATTTTATTCAGAGCAACATGACCTAATATTTTCAAAGATAAACTGTAACTTCAGTGTCAAGTGTAAACCTATAGGGAACCAGACCAGAAGCAAGGACATCCATTACAATGATCTATTGCAACCATAATCTGTCATTATGGCTAAGCTCTTAGAATGATCAAGGTTCAAGATGACCATGGCTCAGACTGGATGGGAAATAACAATATTTAGGGAGAAAGGTCATATTTTGAATCCAAGGGTTTGATGCTAGATTGATACGAAAAACAAAGATGTTTTGGGTGGTTCCAAATACGGGGCTATGCCTAGGAAGAATGGTGTTGCCATTACTAGTACTAGGGAAACATGATGGATAATTTTGAAAGGAGAGCTCAGAGTTCATTTAGAGAATCCTTTCAAGTGTTCTAAATGGAATGTAGAATAGGAAGCCAAGTACATGAGCCTGGAAGGCAGAGAAATGACCTGGCTGGTGATACACTTTTGGGACTTGTCAGTGCCAAGATGCTATTTAAAGCCAGCAGATAGATGGAGGTCAAGGTGTGAAGAATAGCAAGAAAAAAAGAGCTGAGGATTAGATCTGGAAGGACAGACATAGTTAGATGTAAAGGCTATCAGAGTCACTGCAGAAAAGACAAACCATAAGTGCAGTAAGAGAAGATCCAAAGGGAAAGAGAACAGACCCAAGTCCTGTGTATTATAAATACATAAAATCATGTCTGTACTGATGACACGAAGGTGGAATAAAAACTGTCCAAGGGACAAAGGAAATAAGGAGGAAGGAGGGAGGCAGGGAGGGAGGGAGGAAGGAAGGAAAGAAAAAGGAAGAGAAAGACAGACAGACAGACAGACAGAAAGGTAAGTAGGAAGGTAGGAAGGAAGCAAGCAAGTGAGCGCTTACAGGGGATATATATGCAAAGGGTACTATGTACATGCATGAAAATGGCCTTATAAAATCCCAAATAATGAAAGCGGCTCTGGGCAAGAAAGGCAAGCTGTCTTCCCAGAGGAGATTTTTCAGACATCACCCAGTACCTGTTGTAGCCTTAAGTCAGTTTGGCTGGGCTTTTTGGAACTTACACTCTCAGCCAATCTCCTGCCTGTATAAGCCTCTTCAGGAGCACACTGATGTTCCCTGAGGCTCAGAAGCTTCTCTTGACTAGTTTAACCATCTGCCCTTTGGCTTTCAGCTGCACACCACAGCTGCACCCTTCAGTGAAGCAAAGTACCGAGTTCCTATTGTCATTTGGGTTTAGCAGTGCTTTATTTTTTTATCATTTGTACCTAAAAACTTTCCCTCCACCTAATTCTTAGTGTGTTTAATTGATCTTCCCTCAATTTTCAGCCCAAAGGCTACTTCTGTAAGACTTGCAATCCCTAAGGTCTGGGTTAGTTACTCCTTGAATTCTCCCAGAATTTAACTATTTCCCTCATTCTACTGTAATTTCACTACACCAATGCTGCTCCTCATCCTTATCACATATCTGATATTGAAAATATAATATATGAGGAGCTGGGAAGATGGCTCAGCACTTAAGAACACTGTCTGTTCTTCCAAAAGACCCAGGTTCAATTCCCAGCACACACAGCAGCCAGCTCACAACAGACTCAAGTTCCATGGTATCTGACAACCTCACATACAGACAGACATACAGGCAAAGGCCAATGCACAGAAAATTAACTTTTTAAAATTACACTAAGAATATATATACATGTCATTTATGTTTTATTTTTGTTGATGTTTGCAAAGGTTTTCTGTTTTATTTAAGATAATTTTTACATTAAATTATATTTTGTTTGTTCATTGAAATTTTCATACATCTATCTATACAGTATATTTTGATCATATCTATTCCTTCTAGTTCTGCTTATATTCTCTTGGGTTTAGACCACCCACTGGAGCATAGGCAATGTACCAATAGCCACACCCTTACAGGGAAAAGATTATCACTCTCTGCTGTCATCAAATGCCAATACCCCATCTACCAAGTGTAGCACCTCAGGGACCCACCCCTTCCAGATCTATGTTGGAACTTTAACTAGTTTGATCTTAGGTAGGTCTTGTGCAAGTGACCAGCAGCTACTGTGAGTTGCTGTATGCAAAATCTGTGTCATATCCACAAATCAGCTCTCTTATGTATTTATCAGCTCTTACATTTTTTTTCCTGGGCTCCCTTCTGCCATGTTCCTGAGCTTTGGAGAGTTGTGTGGACAGATGTCTATTGTTCATCTACAGCGTGGCATGTTGTACTGTTATGAGTCTTTGTATTAATGGCAACCCACTCTCTTACCCTCTGACAAAGTTTCCTTGATCATATGTTGAGAGCAACACAAATCTAGTAGTTACAAACATAAATATTTAGAAGGCAGTTTAACAACATGGTCATCTAGTAAGACAGCAGTAATAGGTTTCCTCCTAGGGCCTAGGGGCACTCCAAATATGGGCTTTTGACCAGATTTACTGTAGCAGGAATGAATTCCCTCCTGTGATGTGGGCCTTTTATCCAATTGGAAAGCAGTCAGTTGCCTTCATAACCATCAAGCCACTATTGCACCAGTAGGTGCATCTTACCTGGAAGGCAATGGTAGCAGGTTCCTGTGCTAAGACCACAGATGTATTTTACTCATCAGCAGCCTACCCACAACCTCCTGGCACAGTAATAAGTGAGACATCAGACAGAGAACTTCCTGGTTGATTAAGGCTAATTTCTTTATGTCTTGCATTCAAAGTAAATGATGTCTTCAGCAATAGAGATTTAAGCACTAGCAATGTTTTGTGTTATATTTGGTGCCCATGGCAGTCTTCATGACCCAAAACAAGTAGGGAGGCACCCTGTTACTGCCCCTAAGATTTTCATTCAAAATATATGTCTTCTTTTAGCGGGAAACTCATGTAGGTGACTTTTATTCAAACTCACACACATGCACATACACACCAATACATACATACATATGTATATGCACATTCACATATATAGACATAGTATTTTTCTTATCATACAAGCTAGTATATTTCCATAAGATTTCTTCATATTCCCTTAGCTTTGGCTATTCTACTCCCTAAAATTATTTTATTTTGAGACCTGGTCTCACTATGTAGCTAAAGCTAGTCTGGAACTCAGGAAGCCTGCCTTAGCTTTGTGGTTGCAAGGATTACAAATGAATGCCAATATAGAGTCTTATTTATCATTTTATTTCTTTTGCCTTTACAACATTACCACATTCAAAAATAATGTTGAGTTATGGTTTTGAGCCTCCCTCTTAATGTTTTACTGAGTATTTCGCTGTTAAAGTGCAAAATCAAGAATTTTGTTTCTAGGTAACCAAATTTATTCATTCATGTAGTAGGTATTTATGATATATTAATAGTTGTGGGTCTGTGAAATGTGAAGGGAAAATCAGAAGTGCTTTCTCCTTACACTGCAATACAAAATGAAAGATGAGGGCTTCAAGAAAAAGGAAGGGAAGAAGGTTGAAGAGTTACCCACCTACTATACAGTGGGAAACAGCCCACATACTTGTATCCTGCAATAATTTCTCCCAGATAATGGTGTGAATATATATGCCTAAGGTCTGGAAACTAGAATTCTCTTGTTTGTATTGAAGACATTTCCATCTCATGTGTCAGTCCACAGCCTTACAGAGTTTAACAGGTAGGCACCTACTCAGAAGACGGGAGCTCAGTACTTGAACACGTGGGCTCAGTCCATGGCCATCTGGCCTCAGGCCATAGACATGAATAGCCCTTTTAACTTTCAGAATCATCTTTGGCCCATTCATCTGGATCCTCAGCAGATCCCTGGGCCCTTGTAAGCTAGCATGAGGCTCCTAGCATTGCTGCTACTTTCCCAGCTACACTCTGAAGCACTTTCCTCCCTTATTTCTGGATGTCATTTTTCCTCATCCTGTGCTGATTATTTTCAATTACATAAGTACAGCACTTTCCACAAATTGCATGACTTGCTTTGTCCTTCACAATCCTTCTTCCTCTAAATCAATTCAGCACATATATGTGTGCAACATTTGTTATTTTCTTAGCATTTTCAACTTTTTTTTTTAACTATCTGATTTTTAGCCTTTCACAAGTGTATGCTTTTTCATACTACCATTTTCAATGATTTTGGTGGCACTGTCCTGAATGGAAATAATGGGATTTTGTTCATTAAACACCTCAGAACTGAGCAAAGACACAGAGAACAGGTGATAGATCAGTGTGTACTTTAGCATCAGCAGAGCACCAGGGTACCCACTGCAACTGCCAATTTACAATCACTCCTTCCTCAGTGCACTGAAATGTATAGAGTTGATGTCTTCAGTGGTCAGAAGGATGTCATAGGACAGCATTCAAATCACACTGTTCAGTCTCTTTTACCTTGCCTTTCCCCCATTACTAAAAGCACTGTACTTTGGCTGTTCAAAAACTAGAATTGCCAATTAAAATGTAGGACCACAGAACCATTTACTTAAATTTGAATTTCGAGTAAACACTTTATAAATAATTTTTAGCGTAAACGTATTGGAGGTATGACATGGAAAACACTTAGGCAAAAAAATGCTCATTATTGAACTGAAAAATTTAGATTTACTTCTATATTTTTTGGGATAGGGTCTCAAAGCTTTAGTCCTGGATGGCCTAGAACTCAGTATGTAAGAGACGGCTATCCTTGGACTCAGAGTGATCCATCTGTCTCAACCTCCTGGGATTAAAGGCACCATTGCTCTCAGCTAGTTCTGTACTATTATTCATTACATCTAGCACCCATGCTTAGAGGAGAATGACTACATGCCTAAATATTCATAAATTATATGAATTTATGAATTGCCAGTCTCAGAAGACCAGGTAAGACTAAAATACTGCATTATAGGAGAGACTCTTTCATTAAGAAAGAACAGTAGGAGGAAAAACTCCCAAGATTTGATGAGAGTATGGTGCATGTAAGGAAGAGTGAGTGAAAGGTGTTGGCGTTACCAGATGGGATAGAACAGTACAGGGCTTCCACCAGGGAACAGACTCAGTACAAGGAAGCCAGCAATTGGAAGGTCTTTAAGTGGCAATGCCACAATAGGGTTTTACATTCTTGTGTGATCAAAGACCAGGGCAGGAAGAGGGAGTACCAGGCAAAAGAGGTTGCCCAATGTGGGCCTTAGAAAAGTGGTCTTTCATTGAAAATAGGTAGTAACAGACAGTATTGACTCAATAAGACTTGTGAGAAAGTAAATAATTAAGAGAAACCAAAACAAAATCAAAGATGATTCTTGTGATTTGAGCCTAGTCACTGGTGGTGCCATCACCAGAAAAAGAGAACTTATGAGGATGAAAAATGTCCAAAGACATGAGAATGACAAATCCTTAAATCAGATAGCAAATGTGAGACCTCAGGCCACAGTGCAGGTAATTGTGTCCAGCAAACAAGAAGACATGCGTATGGGTCTTCTGAGAACATTGACAGATCTTTGCCTGAGGCTGAACAGGACCAGGGGGTAGTTGGCACTGTCTCTATGTGAGTGATTATCCAATTAGAGAAACTGAAAAGGGAAAGAGGGACAATAGTGGAGCATTATAGTCTGTACATACAACCAGGAGAATACAGGCTCTTTGCTAAACAGCAAGAGAGGAACCGGTAGGTAAAGCAGGGGAGTCAAGTTGAAGGATTGTGCATTTAGTGACGGGCCTCAGATAGCTTTGTCTAACTGCAGAGCCATGGGAAAGACAAAGATACTCACTGCTGATGAAGAAACAGGTGAGCTTCCTAGTGAAATGGGGCCATGGGTGGGTACAGACTCGAAAGTTTAAGAGACGTGACATGATAAGGCAAAGGGACTTGGTTCCAAAAGTTATCATCCAGCCTGCCTATTAGCTCGGCAGATGTGATAAAGAATGCCAAGTAAACTTTGATAAGGAGCTGTGGATTTGATACCTTGCATTCTAGAAAACTAGAAAATATAGACATGTATAGATCCTATGAGGCCTTTAGGGTAAAGAACAAGAAAGACAAGTGAGTATCTACACTCCTTTCCCTGGAGGGACTCAAGAGGCACTATGTCATGGTTACTTAAGGACAAGAAAATGGGAAGAACATTTTTCCATGCATTGTGGAACTATTTGTACTCACAAAGCATTTTCTAGTTTTGCAGATGTGTTGGTTTAATTAAATAAAAATAAAAAATAAAAAGCAAAACCAAAAAAACAAACAGAAAAACAGCGACTAGAAATAACTGGTCAGTGCCATTGGGAAGCATGCATTCACAGATGCCTAATGTTTTAAACGCTTGGAGTATTACAAATAAAGAACTAAGAACTCAAAGGGAGGAAGAATAGAAGGTGTGTCAGTGTGAGAGCTGAGGGAGGGATTGGCAGAGAGGTGAGTAGAAGAGCAAGACTCCACCATAGGCAGGGGGCAGAATGCCACTGTGGGAGAGACCTGGGAGATGCAAGAATAAACATGGAGCTATATCCTTGAGGGGGCAGGAAGGGACTAAGTCAGAGCAGGTCTGCTTAGAAAGGGGGAAAGAAAACATATACCCGAACAGAGATGGTTTGAGCTGTATAGGAGTTCACATAAGATTGCCTCTGTGTTCTCAACAAGAAGGAAGATAGATGAGAATTAGGTATCTTGAAGAAAGAGGAAGACATGACATTTGGGCTGCTAGGAAGACCTTGGGAAGCTTGCACAGCATCTGATCTCTGATGCCTGATGCTAACCAGCAGAGATGTGAACTCCTCTACTCTAGTGTGGCAGGGTCACTTGGATACCTGTGTAGAAGAGAGGAGATGTGAGGAAGGAACACAGTAATGCAGGTGAACAGTTAGGGACTAAAGGTGACTGTATGCTCAGACCTGGGCTTGGCTGTTTTCTAATTATGAAACCATAGGTAAGGGACTAGTTCCCTAAGCTCCTGTCACTGAGTGCTGGTTTCTAGATAGTCCCTTCTATCTAGAGCAGTGTTTCTCAACTTGTGGGTTGCAACCCCTTTTGTGGGTCACTTATCAGGTATTCTGCATATATGATAGTTATATTAGGATGCATAACAGTACCAAAGTCACAGTTCATAACAATGAAAATTTTATGGTTGGGGCCACCACACCATGAGGAGCTGCATTAAAGGGTCACACCTTTAGGAAGGTTAAGAACCACTGATTTTAAGGGAGGCAGGCAGTATAATTAGGACAGAAGTGAGCTGGTGTGGGCCATGACTGGAGGCATGGCACTGAAGATAGACCACATGGGATTCACTCTTAGCTCTGCCACTCACTGATCAAGAGGCTTGGCACAAGCATATCATCCTCTCCTTACCTTGATTTATACATATAAGTGAGGACATTTGCTCAATGACATTGGGAATTAATGCTCAGTTAAAATGCTAGCATGATGCATGATATATAATAAGCACTTTGTGACACTTTGTTATACTGCTGTTAATTATCATGAAAATCAGCAGCTCCAATAACAAGAATGAGGCTTTAAAAGATGGAGAACTTGAAGAGTGTAGACATTGATCGGAGGCTAAGAGGTCAGGAATCGCCATGGATTGCAAAGTTTAACTGACATTGATTACCATGGCTGATCAGAGATGACCATCTCAAAGCTATTTTCTGACAAGTTAAAGGAAATTCTCATGGCTTCTTGGGAACAGCAAGAATACACAACACTACCAGTAACCTGGGAAATGTTCTAGTAGGTCTGCGTGCCAATGACGCTGGCCCTACTGAAGCTGCCTCCTGGGCTGGCAGTTGGTTGACTTTCTGTGGGATTCTGGCTCAGCAGTTAGCTTTTATGTCTTCCATTTGTTTCCCTTCTCCCTGGCTTCTCCTTCTGAGTATTTTTTCTGTAAATGTAGATTCATTCGCAGTTCACAACCTCTTTCAATAGCATTCAAGTTTGTTTACCTTATTTTCTCCAATGGAAATGGTGGTCATTCTAGGACACCCACTAAGAGATGAGGCAGAATATCATGGCTAGAAATGTGTTCACCACGCTTCTATATTAATTCTTTATAGCTTGGGTCATGAGGATAGGTTCTAGTCTGATATACATTAAATATGAGCTGTGTTCAATTTATAACATGTGACTTGAGATAAAGTTCCATCAGCAAGAACTAATATGCCTTTCATATTGGAGTATGGGAAGCATGGGGCAGATCATGTAAACAGCCATGCCTTGTGGCTGTTTACATGTAACAGCCATGTCATTAGGGATATTGGTTACTGTAAATGCCAAGAAAGGGTTCTCATTCATAAACTTGTTAATATGAAGGGGCTTTGAAAGTTCAGTTAGTCATTCCCAGCCAACTCTGATTTAAGAGAAAAAAATTAAACTAAACTAAAATAATTGCAGGCTGTTACAAAGTCCTGCTGGCTTTTAGAATCTTCCTGAAAGTAGATTTTACAATCTACCTCAAGGAGAGGTTTTATTTTATCATCCTTCATTGTAGGAAAGGTCATTTTAATATCCAACCAGACACCAGGTTGCTTTAATAAAAGGCCATATCTTCCCTTTCTATACCTTCCTCTCATATTTAATGATATGTCAGAAGACTTAGTATACTAGCTTCCTCCTTAATGGACAGTCATTGAATGCCTACTATGGGCCTAATCTCTTCCCTTATACATCCTATTACCAAGAATAGATGCAGCCTTTTCCTTCCCAAGCCCTTTCCCCCTCCCCCTCTATGGATGCTTTTCTCTGCATACATACATTTCTCCATGCTTTTTTCAGAACCTGGAAATAACAGGTTTCTCAGTCAGGAATTTCAGTTGTTTTTTTGTTGCTTTATCTATAGATGTAGATTATACAGAACTTCTTTTGTTCTCAGTCCATGCTCTGCCTAAAGCTTTTGTGACTTTTAGTAAAAGGAAGGTAGGGACAAGGAGAACAGGAAAGACAACAGGAACACAACAGTATGCAAAGCCCAGCTTATGAAATACAAAGGTATAGAGGCGTCCTGTGCCCACAAAGGCACAGTAGCCCTGCTCAAGCCAATGCTTTTGTTCAGAATCCCTTTGAGCCAACAAATCAGCAATTCTGCATCTGTGAGGAGACTGATAGTAATAAACACACCTGTACAAATGGAAATGGGAAGAAAATTGTTGAAGCAGAGATTTAAAAATCACTCCCAAAACTTTAGTTTACTTAACACGTTGCTTCTCCAGTTTGAGACCAGGCAGGTAAGCAAAAAGTAGTTCCACACAATGACTAGCAAGGTACCATGAGAAAGCTTAGAGATGATACTGCTTCTAAGGAGTATAAAGCTGTTAGGGAGAAAAACCCAACTATCATTCAAATAATTATCAATAAAAAGTACAGTACAAAATGCATTTTGAGAACTACAAGCCCTATAAGTTCTAAAGCTCATAGGTAGGCAAAGTTGGCTGTGTATCGTCACCCCATCGAGAGGAGCCTTAAGCTGGCATTTGGTAGGTGGGTAAATAAAGATGAATAGCTACTGGTGGATGCCTAGATACTACACTGACCAATGTGCAGAGTCTTCTGTTAGCAGCATCAACCTGACAAGTCAGTTGAGTACAGTTGAATGTAGGATGATGATACAGTGACAGGCCAGGAGCAAAGGCACAGGGGTAGATGTAGAGGCAGCTACAGGTCCTGGAAAGTGGCTTGCTATGCTATGCAATCATGTGTTCTAGGAGATTCCCTCAAAGAGATGCTCATGTCCCCCTAGCCAAGTCAATGCCCTCTGCATGTCCCCTTGACTGTTTATTGTTGCATGTGTAGCTGTAACACATACATACATACATACATACATACATACACCTATATCCTGCTCCTTCTTCTAGGAAGCCAGCATAGGAAAATTGGAACCAAATCTTTGGTCCTTATGAGCTCAGTTCTGAACACCAAAAGAGAATCTCTATTAGCTAGCCTGAAATCTATAGGGGAAGCCAATTTATACTCTTGGAAACATGAGAAGGCAATTGGTAGAGGGGAAGTAATACTACTTGGCACAAACAGGCAGATAAAGAAGAGAAGACAGCAGTGAGGAGGAAGAAGGAAGTACAAAAGTTCAACTTTCACAGAATTGAGCCTTGTGTATGGATGTTGGGGTAAACCTCTCGAGATAGGGTAAATGGTGTTGAGTAATTGTGATATTAAAGCTGAGCCCAAAATACATACAACTATGCAAAGTCTCTGGGTGGGGCTGATTGTCTGGCTTTCAGACAATAAGTGATTGAAGAAGTGGACTGTTGGAATTCCATACAAACTCATGACAAAGTTGTCCCTTACAAGGTGGAATCAGTACATCCTATACTTTGAGACTCCCAGGTTGTTCATACCATTTTGTTCCCCCTTTCTACTGCAACCCCTTCCCAGTAGCTGCTAGCTTTCCCAGGGATCAGAGTAAACTTTATAAGGGCCACTGTTCACCTGCAAGTCTAGCTGTCTTCTGTCCCCACCCTAGCCAAAGTCTCACCAGTCAATAGCATTAAGAATTTGTTTTTCCTTTATATTGCATTTACATATGTCTTTGTGTTGCTTTGTACATGTGAGTTCAGGTATGCACAAAAGTGGGTATCAGATGCCCCAGAGCTGGAGTTACAGCTCTATATGAGCTGCCCCAATGTGAGTGCTGAAAACAAATGCTCAGGTCCTCTGCAGGGATGTTTTTAAGCACTGAGCCTTCTCTCAGCTATCTCTATTCATGTAAAATACTGTTAATTTAATATTTGTTTCTTATGACTTAAGTCAAATGCTTGTGCACATTTTCCTAGGAGAGGAAACCATACCCAGCGTTAATCCAAAGGGAAAGGCTGATGAGAAAGACGATGATGGTGATGATCACTCTGGTTACTTGTATATCAAGGACCAAAATGGGAATCTGGGGAGGGAGGGCAGCTTTCTCCTCTCTCCCTGATTTGTCCCACTGTGCTAATGCCCAGCGATTTCCATTTTGAGTTCAGGCATTTTTGCCCTGGTAATCCTACCTCTGTCCCCCCCCAACCTACCTCCTACACACACCTCACTTCCCTTTCCCCCCATCCTGTCCTTTCTGTTTCTGTGCTTGGGACTCTAAGACTGTCTTTGCCTCTGCTTTCCAATCTCAGCAGTGGAAGCAGCTGCGGTCAGTGCATAGTCAGGCTGCTTCCCTGCCTGTGCTCCTTTGCTAAGGTGTGTATACCCCCAGAAGCACCTTTTCAATGGTGGTATCATCACTCAGCAATTCCCAAGGAAGGAAGGAAAAAAAAAAAAAGAGCTAACTGGTCTCAATCCAAAGGCTCACGGTGGCTGGTGTCCTGGTGTGATGTGTCTGCTGTGCTCAGTGTGCTTTCTGCCCTGAGTATGATTCTTCCCTCCAAGGAAACACGGGGATGGGAGCATAAGCAGGTTGGTGAACACCCAGTTTCTCTGGAAGACAGGCAGGAATGGAATATTCTGCGGTGGAGATCTGTTTCATTGTGCTCACTGTCTGGGTGGTGAGAACAGACGGTCTGCCAGCCCCCATTGGATTATCCTAGAATAGAACTAAGCTCTATATTATCCCCCGTTACATGGCACATCTTGATGATGCTCTGCTTATTAAAGGTGTCTATGGGACTTCTGACCTTTCAGCTCTGACTCCTTCTGATAGCTGTCTTCCTTGCCTGCTGTGTTTATGTGTTTACCGCACCGTTGCTGGTTTGGTTCTGCTTGATCTTCTCATTCACTCTTTAATTTGGTAACACCTTATTTTATGGCCCACGACCTTTGTTGAAAATAAATTCACTCTATGCTTGTGTGGCTCACTTTACCCATTTGATAAATATAATTTTAGGGTGTGGGAAATGCATAGTAAGTGTTATGCAATTACAAGGCAAATATATGATGTGTTTCTTTTATCCCCTCAGTCAGACACTGGGTATCAGAATAATTATTTTGGACCCATTACATGTACTTACCATATAATCTGTTGGACAATTAAATATGTAGTTAGTTCTTGCCACCTTCTTTTTCCATACACTTTAAGATGACACCTCTTTTAGGATTAGCTTGTTTCAGACCCTTGGGTTGTATTATAATAGCTGTTATCAATCTGCTTCTGGGTTGAACCACATCAGATATGTATCTGGAAAAGGATGGGAATTCAGCTCCAGCCTATCCTGGGGGGTGGGGAGACATCCACATACTAAAATTAAACTAACGTTTTTATTTTTGCTTTGCCCATGCATTCAATAGGATGGAGTAGGAGAGGTATGGGAGAAACAGCATGTGCCCCTGAGAGAACAGCCCCCTAACAATAAAGTGTTAGAGTCTAGCATTGCATTGGTATCAGAAAACATTGACCATGGACACAAGAGCCCTTGGCAACCAAGATCTTCATGTTTCACATAAACATTGCTCTCATGATGATTGCATATGCTAAACCAACCTTTTACTCTGCTCTGACTCTGAATATTGGTATCAAAGTTGACATATTTATAAACCCTGATCTTCCTCTTATAACTCACAGACCATGTTAATGTCCTAACCTAGACATCTCTGTGTATATGCATGTGCCCCAGGCCCCACATGAGCAGAGAACCCACCCTCTTTTTTTGTCCTTTGTGTGAGTCTGTTTTCCCTTAAACAAAAAGTCAAATATAAAAATGCTTTTTAGGTAACTATGACTTCTTCAACTAAGTTAAGGAGCTATTTGTTCTTACTTGAAAAAAAATGTTATGTTCTTTGCAAAATTGATCCTCTGCAAGCCTATTATATGATAAGCTACCTTAATGCAGTTATATTAGACTAGCCTTGCTCTGATTTACACAAGGAAGTTTAGAAACATGACTATAGTGTAAATGAGAGTCTAACATGTAGCTAGCTTTCTGTGTGGTTTTATTTTCTGGTCAGTAGCCTCCAGACTTTAACAGAACGCCATGTTTTGTCCTGGGGTGGCTCTATCCCTTGAACCCATGTTAGCCACTCAGGACTTCTCTTGTGTCTTTCAGGCATTGAGAATGCCAGCGACATTGCTTTGTACTCTGGCTTGGGTGCAGCCGTGGTAGCTGTTGCGGTCCTGGTCATTGGTGTCACCCTCTACAGACGGAGCCACAGTGACTACGGAGTGGATGTCATTGACTCTTCTGCATTGACAGGTGGCTTCCAGACCTTCAACTTCAAAACAGTTCGTCAAGGTCAGCGGCATAGGTCCCCCAACACCTCATCCTTAGGACCACTGGCTGCACTTACACAGGTGTCCTCCATGTTCTTGACACTGTGCAGAGGTAGCTTGTGGTCCTTGGAGCCGCTACCAAATTGTTTCCATTCATTAACACACCAAATTTGATAAAATGATTTTCTTGGTCCTCAGCAACTGTGAGGATGTATGGGTATCAATTTATTATTGGCAACATTCAATGAAATAGTTCTACATTTGATACAGAGCACTCAGTAACTCACTGCCTCTCAAATTATACAACTTCATCTTTGAAGAAACCTAGTTTTAGTTTATGTGTTTAATTTTATTAACTAAAATACTGAGTACTAAAAGCTGAGGACACAGCCCCAGAACAAAACTACCCAAAACCTTTATTACACTGGTTTTTTAATTTCTTTAATTTCAAATAAATAAAAAGGGTTTAGATGATATCGGAGGGATCAGGTATGTGGGGATAAAATGAAATACCAGCCTAAATTACTTTCAGCTATTGCAAGGCTGACCAATCTTTTGTTGTGGAGAAAGAAACATTTTTCATGTCAAGGCACAGATATGCTCTTTTTCAGAACAGAGAGAGTCATTTAATCCTCTATTATGAACCAAACCTATTCCTGAATACAAGGTGGGGATGAGACACATTTGGTTTTAATATTATGCAAAAAGTAACTGTCTCTCTTCAAAGGATGAAGTTTTGGACCATTACCCTCATTTTCTATAATGTCCCCTTTATTTCTATTCATTGTATAGGTATCACCTATTCTAAAGGCTAGACATTTCGGCACTCAGCATTTATTGGGTAGACAGATTGCTGAAGTAGAAGCCCAAACCTGCTAGAACAAGCAGCTGAGATATAACTTAGATAATAGGCTTCTCCCTTGGCTTTTATTTTTGGGTACCTTGGTGTTAAGCCATTATGGTTAAGCCACTATTGTGTACAAGTTCACCTGCTTTGAATGCAGTTACATTAGAATATGAAACCGCTATGAAGCAAAACAGTTATTCTGAGTCACCATTTCACAACTATAAAATGGGAATGCTAACATCCTCCTCATGGTGTTCTTGTGAACATGAATTTGCTGAGACTAACCTGGGGAAGCCCTTGGCATTTGGGAGAGCTCATTCTCTAAAGATAGCTCTAGATGCTCACGTGTCCTCTAACCATGGGACAGCAGCATGCTCTGCGGAGCAGCAGGCAATGAATGTGAGAGGGAGGTAGCTGCCTGGCCTGAATACATTTGGGCGACAGTGATTTACATAGATTGGCCAATGTCCTCATGGAGGAGTGATTCAGAACATCAGTATATTGCGAATCTCTAAAAAAGAAATCATCTTATCAGATCGCCTGACCATTCTGTTTATTTTTGGCTAAGAATCTCATAAATCTCAGGATAGAAGACAAAAACTCTTTTGTTAACTGCTACCATCCCCATCCCCATTGACAATGAATCTCATTTTTACAGACTGTGACTTTGACCTCCACTGTCTTCAAGGTGATATCTTGATGAACAACATGTCCAGTACCCCAAGAAGGGGAACAGCAAGAATGTTAAGCAGAATTTTGTCCTAGTTTTCTTTCTGTAATGAAATTGTAATTAAATAACCCCCCCTCTCCAAAGAGAAAGTTAAGGGAAAGATAGTTTATTTGGTTTACAATTGCAGATGGTAGCCCATCATTGCTGGGAAGTCAAGGTTAATATTTGAAGCAGCTAGCCACAGGCATCCGAGGTCTATATCAGAGAAAATGAATGCCTATGCTTTTACTTGTTCTCAGCTCACATTCTCTGCTTGTACATAGTTCAACACCCAGGGAATGATGTTGCTTTAGAAGGCAGGTTCTTCCCATATCAGTTAATATAACCAAGACAATTCTCCACAGACGTGGTCGAAGGCCAATCTGATCTTGATAATCCCTTATGCCAGGAGATTCACACTGAGCCAAGTTGACAGTTAAATTAAAACTAACCATAGAAATCATCTTGGGTATGGTAGACGACTTGTTCCACAAGTGTAAAGCCCTTGGGTTCAATAGATAAGAAGATAGAAGGGAGGGATGGAAGAAAGGTAAAAAGTCAGGCATACAGAAAGAATACAATGCTTAGGTTAAATGAAGAAAATTGGTTTTTAAAGAGAAGGGAGGGGTAACAAGGCAGCAGGAAGAATAGCTGGCCTTAATCAGGCTTTGGTCAGGTTGGCAACCAACACTTTCAACGGTAGACTTATGCATTTGAATGTGTATATGTGTGTGCTTTCCCTGTGTGTTTTTCTATGTCTGTCTGTCTATCTGCCTCTCTTTCTCCACTCTCTCTTCTTCTCTCTCCTCTCTCCCCTCATGTGTGTGTATATTTTCTCTGTCTCTGTCTTTCTCCCTATCATCTCTGTTCTGCCTCTGTTTCTGTCTCTTTGTGTGTTTTTCCTTTTTGTTTTCTGTCTGTCTGTCCCTCTATCTTTTTCTCCCCCCTCTGTCTGTCTCTGTCTCTCTTTATATTTCTCTGTCTCTCTATACCTTTGGCTCTCTGTTTCTGTCTGTCTCTTTCTCTATCTCTCTGTCTCTCTGTCTCTCTGTCTCACTCTGTCTGTCTCTCTATCTATCTCTCTGTCTCTCTCTGTGTCTGTCTCTGTCTCTGTCTCTCTCTCTCTGTGTGTGTGTGTGTGTGTGTATGTGCATCTGGGTGTTTTCCATGTCTGTGCTAAGTATCAGAAATATTTTCCCCCATAAGCTAGGCAAGTCTTTCAAAAGTAGCCAAAAATTAAGATATGAGCTTTTGAAGTCTCCATGGAAACTGCTATTTCAAACTGTTTTCAAATGTGCTGTGTTCTTCAGTCCTCCTTTTTTCCTGTGGAAAACCACAGACAGGAGCAAGGTCATCATCTATTGAACTCTGTGTGGTCCTGTTTAAAAAGACTGCTTGATGGTGGCTGCATCTTAGCACAACAGCCCCAAGATGGAAAAGGGGCAACATCAAAGGGCCATTAGAGTTGCATTATCTTTTTGTGTATTTTCTCTGTGATTCTTGATTCTTAGCATATCCCAACAAGGGGTGAGAAAATCCACAGTGATGGATCCCCTCATGACACTGTTACAAATTGGGAAAATAGAAAAACAATAGAGACTAATACAATACAACCTAGAATTGAAGCATTTTCAAAAATACCACATTTAAAACATGTTTTTTGGTCAGGACCCAAAAGAATATTGCTTAATATGATTTGGGTTTCTACTTGAGCTGTCATATTGACGAACTGGTAAGAGTGGGAGGCTGGGGAGTGAGGGTTATTCTGTTATTTACTAATAAATGGGATTACTTCATCAGGAGAAAAATATCACAGCCTTTTTAATATCTGGCTTGGAAAAAAATGGTGAGCCCAGCAGATGACTAGAGCACAGGTCCAATTTCTGCTGTGTTTTGTGAAGACTGTTTTGTCCATTTTTTTTTAAACTAGCAAGGTACCTTTCTGAGATGATCCCCTCTTACAATCCAAGCCACTCTCTGCTGGAGCATTCTTTCCCTCACAGAGTGACATCTGTGATGTTCAAGTACATTGGCCCCTCAGACTTAGAGTGATTCATAAGTCCCCTGAACTATTTGCTCCAAAGCATGCTTGCTCCCCCAGCGCCAGGATCTGCTTAGAATTTTACAAGAAATTTTCCACCTCCTCTGTGGGCTCTTGTCTACAGCAAGAGTCACTACACAGTGGCATCTCTTGCTATTTAAAAGGAACAGATGTTATTTTGCTCCTAACTAGTTTGCAAAACATCTTTCTGTTTTTTTTCTTTTCTTTTCTTTTTTACCTTTTCTTTGCCAGTTAAGATAATCACACAAACACTACCTAAGGCAAGTGGCCCTAATCCAGTGTCAGACATGTTTGTCTTGAAAAAGAGGCATGTCAAGAGTGTTAGATGTGAGGTCAATAAGGGCATGATATTCAGAAACTGACCTGGAATGTCAGAGGTCCCCATTCCCAACCACTGGCATGGTTCCATCTAGGTTAGCAGCAGAAGCTAATACCAATCACTACATCCAAAGCCAATACAAGATGTTCTCCCTTTAATAGAGGCAACTGCAAAAAGAGTGATGGAGGTGTCTTTTAGTGTCTGAGTGACAGATCATTTTTTTTTTCTTACCAGGAAATTCTCTACTACTGAATCCTGCCATGCAGCCAGATCTGACTGTGAGCCGGACATACAGTGGGCCCATCTGCCTGCAGGATCCACTGGACAAGGAGCTCATGACAGAGTCCTCACTCTTCAATCCTTTATCTGACATCAAAGTCAAAGTCCAGAGCTCATTTATGGTTTCCCTGGGAGTGTCTGAGAGAGCAGAGTACCATGGCAAGAATCACTCGGGGACTTTCCCTCATGGAAACAACCGCGGATTCAGTACAATACATCCCAGAAACAAAACGCCGTACGTCCAAAATCTGTCATCACTGCCGACAAGGACAGAGCTGAGGACAACTGGTGTCTTTGGCCATTTAGGGGGGCGCTTAGTAATGCCAAATACAGGTGGGTGGTAAGTGAGTGTTTGCATATTTTCCTCACTTGTGTAAATATCTTTTTATAAGTATGCAATAATCAGATTCATATGGAAGTGATCATCGAAGGCTGGGCCTGCACTTTGTGTGCCCAGGAGCCCAGATGTGCAGCTGAAATAGAGCAGAGCCATCTCTCTGCCTGCCATCAAGACAGAAGACCACATTGATGCTGCTAATCACCATCTTTTAGCATTCTACCCATCAGGTGGTATGGAGAGGCTCCTGATTTTGAGACCCATTGGAATATGTCACCTAGGGCATGGTAAGGAAGAAAAGAACACAGTTCTTTTCTACAACTGACAAGTACCTTATTTAGCCAAAGCACATGTTTGCACTGACAAATAATTTAGTGCACGAACAGTCACATTTCTCGGGCCCTCGATAATTATTTTGACTATTTTTAAGTTATTATTACATTGGTTCTTGGCAAGCAATGATGATGAATCATTGCATTGTTGCTCTTTAAAGTTCAAACATTAGTTCTAGAGCTATGCCACATGCACAACCCATTTCAAAGTATGTGTTTCCCTTCTTTGGGTTTTAAGAGAGGAGATTTCTCTGGATATTTGTAGTAGATATTTCTGATCCCTGGCAAAGGTTACTTTAAAAATGTCATCCCTAGCTGTCACTTGATCTTCACGGTTGTTGCCTGAGGCCAGAGTAGAGGGAAATGAGATTGCTTTCTCCTCTTAGTCCTAAGCCGTGGGAGGCAGGTGAGTTCCATGGCAGATATCGACAGCAGAGAGGGCCAGGAACATTAGATCTAGCCATGCTCTTAGACAGAAATTGAGTATCAAGCGAGAGCTCAATGAGTGGAGATGACCAGGATTTTATCCCATAAAATGAAATCTGTGCCAGGATTGGTCTTAGACTATGACTGCGGCTACCTTACCTGTCTAGTAGCTTAGACTTGAAACTGAACTTTCTCTTCACTTGATAATTTTAAACTCATTCTATCCCAAATTAGTAGTGTCCTCTCACACCCAGTTTCAAAATATAACTTACTTCTGGAAAATAGCCTAAGTTGCAGCTCTAGAAATAATGTTGTTTCTCAACCTACCTTGCCAGTGTTTTAGGGCATGCTGGGATTCTTATTTCCCATTAGTTTAAGTGCCCCATATGAGTGACGGTGTATGATGACAGTCTAACGTGTCACTAGGGCATAACTGACCAATAGGACACTTCTTTTAGAAAGAAGTAGCCAGCCATATTTATCACATGAATTTGTAAAAAAAATACAAAAATGGAACATGCATCCCTTGTTTTACCAAAGACGAGGATGTGAAATCAGAGTCACATGAAGCCAGTGAGTTACTACTATGCCTTTATCAAGGCTCCTCAAACATGTCCCCATCCTCATGTGTACAGGGTTCATATGTGTCTGTGTTTACATATTGAACTAGTGTCAAGAGCAAACTATTCATTGCCCATATTTGCTTAATTTTCATCAAAGAAAACATGGAAATGAAAACCTGGATGAATGAGAAATATTTCTTTCCTCTCGTATCTCTCTTGAGAGACATCCTTGTTGAAAACTAAAACTCTGATACCTTGTCGGAGATCCTCACCCATTTCCACCATGAACCGGGATGTTTTCAAGTC
The DNA here is from genome assembly GCF_978045245.1 of Mus caroli. NCBI lineage: Eukaryota > Metazoa > Chordata > Mammalia > Rodentia > Muridae > Mus > Mus caroli. The sequence goes on from NW_028227265.1 coordinate 101,386,359, forward strand.
TCCTGACAAGAGCCACTGAACAAGATTGAAGCTGCACATTTCAAATGAGTTTTAGGAAAAAGAAGTGTGGGGCGTTGAAACAAGCTCCTTGGTCTTTGTAGGGCATAAATGCAAACTATGCCCCGGGGAACTGAAGTGTCCAGAAAGCACGCCACAGAAATTAGATTGCTCTAATGCCATCCATCCTGGATTGCCAGGCGCTGCACTCTGGAACTCATTTATTATGCAAAATATGAAAGTAGAAACTCTGACAGGTGGTTCTATTGTCGTATCCAATTTTAAAAAGCTATCAGAGTAGCAGGTGGGGTTGGGGAGTTGTATTTTCTTTTAAATCAAAGATTTAAATGACATGTTGTAAATGGAGAATTCTTTAGGGGACCCGGGGCATGATAATCAGCAACTTGCCATCAACATGCTAATGTCCACTGTTCTTCTACCTTTGGCCCTGGGATTAACTCTCTTCAGTCTCCATGTGCAATGTATGTTTGGATATGAAGAATATTTGAAGGCTAATAGAAATCATGAGTGAGGGAGATTGAAAAATGTAAGGGCCACTTTAAAGAATTGATTAAGGTTGAATTAGGAGTATATTGGATAATGTTTCCACCTAAACATAGGGAATTAAGCTTACCTGAAAGAAGTGGGATAGTGTAGGCCCAACAAGTAGTCCCAGGCAATGATGGCGCACGCAAGACACCATAACTCAGAACCTGATTTTATACTAAGAATTTTGAATCCTTTGCGTATCTTTTCCTATTTGCAATATGTTTATTCTGGGTCCGGCACTGTGCTAAGTGTCATTACTGCAACAGGGTACAGCTGCCTAATTATATACTGAGCTTCTATTGAGGAGTCTTCATGATTCTTTGTCTTCGTGGCATAGAGATAATGTAGAAGAAACAACAGAGAAATCAGTGCCAAACTAAGACAAGGCTGAATGAAGGTTCAAGGCAACATATGAACCCTTAAATATCCCGTTAGCATCTGTGTTCGGTACTAGGAAAGGGTACGGTTACAGTTAAGGAAGAGCAGGAAATGTAAGGGGCATCTGATTGGAGGTCCCCCAGCATGCCAGTTACAGTTATCATACTATTGATGTGAAGGTGTAGAATGTAAATACCTCTCCTTACTGAAAAGCCATGAACAGAATTTTAATGCGTCTCATTCTTAGTTCTAGTGAAAGATGCTGATGATTGCTAACATGTTACTGAATAATGATGTAAATGTGAATCACAGATAACCTGGTTCACAATAAGTCTCACATTCCTTGACTCTGTAGCCGCTAACAACACACACAGAGAGAGAAGAACAAGAAAGCTTGTCAACAGCAACCTGCAAGCTTCCTCTGCAATTATCTCTAACAAAAGGGAAAACCGGTGAAAGCTGTATTATTCAAAACATAGGAGGAAGCCTAGAGATTTTATTTTGTGTGATGCTCTTACTATTGCACGAGTCCATTCCTTTTTATAAACAGAAGTCACGTTAAAGAGACTCCCAGCTTTTTCCAGATGTCTCTCTTTGTCCCAAGTAAAGTGTTTTCTTCATAGCTGTAAATAGGAACTGGGGACCTTTCAGATGCAGTGGTGTGGCTTCACAATGACAGAGACATGAGTATGGTTAAGACACTGCCACCCCCTTAAGCTTTTCTAGCTGCTGTTTATAAAGTTAAAGTCATATCAATTGCAGAATGACCTAGAGTATTTCAAAAGTGACCAGACACATTTTTTTTTATATATTTTTAAAAAGATGCAGCAATTCACAGAGCACTTTCCCTAACATGTAGATACAGCTTGTAAGACAATTTCATTCCAGGTTCAAGGAAAGTGTTAGTTTACACATCAGCCCAGATATCTATTCCAGAAACGAGAACAAGATATATAACTAGATTTTAAAATTTGGAGAAAGCTAATTTATGGGCTGATAAAGTTGTAACTTTTCAGGTGTATTTGGTAGATCCTGGCCTTAGAATGCTGGCAAAATTTCAGATAAAAGTGAGCATTGAATATGATCAATTTTGGTCTGATACAGAGCAAATTCCCCCACAGAGTTCTTTGAGGTTTGGTGTTTATAAATTGGTAGGGGAAACTTTGTGTTGGCATCTATAAGGTACCCAAAAAGCATGTTTCAAAATAGTTAGGATATCTCCAAATGACCTATTGGCTTTCTCTGTCTTAGGGGTGAGTCTACTCATACCACATGGTGCCATCCCAGAGGAGAATTCTTGGGAGATTTATATGTCAATCAACCAAGGTGAACCGAGGTAAGAGTCAGAGAAGACTGGCATATTAATAGTACCTTGAATATCCACTGGGACTTGTGCAAAAAATCTGAATTTATTGTTCAGATGAGACAAGTTGGTACGAGGTTGAGATGATGACTATAAAGGGAGTATAGACCTGAGTTACATCTTAAGGTTATTGGAATCTCAGCAGGAGGCACCAAGTGGGGAACAGTGAACTGGTAGTCAGATGCATAAACAGAAACTGCTTAAACTGCCCAATAGTCTCCCCTTCAAGACAAAATTAAATTACCTTTGCAGGTGCTGTTTAGTGCAGAGCCCTATATATAAAAAACCATCAAATAGTGAAATCATGACTCTTCAGGTCCAGCCTGTTCCATACAGGCTGGGAGTCAATTTTGTCAGTGATTTTCTAAGGGTAAAATATGTGGTCTTCAATAGCTTTTGGGCCTGACAGATTTCAGCAGCATTAAATTCAATTACACAAGCAAATACAAATCTTGTCATATACTCTTTTTAATGAAAGTAGTTGGTTATTTTCTCAGCGCAACTATAACATTTGTAGAAATGTTGCTTTCTATCACACAAGATAAAGCTAGCTCCTCTTTAGAAAGCAATTTGTCTTATAAACTGGTTACATACCTCTGGCATTTTTAGTCATAATATCTTTGTTATTTTAAAATAGGTTTTCTGTTGTTTTTGTTATGAGTATGGAACACATGAAAGAAAAACATGGGGAAAGAAAAGACCCCCCCCCAAAACAGATGGTTGAAACAGATTTAGATAGTAATCTATATAGAAGGATTTGTGGGTACATAGCAATTCTGACTAACCATTCTATGAGGCCTTAGAAGAATCCGAGACAATTTTCTGCTAGCTGGTGATGGGGAAGGCTCTCAGAGGATTTACATGGAGCTGCCCTATGATGGGCACTTGAAGAGCATCCTCAGTTGTGTAGAGATCCACTCTTTTCCTACATGGTACTAAAGTCTTAAATAACCCCTGCCGGCAGATGTTGGAAACAGATTCAGAGAGTTTAAATTTGTGTTCGTTTGTGGTACTGAACATGAATTCCAGGAACTCAAGAAGGCTAAGTAAGAGCTCAACCAGTGAGCTGTATCCCTATACAAGGAACAGAGAGAGCTTTGAAGAGTTTCTGCTCCATTACAGGTTACTTAGAAGTAACATTGGAGTTCTTGGATAAATGGTACCTCTTTTATATCCACAGATTTTTTTCAAAGGATACTTATTTGAGATTGAGGTTCCTGTCTGTTGCCTGTATGATTTTAAACTCATAATCTTGCAAAAGTCAGGTACAGTCATCCCTCATCATCCACAGAGGACTGTACCCAGGACCCTACAAGGACACCAAAATCCCAAGATGTTCACATCCATTATATAAAGGGGCACTATATGTGCATTGAACCTATGTACATTCTGCAACGTGCTTTAAATCTCCTCTAGATTATTGATAATGTCTGATACTACAGTGTTCTGAGAGTAAAACTCTGTCTATGTTCAGTACAGTCAGACTATTTTTGATCTCAGGTTGATTGTCTACAAATGGGAAGCAGAGGATATAGAGTGGTTACTGAATAAGTTAGAGCCAGCCAATCGTGCCTGAGTCATGGCCTCCTGCCAGCTCTGCCTTCCGCATCTTCTCCCCATCATTGTAATCGAACTCCTGAGCCTGTATTCGGCTTCTTCCACTCAAACCCATCCCCAGTGCCTTCTGCCTCATTATCGCAGAGCCTGCCTGGGGCTACTTTCTATTTTTCCAGGACACTTAATTTACAGCTTACCTCCATCCCCATCTTGTTCTGGAAGCTGCCCCTTCTTAACAGGTCAGAAGAAGAAATGTTCCAACAGGCATCAAGTCTACAAAGCCTTAAAATGCTCAAAAGGTATTGAAAAGGAAAGATTATATAGGGCACCCTACAATTTTAAGATAAGAGAGAACACTGCCTATGAACTTAGATGCTAATAACCTTTAAAGACAGGTTGTCCTAATGAGGTCACCCCTTGGGCCACCTTCTCTTTTTAAATCCCATGTTGGTAGACTGAACTTGCCCATCCATATTTAGACTGTACTCCCTTCTGCTGTCTAGGGATGTGGATAGAGACAGGAGCTGTTTCTTTAAGGGTTGACATCTGAGCTGGGCATGGTGGTCCACACCTTTAATCCCAGTACTCTGGAAGCAGAGGCAGGTGGATTTCTGAGTTGGAGGTCAGCCTGGTCTACAAAGTGAGTTCCAGGACAGCCAGGGCTATACAGAGAAACCCTGTCTCAAAAAACAAAACAAAAAACAAACAAACAAACAAAAAAGTTGAAATCTGTGAGCCATGCATTTCTTATGGATTGAACTGTGGATGGTAAGAAGCCCATGCTCCCTATGTTGCCTTTCAATGTGTGGTAACCTGCTGATGGATCCTGTGTCCCTTCAGAATGGTCACTCTAAGCTGCAGGCCGTTCTACTTGCTCTGTAATCCTTACTACCCTTTGAGTGACACTAAACTATTTGCAAAATGCTGGAAATAGCAAATGCCTCTCTGCTCCCTTTTTGTTTGCTAAGCTGGGATAAAATTTTCTGTCTGAGCCAAGAAGCTGCTTTGGATCCGTGTTCTTTGGCTTTTAATCTTCCGACTAATCAGGAAAAGGCCATTGTACTGTCTTCCTTTGTCATACCACTTGAAAACCCATTTTCATTTTACGCGGTCCATCTGTCAGCATAAACTTGTCTCTAAATCCAGCATGTAGTGAGAATAGGCTGCCCTGGTTCATTTCCTCCCATCTCTTTTGTTTTGGGGGGTGTGAGAATTGGATTTGTTGATTCTACTTCTCTAGCAAGAATACAGCAGGATCTTACAAATGGCTTTATCCTATATTTAGATTCCTGTCTACCATGCTTTCCACCTTAGCATGCATTTCCACTATTCCTCCTTGAGCACCATCTCCAGTGTAGCAGGGGACTGGTTGAGAATTCTGATTTGATTAACTAAGCTTTCTGCCTGATTTCTATCGCAGTATAGTGGGATCTAAAGATAAAAAACAAAACAAAACAAAACAAAACTCTTCTATTCAAGGAATCTCATAAAGCTCTACATTCATGGTTTGATAAGTGTGTGTGTGTGAGAGAGAGGGGGGGGAGAGGGAGAGAGAGAGAGAGAGAGAGAGAGTATATGGTGCTGTGGTATGCATGTTGGTACATATATGTGTGTTTCATGGGCATATGTGCATGGGTTTATGGTTTCAGAGGGAGCAGGTGGCCAGTGGCTACAGCAACAACTAAGAGCTTTCATATTAGACTGCAAGCCAAGGCAGAGAGAGCACTGGGGACAGCAGGAGGATCTTGAAGCCCTAAAGCCCACCCACTTCTGACAGTCACTTCTAGTTGGTATACCTTCTCCAACATAGTCAAACTTCCTAATTCTTCCCCAACAGTTCCATCAACAGCAGACCAAGTATTCAAAAACTATGTGGGTCATTCTCATACAAACCATAACAGCCCTCAAAAAGTTACAGGGTTGCAACATTTCTGATTTGGGGTTTTCTTTTCTTTTTCTTTTTTTAATGAATTTTTTATTGGGTATTTTCTTTATTTACATTTCAAATATTTTCCCCTTTCCAGGTCTCCCCTTCGGATTTGGGGTTTTCATGGTAAAATCAGTCACTATGTATCAGGGCAGTGAAAAGAGCCATAGAAATAATGAAAATAGAATAGGTCCTTAAGGGCAGACTTAAAGACAAGAAGGCAGGAAAGGGGGGTTATTTTCTGGAGATGTCATCTGAGTCCAATCTTAAAAGATGAGAAAAGGGTCTTAGTGGTGTCTTTATCTCTGGGGAAATTTCCTGGTGACTGGTATATACAGGGATATGTATGTGAGGGCAGAGTCTTAAAGAGGGTCTATGTCTAGAGGTTTGTCCCTGGTAGAAATGACTCTGGTGTCAGAACACTGCTTTAAATGACTTTCATACAACTGTGCTGACATCTTGCTACAGACTGGGGAAAGAGTATCGTGAACTATCCCACTCACAAGATGGGATAGAATTTCCTCAGGCACAGGGATGAGAGGGGTCCCCAGAAAATGAATGGTACCAATATTGGCACTTCTGAGGATATTTGCTGATGAGAAGCCTCCTATTATTGGATCAAAGCTGTATATCATCTGACCCACAAGCTCCTGATGTACTGGCTTTGTACCCATGGTAACTCTGGCAGAGTGTGTCAAATAAGCTCAACCCAGCTACTAAATCTGCACCTAGTACATTTGGATTTAGATTATTGCTTTGTTTTGTTTCATGTTACATTTTTCTCGGATATCCTTGGTTGGTAGGGGACCTCAGCCTTTACAGATTAACCAGGTTCTAGTCATTTTATAAAAGTTAAATTCAGATCTTCAAATAAAGGAATCCCATGTTGTGGCCCTTTCTGGTCATCCTACAGTAAGAACACTGCATGTCACATTGGGCCACTCCTCCTCACCCAGCTCTCTGCAGCCCAGCCCACCCCACCCATGACTGGAGAATAGAGAACTGGACCAGAAAATTATTATGGGCAGCTTTCTGAGAAGCAATAAAATGAAACCAAAGGCAAACATTCATTTCTTTTTCCAATTACACTGTCATGTGTATATCCCAGACCAAATGCTTAGACCAGCATCAGAAATGTAAGTGATCTTGCTGACAGCTTTACAAAGGGACACACATTTTGGCATTTGGGCTTAGTGGAGATGGGATATTTTATCCATTTTGTTTACTAGGTTGTTTTGTTTTGATCAAACGATGTAATCTAATAGGTTAAAAAAATTGGAAAGGTAGAAATCTAGGTCATATGAGACACCTTTTTAAAAGATGTATGGATAGTGGCTTCTGGTTTTAGTAGCAGAGTATGAAATAATGTCAAATGCTAGGATGACAGAAAGCTCTCTAGAAGTCTAAGAAAGGAAGATGGACTTTCTTCCCCAAGATGAGCTCTGCATTTTGTCAACAGCTTTATGTGGGCTTGACACATGCTCACACTCATATACCCATGTACAAACACACACTAATACACACACACACACACACACACACACACACAAATGCACATACATACAAACATTTATAAATATGTGCATAAGATCATGCTTCACAGACCATATACTGAAAAATGATTTTAGCCTTGTTTGGGTTGTCCTCTTCAAAGACCCAGTGAGAAGTGCCTATAAAATTAGAGCCATTTAAGGTACATGGCATTGGTAGCTATTCTCATTTCATATCAGTTTCTTTACCATTTCCATGCTCCCAGAATCCAAGGGAAAACCTTTCGGAATATTGGGCACGGTGGCTGCCCTAGTTTGTTCGCTGTGACAAAGACTATAACCAAAAGCATGTTGAGGATGTAAAGGTTTTTTCAATCTTACAACTCTCTGGTCACTATCCATCGCTGAGGGAAGACAGGGTAGGAATGCAGACAGGAACTGAAGCAGAGACAACGGTGGGAATGCGCCATGTGGACTTCCTCCCCCTGGCTTGTCCAGCCTGTTTTCCTGTACCATCTAAGTCTACCTTCCCAGGAATGGCATTGCCTGCCTCATGCCAGGCCCTCCCACATCAATCATTAATCAAGACTTGCCTACAGGCAAGTTAATGAAGACATTTTCTTAATTGAGATTCCTCTTCCCAAATAATTATAGCTTATGTCTATTTGACAAAAAAAAAAAAAACAAGAAACAAAAATCAAACACACACATACATACACACACACACAATCATACAACCACAACAGTGGCAAAGCCAAGGAAAGAGGGAAAAGGGTCATATATTCCCAAGAAGTGAGATAAACTCTGGCTCTGCAATGTGGGCCACAGCTTTTTCAGGCCAGTGTTCAAGGAGGAGCTGCTGCCAATGGGAGCCACATGGGGCTGCCAATACTTACAACTGTTGGCAATTGGGTCACGCCCACACCTAGTGTCCACTGTCACTGAGAGCTTTTAGAACCACAGCTCATCTGTAAGGAGCCCATTAAGAATCCTTATCTTTATAATCATCCTCAGTCAGCTAAGAAAGCCATCACTACCTGGCCTCAGATGATAGGATAAGCTTGTAGAAACCTTAGAGAAGCTGGCAGTGTCACCTTCCTATGCGGAGGAAACATCAGAGCCTCCTGTGTGCATACACTCATTGTCCAGTTATCCATGCAAATGCTCACAAATATGCCCACAGGAACATCCTCACTAATTCCCTAGGTGCTCCTTAATCCAATCATGTTGACAATGAAAACTGACCATCATGCTATTCGGGGTATATATATAGATATACAGACGTAGGCGTTATTGCCGTGCATTTTAATAAGGAAATCAAGCAGAACAAAACCCTAAAGGTGGAGGGATGAGCAAGGAGGCATAAGTGTGAGTTCTACCTCCAGTGGTGTTGCCTGCTCCCCCGTGGGAGCGAGGGAGAAAGGATAAAACTGATTTGATGGTCAGGATTGATGAGGCTTTGGGTTGGGAGACCTGGCAAGGGTCACTTTCAGAGGTGTTATTTATGTTCTGCCGCATCCCCACCACCGCCAAAGTGCAAGCCCACATCATAAAAGTACCCTCCTTGTGGGACTATTGGTAGAGTCCTTTCTTTCTCCCTCCAAGCAGTGTCAGTTTGGATGATAAATTATAGCTACTCTACAATTGAGTGTGCTTGCCTCTAATCATGAACATTTTAGACCCATTCACTGGTCTCCACATTGGGGCGAAGGGAGAGGGGGTAAAAGAGGCTAGAGAGAAATGTGTGTGTGTGTGTGTGTGTGTGTGTGTGTGTGTGTGTGGTGATGGAGATGAAAGGGTTGAAGATATTGCCTACAATCCTGGCTTGGGACCCAATGATTAATTAGCAGAGAAAGATTTGCCAGCTCAAGGTCACTTGAGAGTTACTTGTAACAGTTGCTCTAGGAACAACTTTCAATTTCTTTCCAGGGAATAAATATAGCTCTCTAATGTATAACAAAAAAAGAGAAAAAATTAGAGAAATGAGAGAGAGGGAGGGGGAGGGGGAGGGGGAGGGGGAGGGGGAGGGGGAGGGGGAGGGAGAGGGAGAGGGGGAGGGGGAGGGAGAGGGAGAGGGAGAGGGAGAGGGAGAGAGGGAGGGAGAGAGGGAGAGGGAGAGAGTATAAGGTAAAATATCCTGCCTTTCTAAGTAAGAGTCTACCTGGCATCCTGGAGCTCCTTGATATAGTACTGATGACATGCAGAACTTGTCAAGATTCCACTGCCAACTTTGGCATCAGCAGTGCCTGAAAAGAAAAGCATTGTCAGACTTGAGATGGGATGGCAGACTGGGGGAAAGCACAGAAATTCAGACTTCTTGGGCCCCGGTTGGCCTCATCAAGAGCCAGGATCATTCTTCTTCTCCAGACCTGAAATTTGACACATTGTTAACTGTTGGGAGATTTTGGATAAAGATAATACAATAATGTCCTGTACAAGAACTCCAGTGAAACCATCAAATGCCATTTACTTATTCACCAATTCACTTGCTCATTATGTGATAGAGTGCAAAGCTAGAGCCTAGAACATGCTAGCGAACAGCTCTGACCACTGAGCCACATCTCAAGCCATCTTTTTACTTTTCATTTTGCGATAAGATCTCACTAATTATCTAGATTGGCTTTAAACTTATTCCATACACCAACCATACTTTGACATTAGATCTTCTTGCCTTAGCAGCTGTAATGACATCCCTGTAATTTTAGGAAGACCCAGTCCTGATTTATGTGTATTGTAGACTATATATAAGACTAATATATATATATATATATATATATAGTCTACATGTATATGCACATATACATGTTCCTGTGTATGTGTGCATATATACACATAGATATCTCTCTGCATATGGAGGCCAGATGTATTTCTTATCTTTCTCAATTGCTCACTGCCTTGGATTTTTGTTGGTTGGTTGGTTTGGTTCGGTTTTTGTTGTTTTTGGCTTTTTTTTTGTTTTTTGTTTTGTTTTGTTTTTCAAATCAGCATCTCTTACTGAACCCAGAGTTAATTAATTCTGCCACACTGGCTGGCCTGCAACATCCAAGCGCCATCCTGTCTCTGCTTCTTTCGAATTGAAATGACAGGTTCATGCCATTACACCTCGTTTCTCATGTGGGTGCTTGTGGATCTGAACTCAAGCCCTCACACTTGCGCAGTAAGAATTTTATTGACTGACTCACCTCCTCCTGTAGCCCTATTTTGTAATTACATCAACAACAGGTATTCTCTGGTGGTTTTCATTGTTTCTATGATGCCATCATAATTGTGGGCTTAAAAGCAAGTCCTTCAATTACTGTCAAGATTAATGGTCTACTTTCAAGATACTGATAAAAAAAGAGCAAACTTCCTCCAATGCTTTTGTGTTTAGCGCCATTTCTAACCATTCTCCTATCTGTTGATTATGCATTAAGAGTCTACTGTATGAGCCCTAACAGTGGAATCCTAGTGAGCTGGAACTCAGGTTAGAAAATGACTGCCTAGCAGGACAAGGGTCAAGTTACCTTGAAGGGGCTGTGACCCCATCCACTCCCCGGCTTTCCTTGCTTGCTTGTGATGGATGAAGATGTGTAACTGTCCTCGGGCTCATTCCAGGGTTTGGACTTACTGTGTCCTTTAAGTGGGTTTTAGAAAAATCTTAGTGGGTGCATCAAATTGATGGCATGTCCCTATCCCTTCTGAGAGACTTGCCATTAATTAACTCCACAACGAGGCTAAGGAACTGCTGGGGAAAGGTGATTCCTAAGTAACACAACAGAGCAGGACTCGGCTGGTGCCAGGGGAGTAAATTGCTGCCATTTGGGAGCTGCATTCGCTCTTTCAGGCTCCCTTGCCTTGCCTTGCACTGTAATAAAAGGAGCAATTTATCAAATAGTATCTTAATGGCCTAGAGGGGTTAATGCACCTTTAGTGGAAGATTATACTACATTCCCCAGTAAAAATCAAGATGATTTCTTCACAAAGTCATTTATGTTGGAGTATAATGCCAAAATGAAATACAGAAAAAGGTAAAAAGAAAGAAAAGAAAGGGAAAAGAATTCATACATCGATTGTCGATTTAAGATTTGCTTTTTTTTCCAGAAAAGATTTCCACCCCCCCTCCCCAAACCAAGTCCTGCTTTCTTTTCTGCCTCACACTCCCCACCTCAGCCTGCAAGCACACCTCAATACAAATTGCCATCATTTTAATCAAAGTGCATTTGAAGCCCAAGTGAGCTCACAATGGGAAGTGATTAGGGTGGTCCAGGGGAGTCTTTAATTAAAGATGCCATTGACAAGATAACAATGGTTTCTGAATGCTGTTAATAGAGCGAAAGAGAAAGTATGCCTTAATGCAATAAGGGGAAAGTCGCTGGTTCATGGGTTTGATTGCACATTGTGAGCCGGCACCACGTCCCATCATTATTTTTATTTGTATGGCCATCTCTTTTATTACTCATGCTGGAAGTAGAAATAACCTGTCCTATTAAGATATTTAATATATATCATCCTTTCCACTTCACATAGTTATAGTCTAATAAACATGCCGGGAGAAGACACCAGCCCTCAGGAAGGCTATCCCCGCGATGCTAAGATGATTCACACGGCTCTCAGAAGACAGGAACCATCCACCTCCTAGCTCCCTGAGTATAGTCTTTAAGGTGAACCACTAGCCCCTCCCAGATTTCCATGAGGTTATTATATGCAGGCACAGAGTACTTTTCTGGATAGTAGAATATTACCACCAGCAGCTGCAGCATGAATCCCTGAAAATGAGCAACAGCTTGGTTAGTTAATCCATACCTGGGACATATTATAGGACAAGAAGCAGGAACAGAGGATTCCAAACATAATGGCTCCCTAAAAGATGCCCCATGGTGCTCCGAGGTCCTGGGCATGTTCTTCCCTTTTGCTAAGGGATTCTTCAGGTCTGAGTCATGTTAAAGACCTTGAGAAGCAGAGGTTCTGCAAACTATCCAGGTGAGCATAATGAAAGGTCTTAAGAAGGCAGGAGAGACAGAGTCAGGGAGATCTGAGAATTTCACGCTGCTGCCTAGCAGAGGAAAGGAGGGGCCTTACCTCACCACATACCAGAAAGCTGCAACTAGAAAAGGCCAAGAAATCCTTCGAGCTTAGTAGGGTCTCTGCCACTCAGACCTGTAAGAAATGCTTATTTTAAACCATTTGTTTCTGCTACAGCAATAACAGGGCAGAAACTCAAGCTTCTATGTGATCACTATACAAACCCTACTGTTCTATCTTCACAAGAATTCCTCTGAAGTACCAACTCTCATGCCAGAATTTGCTTACAAGCCCAGCTTTGGGGATGCAGTGCTTAGCTCAACATTCAGCTCTTGACTGGCATCCATGAGGCCCTGGCAGCTAATCACTAGAGTTCCCTAAAATAAAACTCCAGGCTTGTCAAACATGACCTGCAGAACAGATCCCTCCTACCACTACCTGATGCCCAAAACCAACACCAGCACACACACACACACACAAATATACACTAACATATATATTATATATACACACACACCCATACTTACACATACGCACATATAAGCACACACACTCATACACACAAACATACATTGATAGACACACTTGTATATTCATACACATATAAACACTCAAACATAGACACACTCACACACTCATATATACATACACACTGATAACACACACATTCATGAAAACTCACACATACACTCATTCACACACATGCACTCATACACACACTCACACACATGCACACACACAAAATAGGCACTAATAAATTACTAGATTCCCTTCTTAATTCTGCCTCAAAGGTGACATGTGACACTGGCTCTGTCTCATCCTTCTACCCAGCAGCATCCCTGCTTCTGAGCCATGCCGACATTGGGCCAGATTTCCCCCTAGGTCTTCCCTGACTAAAATGAAATAAGATTCGCATTTCCTCCAGAGAAAGCTGGTTCCCCATTCAAAATGTAAATGAATAAACAACTTACTAGATATTAAAAACTGTCACAGCGGTGTGATGCATAGATCCACTCCTCTCCCTTTCCCCTCACTCCTTCCCAGCAAGGCATCATTTCAGTTCTAAAAAGCCCAACACTGCATGAAAGATGAGCCTTAAATTGTGTCTACGAACTGGTGATTTGCACATGATTTGTGCTTCCTTTAGTATATTAATTGGTAAACACCCCCACGAATGTGTGTGTAAACGAAAGCCGTTTAACATATGCAAACAGCTTAATCTCTCTCAGTTATGGTGTTGCTCCATTTCAACAAGCTCAGAGACTCCGTTCCAGTGCTCATCTCACTCTCCTCCCACCACATGCCCCTCTGTGCTGCCTCCTTCCCGTGATGCTATTTTAGAGAATACTATGTGGGTGACCCAAATCTTTAAACCCTTGAATGGTACAGATGCTCTTTGGTCCCTCGTGAATTGTACACGGGGGTGCTGTTTTAATGCGGTGTTCTCAATCTGTGCTTCCCAGCTAATGGAATACAATGGCGGCGTGATGAGCTGTGGCATCACTTCCCAATCATTGCTAATCAACCTCCAACCTGCCATCCTTGCTAAGGAATAGATGCTGCTTACAGAATGGAGATGTAAAGAGAAATCAGCTGCAGTTGAATGTTCTGTGATGGCAGCAACATCAAAGGGTCTTAACACAAAGCATTAAGCTTGACCAGTACCGGAACTCCATTTTGAGAGTCTGCCCTGTATTTATCCCAAGCCCAAATCCTTCTTTTAACTTTTTTTAAAAAATACTCGATCATATCATTTTTTCATACAACACATCACAACCACAGCCCTCCCCTCTCCACTCCCACCCAACCTCTCCCCCACAACCCCTGCCCGAGTCCTCTGTCTCCATTTCCCTTCAGAAAAGAGCAGATCTCCCAATGATTTCAACCACACTTACCATGACAAGATGTAATAAGGCTAGGCATAAAACCCTCATATCAAAGCTGCATAATGAGGCCACCCAGTAGGGGGAAAAAGGTCCCACTCATAGGCATAAAGGGCAAAAGGTCAGAGTCACTCTTCTCGCATTGGTAGGAAGGGAACAAAACCCCAAGTTAAATATATAAAGAGCTCAAGAAATTAGATGTCAGCAAACCAATGATCTAATTAAAATATTGAATGCAGACCTAAACACCGAATTCTCATTAGAAGAATCAGAAATGGCCAATTCCCTCTTATATGCAGAGTTCCTTGAATATTTTCTTAAGAACAACACAATTTTCAAATGTTAGTGCCAAGGACACTTTGTAAGTAAAAGAAGTAGGAGTTCCTGTCTCTATTCCACAAGCACTGAACAGACCTTTATTGGAGGAATCCAGGAATATGGAATGACCTACGCTGCCTGAGAAATTCTGAAGAAATTCAAGAAGTTCCTGCTTTAGAACTTCTTGAAGATAAAAAGAGCAGAGTCTGCTGTAACAAATGGGGGATTTGCTCACTTTCTTTTTTTTTTTTTTTTTTTTTTTACAATGTCAGACTCACATTTTTAATAATAGCTGGCACTTTTATGTGAGTGGAAAAGGAAGGGGAGACAGGCCATGAAGAACATTAGGGGATTACTGTCCTGAGGCACCCATTCTTGTGGTGATTTTTTTTTTTTTAGTTTTTTTTCTTTTTTTTATTGGGTATTTATTTCATTTACATTTCCAATGCTATCCCAAAAGTCCCCCACACGCTCCCCCACCCACTCCCCCATCCACTCACTCCCACTTCTTGGCTCTGGCGTTCCCCTGTACTGAGGCATATAAAGTTTGTACGACTAATGGGCCTCTCTTTCCACTGATGGCCGACTAGGCCATTTTCTGATTCATATGCATCTAGAGACACGAGCTCCGGGGGGGGGGTACTGGTTAGTTCATATTGTTGTTCCACCTATAGGATTGCAGATCCCTTTAGCTCCTTGGGTACTTTCTCCTCTCCTCAGCTCCTTGCCACCTCCTATGTTTTTTCCAGGTGTTTGGTATTTTTGCAACCTGCATAGGAATTGTGAGAGAAAGTTTTCAGGGTGTAAGTGAGTTCATAATCTGAGATTAACTAGTGAGAAACAGGAGCTTTGAAGAGCCCAGCACACCTGCAGAGTCTAGGATGTTACTCTCCTGAGAATTGCTTTGTAAATTTGTGATCAAGGAAAGATAACAACAAAATCCCTGCAACATTTAGTACCCTAGACCAGAATATGGATTTTAATGGAAAGGAAAAACATTATAAAAGTAATGAGAACAGTATATCTCCGATTAAAAACTCTAGAAGGTTAGAAGTAGCTTTGCTTTCAGGGGTCTGGTTTTAGTACTACAGTTGATAACTATCTATCTTTTATGTCTGTTCCATTAAAATATGACTTAATTATGTATTGACCAAGGCTCTGACATAGTAAAACTATTATTACTCTCCTGTCTGGATTCCTGAATGATACTGTGCAGAAGGGTGAGGGGAGGGGGAAAATCCTTTAATCTATGATCTAGGCCATCAGCAAGAAGACAGGGATGGTGGTTATTAACAAGTACAACAGGGCAGACAGCAGCAATGAAGACCTCATCTCAGACCGTGAAACTGGCCGACTGGGCCTGAAGAAAACCATCTTTTACAAGTTAGTATGGGATCAGCAACTGTTGAGCTAAAAGGCACAGTGTCTAAGCAGCTACACCAGCCATGTCAAGGTCAGCAGTGTTAGCAATGGAGACCTTGAGGAGGTTGCTACTTATTCTGCAGGACAGACAACACTCCCTGCAATGCCCCTGTCCCCTTCCAGCTCCATGTTTCCTGCAACAGAATACTGGAAAACATTCTCCCCAAGTTTCCTATATCCATTCATTCATTGCTCCATTCATTCATCCATTCGATTTCAACATATCATTTAAAGTTTAAACACATTTTCCAGATTAACGAGAACTTGGAGACTGGTAACAGAATTTCTGTCTCCTGTGATGAGGTTTGGAAGCGCTGCTGTGTATTTAGTACCTTTGCTGTATACTCCCCACCCCCATGTATTTACACATGGGAATAAAATGCAGATGTGTACACATGAACAAAATATTTGTAACCTTTGTGAACAAAATGCCCCTTTATCCCAAATACATCAGCATATTTAACTGTGGGGTTGGATGTCATCTTATGTGACAACATGATTATCATAGTCAGATAATTAACATTGATAAAATAATATTATCTAATGAACAAAGCTCTTTGCGGAAATGGAAACTGTAAGCTGATTCGTTGTCTGTGAGCCATGGGCATTTATCTTTAGTCTATTTGAATCCGAAGTCCTTCTGTCTTTGAATTTTATAACAGTGAAAATTAAACCTGCAGAGGGACTATGCTGTACACTTCCTAGCAAGCCGAGTTCCTCTTGTATGTCCCAACGATGAGGTATAAGTTGTGAGATATAAGTTGGTAATGCACAAGAGGAGATGCTGAGTTGTTGCTGTTGTGTGGCATCTCCCAGTGTGCTCTGTCTATTCCTTCAATTACTGGCAATATTAAGGTTGACAACTTGTGTCAAGTTGTACATGGCAAATCACCCATGTGAAACAATAGTTGCCTTTTGTAATTACCAAGTACCTTGTGGGGAGTACTTTAAAACTATGTAGTTCTTTAGAATGCCTCACATCTTCCCCTACTAGATGTATACTAGGTTTGTATCATTTACAATTCTAGGTTAGAGCAGGAATCTCTGTGGCTCTTAAGTGATGGTTCTCTGTTTATTCCTTGGTATTTGGTTGTTTTTAAGTTTTCTTTATTTATATCAGTAGCTCCTGTATGTTTTATATACCTTCCTGTGTCCTTATACTTTGTACATTGACTTATTTTGAGTCTCAAATTATGGCAGATTTGTTCAGTGGGAGTCCCTTCAAATGGGCTTCGGTGTTCTTCTTGTCAACAAACATTTTGAGTGGTTACCATCACCATTCTTAGACACTAAGAATATAATAATGAAGAAAACTTTGAAATCTCTAGGCTCGTGGAGAGTTCATCTTAGCTTGGAGGTGACAGGAGAACAAATAGGATAGTCCATTAGACACATTGATGAAAAACAAGACAAAGGTCAGCTCTTGGTGTAGGGAATGTCCCAATTACCAGGGCATGGGCAAAGAGTGCCTCATTAGTGGATGTCATTTGGACAAAGCCCTGAGCAGGACAGGGAGCCCAGTGGCTGTCTGGAGGACATGTCTAGTACTGCAGAGCAGCAAAAATAGCCCCAATTCCTCAAGGTCAGAGCAAACTGGCATGAGGCTGAGTTGAGAGCAGAATGGAAGGCAAGGACCAAGTAGGAAGACCAGCCTTGTGACCAGAGTTCCCTAAATCCCAATAGTGTGTATTCCTTAGGCAGTGAAACTTGTGTTAAAAAATGATCTATTGATTGACACATAGACATAATGCTGAATAAATATGCTGACTCAGATAACAAAGTTCGAAAGAGAAGACCCAGATCTCAAATTATCTTAACACACAGAAGATCTAAATTATAGGCATATTTGCATATTCCTTTATATGTATGTATATACATCTAGAGATGGACAACAATGTAATAGTTTTGTAACAAAGGTCCTAGATAAGACTTTTCAATCTGGGAAGCATTCTAAGTTATGTGATGAGGTAAACTAGTTCATACTATGGTTCTGAAGTCACTGCTGTTAATAGATGCAGTTATTATTAGCTCACAGCAATTTTAGAAAAAATATGTGTGTTGGCTTTTCTTCTAGCAGGGACATGAATCCTCCCTTGTCATATATTATATAATGTGAGAAAATGCAAATGCCATCCAAGCTTTTCTTATAAAGCTTTGTCTTTGTCCACACTCAATTAAAGGCTTCTCTCCCCAGGCTTGTCCTTAAATGTCCCGAATCATTAACTGTGACTAAACCTGCATCCTATTCTCCATCCCCATCTTAATTTGGGATGTTACAAGAGCCAGCAATTTGGCCAGAAGTCTCTTGATGGTAACAGAAAATAAAGATACAGCCTGAGAAGAGAAGTCAGGAGTTGTGAGTCAAAAAGTTAGGGTGGTTTATCTGACAGCCTGTTGACTGATGTCTCTGGGACTATATATAGTAATTGCATGTCTTCCCGGATGTATAAAAGGTTTTAATTAATATTTGTAAACCTCTCTGATGGTCATGAATAGAATGTGACAGAAAGGGCAAATTATTATTACTAATGTAAATAAAAATTAAGATATTAAATTTTATTCCTTCACCAGGGAGATATCAGTAGATATGCTTTTCAGAGAAGGAGGATTACATATAAACTTTAGTGTTGACTTGACACTTGTGGTGGGACCCAATGCCCACTTAGCACAAAGCCCTGGTACTCTAATGCCCAGCATATTATGGCTGTGAGTGCTGATGCTGCTTCCCGTTATGACTAAAAGGCATCTTTTTATGCACAGTGAGTGTGCTGGTTCCTCTAATTAGCTGATCTCAGTTCATTTGGCATTAAATAATTCTCCAAATTCCCATATGTTAGAACAATATGTTCAACGAGGGGGATGGTTCCCCAAAAGCAATTAGATAGGTCTTTTAGAAGAGCTTGTCATTGGTCACTCATAGGTATCCTTGCTTCTCTTGTCCATGATGAATGTAGGTGACAATTATAAGAAAAGTGCTGGACCCTCTGTCCAAGTCAGTGGTAGCCATCCATACACAGGCCACCTCAACATCCTGAGAATCCACTCTTGACTTTCACCTGTTTCTCACACCTTGAGTATATCATTCTAGGCTTTCCAAAGAATATTTGCTACTGCTAACAAAGCGTTGCAACCTCTGTTGCGGCTCAAATGTAAAGGCATGGGAGCCTCTCGGCTTAACATATGCTTTGCTTACAGAAGAACAACTGTAAAATTCAGGAATTTTAAGAAAATATTCTGTTGAAAGCATGAGTAGTGCTTCACAAGGAAGGAAGGTGACCAACCAGGTGATAGTGTTCAGCTCTGTCTTGGAAGCAGTAGATGTGGGGGTCTGCTGCTCTTTTATATAACCTGCATTTAGTCCAGTAGGAAACTATAGATAATAAGCTCAAGTGTGGTCATGAAGAACTTGAGGTAGTCCAGTGAATGTCAAAACAAGTGATTCAGAAATTCATAGCATTTAGGTGAACTCCTAAATGATGTTTCTCCTACATAAGACCATGAAATGAGTTTTATCCTTGAGAACTGAATTTCAACTTTATGCTGCTAGGGCCTTGCTCTCGGGATCCAGGATGACACATATACATGTCTTCCTGAGCGGAGAGAGTGGAAGTTTTGGTAATATCTAACTGACCTAGATCTCAACATGCACTGTTCATCTGTGAGTCTGCAATTACTTCATTGATCATATCATTATATTTCTTACAAGTGAAAAAAGCAGAAATCAAGGAAGCGATAAAATGCCTGTTCTGCAACACTCAGGCAGTTGGAAGAAATTAAGTGGGATTCCTGTTATTTTCACTCTTTTTTGATATATAAAAAATTCATCTCCTGTTGCTTGTGGGGAGAGCTGAAGAAACCTGAGGGCTGAAGTGTAGCTCAGTGGCCCTGTGTTCCATTGTCAATATGGGTGGGGTGAAGGGAGCTTTATAATGAAATGGGGCCAATCAGGTATGACACCTTCACTGAAATTTCACTTGGGTTTTCAGGTTTTACAATAACAGTTTTGCTGTTAATAATTACAGCACAGGAAAACCTAAACTCTAGACTTGGGTGAAATGGCTTTAAATTCAGATTTGAAAATTAGATATCCTGTACATGATTATGTACATTTATACCTTCCCACTGATCAATCAGTGTAAAGTATAATGATCAATCAGTGTAAAGTATAATGGAGCGGATATGTTTGTATATTGCAGAAATATACATTAAATATACATTAAAAGAATATATACATTAAAAGAATATATATTCTTTTAAACCAGAATAATCATGTCTAATTTGTATATGTTCAAGGTAGTGTTTTGTTGTGTAATAGCTTGTTTCATCATTTATTAGCACTAAAATATTACTGAATATATTGTCTGGAGAAAGGAATTTGGTATTGAGGCAACCAAGTTTTGTCAAATTCTTGGGATTGTTTTCATTGATAGGACAATATTAACGTGAATGATCATTTGATAGCTGAGGTTGGCTCTGCAGATGCATTTTAGGGTTCTTTCATTCTCTCCTTATTTCCAAAAGTCTGGTTGTCAATTTTTGTGGATGAAACTAGTTAAAATCTGACCATAAGTCAACCTTGGTGACTGGGTAGTTTACAGTTAAGTTCTCCAAGTCATCCCACAAAGGGAAGGCACCATGCTTTTAGACTATCCCCATCTGTAAGTACATTCTCACCTGATGTCCCTCATCTTTTTCATGCTTCTCGGTCATCTCTTTTCTCATCTCTGAAGCCTGCAGTCAGATGGATCTGAGGTCCTCCTGAGTCCTGAAGTCACCTGTGGGCCTCCAGATATGCTTGTCACAACTCCCTTTGCGCTGACCATCCCTCACTGTGCAGACGTCAGTTCAGAGCACTGGAACATCCACCTGAAGAAGAGGACCCAGCAGGGGAAGTGGGAGGTGAGATGCTGTGTGTGTGTGTGTGTGTGTGTGTGTGTGTGTGGTGTTTAAATGGGAGTTGGGTTCTGTGCATGGCTTAGATTTAACCTTAACACTTCTTGTTACAGCAGATCAGCTGCGAAGCTGTTGAACATTTCCTAGTTGCCAAGCAGTTATGGAAATCATTTTACACAATCCTCTAGGTATTTGCTAGCCTTTTCAAGTAATAATGGAAAACAGAGGCAAAGTATAATCCAGAGCTGTATGGTCTGAGAACCCAGTAGTAATTACCCACAGAGACACATATGCTATGTACTCGCTTGCTGAGTTTCCGGCCTTCCTCCTAGGCCGTGTCCTTTTCTGAACTGACATTACGCTGTGTCAATGAGGATTCTGCTTAAGGAAGACAGGCTACATTGATAAGTATCCAGGAACACTGTATGTGCCTACTGTATGTTTAAAGCATTAGCAGATACATGGAAGGTTATTACCACTGCCTCCCTGTATGGATAAGTACATGTAAGGAGAGACATCTCAATCTGAGAGAGGCAAGGGAAAAGAATGAGAGTATATAATAGGAAGATAACAAGCAAAGAGACAGACAGTCAAAACCAACAGTGGCTTCAGCAGAATTACAATTTTAAGCGAAAGCGGTGATTTGCCTGTCTTAAGAATTCTTTATGTCCAATTGAAGTCAGTTTGCATCAAACCGGGTGAACTATCTTATTGGAACCCAGTAACCCTCATGTGCTAGTCCTGGGGTCTTGCCTCCTAGGAGGTACTTCAGGCAAAAGAAGTCCAAGAAAACCATGTTTCTCTTGGAGAAAATACACAGCAGCAGCAGTGGATTATGTGTGCCGAGCACAGCTGTATCTTGAGGCCAGTCCATTTTCTTTGAGAACACATCCTGCTATGTACTGGGTCCTGGCACTGGGACCGGAGAATGTTTTGGGCAAAAAGGTTCATAGAGGGGTCACGTTGTAGTCTTCTCCCCCTTGTGTTTTGTTTTGCCTTGTTTTTTTTTTCCCCTACCACTTCATTTCTCGGCTTTTCCTCACAATCTTCTCCATCCAGATGGTGTTAGATTTATGCTCCACCAAACCAGTCACACATGCCTAAGTTCTTATCAGAGAGGCTGAAATATTCTAGTTCTTCTTATCCAAATCATTTACTTAATGGTCCCCTGTGAATGATTGCGGCAAAACGAGAAAGGATAAAGTGTTGGAGTGAAAATAAACATCAACTTAAGGGTATTTTAGAAGGTTTTCAGAAATAGATCTGGGGGAGGCAGTAATAATAATGTAAGTTTGCTTATTGAGGTTAATGTTCAAGTTCTTAAAAACTGGTATTAAGCAATTAAATGGAAATGGAAATTTCAAAGCAATCTTTGTTATCATTCCTATTAAAATGGACAGCACACTGTACATAACCCATTTCATGCATTCTTGCCTCCAGCTGTTATCTTAATAGAAAACAACCATCTAACATTGATATTTAAGACAATACAATATTTTGGGAGAGTTTATTTATTTAAATCCATGTAAACTCTTGGGCCCGATGGTGTTTCCGAACTGAGAGAATTTAACACATCTTTCTCTAACAGGAAGTGATGTCAGTGGAGGATGAGTCCACATCCTGTTACTGCCTCTTGGATCCCTTTGCCTGCCACGTGCTGCTTGATAGCTTTGGAACCTATGCCCTCACAGGAGAGCCAATCACAGACTGTGCCGTAAAGCAGCTCAAGGTGGCTGTGTTTGGCTGCATGTCCTGTAACTCCTTGGATTACAACCTGAGAGTTTACTGTGTGGACAATACTCCTTGTGCATTTCAGGTCAGTCTTGTTACAGTTGTTCTTTTGGTACTGTGAAAATAATGATTCCCTGTATTAGTGACTTTTCTATTGCTGTGATAAATTACCATGGCAAATGGCAACCTCAAGGAAAACATGTTTATTTTGGCTTATGCTTCCAAAGGGATAGAGTCTATCATGGCAGGAAGCTGGCTGATCATATTTCTGTCTACATCAAAGAAGCAGAGAGAGGGAATGAGAAATGGGGAAAGTCTATAAACTCTCAAAGCCTGCCCTCAGTTGTTATCTCTTTTAGCAAACTCCATAACCTCTCCAAACAGTGCCCCACACTGAGGAACAAGTTTTCAAATACATGGGCCTTCAGGGGACATTTCTCATTTAAACCATAACAGCTTCCTAAACACCAGTATCAGTAGAAGAGTCTTTGATAGAAACTTAGAAAAGTACCCACAACCACTTTGAACAAGAGCTATGTGTGTGTTCCATGCAGGAGAGATGGGACAATTGACACTCAAGATGGGGCAGAGATTAAGTTCATACACAACAAAAACACGTCTACTAATTAAGAAATCCTCTAAAAGTATGATCGTAATTTAAAAAATGAATCCAAATGTGATACGTGTTGGAGAAGACTTTTAGAATGTTTCACAAACCTTCATGAATGGATGGCATTTAAGAGCAAAAGAGAAACCTGGTAGAGAAAGGAAAAGGCACAAAGCACAGAACAGAGACGTATTTGGTGTGGAAAGAGCAGTGAGAAAATTGCCCAAGTCTACTGAAGTTAGGAGTTAGGAAACAATGATGATAAATCATCTGTCACCCAGCAGTCATATCCTATCAGGACACCAAGTCTAATAGTGGGCTATTAGGGCAGAGGTAGTTCAACATCTTTTCTATTTTCAGTGCTTTTAATCATATAAGATACATCTTAGATTAGGTACTCCTGAGGAGTGAGGTTTATTAATAGAAGCAAGGATAATGCAGGACAGACTGTGGAGGCTTTGCCCAAATTTAAATAGCGTAGCTCTCCTGACACACCTCATTCCAGATCTGAGCTATTCCTGTCCTGGGTCATTAAGTCCATTATGCAGAGCATTTTCTCAGTAACTAGGTTTTAAGACACTGAACTAGAAAATTCATGTTTACCAATAGAAGAGACTCAAAGATACAAAACTTAAACATAAGCTAAGAAGGTAGTGATTCATGACAAACTACATTACCAAACCTCCTTCCTTTCCTATCCTGAAAGAAACATAATTCATTGCAAGCGACATCCTTAATCTTAGCTCCCCAAAGGGACTTGCACATATATATATACACACACACACATACATACGTACATATAGACATATATACACACATACATACATGTATACATACATACATGGAATTTTGTGAAGCATTCCAGTGGAGCATTAACCCTCATCCTACAATTGCTATTTTGTGCTCTCATTTGCCCTCCCTCCCAGCCCACAAAGGAGAATCCTTTATTAGAGACAATGCACAGTCTCGTCATCTGGGATTCAAGAACAAAGACTGAACAGCTAACTGTTATTCATTGTTGGGATTGCTACATTCACTAAACAGTTGTCTAAAATGTGCCAACGATTCCAATGAGGTGATGCTTACTAACTCAGCCAGGTGTTACAGATGGAACAAAATGGAGTCTTTAGAGGACTTTAGGAGTCTATAGAGGACATCCAGTCTCCTGGCTCCTGCAGATAATCTACTGTTGATTACACTCCCTCATTGCCATCAGAGTCAGCGCTCAACCAGCTTGGAGTTTCTTTTGAACACTAGTCTCACTTATACATGCACCAGTAAGACAGACATTTTTCTAGAGGATTTATTTCCAGTACTTTTAGACAATCTATTTTCATTACCATTGATGCAACCAGATTTTACAGCAACTCAAACGTTTGAACAGATACGCATTGCAAGAGAAATCCTAAGAACACTTTAATCCCAGCTTCTAATTTACTATTTATTCCTGCTGGCTGTCCACCCTTCCCAGACCTAGGGAAAATGCTGGTCTCTCCCTGTGGAGTTCAGGTATCCTTACTGCATTATTCACAAGTATGCCTAAGTGAGTAAAACCTTAACTTTGCTTAGGAAAATGTTTCCCAGTACATGTACCTTTGAAGCTCACTCATTAGATCTTCTTACACTGGTGACCTTTTACCTCTCCAATTACCAGAGATAAAGAAGGTTTTCAAGTAGTTCTTGATGTCATGTGTTATTGGAAGATATTTGTGGGAGCTGTCATGAGTAGCAGAAACCACACCTCCCTTCTAGATTTCTGAGACATCCTCCACCTGGAGTGTACAACTTTTAAAAATTCTAGATAGAGTAAAGCATGCCTTTAAGTTTTTCTGCAAAAGACTTCTTTATTCAGAATATAATCATCTAATTTTATGTATTCATTTCCTTGTTTTCTTTCATCCATCCATCTACTCATCTGTCTGTCTGTCTGTCTGTCTCCTTTCTTGTTAGTTACTCATTATATTCTGTATTTTCATCTTGGTATATAATGCATTCATAACTTTCCACATAGAATCCTTAGTATCACTTTAATACCTTCAATCATCCAGATTATATTTTTATGGCTTTGTGTGTGATATTCATTAGTAGTTACTAACCTGTTTAAACCATCCCATTTTTTCCTGGATGCAAGTGAGATGAGCTAAAAAATACTGTCTACATTGTTTGCTTATTTTCTATAACCTTCATAGTGGTACCCCCACATCTATAGAAAAATATTTGGTTTGTAACATGTCCAAGATTATTAATATACCATGAAACTAAAAATTAAACAATGATATTCTGGGTTTTGCTAATTAGCAGTTTAGTTTCTAATTTTAAGTATGTAGTAAAAGCTGTTAAATAAATATATACAGTACTGGGAAATAGTCACGAATTCATGATAATGGAAGTTAGCTGTTATTAACACTTGTGCAATTTTGGTTGTATGTATTCAATGTACATAGAACTGTTTATCACAAGGGCATTTTCAAAAAAGAATCTTTGTTATATATTGAACATGTCATGAGCCTCCAGAGTCCCCTAATCTTCCCTGTATCATACCTACACCTACTTCCATTAGACCCTCTCAGTTTATTTTCTGTTGCTATGACAAAAAGATCCCAACAAAAGCAATGTGTGAGAAAGGGAAGGGGGGGTTAGCGCGCGTTTCTGATAGAATATATAGTGGTGGAGAAATCAAGGTGTCTAGACCTTGAAGCAGACATTACACCCAATTCAGCACAAGAGAAAAGTTAATGTCTGCCTGGATGCAAGTGCTTAGCTCATTTTCTGCATTCTTACCCAGTCCAGGATCTTCTGCCTTCAGAAGTAGTGGCAATCACAGTCAGTGATTCCACCCAAATCAATCCTCCCCATAGATAAAGCCAAGAGCGACCGGATCTGAACAGCGTCTCATTGAAACTCATTTCCAAAGGGACTCTAGGTTCAGTCAAGTTGATGGCTAACAGCAGCCATCACAGGCCTTTTGTTCCTCTCAAGAATTTACCATGTATTTCCATGCCACACACATGATACTATGTATCTATATAAAATCTAGAATAGATAAATAAAAAAAACTAGCACAGCTTTGGTCTTAGACTGACTTAATTCACTTAAAATAATCACCACTTGTATCAATTTTTCTGCAAACATCACTTTGTTTCTTACAACTAAAGGGGAAAAAAGTATATACATACCACCTTTTTCCTCTTAGTTCCTTTGTACTAGATACCTAGGCTGGTCCTAAAATTTAGCTATAGTGAATAGTGCCACAAGAAATATTAGTGTTCAAGTATCATTGGAAAAAATTGACTTAGAACCCTTTGGGTAAATACCCAAAAGTTGTATAGCTGGGCCATATAGTAGATCTATTGTTAGGTTTTTGTTTGTTTTGAGAAATACTGTTCTATACTGATTCTGATAGTGGCTGGTCTAGATTCCACTCTCACCAACAGAAGGCAAGAATTCTCTTTGTTCACATGCTTGCAGAATTTCTTTTTATTATATTTTCTTAATGGCTGCCATTCTGACTTGGGTAATATGGGATTGCAACATGGTTTTAATTTTCATTTCTAGATGACTAGTGAGGTTGAACATGGTTTTATATGTTTATTGGCTGTTTGTACTTCATCTCTTAAGATTTATTAGTTCAGTTCTTCACCCTGTTTATTGATTGAATTATTTGATTTTTTTCCCCTTGCTTAGGTTTTTGAGTTATTTGAGTACTCTAGATGTTCATCTTCTGTCAAGTATTTAGCTGGCAAAGATAGTCTCATATCCATAGCCCCCCTTCACTGTACAGAAGGCTTTTAATTTTATGATATTTCAGCTGTAATTGTTAACATTGTTTCTAAGTGACTGCTGTCCTATTTAGGATGTCTTTGCTTATACCCCTGAATTAAAGTGTTACCTCTACTTTTCCTTGTAACAGTTTCTAAATTTCAAGTCTTAAGTAAAAATCTTTAACACATTTGGAGTTGATGTTTCATTACACAGTTTATTCAGTGGCAATGGGTGACTAGAATAGGCTTTGTCATATGGGTGCTACTGTGTGTGTGTGGATATCAGAGGACTCTTTATGGAGGCTGATTCTCTTCTTTCAGCATGTGGGTGGGGCTGGAAGGTCAAATTCAGGTTATCAGACTTGAGAGCCAACAGCTCTACCCACTAAGCAAACTTGCCTGCCCTAGGGTTGATTTTGTATAGGGTGATTGTTTCACTCTTCTTCATGTGAATATCTGCGTTTCTCAGCAATAGCCGTTGAAAGGCTGTCTTTCCCGTGATGTATATTTTTGGCATTTTTAATAGAGCTTATGTTTATCAAAATTAGTATGGAATTTTTCACAGAGCATTTAGGCAGATATTGCCCATCTTAGAAGTTGTTGCAACTATCACTATAATGAAATGTTTATCGTAGTTAGGACACGCTTGTGACAACTGTTGTATTTATTTCATCTTAAAGCAGTGATAACAAATATGTGCTCAGCAACAGTTTGGCTCTTATCCAGGAAGGGAGGCTGCTGTAGGGATGTGGCTATGTCTTTTGTCTCATTCATAGCTCTCTGGGAAGTTCTTTCCCCTAGAACACTTAAATTCTAAAAGGCTTGGCAAAAAGATGAGCTTCCAGACCAAATCTATGTGTCTGCTAACACCTGATTATGGCCAAGCAATACGGTGCTTCTGTCAAATAAAATTCCATTTAACGAAGTTGAATAAACAGACACAGCCTCACTTTTCCATCCTGCCTCCCTTCCTCCATCCTGCCTGTAGGGCTACCCTGCTTAATTCTAATCTGTCTGTGCCACTCTGGGTAAAAGCAAAACGTCTTCAAATGACCAAAGCAAAACGTCTTCAAATGACCAAAGCAAAGCAGCCGTCTCGCTGCCTAAGATATGTTTTGATGTAGGTTTCAACGTTTTAAGATCTGTCCTAAGAAAGGCATCTACAACTGACTTCATAACAAATTCGACCAACTCAGGTGTGCTGCTAACAAATAAGAAATGTCAGCTGCCTAAAGGTGAGAGAAGAGCGAGCTGAGGAAGGCCAAACGAGTATGGTGCTCTCTCTGCATCTTCTGCAATGGCAGGAACAGCCATTTTGTGCCTCTGTGCTGACACACAGCCTTCTTGGATGCATCAGAGGCTTGAGAATTCAAGATACATTTTCAAAGGAGTTACATTTAAGACCTGATTTTGTTACTACATTTTATGACACAGTGACATGTATGTACATGCGTAAGTGCACCCCATGCACACACACATACATACACACACCACACACACACACACGTAAACTTTAACATGAGGAAAGCAAGGAATTTGGATCTCATTGTATCTTCATCTCAGAATGTAAAGAATAAAAACACAACAACTCATTTTTCCTCTTCATGGCACTCGGCACTTCTATTCACTACCTCTCGGTACTCATTACTTACTTGGCATTAATGTGGATTTAGAACCTAATTTCAAAGGATTTCCTCCAGATGTAGTTCTTATGTTTATCAATAATGCAACCATGGGAAATAGTGTTCCTGTAAAGCATTTAAAGGAAAACAGCACAGCAACACAATGTGTCTATGGGTGTCTGAGTGTGTAAGTTCAAACAGTTTTGTCTCATAAATATGTAAATTCAGCCTGCCTCTGTTAGTATCCCTGAAGCATACCTGAATATTTCTGGCTGTCTCATTAAATCAACATAAAGAGCTCAGTGAGCCACAGTGTGCAGGTTTCTCCTGGCTGCTGCATCAAGAGCTGGATGGCTTGCAGGCTCCAGTATGAAATGAAGAAGTCGAGGGCCCGGTAAAACCATGGTTCCGAGCATCTCCGGCACATTCCATGTAGACAGAACCAGGACTTCTTGTTTCATTAATGAAACCAGTGAAACAGTAGGAGAAATTTAACAGGAAGCCAAAATCGGCCAGGCTGTCCCTGCTGAGGATTCAGAATGAGTTCAGTAAAGCTGCGGGCATCGCTGATTCACAAATCCATGTGTCCTTAGTTACAGTGATGTATGCTTATAATACCAGTACTCTACAGGGAGAGGCAGGGGAATCCTTTGTTCAAAGCCTGGTGGTCAGAATATCAAAACTACATCTAACACCTAACAACAACAACAACAACAACAATAGCATTATGACAAAATTCCCCACCGCTAGCAAGCTCTTGAGAAAAAGCAATGCACTGTACATAGCATTATGCTTCTCTGGCAAGGTCAAAGTAAACTTTTAAAGTTCTTTGTACATGACAGGGTTTTTTTGTTGTTGTTTTTTATTCTAAAGTCAGCTAGCTATAAATTTATGAATATGTAAATATAGTGATTAGTTCATGATTAGGCCTTTTCATTTAATAATTACTCTGCTTCAGAATTGATATAATTGCTTAATATTTTGCTGAAGACTAGGCAATAAGGTTAATTGCACATAGCTGGTCTTTGCAAAGCTGTACGCTAAAAGACAAAGCATAATTGTACTTATATTTAAATTAAGGAGCCTAAAGCAAGACATTTAAGAGGGTACCTCTTACCACAGGGTTATTTTAAGTAACTACACATTTATTTTACAAATTCTTCTGTCTGCATTGTTTGCATGTCTGTTAAGTCTGTATCGTATCCATTGTATATATCTGTACATTGTGTATGTGAGTGTTGTGTATGTGGGTGTTGTATGTGTTATTTATGAGGTGTTTGTGTAGGTGTGTGTGTGAGTTTGTTATAAATATGTATGTATGTGTGTGTGGTGTATATGTTATGTGTGTGATTTTTATGGTGTGTGCTGTGAGTGTCTGTGTGTGTCTGTGTGATGTACATAAATATAGGAAATCATGCACTTGTCCACATACATGTGAACATCAGAACAGAATGGAAGGTGTCTTCCTCTGTGCCTTCTAAGGCTTAGTTGTATTGGCTAAGCTTTCTAGACATGGAGCTCTTTGGCTCTTCTTATCCTTAGGCCCACAAGTCTGAGACACAGAGTGTATGGCCATACATGGCTTTCTATGCGGGTGCTGGGAATTCAAACTCAGATCCTCATGGTTCCAAAGCAAGTGCTTTTAACCAATTAGCCCTTGTCCCATCATTCCTAACCCACTTTCTACATTTTAAGTTTAAATTATATACAAAATAAATAAAATTTATTATATACTTATATATATATACATATATATATGGTAAATATATACTGACTTATACCATCTAATAACTACGTCTCACACCAGTGTAAAAGCATCCATGATAGGTGATAGTAGTCTGAATTTCCCATTACTTTAAAAAATAGTAAGCACAGTATAACAAACAGCAAAAATGTCTGTGCAAAGAAATACTGGATTATGATGAAGATGCACAACCCTAGCCCTTCCCTGCCCCTGGTCATGTACTTTTAGGCAAATAACATTTTTGGGGGGAGAACCCTAGGGACCTTAGTAGGATCCCCTGTAAATACAGAGCTTAGTGTACATTCATGTAAATTATCATTTATGGATACATATATTCTCATACATGAATACAGCATAGTAATTGTATGTCAACTGCTTGGTGGTGTATGATGGCATAGCTAAATAATGGGTACCAGCCTGCCCATAGCTCCAGTGGATGCTCCTTAAATCTTCCATGAAGGAACTACTAACTCAGTTTATTACAATGCCATGTCTTACCCCACTGCGCATTTAGAGTTGATTAGGATTAATTCTCATCCTTACCCTGGTCTTTTCCTACCACTGTGCATGGAAGACACAAACCACATGCTGTAGCCAAGTTAGCAGCATGTATTGACATGAAGCCTGGTATAGTGATTGTTGGTCACATGTATATATGTAAATTAACTAAGAACATAGGCTGCAGCCATCACTGCCACATCTCTAGTGCTTTTGTAGCCATCATGGTTCATGGTCACTATGCTTGTTCCCGGTGCACAAGTCCCAGGAAAAGTGCTTCCCACGAGTAAGAAGACAGAGCTGCAGAACATGGTGTGGATCTCAGTCATTTCATGCAGAAGTACTAGAAGAGCATCCTTCCCATGGGCCACTGGTGTTAGCTTGCTCTGTATTGCTATGAAAACTACGCCGTATCCAGAAGCTACTCAGAGAGGAAAGGATTTACTTGGTTTTCTTGTCTTGGTCACAGTCCTTCAAGAAGGAAAGTCATCAAGTTCAAGCAGGAGCACGGAGTCAGAAACTGAAGCTGGGCACGCAAAGGAGCATTGCTTTCTGACTGGCTCAGCTGAGCACCTGAAGGAGCACTGCTTCCTGACTGGCTCAGCTGAGCACCTGAAGGAGCACTGCTCACTGACTGGCTCAGCTGAGCACCTGAAGGAGCACTGCTTCCTGACTAGCTCAGCTGAGCACCTGAAGGAGCACTGCTCACTGACTGGCTCAGCTGAGCACCTGAAGGAGCACTGCTCACTGACTGGCTCAGCTGAGCACCTGAAGGAGCACTGCTCACTGACTGGCTCAGCTGAGCACCTGAAGGAGCACTGTTTTCTCCATGGATTTTTCAGTTTTCTTTTTTATATACCCCAGGACCACACTCCCAGGGACAGTGCTACCCATACTGTACTAGATACTTCACATCAATCAATAATTAAGATACCCCACAATTTTCCCTACAAGTCAATGTGATGGCGTCATCTTCTCTGTTGAGTATTCTCCTTCCCAGATGACCCTTGGTTTTGTCAAGTTGAAAAAAAAAAAAAAAAAAAAAAAACCCTAGATAGCAAACTACTCAAGAATAAAAACAAACAAACAAAAATCATTTTAAAAATTGTCCATCATTCTATACACCTATAAAACTCACACATATAGCCACATGGGTAATTAGTACACAAAAATCACAAATTTAGGCCAACCTATGCAAATTAGTGATATTCTGTCTCAAAACAACATTTGTAAAGGCAAAGATGTAAGTGTTTATAAGAACACTTGCCAAGTATGTGAAGTCCTGGTACCTCAAATTCCCAGAACCTTAAAAAGCCATGTCTGTATATCTCAAGGCAGAAGGTAGTCACTCCATGGGGCTGCTTTTAGCTTCTGATAAGTTGTGCTTATTTTCTGCTTGCTGTCCTTTCTCTAACTGATTGTAGCATCTTAGAGCTTATAATACAGAAAAGCCTATAGCCTGGCATTTCTCCCAACAGGACAAGAAATCTGTAAGTCAAGGGTGATTCTACCAATGGACTTGGGGCAGACTCTCATCTCCAGCCACTGGCAGCCTTACCTCTGCAGTAATTTAATATTTTGCAGAATACATATTTATCTAACTGTTCCACTTGCCCTATCAATGTAATTCTGGTCACAACAAGTTCAGAAGCAATTAAGTGTTTGTTCAGCAGAACCTGTGTGGGCTTTGTTTGTCATGAGTGTAATTATAATGATTTCTCAGTGAAACATGCAGGAGTGTTTACCTTGGAAAATTCGATTTCTTGTATCTGAAGTGAAGTTAACTTGATAAAGAACTTGTTTTTCTTGGCCTTTTGGCTTAAAAACTTTTATGAATGCCACTACAAATAAATGTGCACCCTAGAACATTTATTTGGAGCCCAAATGGAATGTTAGATAATGCCCATCTCAGTGAAGAATTGCAGTAGAGTAGAAAACACCTAGTCTGCCTGTATTGTGAAGGGCAGTGTTGCATCCTGTGTGCAGCCAATCCATGGGTAATGTCACATCCAAATGAAACCCATACACCCCTAGAAACTCAAGGGTATTAGCATCAGCTTGAGGGCAAAAAGCTGTTTTAGTTTAAGGAAAGTCCCAGTTAGTTTTAAAGAAGCCAGAAGGAATACTATCAAGGAAACGCATAACAAATGTTGTATCATATGAATAGAGACAGAAGGAGCCCTGGCATTAACTCCTGGAGGGAATGTAAGTTAGTGGAGCCATTATGGAAATCAGTATAGAGGTTCCTTGGAAAATTTAAAAGTATGCTATCTGATCCAGGAGTAGCACTTATGAAGAAATTTCAACCAGTATACCACAAAGATACATGTTTTTTTGTTTTTTTGTTTTTTTTGACAGTGTTCACAATAGCAACTTAGAGAGTCAGCCTGGGGGTTAATCAAAGGCTGCTGAGATAAGGTCAATGTGGCACATTTACATAGCGACAGGAGTATTATCTAGCCATGATCATGATAACGGATGAAATGGCATTCGCAAAAAAAAAAAAAAAAATAATGGATGCAACTGAAGATGATCATGCTCGTGAAATGATAGAGAGATGCAGGAGAATCCTGAATTTTCCTACGGTGTCTAGATTTTAAAAAATAAGATGCAAAAGTAAAAAGGGCCTGTGTGTGAAGACACGACCTGTGAGAGGGGAAGGCAAAGAAAGGTAATGGAGTTGTTGTGACACAAGTACATGGCATACATATATGGGACATCATGATGATGCCATCATTCTGTCTAAGGAATATATTCTCATGAAAGGATCTCTACAAGCGTCAGCAAGATGGCTCAGCAGGGAAAGACACTTGCCACCAAACCTAATGAGCTGAGTTCAGACTCAGCAATTCACATCATGGAAGAATGGAGATTCCTGTAAATGGTCTACTCCCCTTGACACACGCATACCCACACTGAACAAAATAAATGATTCTAAAGCACCTCCATGACATAAACAAAAAAGAACACAATTATCTCTTGAGTATCAAATCCCTATTTCTCAGCAGCTTTCAACCCCAAGTGTGGACCCAAGTGTCTGGTTGTGGAAGTGTATGTTTGTGTCATAGGTCGACACAGCAGTGTGTATCCACACCATAGATGAGAGGGTACAAAGATCTGCATGCTTCAATATGCCTCTTCCTCTTCTCTCCTCCTCCTACAGGAAGTGGTTTCTGATGAACGGCACCAAGGTGGCCAGCTCCTGGAAGAACCAAAGCTGCTGCATTTCAAAGGGAATACATTCAGTCTCCAGATCTCTGTCCTTGACATCCCTCCCTTTCTCTGGAGGATCAAACCGTTCACTGCATGCCAGGTAGCAACCAGCAGCTTCTCACGGGAACAGCTTTGCTGTGACCAGCAAACCCGGGAGGGGCCCTTCCTCTATGTATTGCACCTCCTAGCTGTCAGTGGTATGATGGTTTGGGCACACACAGGGAGTGGAACATATTGTCATAAATTCACAGATGTCTGCCAAGTTACAGTTCTCACATCACAGGTTATATGACACTTCAGGCTTCTGTGTGAATTGCTTAGTATAGGTTCAAGATGGAAATCCAACCACTTAAGAGTAAGGATTTTGTGTTTTTGTTAAAATCAATCATCTCGAGAAATTGTTTTAATCGCAGTCGGCTGAGAAGAAACCGAATGTCTCAGGGTGATGATTTTGAGTGATAGTTGTGGCTGAGAACAGAGCTGTTACCCTTCATATGTGAAGTGCTTGCTGCCAAATGCAATGAGCAAGATGAGAGAGAGGATACCCCTAGTCAGAAATCAAAGGCAAAAGGAAGCCTCCTGGGAGTCTTTTTACAGATACATAAAGATATTTGTATATTAGTGTCCATATAACTCTTCATAAAGTTTTTTTTAAGCATCTCAGGTTATTTAGTTATGTTTGCCATAAAAAAATGATATCTGAGAAGTTTGTCATCATGACATAGAAGTCTGAGAATTCTCTCCATTGTTATATGCAAGTCACCTTTGCTTCAAGTAACAGGACATTTTATTAACCCTGGAATAATATCTGCTGGTACTCATTGATCTGCAATTGCAGCTAGCATAAGCAATAGAGTTCTGTGAGGCTTTTTAACTTTTCCTTTTGTAGTACTTATTGAACATCCATGCAAGCACACACACACAGACACACACACACACATACACATACATACACACACAAACACACACACACACAAACACACAAACACAAACACACTCTATTTACACTGACATATAATTATTCAGAATGAGAACCAGGCAGATTACAAAGACAAAACACAGCAATTCCATGATAGAGAAAAGTTGGGCCACCAATGCTTCTAATTTATAAAATGCAGAACATCCAAATCAGATAAGACCCTTCTTTTCCCACTTGAGTCTCATGATTCTTGCCTTTTGAGAGCCACTTCTCCATCTACAGTTTCAGGGCATTCAAACATTCAGAGTGACAGGAACATCTCTTGTGGTCCCAGCCCCCACCCCCTTTTGTTTGGCACACTCAACAGATTTCTAGACAGAAAATTCCTGAGTGACTGTAGTGCCAGTGGTATTCAAGACCTCAGTGCCTTTGCTTTCCAGGAGGCAATATTCAAAGTTTCTGTTCCAGATCAAACTTATGAAAACAAGTCCCAAGAACCATGTGAATTCCTGCATATTAATCTATAAATGATTTATAGATTTGAGGGCCTGTTTGCATTGTGGCTAATGCAAATCACTCAGCCCAAAGTCACTATTAAATTTAATGCTTAAAGTTTTTAAAAAAAAAAAAAGGGGGATGAGAGATCCATTCCCAGGTAGGCTCTTAAACAATAATTGCAAAACCAGGGATACAGAAAGAATATGATAGGCAGAGAAGGGGACAGGTACTTGCAGAACTCCTAGGATACAGCACCACTAGCTATAGCCAAAGAGCCTTGGTTTACAACCAACACACTTTACTACTAGTGTGGGTTGGAGTCCATGGAGGCTGTGAACACATATAAACAATGGCCTTCTATAATTGAGCTTAGTCTAAGGGTCTTGGGAGGAAGAGAAACAGTGGGATTTTCTCAGTGCCAGGAGGCTTACCCGCAAGTCTTCATTCTCACTGTTTCTCAAACCTCAAATTACCTTCCACTCTCTTCTTCCTTTCTCTCCATCACCCTTACCCACTAATCTTTGCCCATGCCATGGCTACGTTCCTCAGGTTGCATGAGTGAGTATTGGGCTGTTCCAGGCATTAGATCAAAAGCACTTTGGGGGTGGGGAGATTTCCTGTAAGACCACTTGAACCTCACGTAGATCATTGTATGTGTGGATAACAGAGAAAGGCTATTCATTAGGACTTAGCATTTAGAACATAACAGGGCCTCTCTCTCTCTCTCTCTCTCTCTCTCTCTCTCTCTCTGTCTCTCTCTCTGTCTCTCTCTCTGTCTCTCTCTCTGTCTCTCTCTCTGTCTCTGTCTCTCTCTCTGCTTATCTCAGAAAAATGTTGTAGAAACAGAAAACCATGCTATTGCTGATATGTGGTCTCCTTTTCAACCAATCTCCTTGTCATCTTTGAGCCCCAAGCAAGAGAAACAGGAGGTGCCATCAGTATCTATTTGATTTTTTTTCAAACTGCAAATGGACAATCTACAAATTTATATATTACAGTTGACACAGATTCCAAAATGCCACTTGGTTTTGTTCTGAGGGATGGCATTTCCAAAGAACTTCGAGACTAAGAGAGAGGGTCAGAAATATCTGCCTGTCAGGTAGCAAAAGTCTGCATTGCAGAGTGGTTTGAAACATTGCAGTGTGAATTGGGTCTGTGTCCTGAGCCTATGTGTAGACGGTCCAGCTTGGTTCCTAACCAGGAGTACTATGTCACCGAGAATGTCATACAACTTCTGCAAGAATGGAGGGAGGGGCCCTGTGTAGCACCCAATGACCTCACTCCACAGAGACACCTCTACCTGCCATGCTACTATTAGTAAATAACCCATTGTTCCATGATTTCTTCCCAAGATTCGAGACTATCGTAATTAGGAATCCAGTCCTACTGTCCTGTATCTCTCTCCTTTCCCTACACAGGACATGACTAAATAGCTCTGGCTCTCAACAGGTCCCTGAGAAGGTCAAGCTTCTTCATTATAGCTTCCTTTTTTCTTTGTTGCCTCTGGGTTGGAAAGCTATGATAAGCTATATGACAGCATTTATTTATGTATGTATTTATTTATTTATTTATTTATTCATAGCCAATAAGACACAAAGTGGGGTTGTCATGTCCCTGGGATAAAGGCTTTGCAGCATGCTATGAATCTTCCAGAAGTCCGTGTCTGTCCCCTGCTAGGATATGATTTACATTCTTTCCATCTGCTAGGAACTTAATTGTAATGGGAACCCAAATGTAACCATTTCTGGAATTCTTTAACAGCACATAACTTTGCTACACTTTGTCCTCTGCACAATTCCTGTGCTGTTCCTTTCTGCTCAGTGAGCATTGTTGGTGATTTGGTTTTGTTTTGTTTGGGGCAACAGGATGGGTTTTTCTTTTCTTTTTGCCCATCCCCCCCCCCATTCCATCTCTCTCTCTTTTGGGATAAATGAATACAGTAACAATTGCCCTGAAAACACACTAAT
Organism: Mus caroli; assembly: GCF_978045245.1. Lineage (NCBI taxonomy): Eukaryota > Metazoa > Chordata > Mammalia > Rodentia > Muridae > Mus > Mus caroli. The sequence goes on from NW_028227265.1 coordinate 101,423,697, forward strand.
CACAGTGCTTCCCGTTCTATTCTTTTAAAATGTTTTGTTGAGCACTATTTGCACCTGCTATTCAAGTCAACAAGGAAAATCTATTTATTCAGTACTGTCCTAAAAACAGATTTAGAAGTGTTTTGATTGCACGCAGTAGCATGAAGAAACAGGAGAGAAGACATTCTTATGCCAGTTCTCATGTCTTTCTACAAGGAAGACTGTCTCTGCAGAGGTTATTAATCTCCTACATTCCAGTGTTCAGGGGGAAAAAATACAGGAATCTTAGCAAGTCATATCAAATAAGTGGCCAGTACTATTTTTTTAAGAAAAGGTAAATATTAGCAAGTTTCCCAACCCACAGCAGAAAAGGCAGATCTTCTTGAGGGGATCGATCTTGAACTGGACTCTGTAACACTGGAACCCTTAGGCTTACCTTCTGCTGTAATGTAAAACCCAGCCATTAATCTTACAGCTGTGTTATAGTTGGTTTCTCTAAAGGAGTCATTCAGAGTACCTCTACAAAAATCAACTGGTTTAGAGAAGACATTTTATGTGAGAGATTGTAAGAGTGAGAATGTAGAAAGCTGAAGCAGGGCGTGAAATGACTGAGGCCTGGGAAGGCCGATCAGAAAGCTGGATTTATAATGTGAGGCATTGGGGTTCGCTGTGAACCCCAAGGCAAAGGAATCATGGGATTAGGTCCAGCCCCTAGATAATGGTCACATCAATGTCTCTCATAGTATTTGAGTTAGGGTTTTATTGCTATGAAGAGACACCATGTTCTCGGTATCTCTTATAAAGGAAAACATTTAAGTGACTAGCTTACAGTTTCACAAGCTTAGTCCCATACCTCACAGTTTCTGAGTTTTCATCCATTATTGTCATGTTGGGAAACATGGCAGCATGTAGGTGTTAGAGAAGGAGCTGAGAGATCTACATCTTGATCCTAAGATAGCAAAAGGAGACTGTATGTCACACTGGGCATAGCTTGAGCATATATAAGACCTCAAAGCTGGCCTACAAGTTACAAACTTCCTCCAATAAAGTCCACCAAGGCCACACCCCGTAAGGATGATATTCCCTATGGACCAAGAATTCAAGCCCATGAGCCTGTGGTTGCCATTCCTACTCAAACCACCACACATAATGAGTAGAGCTGAGAGACTGTAGTGCTATTGCCTGATGAATGCCAATCAACTGATTTCCATTCTATGTTCCTGTCAGGTCCCATACTCTGCCAAGCTTGTCTAGTAGAGACTAGAGGCAGAAAGATTATGAAACAGTATTTCATTCAGCTCCAGTGAGGTATAATGGGGTTAGGAATGCTTGCTAAATAACTCTGGGAAAGAGAAGGTAAAGATGCCTGAGAAACATAGGAACATTTGTAGAGCACCTCCGATCTCCAGTGCCAGAGAATGATGATAAGGTCCAGTGCTAGCAATGTAGTTATTAGAGCCCTGCAAAGGGAGATGACATTTGGCCATGTGCAAGCCGATGGGGTCAAGTTCACTGGGCAGAGGGAGATGGGTAGGAGGCTGAATCAGGAATAATCCATGGATGGCAGAATGGGGTATGGCTCAGGAGGAGGAACTGTGATATGCTAGAAATTACCTCAGGGCTCCTGAGACCTCTGGACATCTTTAGAGGCTAGTCTCCTAACTTTGGCCAAGGATTAAGAGCAAATACAACAAAAGAAATGTCCTACATGTTTCTTATATTCTTGCTAAGATGACTGGTAACTGTAAATGTTTGATTTTGTTCTCTCATTGTTCTTCAAAGCTTGGCATCTCCTATTTAAGCATACAACAGAAAAATCTAAAATACTTTGATCCCTGATGGTTTTGCCAGAAAGTGTCTGTTGCCAAATCTCTTTCCCATAAGGAGACATAAAGAACGTCTCCCCCTCTTCCTAAGGTCGCAGTGACCGACTGAGGTATTACTCTGCCAAAGTTCACTCTTAAGAACCAATTAGTTGAGCTGTGAACCTAGTCCCTGCTTGTTTGTCTTACAGGCAAGGTTTGGTATCTGTTGTTCCTTTGTTATTGTTAAATATACATAATAATTTTTTGTATATTTCATTATCTCCAAAGAAAGAATATAATGGACTAGCCCTGACAAAGAATGAGTATTTTTTAACTGAGCTCATAAAAATAATAAACATATTTCTTATATATAAAATAAAAGAACCAATTAGTACCTATTGGGTTTCCTTACAGAGCATATGTGAGATGCTTCTAACAGGGATATGGGTATTCCTCACCCCAAGAGATCATAGCCCTATTCCAGTGGTGATGGGGGCTTCCCCATAGCTGCCAGGATGAAGCCCCCACCCCTACCCCACCCCAGACAGTCTCCCTTAGCCTATATATATGCTTGCGCCTCCCTGAGGTCAGATGCAGTTAAGGCAGAGTTGTATACGGTGGATAGAAGGGAGCACTTGGATTCTTAGGGGAGGGTTTCATAACCAGTGCCTTCCCACCGTGAGGGTGATGTAAACAGTCAACCAGCCCAGCTGGAATGAAAGAACCTTTTACAGAGCTGAGCATCCCAAGATTGCAACGGCTTGGCCTGGAGGACAGTCACTCCCAACGGTACCCACAACTTAGATCAATATAACTTTTAGAGGAAATGCGAAAAGCAAGCTATACACGAGAGTGTGGCCATTAGAGCTTGGGAATAAACAGTTCGTCCAAGTGAGTAATTACAGCTGCGGCCTTGGTCTTTTAACACCCTGCAAGCCACCCTTTTGTGTCTCCAGCTTCCAGGCTTTGTACATCTCTTGCCACCTTTCAGCTTCAGCACTGCAGAAAATTATATTTTTAGAAATAAAAGGAGCAAATTAATGTGGCGATAAACAGAGGAAATAAAAGTGATGTTGAGGGTTGTTAGGAGCTGGGCACTCCTGGTCAGTGCCACATTTGACTAGGAAGCAGTTACTTTTTTTTTAGCACATTAAAAAAAAAGGCTAAGAAGTAGGAACAAACTATTAAAAACTTGCCTTTGCCTGCATGCTCCAGCTAGTATTAAGAAAAGGAGTACTTCCCATTCTTATTACTAAAACCTACATTTACTTGCCAGAGAGTTGTACCTGTCACTTGAGGAGGGGGCCAAACCTAAATTGTTATTTTTTTTCCTCCTTTATATTGTAGGGTTCAGCGTTTCCAACTTATCTTTCTCGTGGCCACGAGTAGGTGATTAGACAGCTATGCCACTCTGGGTGCCAAGCATGTGTGTGTCCCTCTAGGGGTTGTGTGCAGTTGTGCCAGGTACATTGGCAGAGTCTGTCCCTACACAAGTATGTATGAGGCTGTGGTGTGGGTAACCAGTTCTGGTAGAAATCTTACATAGGCAAGAAAGTAGCATTCCATTCCAGGCTTATATAGAAGGAAGGACTATAGGAGCCTTCTAAGGAGGAAGAAGAAAGGTTACATTTTAATGGTGCTTTTTCTATGGCATGTGTTTGTGTGCACACGTGCATGCATGTGTGCATGTGTGCACGTGCGTGTGTGTGTGTGTGTGTGTGTGTGTGTGTGTGTGTGTGTGAAATCTGACGTCTTGTAGCATTTCTTACAAGTTCGAATGTTATCAATTGGAATTGATATTAATGACTTTTATGCTGCCTGGCGTATGCTGAAGCATCATTTCTACACTTCCACCAAAGTTACTTAAGCAAGCATCTTTGCTACAATATCATCATCATCACCATCATCATCATCATCGCTATCATTACTATCGTCATCATCATCGTTATCGTGATTAAGACTCTCCTATTGTGGTTCCTCAAAGCAGGGCTCTGTTTTTTCACACCTTTTCCTCTCCACCCCCACTTCCCACCCCCTGCAGGAAGTCCCCTTCTCCCGAGTGTGGAGCAGCAACCGGCAGCCCCTGCACTGTGCCTTCTCCCTGGAGCGCTACACGCCCACCACCACCCAGCTGTCCTGCAAAATCTGCATTCGGCAGCTCAAAGGCCATGAACAGATCCTCCAAGTGCAGACATCCATCCTAGAGGTAAGTCCAGGATGCAGGTCTTTGGACTCCCTTCCTAAGTGACGGTGGGAGTAAAGATCGCATATCTATCGTGGCTTTGCCATTGGGGTTCTTGGGGACTTTGCAATATAGACTCTTCCCTCTCATTACCAGTGAGGAAGAACAAAAGTTCTCAGGCTCAAAACTGAGCCAAGCTTCCCACTGGACAGGGAACCTCAACCTTGAGGTTCTGTAGAGGGACTTTTGGCAAAGGAGCGGGTTCAGGAATTTTTCAGCAAAAGGTAAGCAGTTTCCTAATTGACAAAGGGCCTGGGATTCCTACAGACTCCTGTCCAGGGAGCGTCAACATGGCCGGTGAGGCTCCAGTGGCTACTGGGTTATTGTTTAACTGGTTCATGGACATGTTTTAAAAGACAGTTGCCTTGTGTAGTACTTTACATTTGGAGCATCTCCCTGCCAACTTCCTTTCCCCACATCAGTCCTATTTGTTTGCGTTGTGACCCACAGACTTTAACATCTGTATTTGTCAGCATATAAATATTAATGAGATAATAATTTATCCTCATTTGCAAATGTAACACAGCTATGTACATATAACTTAACTTCAAGTTTTTCTCCCTTGAATGTGTAACTTAATGCATTATCACTTCTTTGCATTTCGTCTTAGCTCATTGTTTATGCAAAGTGAGTGCTGCTAATTCCCCAAATACTTTTCCTGAGGGCTGGGTAGCTTTTCTGAGGATCATGTCTTACAATTGATAGCTGTCTTAACTGACTGACGTCTGTGTGCGCTATTTGCATTCATTATTGCCAATTAGCATTTAGCGATAAAGCAGCTTTGATGGGGAAAAGTACATGCAGAAATCTGGGTATGGTATTTTTAGAAGCTCTTTCTTGAACAGTCCCAGCATATGTAATTCAATATATTTCAAGAAAAATACAAACAAATATTATATGAAAATTACTTTGTTTTTGTTGTTGTTGTTTTGGTTTTTAGAATATAACCCCTTTTAGTAATAGTTCATGCTGAAGTTAAATGAAGTGTTTTATTTTTTGGTTTTAGGTTTTTTTTTTTTAATTGATTAAATTGGCTTTAATTGATTAAGTTGCATACATGAATACATAGGACGAGGTGGTTCTCAACTTCCTGATGCTGCAATCTCGACCTCCTACCATAAAGTTATTTTTCTTGCTACATCATAACTGTGATTTTACTACTGTTGAGTTGTAATGTAAAATATCTGATATGCAGGGTATCTAATATGTGGCCCAGTGGAGGTTGCAACCCATGGGTTGAGAACCAAGGAACAATATGTTCTGGTTACTTGCACATCCCCAACTCTCTTTGTTCCCTTCCCACTATGTTCATCCTACCCCCACCAAGTCCCTTTCCCACAGCCATGACTTTGTCTTGTGACCCACTGATTTTAACCAGGGTCATCTCTGTGGCCACATTGGAACTGTCCATTAGAGTCTGGTGCGTTCATTTCGTGGATACACAACTCAAAACAGTTATATCTCTTACCCAGAACCCATCAGTAACCAATAATAGTTCAACAGGCAGGCAGAAGGCTCTGTGTGTCTCGCCCCAACCCATGATTGGCAGTTGATAGACCCAATCTTATGCAAGTCCAAGGAAGGCAACTGTAGCTGGTGTGGGATATTTTTGCAATGGCTGTATCTTTTCATAGCCCTTTCTTTGTTTTCTGGCCCTTGCATACTTTGAGCTGCTCTGTGATATCTCTGCATCTTAGAGGGAATAGTACAAATGCCCCATTTAGGGAAGAGCACTCGTCTCCATACCCAGCCTTAACACTGTGAGCAGCCATGAGTCTACATTTACCACCATTCACCGCAAAGAAGCTTTCCTGATTAAGTAACATTTGCCTATAGTTAGAAACGGAAATACTTAAAATGCAGTTTGTCACCATGACAACTTGGCTAAACAACAGTAATAAGTTCTCCTTCGGGGCCAATGTCCTCCCTAGCCATGGATTTTCAAATGAAAATCAAAAGAAAGAAACAAAACAAAACAAAAATCAAACACAAAACCACCAAACAAAAACACACACCTAATTTTCAGATGCACCCATCGAAGGGCAGAAGATGCATCACATCCTGACATGCCTTTTAATAGGTCAAAGTATTTTAGATTTGGACACCTGGATGCTGTGTTTTGGTTTCTGCTATTACAGAAAGCTTATGGGAGGACAGTAAAGTGTTGGCCCACCCTAATACTTTTTGTTATTGCTTAACTAAACTTGTGAAGTACATCAAAGCTAAACTAGCCAATGAGCCCAGTCCTTCCTACCATTTGCTGTCTATCCTTTTTCTAATGTTTCAAAGTTTACAGAGACATTTAGCTACCAAGAAGACAGCATTGCAGTATCTCTTGTACATGAATACAAGTATCAATATGAGAAAACTTTGTTGAGTGATGGCTATTAGTCCACAGGCTTCCGCTTTTCAATGTTTTCCTGCTCTTTTCATTCTGTCAGGGATTGGTTTATTAATTGCCTACAGTGTTGCTATAGGAATTTCACCCAGTTCCGGGACATCTTCAGCAAGTCTAATTTATTAGCATTTACTATTTGAGAAGACAATGGATGACTCTGGAAAGTCCCTGTGTTTCAGAATGTTTCATTTGTTTCACATTGGTCACATAACCATCACTGCTCTGCGAATGATTTATCACTGCGTTCACAATTGTGCATGACATAAAATCTCAAAGAAGCTACCTTGCACGTCTGAGGACATTGAACTGACAAAATGGGGCACCACAGTGCAAATTCAGAGACCCAACTTCAGGCTCAAAGTCTCCACATATATTACATTATTTTAAGACCCCAAATGAGTCTCACAGTGACCCATAATGCAAATCATCAATTTGGGAGCTCACTCACGGCAAACATCCCCAAATCAGTAATTTTGTTAATAAGTACGTGAATGGAATGATGAGAAATTCTTTTGTCAAAAATAAAACAAAAACAAAAACAAAAAACAAAAAACAAAGCAGGGCTATGGAGATGCCTTGGCCCTTAAAGTGCCTACTATATAAGCATGATGCCCTGTGATCAGTTTTCAGAACCCACATAACACACACAAAAAAAGCACAGAACTGTAGGCTTCTAATGCATGTTCTGGGGAGGCAGAGATACACAAATTTATCAAACTTACAACCCAATCACCCTACCCTACTAAGTGAGCTCTAGGTTGAGTGAGAAACAAAACAAAACAAAACAAAACAAAACAGCCAAACAAACAAACAAAACACATGAAGCAGATAATTCCTGAGAAAGAACAATGCTTAAGGTTATCCTATGGCCGCAACACATAAACACACCTGAAAATATAGGAGCACTTGCACATATGCCAACCCACAAAAGAAGAAACCATAGAACATCAATGTTTGTGTGATGGCCTATGTAGGTGTTTATTTTGTAGATTGTCAAGAGAATAATGTGTATCCTACATGTGGAACTCAACTTCTAATAGTGTCATCATTGAACTGTCTCTCAAACTCCTTCCAGCATCTGGAAGAAGGATGCATCTGATGATCAATAACAACTGCTGTCTTTTCCTAAAATGGATTTGACTTTTATAGTAAATGGTTGATGCAAAGGGCCAAATATGGACAGTGATCAAAAACAGATTTCCCAGGAAGAGAAAGGTGACATTCTAAACATGGGGTGGGGGTGGGTGGGGGCTTTGGAATCATAGACCAGTTTTGAAGGCAAGTCACACTGCGTTGTCACCAGGCTGCCAACATTGACTTTAGAGTTGAGAAAACTTAGTTTTTAACCACTGGAACTTGTTGAGTACATACAGTCACAATAATGTGGAACTCTTGTAACGTTTCATAGATGTCATTGATTATTTTCCTTAATTGTGTTCCCCAAATCCCTATGCATTTCACCTAAGAGTTTTCATTCTTTGTCTTATTTGACTGAGTTTTCTTACAGTCACAACTCCTTACATTTGACAAGACTATCATGATGGATATAAGGACACACATGTCTGTGCGTATGGATGTGTCCTAAACATCTAAGTCAATGTAGGGGTCATACCCACTAAAGACGTTTGATTTTATTGCTCATGGTTCCATCTACCACTTCCCTTCATGCCTTTGGTCTAGATGATTTTACAAATAAACACTATTTCGGAGTTACCCTTAGTTTTAGCCAAACATCTATGTTTATATCTAAGTCTATATATCTATATCTACATCTTTATTATTATTATTATTATTATTATTATTATTATTATGATTGATGTGACCAGAATTGTTTCAGTCTTTGGGAGCAGTGAGATTCCCCCATCTTGATACAATCCTGTTGAATTACATAATAACTACTGCCAACTGACACTGTCAAATCAGCTCTCTCATCCATCTAGAAACTGTAGCCTGGAACACTCTAAGGAACTGGAAAGAACCCTCACATAATTTATCCCATCATTTTTTCTGGTATAATATTATTGAAGACCATTTTTGGTAGAAATGACTTAAATGGGATTCCTGCGCATTACAATTTTCCCTTTAAGCAATTCTCTTATCTTTCCTCCAAAAGCGGTGGAAGTTGGGGGATAATTTGTCTGCAATAAAACAGAGTACTTGGGATCTCTCGTTGATTTACAACTCCCCATGCTTGCCAGGTAACAGCCGCTTATCTCAGATGTACAGAGCATGAAAATCTACTGTTCCTCTGCATATTTAATTTAAACAATCAGGGAATGTGATGTAACCACAGCATTCTCATTACTTGGCTCAGATGTCTTCTTGAATACATCATAAATGTTACATAAAGTGTCACTCAGGTAGAAGGGGAGTATTTAAGTTTGGAAATTTTAAGAGTGAAGTGGATCCACTTATTAAAGTGTATTAAATTTTTTAAAATGCTTATTTTTAGATTCAGCCTCGTATATTTTATTCACCTTCAAAGGAAACACACTTTTCTCCTGCTTCATTTCGGGCTCCCAGGTGGCTTTTCTTCTGCCAAGAGATTCTTGGGGGTCAAACTCTCCCGACTAGTCCGTTGACACAGTCTGAGGTCTGGTCTGATTGTTTGGGCTTTGAAGACTCTATGAGGTTTAAGGAAGGCTGCTCAGTTAGCAGAGCGCTTGCTGTGAAGCATGAGGTCCCAGTCTCAAATCCCTAGCACTCCTGAGAGTTAAAAGCCACATGCAGTTGCACACATCTTTAACCCCTTCACTGTAGAGGCAGACAGGAGGATCGCCAGGACTTGCTGGTCAGCGACTGGAGCCATAATGCTGGGGGAGAAGACCCTGCCTCAATGAATAAGGTTGAAAGCAACTGAGGAAAATACCTAAAGTCTTCTACCTCTCTCCCTAACACTCATGCATACACCCGCACATACACATGCACACACATGTGCACAAATATACATGTACAAACACATACAATTCTTTATATTTTTTATGCTGAGAATTAAAACTTAGGACCTTACATGTGCTAGCTGAGTACTTTACCAACCAGCATATATCCCCTATGTTCTCAGCCCATGATTGTATTACTCAAAATATTTCCAAGTTTGTGGTCCAAAGCAAATTTTGTATCTTTCAATTATTTAGACTGAACCTTTGTTTGTTTTGTTTTGTTCTTTGCTTGTAAGCCACCTTCCCCTAGGTTAATAACCTTTGATGCCATTTCACACAGAAGAATCCCATGCTGTCTTGTGTAAATGTCTTTTATTTTCTCTCCCCCCTCACAATTCAGGATCCCCTCCCTTTCCTTACTTTCTTCAGTAGTCTTCAAGTCAGAAGATGTGTAAGAAAGCTATTCCCACTTGATTTGCATTTTTAGAGGGTAAAAGAAATTTTACAAACCATGATAAAAAATAATGTCTACCTGTAACCTATTTTATGCAGTAAGAAGCAGGGTTGGTTTATTTTATAACCATCCAATATATCAGAACAGAATTGTCCACTCTGCCTGAAATAAGACCCTCTCTGCTCAAAGTCTGTTTAGCCAATGCCTACCAATCATGTAAGGCCAGGTCAAACACTTCTCTCACGAAGACTCTTCTCCATATAGATTTCCAAAGCATACTAATAATGTCACCCACACAAGATATTTTTAAATAAGCTCTCTGCTCTGTGTAGTTCATATTTGTTTTGAAGCAGTAAAATGGGGGCTGGTGTAGTTACTAGGGCTTCCAACTTGTAGTTTCAGGTGTGTCACAAGTTACTTGGGTGGCTTTTGACAAGCTTTCATACTGTCTGTTGAGTCTGCAAACTTGGCAGAAGGTCTGAGTAGGAAGCTGAGATGTAAAATGTTATGGCATTCAGAGTTACAAGCCAGGAGTCTAGAGTCCTACTGGAAAGCAATTTAAAGCATCCTAAAGTATCCTGATTTAAAGGCTACTTTTGTTATTAGACCATCCCAACCACAAGCATGGAAAGAATTTGTATAAGATTATTTTATGATGTAGACTAGAACTGAAAGCAGTCAACTGAACTCAAGGGGAATGTTGGATCTGCACTTGGCCATGAAGCTCTTTTCTCTTGGAACATCCCAGATGTGCTTCTTCGGAGCATCCTGAGTTTTCAAGACACATAACCATCTTCCCATGTCTCATGATAATAGAAAACATAAAAAGCACTGCCAATCATTAATGAAATCTCTACGTCAGCCAGTCTCTTTGACTAAGTTTTGATGAAAATGTACAAGCCTGACACTACCTGTGAAGGGTCATGGTGGCTCCAGTGCCCACAGTAGGAAGACATGATAAGGTCATGAGTCACGGAGAAATCTGAACGGGACTTGGGGCAGTAGTGAAGCATGAGCTGACTTGAAGATGGATGCAACACACAAGTTCATCATCCAAATGCTAGCTGAGTGTGGTTTAAAGCATCCTACCTTGTCCCTAAATCATCCTTGAATTACTTCTCCTTATTCACATAACAGATTGCCACCAATTTAGAAGCATAAAGAAAATTCCTACTTTTATAAGTCAAAACCCAAGCATAGTTGCATTCTCTGGTCAGAGAAATGTTCTTATTGGAGCACAGAGTCCATGGTTGTTCACGTTTTTGGTACAACACAGTTCCTTGTCCTGTGGGACACAGGTTCCCATTCCATATGTTATGCATAGGCAAGGGTTGCCCTTGGATCCAAGCTACACATCTATCTGCTTCCCAAGCAATTCACATGGACATGTTTTCATCTTCTTCTCCCAGAGCAGGAGGCTATGCCTCCAAATCCGTGCTGTGCACTCAAAGGTAGTATATGTGCCTACCTTGCATAAGGCTCTGAATTCAATCCTCAGTACAGTCAAAAGCAATGGGGGCAAGGGAAGAAAGGAGAAAGAGAGAGAGAGAGAGAGAGAGAGAGAGAGAGAGAGAGAGAGAGAGAGAGAGAGAGAGAGAGAGAGAGAGAGAGAGAATAAATGAGAATGAACACATTCCAGAAGAGTTATCCTTTTTTCCTTTTGAAGGTGTGTAACCACAGGATTAACCTGTGGGTTAGGTTGAATCCACAAGGGAAAAGAAAAATAATTAATTCAAAGCCATCTGATTGGGTCCTTTAATTATGTCAGCAGTGTCCTTCTTATTTTATGGCATATAATAACCATGGGTTTCGTCGCACCAAATATTTATAAATTCTTACAATTCTATTAGTCCACATGAAGCTATCAGCCACCACTGCAGCCTGCAAGATCTCCTTGTGACTTCATCATGGGCGTAGTGAACTAAACCTTATTTTCCTTGCTGGGCAGACAACATGCGGAAGCCTTCCAGCCATCACTGTGCACAGCTCACAGAAGCATTGTCTCGGGCAGAGTCTCTCTCATTGAAGGGAGTTAACTCAAAAATGGAATTATTCATAGGGCCATACAACTGCAGGAGTAAGGAACAGAGCAAACGTTTGTAGCATTAACATACAGTCTCCTTCCCCCCACCCCCACCCTTGCCTTTTCAGCTTCCCAGTCTGCTGCCTTGATCAGCCCATTTGTCTTTGGTCTCAATGACTACCAGAGGGTCATTCCTCATACCGAACCCAAATCTGTCACCAGGTAGCTTCTTCTTACTAATTCTCATCTATCCAAAAGCCTTAAAAACTACCTAGTTCTTTCCTTTCTAGACAGGGCAGGGTGCTAGGAGCTGGTGACCTATGATATCTCTGAGTGGAAGAGGCCACTGTAAATCTTTCGGACATGATTGATGGGCCACTAAAAAAAGGTCTTTACTATTTTGAAAACTAAGGGAACCTGTCAGTGTGTTTTATGTATGCATTTGGAGCATGTGTGTTAACATAGATTTTTCACAAATAAAAAATGTCAGCGGTGTTTTTCTTTGGGCCTGATCACACATCACTTATCTTGTTTATAGAGTGAACGAGAAACCATCACTTTCTTCGCACAAGAGGACAGTACCTTTCCTGCACAGACTGGCCCAAAAGCCTTCAAAATTCCCTATTCCATCAGACAGAGGATCTGCGCCACGTTTGATACCCCAAATGCCAAAGGCAAGGACTGGCAGATGTTAGCACAGAAGAACAGCATCAATAGGTAATTTGGGGTAACTTTTGAAATGCTTTGATTTTGCAAGCTCTGAAAAATAAAGTGAGTTGAGGCAACCATGTGGGCTTGGGAACTTGGTGTATTCCTCTAGCCTATTTTTATATGGAGTCCAGCTATAGTACCAGCGTATCGCATCTATTGCCCTCTCATCCTGCCTCAGGGTGCACTACCAAAAGTCCCTACTTTGGTTCTGGCCCTGTATCCAGTTTGCTACTTGGGTTACTCAAACAGAGGCCTAGACTGTGCTGTCCTGGTAAATGAACAGAACATAGTTTACACTGGTACATAGCTACAAGGCAGCAAATATCCTGCTGTCCTCCCCTACCCGGTAATGGTAGGCACTGCTTACCCCCTAACAGGGCCATGCTCAGTCTGCAACAATGGGCACCTAGATACAATTGAGAGGGGATTTCAAGACAACTTTTAGACCTGCCACCAAGTGAAGAGAAAGTTACCTTGACACCACCACCCAAATGGAATGCCATAGAGAGCCACCCATGACTTCATGGGTTAGCAGATGATGTCCTGTCCTAGAGCTTCCTGGAATAGAGAAACCCCTAGTAAGCTGCATTACTTAAGAGGAGCAGAGTCAGACTCAGAGCAACATCAGTGGGTGGTGGGAGGCTGGTATGCACTGAATTTGGGTTGACTCATGACTAGACTGCAAAATAAGCTAAGGTTGGATTTTATACATCATTTTTATTTTCTTTGTCTTTGGTACTATTGTTTTGTTTTGATTTTTTTTTCTTTTTAGACAAAGCTTTTTTTTTCTCCCTTGCTTTTTTTTTTTTTTAACATGCTTGTCCCCCGCCCCCCACCCCCATGCTTGGCTTGTTCTCCCTTTTCAGTTTTCCTTCTTTATTTTCACAGACACATGCCTGACTCTTTTGTATCTGAAAGGGGCAAGGGGCTAGGTGTCTGCCAAGGAAAGATAGAATAAGGCTCCCTGCCTCAGAATGGATCCAGAATCCACAAATGAAGGATACAACCGGAAATCAGAGACACTGTTGCCAGAAGAAAATGAATTTACAGAGAATAGACAAACCCAAAGAGAATAGATAGCTTCTTGAAAAGGCAAGGCTAGGACTGAAAATGGAAGCATTAAAAAAAAATATGAATGTACAAGAAATACGTAACTTAGCCCCGCTTCCAAACTTAACAAGTGTAAAAGAGGAGAAATTTCTTGGTTGTCATCCATGAATACCATGACTGTGTCAAGTTCACTTTCTGGTCAATATGGACAACAGGACAAAAAAATAGACCAAGAAAATTAATTTTGTTGAACAATAATGGGTAGGAAAACAAAACAGGTGAGAAGAAGAAAGGAGGGGAGAGAAGAGGAGAGGAGGGGAGAGGAGAGGAGAGGAGAGGAGAGGAGAGGAGGGGAGAGGAGGGGAGGGGAGGGGAGGGGAGGGGAGGGGAGGGGAGGGGAGGGGAGGGGAGGGGAGGGGAGGGGAGGGGAGGGGAGAGGAGCAGAAGGGGACAGGAAAAGAGAGGACCCTTGCTCAGCAGGGACTCATGTCTGCTCCACACCCTTGTTCTGGGCCAATTCCAGCCTGTATAACCCTGTCAGTTACATCTCCAAGCTTTTCTTTCTAGTAATGGGCATCTAGAATAGAAGGTATATATCTTTATTCTAATTGTGAGATGTTATGATTTTCAAAGTAATATTAACCAACAGATAGTTGTTACACAGTCCCCGTTGTATCCTTGTGCACTTCTATTGGTGTATCAGGTGAGCGTGTGGATGTACCCACTTTGTTCTGTCTAACTGTCCATTTACAATATACATAAGAACCTAGGGTATGTGGCTGCAATGTCATGTCTTTCTGACCTCATACTGTAGGGAAATTGCAAACCATGCTGTAGACTACATGTAGTGTCTTTTATGCCCAGACATCAATGAACATCAATTGTCCATGCTTGAGCTAGCTGTCCTCCCAGTGTCCAGGGTCATAAGCCTTGTTGACTTGCTTATTCTCCCCTAATACCTTATTTCCAGGAAGCTCTAACCTCCCTTGATATAAGGAATTCAAGTACCTATTTTGTGGAAATTTTCCAACATAGTGCCCAGAAAGCATTTTCAACAAATGTTAGTTGTCCACCTTGACATTACCACAATGAATATAAAAATTAGAATAGCATGAATGCATATAATCTACTTACCTCTCAAAATCTTATCCAGATAACAGATTCAGTTCAGTGTGCAGTATTTCCTACCTTCCTCTTTGTCCACCAGCTTCCATCTTTAAAATCCTAACTGGGAAGTGAAGAACCTCAACCAGGGTCAGCACAGTTTCTGTAAGTGGCCAGATAAAGACGAAGTGGGCCATATGAGATCTGCTGCCAACAACTCAATAACTGCTTACCTTTCTGTCTCTGTGACCTGTAGCTTCCGGGGAAGGGGGGCATGCCCACCCAAGTAGGCCTGACTGTTCTAGTGAAGTGTGAACAGATAGCGTCCTGCATTTCCTCTCATTCTGTTCTTCCCAGAACCCTGACCTTCAGTAGTCAATCCTCACTGGCTAAAGCTTCCTTATGATTTTGTTGCTCTTGTTAAAACATTGCCAAGAGCTGAGGATTCTCCTTCCGTTCTACCCCTAGCCTCCTTCAAGGTGAAAGAGGCCACTGAGGCTGGGACTGACACAGATGCTGAAATATCTGCAGAAGCAGAGTAGGAAGATTCCTTGGAACCACCTGGTTGACGTCTGTTGGCTCAGCTCAGTCTCATTTTACAGAAATACCCGAATTTCTTTTATATTTTCGTTTAGACTACTGTCCTATTGCTATATAAAGCAATGCCATGACCAAGGCAACTTTTTTTTTTTTTCCACTGGCATCTTTAAATTTTTATTCTCATTAAATACTTGCTGTGGTGAGGGTTTTCGTTTTTTTTTTTTTTTGTGTGTGTGTGTTTTGTTTTATTTTTTTTTATTTTTTATTTATTTATTTATTTTTTAAATATTTTTATTACATATTTTCCTCAATTACGTTTCCAATGCTATCCCAAAAGTCCCCCATAGCGCCCCCCACTTCCCTACCCACCCATTCCCATTCTTTTGGCCCTGGCATTCCCCTATATTGGGGCATATAAAGTTTGCAAGTCCAATGGGCCTCTCTTTCCATTGATGGCTGACTAGGCCATCTTTCGATACATATGCAGCTAGAGACAAGAGCTCCGGGGTTCTGGTTAGTACATCATGTTGTTCCAACAATAGGGTTGCAGATCCCTTTAGCTCCTTGGGTACTTTCTCTAGCTTCTCCATTGGGAGCCCTGTGATACATCCAATAGCTGACTGTGAACATCCACTCCTGTGTTTGCTAGGCCCCAGCATCGTCTCACAAGAGACAGCTATATTTGGGTCCTTTCAGCATAATCTTGCTAGTGTATGCAATGGTGTCAGCGTTTAGAAGTTGATTATGGGATGGATCCCTGGATACGGCAGTCTCTAAATGGTCCATCCTTTCATCACCGCTACGAACTTTGTCTCTGTAACTCCTTCCCTGGGTGTTTTGTTCCCAATTCTAAGAAGGTGCACAGTGTCCACACTTTGGTCTTCATTCTTCTTGAGTTTCATGCGTTTAGCAAATTGTATCTTAAATCTTGGGTATCCTAAGTTTTGGGCTAATATCCACTTATCAGTGAATATATATTGTGTGAGTTCTTTTGTGATTGTGTTACTTCACTCAAGATGATGCCCTCCAGGTCCATCCATTTGGCTAGGAATTTCATAAATTCATTCTTTTTAATAGCTGAGTAGTACTCCATTGTGTAAATGTACCATAATTTCTGTATCCATTCCTCTGTTGAGGGACATCTGGGTTCTTTCCAGCTTCTGGCTATTATAAATAGGGCTGCTATGAACATAGTGGAACATGTGTCCTTTTTACCGGTTGGGACATCTTCTGGATATATGCCCAGGAGAGGTATTGCTGGATCCTCCGGTAGTACTATGTCCAATTTTCTGAGGAACCGCCAGACTGATTTCCAGAGTGGTTGTACAAGCTTGCAATCCCACCAACAATGGAGGAGTGTTCCTCTTTCTCCACATCCTCGCCAGCAACTGCTGTCACCTGAATTTTTGATCTTAGCCATTCTGACTGGTGTGAGGTGGAATCTCAGAGTTGTTTTGATTTGCATTTCCCTGATGATTAAGGATGTTGAACATTTTTTCAGGTGTTTCTCTGCCATTCGGTATTCCTCAGGTGAGAATTCTTTGTTCAGTTCTGAGCCCCATTTTTTAATGGGGTTATTTGACTTTCTGGAGTCCACCTTCTTGAGTTCTTTATATATATTGGATATTAGTCCCTTATCTGATTTAGGATAGGTGAAGATCCTTTCCCAATCTGTTGGTGGTTTTTTTGTCTTATTGATGGTGTCTTTAGCCTTGCAGAAGCTTTGTAGTTTCATGAGGCAACTTTTAAAAGAAAGCATTTAATTGTGACTCGACTATACTTTCAGAGGGTTAGTCCATGAACATCATGGCATGGAGCATGGCAGCAGGTAAGCAGGCATGGTACTAGAACAGGAGCTGAGAGCTCATACCTAATCTGGAAGTTGCAAGCAGAGACCGGGTGTGGGCTTTTGAAATGTCCAACCTAATCCTGAGTGACACACATCCTTCAAAATAGCCACACCCACTTTAACAACACCATATCTTCTAACTCTTCTCAAACAGTTCCACAAAGTGGGGAACAAGCATTCAAACCCATGAGCCTATTGGGGCCCTCCTCAGTGAAGCTACCCACAAGTACCTGAGATGCATATCCTTCTTCATGCAAAGAAACATGCATGATAGAGGTGGAATGGAATCCACCTCCATTTCCTATTATGCAATACCAGATCACTGATTTAGCTCTCATGGTTAGGAATAACGTAGTATAAAATCAGTACATCTGAACTATGGAAAATGTATAATTGTCAAAATGCAGACATCACTGGGTAAGACCACTGCTTCAGAGTCAGAATAGAAAGGTGAACACAGAGGTACAAGGATGCTTTCTCTCACTTTGGTCACATGATGACCTTTTACCTGGCCCTCCCTTTCCTTTCACCTTCCCGAAGCATTGAACCGGTTCTAGTGATAGCCACCAAACACGGAAGAGATTTTGAAGAGAATGGAGGAAAATAATTGCTCTAATTTTTTTTCTTCCAGTCCTGAAATCATTCTTTAACTTTGGAAGCATGAATGTTAAAGTTGCTGAAGAATTATCTATGCCTCTGTCTGTCTCTGTCTCTCTGTCTCTCTCTGTGTCTCTCTCTGTGTCTCTCTCTGTGTCTCTCTGTCTCTCTCTCTCACACACACACACCAGAGAGAGAGAGAGACAGAGAGAGACAGAGAGAGATCTGAACAGTAGCCATGGGGAAAAAAAGAAGTAAATTAAGGCTTACCTCCCTGATTAGAATATGAGACATGTAGGGTGTAGCCACATGGATCACATCAAACACTCTGCAGAGTCCAGTAAAGAATGCTATGGATAACTGTTGCAGCTATCAGTGCTGTGAGCAGGGCTGGCTCTTACTCAGCATCCACACTTGTTACATGAGCAAATGTACAAGGTTGCATGTTTAGCTTGTAACGACAGACAGCTGTAGTACCTACCTATTGCTCAGGCCACATGGCATTAGTGAGTGGTAATAGAGAACATGGCTGAGGATTGACGACATATCTGCTTTCAGTGCTGGAGAGATGGCTCACTGCGCAAGAGCACGGCTGTTCTTGCAGAGAACCTGGGTTCAGTTTCCAGCAACTCCTGTTCCAAGAGATCCAATGCCCTCCTACATGGACACCAGATAGGGATTTGGTGCATAGATACATATACAGGAACATACTCATACACATAACATAAATATTTTAAAAATACCTGCTTCAGCCAGCAATACCCCACCATATCTAAACTGATATTATTTTTGCAATTTTTGATACTTATTTCTAAATTACCATTAAACATATATAGATAAGGCTGACAGCCAAGAAGAAATTCAATAAATTATCCTTGAATAGTTAATATGAACTCTCTCACAGGACACTAACCTTGATCCTTGATCTTCAGATCCTGGAGACATTCTGTCTCTTCAGAAATTGAATGGACACAAACAAGGATCAAGGGATTTTTGAAAAATGAAGAAAACAAGCCACAAACCCAAAGTTGTCTTTTCTTGTATGTCTTAGTGTGTGAAGCCTTTGACTAGATATTCCAGGCCTCGTGATTTCGACATTCAAGAAACTCTTGTGAGACTAAAGCTTTACTGAGTTGCTATGGGAACAGATGCATGTGATATGGCTGGATGAATAGAGGGGAAGTAGCCAAAGTAGAAGAAAATTACATCTTATTAACTGTCTTTCCCAAGGCCTTCCCTAGTAGTAGACTTATTTGAAAATTTGGCAGCAATGTCAGAGAAACGTATTTCTTATTAGCCATCTAGTTCAAACATCAAATATGACTCAGGTGTTGAGTTCATGGGTGGTGCTGTAAAAGTTGAGAAGTAATGAAAGTCCTCCATCACTGTAGCTGATAAATGGCATGGTGACATCTCGTTTTCGTTCCTCCACAGCTTTCAGCAGGACCTTTAATGAGAAGCAATCTTCTTGCATTGAGGTCGTATCTTTTCAGTCCAACTGACTACCCTCTTAATTGGAAGCCACAGTTTAGTAAAATGGCCAGAGGGTGGATGGAAAGGACCCAGGTAGTAGTCATAAGGCAGCCTATTCATCTGGTCAGAAGAACTGCTCAAAATCCTCAAAGGTAGCAAAGTTCCAGAGCAGGCCTTGGAGGTGAAGAAGGGAGGGGATGGAAGATGCACAGAGATGTATCCAGAATGCATACCAAGCAGCAGTTCCTCCCTCGTTCCTGTTTTGAAATGTATTGCTACCGCACCAGATGGAGCTTTCTTGGTTCTGCAGGCTAGAAGCCAGAAAGTACCTCCTTTACCTTTACCAGCTGCCATTTCCAAGTAAAAAGAAATAAAAATCCTTCATGACATCTCGGAGAATTGATGCACAGGGCAATAGCATTTCGTAGGTCCCTGGAGGTGCAATACAATGAAGTTTAAATCAGATTTTCCGGTTCTAGTCTAACGGACTGACTCAGGGTCTGAAATCAGAAAAGCCCGTGAGGACAGAGGGACCCAACGCAGCGGAGTCATGGGTATTTGGGTTTCATTCTGCTGAAGTCAACGACTCATGAAACTGCCTGCTCATATGAAGCAGAAAAGAGACAGCCCTGGGACAGGTTTAGCAGTGAACAAGCTGTATGCAGACTGTAAGTGGCAGGTGTCCATCCTGAAGGAAAAAAACGGTAAAGCAGCTTTTTTTTTTTTTTTTTATGATCTGGTGCTCCCACTGTCAGCGCCAAGGGGTGATGATAAGGGACGGCTTTGAAAAGGGATGGCCCCAGGTTTTATTTATTTCTTTATTTCCAGGCACTAGTAAGTTCATGCTGATCTTTGAAGAAGTAAGTGTCTCCCTTTAAGCACAGTCCTTTGCTGAAAGGATGGACATGGTAGAACCCCACAGCCAGGCAGCCAGCCAGCCAGCCAGAACGATGCCCTTCAGAGGCAGCACCACAAACAGTACTGAAAAAGCTAACAATGTTAGCTCTCCCCTTTCCTAGTTTCCTCTCCCAAAGTCCCCTACACCCTCCTCATGCCCTGCTCCCCAACCCACCCACTCCCACTTCCTGACCCTGGCATTCCCCTGTACTGGGGCATATAATCTTCGCAAGACCAAGGGCCTCTCCTCCCATTGATGACTGACTAGGCCATCTTCTGATACATATGCAACTAGAAACACAAGCTCTGGAGGGTACTGGTTAGTTCATATTGTTGTTCCTCCTATAGGGTTGCAGACCCCTTTAGCACCTTGGGTACTTTCTCTAGCTCATTCACTGGGGGCCCTGTGTTCCATCCAATAGATGACTGTGAGCATCCACTTCTGTATTTGCTAGCTTTATTTATAATAGCCAGAAGCTGGAAAGAACTCAGATGTCCCTCAACAGAGGAATGGATACAGAAAATGTGGTACATTTACACAATGGAATACTATTTAGCTATTAAAAAACAATGAATTTATGAAATTCCTAGGCACATGGATGGATCTGGAGTATGATATCATCCTGAGTGAGATAACCCAATCACAAAAGAACACACATGATAAGTGGATATTAGCCCAGGAACTTAGAATAACCAATATACAATTCACAAAACACATGAAACTCAAGAAGAAGGAAGACCAAAGTTTGGATACATTGTTCCTTCTTAGAATGTGGAACAAAATAACCATGGAAAGAGTTACAGTGTAAAGCTGACATGGAAGGAAGGACTATCCAGAGACTGCCCCACCCAGGGATCCATCCCATAAACAACCATCAAACCCAGACACTATTGCATATGCCAGCAAGATTTTGCTGACAGGACCCTGATATAACTGTCTCTCTTGTGTGGTGAGGCTTTGTTGAAGTTCATACTTAGTCATTTACAAAGTGAGATGTCTTAAGTATTTTAACCCTTCCCTCATTTAAGGTCAGCCTTGAATGCTTTTTCTCTTAATACACTGTAGTCCTACTTTACACATAGGATTCTCAAAAATGTCTCAAGGTGATTGAATTAAAAAAAAAAAAGAAATTGACTTGAAGTTGGATTATTTTTCCCATGGATATATTCCAACTCAAAATAAAGACCAGATCTTGATTTGATGGTCTTTGCCATTGTTTAGTTTCTAAAAGTCAGAAATTGTCATGTGTATTCCAGGAGGAGAGAAACTGGAGCTTTAAAAGTAGACTATAACTAGCTATGTTCTCATTTGGTAGCTCAGAGACTTCTAGGCTTAGGGGCTTCCATACACTATCCAAAGAGTGGAGGTCCGGTCTTGTCTCTCCAGGAGCACCTGACACATTAGGCAGAAAGGAACTGGCAAGGCTGGGGAGAGGGGACGGATGCAGGAAGCTCAAACTAGCATGGCGGATCTGAGCATGTTTTCAGCTGTCCCTATCCTTCGCGTTCTGTTCTCTGGCTTACAGAACTTGTCTCCTGCTCACTCGGAAGTAGGCACAGATGAGACTCCTCTTGCTTTTACCTTGACAGTGGCTTTGCTGCCTCTTGAGTTCCCTGCTAGCCTGAAGTTTGGAGATGGAAACATGATGAGCAGAGCAAATGGTTACGATGAATCTAGCCAATTACTGTTATTCAGTAAAAATGGCTTTTCTCTTGTATTTGCATTTAAAGAACTGTGTGGAGGGTTGCTTTGGGTCGCATAAGAGGCTTTCATTAAATGAGACAATTAGGATGATAGCAGAGATACTAATATTGTTTCGTTAGGACTGTGTTTCAATTCCCTGTTCTATACTGTACGGTAGGATTATGCACTATTCTAGAAACAATGTTTTCTAATTTATTGGACAGCTTGACTTATTTATTTATTTAATTTATTGATAAACTCTTCAGAAAGAAGATATTCTGAAAATAAGCTTTTTAACAACAAAAACAAGGTTGAGCTAGATATGTTTCTTCTTCTTTCTTCTTCTTCTTCTTCTTCTTCTTCTTCTTCTTCTTCTTCTTCTTCTTCTTCTTCTTCTTCTTCTTCTTCTCCTTCTTCTTCTCCTTCCTCTTTTCTCTTCTTCCTCTTCCTCTTCTAGAATGTAAACAAACTTGCACTTGCTGCCTTTGAAGCTATAGATGTAACTGGCTAACAGTATTGGTTGTAAGCCTCAATCCTGAACAATCCTGAGTGAAATTATGGCCCATATGTAGTAGAAGAGTCTAAAATGCTAAGGATATTTGGGTGCAGCTCAAAAACAGACTCCTGCTGTATATTATAACATTGATTGGCACATTTATCATAGGAATATCTGATACCTTTTGAGGGTGGTATATTGGGCCTTCCAACCAACACTGTCAGCCAATTACATCTGTAACCCCAGGGGCAGCAAGTCCCTGTAACACAACCATAAGTGAATAAAGGCAAAGCTTTGTTGTCTGAGGGTTAGAAAAAAAGTTTCAAGGAGGTACACTATGAGCTTGATAGTGCTTTGTTACATTCCCTTGGGCTCAGGTGGCCTCAGATTCCCCATATTCCAGGGCTTCAGTAAACTTAATCTTTGAGGGGTCATTAAGAATGCACACAGAGGTAAACTACTCTCTAAGGTATTTGCATTTTAATACTGTGGGGACTGCTCAAAACACCTGGAAGTTTTTACTATACTCTTTCTAACCAGGGTCTCTTCAGTAGAACTAACCATGAGCTATACTAATTATGATGGCCCTATCTGGTGGAATTTTATTATAGTCTCTTAAACTCTCCCCTGCCCTCAAATTATATACCTTAAATGTCTCCATAAGTATTTCCAAAATCTCTGAATCTAATCTGAATTCCATTCTCCATCTAACACAGTTATAAGTAGGAAGGTGTATTTTGAAAATTAAGTGGGGGTACTTGTGTCTCTAGCTGCATATGTATCAGAAGATGGCCTAGTCGGCCATCATTGGAAAGAGAGACTCCTTGGTCTTGCAAACTTTATATGCCCCAGTACAGGGGAATGCCAGGACCTAGAAGTGGGAGTGGGTGGGTAGGGGAGCAGGGTTGGGGGAGGATATAGGGGACTTTTGGAATAGCATTTGAAATGCAAATGAAGAAAATACCTAATAAAAAATTGGAAAAAGTTAAAAAGAAAAAGAAAATTAAGTGGATTACATGTTTTAGTGTGGCTTTATCAGTTTGCCCATGCCAAACATGATATATTAGTCAGGGCGTCTTGGACCTGCCTTCCACAGAAAGCCCCAGATTATGTACATGGCCAGCTCATGGGGAAGTTTAAAAGGTGAAATTAATCACAGAAGTAAAACAAAAAGGAACTGGGGTATATAGAAAACTCAAATGTTCAACAATACACAGTTAATTAAATTTCATAAACCATCACCACCACATAAATGTGTGTGTGTGTGTGTGTGTGTGTGTGTGTGTGTGTGTTTCATCATCTTAGTGTGACCCATAATTTCTACTATTGTAGTGATTGATCGTGAAGAGCATCCAAGAGAGGACCAAGCCATTTGTGTCTAGAGCTCTGGGAAAATAACTTGAACTGAAAACCTAGAAGATTCTAAAATTAACCTCATAGTGCAGTGGTTAGACCTTTCTGCATGGCAAATGACATCTGTCAGGCACACCAAAAATAGTCTTAATTATCTAAATTACTTTAGTTGGTCAAATTTTGTAAAAGCTATAAAGTTTAGTGAAGAGCTTAACAATCTGAGGGCTCTAAAATGAGCATAATAAAAATGTTCCTGTAGAGAAAGAAAATGTTTTTTTTTTTCAGCATACTTCTGAATATTTGGAATTTTTGGTTTGGGGTGATGTTTAGGCTTTATTTCAGAGAGAATAAGGGATGGGGTGGAGAGAGAAAGAGAGAGAGAGAGAATAAGAGGAAGGGGGGGGGACAAAGAGAGACAGGGTGAGGGAACCAGTGACTCTCTTGGGAAACTGCTTAAAATCAACATGAAGTCTATGTTTTACTAGTAACGTTTGCTAAATTTGAGCTTTTACCACCTGGTATCCAAATGCATCAGAGTTACTGTGAGGAAAAATGGGACTCATATATTAGAATCTGAATAATTTCAAAAGTGTGGTATAAAAAAAGTCAGTTGTATATATGGCCTAACACTTTAAAAAAATCACATTTCATTTGCATATATGCACTCCATAAAACTGCATCACTATCTTTTAAGGACAGCCTGTTGGAATAAGAGTTTAGTTTAGGTTTTCCCAGGTTGTTTTTTTCTACTATACATAGGGAAACACAGTTTTTTCAAATGTCTTGGGTAATAGCAAGGCAAATCAAATGATTAAGACTAATATGATCTTATAGCTACTAAAATAAATGGAAACTTGGAATGTACATGTATTATTCTGAGTGTGTTTGTGTAAATTCAAATAAAAGTCTAAAAGTTACTTCTAGAAGCTCATTTCACTTGCTCCAGTATGTTCAGAGATCTGTGCCAATTGAGAGATTTATTTTTGCCTCCTTTAGACATGCAGCTTCTTTAGCCCTGGGTACCTATTGCACAGATCAGTACTTTCCCAGGGCTTCCCAGAGCCGTACAGCTGGCACTGTCTAGTCTGGAGTGCTTTTTCTGGATTATGTATACAGAACTCCTACCCGATGTGGGTTCCTGGATATTTTTAAGACTGATTGGGACCAAGATTCCCCACTTGAAAACCATATGCTTGATGATTTTCACTATTATGTATTACAGCTTTCATCTTGTAGTGTCCAGGATCCCTAAATATGTTATTCGTTAAATGTCTTAGAGTCCTGCAGTCAGATCACCTATGTTGGGGCTCAGCAACAGTGGACATCTAGATTGTTTTTTTTCAAAGGAAAGAAAAAGCAGGAAATTCAGTCTTAATTTCTTCAAATTAGCTCTCTACTGTAGACATCTCGCTAAGTCATGAGAGTACTGGACAAAGACAGCACAATGGTCACAGGGAAAATCTGGCTAAAAAAAAAAATTGTATCATTTATAAATGTATCAAGGGTGGGGGGAAACAGAGAGAGTAGTTTTGTAAGAAAGGTAGAAAGAACATGACAATCAAATTTCAGCTTTACTCCATAATGGTTTCCTAGGACACAGCCATCATTCACATGAATGTTATCTGTCGCTGCTTTTGTGGTACCGCGGTAGCGTGCAGCAACTGCAGAGAGCCAGGCCATCTGAGATCCACAAAGCCAGAACTATTTATTGTCTGGCCTCAGTACGTTGGTCAACCTCTGAAGTGGGGCATTTGGATCATTATGATCCCAGTCACAGGACAAAAGCCCATTGACGTTTAATACAAACATCAAAACAGCAGCAGCCCTGAGTAAAATCAGAGTGGTGGTATTACTCTTTTGGTTATAGATAATATTTTGTTTGTGGGAAGAGAAGTCCTGTAGATCCATCCATGGATCCCACTTTGTGATCGTACGTTGGAAATACTGGTAGAAAGTGCTGCTCTCTTCAAAACAGAAAGTGTTCTGCAAACAGTTTCTTCCCAAAACACTAAAATTTCATTGGGAATGACATTTCTGTCCTAACTTTAAAAGTCCCCATGACAAACACTGACCTTTAATCCTTTGTGCTGTCTTAGTCCTCATCATAGCAAAGTTATTGTCCAAAAGGTTAGGGTTCATTTTTTTTTCTTTCACTGAAGATGCTATATCATCTGGAAAAGACATGTAAGAATCAATTACTCAGTTAATGTCAGCTAATGGATGTTGAATAAATGCCTGTCACAGTATTATGATAAATGCTATGGAAGATTTGGCCAATGATTAAATATGATCTCTAGCTTTCAGAGTTTTGTAGTCAAGAATGAAGACAGAGTAGGGTGATAGATGAAGGGGAAGTTGTGTGTGTGTGTGTGTGTGTGTTTGTGTAATCTCCATAGTTTCATTGAGGTCATACTATGATAGGCATGAACACAGGATTTCTTATGACTTGAAAATAGAATGTAGCAATACAGTATGTGTTCAAGATTTTGGCGACAGAGTTCCAAGTCCTTTACTGTCCTAACATGCTAATATATAAGTGAAGTCTGTCCCCTAGAGTAGAAAGAAAAAGCTGGTGAGTTCATCAAAGGAAGAAACAACAAAGAGGAAGGGTAACAAACTAACATCCTAGGGTAAAGAATCAGAAAAAGGATCATAAATACCAGTTCTTACAGTTAGTCACTTGGAGATATTGAAGTGAGAATTTCTCATCCACTAAAGTTGACGTAGTAGATAGATATATAATTACACCCACACCTAAGGCAATAATAAATCCTATTAACAATTTAATTAGCCAAGAACATGGGAAGTAGACATTTAGCACCAAAGGAGGAGTGGTCAGAAATTGAAGACAAAACCTTGGCAGTTATTATATTTGTCCAGGACATGGAGAGGAAAATATTTGAAAAACCAAGGAATGAATTTACTTCATATAAACTAGTGCAAAAGAATATTTCATGAGACCAGTGAGCAGGGAAACATACATATGTGTTCACACGTGTAGCTTAAGAAAGGGAAAAACCATGGGAAGATCCAACAGAAGAAAGCAGTAGACTAGGTCTCACATATGGCTGTATTATATAGCACTGGGATACAAACCAGACAGCTTCAGGCCTGTCGCTGTGTAACTTTCCACCACTATCTTACTGCTGCCCTTTAAAGATCATTTTAGGGGCTGGTGAGATGGCTTAGCAGTTAATGGCACGTAATGCTGCGCAGATGACCTGGGTTTGGTTCCCAGCACCCACATGGCAGCTTTCAGCTGCCTGTAACTACAATTCCAGGAGAGCCCAACACTCTCTTTGTCTCATTAGGGTACCTGCATGCATGTGGTCAACTTGAACGTAAACAAGCCCAAACATATACATATAAATAAATAAACCCTTAAACTTAATTCTGACTTCTTTACAGAGATCATTTGTCTTATCATGCCTATTTATTTCTCCTTTTTTTTGTTTCCCCTAGGAATTTATCATATTTCGCTACCCAAAGCAGCCCTTCCGCTGTCATTTTGAACCTCTGGGAAGCTCGCCATCAACAGGATGGGGATCTCGACTCACTCGCCTGTGCCCTTGAGGAGATTGGGAGGACACACACAAAACTATCCAACATCACAGAGGCACAGATTGATGATGCTGACTTCAACTACAGCAGGCAAAATGGACTCTAGTCTGTTACTTCTCCGGAGGCAGCACTAGTGATGGCCTGCTTCAGAGCAGTGGCTTCAAGTGGGGAAGACAGGGCAGATTTCTGCCCTGGGGGAATTTAGAGGGGAACTCAGCCTTTATTGAGAGTCAGTGAGAAATCCTGAATGAAGAAGAGGAATTTGATGTAGGTAAAAACATGTTAACGGTGGGGGGAAAAGAGAATCCCGCTATTTCCTCTGAATCCACACATGGGTAGACATTGGATATGCTCCTCAAATTTGGACTGCAAAGGATAAAAAGTGAAGGTATCTGTAGATACAAGTAGTTTTGAAAACCAGACACACAACAATAAAGCCGGGAAGGGAGAGATTTAAGTGCATGCTTGGAAACAGGTTTTTAATGACTTGCCCCACGGGCCAGATGATCCTGAGACCAGATTTTCAGATTCCAACCAACTGGCATCCCAGAGGTTGGAAATCATAATAAGACTAGCTATCAGAAGTGAAAGCAGATTGCCAACTTATTAGTATGATGTCATCAATGTCAGGGAGGGCATTTAGAATTTAGAATCTGAGTACATAACACCAGCACTTATTATATGAGTCATTTAACAGAGACAAGATCAAGAAGGGAGATAGACATCAAACTAGTTCTTGGTACCTCACCTTCATCCCCCACCCACCCACCCCCGAGACAAAACTCATTTCTCTCCTATCCTGAAAGATTGCAGTATGGAGACAGTAGAGAACATAATTATTCATTTCAATACTGAAACATACTTCCTTTAACTCAACAGAGCAGGACAAACAATCTCTGTTCCCAGCCAAGCAAGCCACTCTAATGTCAGAGTGCTGTTATAATATGACTTTTTCCATGGAGTGTTGATAAGAGAGGCTATACCAGGTCCAGGAAAATATATAGACTACAGATGTCCCAGGCTTTGAGTAAGCGCTGATTTTAGGAGATGGGTAAATAACCCAAGTTCTCCAACATTTTTCACATAAGAAATGTGTTTTGCTGTGTTTTTTGATCCAGATTCTGGAAATCTTCTAAACTTTTGTACTATGCTGTCATAGTATGTTTCAATAGGGCTTTAGGACCTCCTGCCATCGTCTCTCGGAAACTTACCTGATAGCCTTTCTGAGTAACACCTGAGTGAGTGAGTGAGTGAGTGAGTGAGTGAGTGAGTGAGTGAGTGAGTGAGTGAATAAATGCCTCCAAGGAAGAGAACCCTACCACACTTTCCTAGGAACCATACGCATCATTCAGAGAGACTTCTGTGCTCTGACTGCCTAGCCACACCATGTGTACTTTCTCCTTAATAGTATTAACTCATAGCTTTCATTTTAAGTTACACACACACACACACACACACACACACATACACACACACACACACACTCCAATAGTATTTTAGAGAATTGAAATCTGTAGATTATTCACAAGCTTCATCTTATACTTTATGACACTTTTATATTTGAATACATCATTTTGACCAATACCCTGAGAGACTGAAGATGAACAAATATACTCTTCTTCCGGAGGAAGTTTTCAGTAACTGCCCACAAGGAGGACAACCCAAGCCAACCACCTACATTAACTTCCAGGCAGCTAGTTAGCTTTTTTTTTTTTTTTTAGGATGATTACGTTTGAAAAAGCATGGTCAGAAATAGGACAAAAGAGAATCCTTGGGAATGAGGACATGACATGCTATTGTTTTTATAGGTCCTTTGTGTGAAAACAAATATTTGCAATCTCTTCCCAAGTGGAAATACCTAAAGACAGGTTGAAGTTATAACCCCGTGGAACAGACATTGAAGAACTCTTGAATGTGTTAGCTATTTTATCTAACGAGCATGTGATATATCAGGTCCTCCATATCACATAAAAGGCTTTGCTGTGTGCAAATCAAAAGAACCCGGGTTGCTTTGCTCAGGAATGAAAGGCTTACTCTATTGAACAAATGATTCATCTTCGAACTGACAGACTTAGTCAGAATGCCATGTCTGGATCAGGAGAACACCATTTTTCCTTAGTAGTCTCAACTTATTTATTCATCCTTGTGAAGAAGAAAGAGAAAAGGCATATAGAACTTCTTGGCATCACTGATAGAGTTTTTGGGAGAAGAGATGTAAATAGTTGACGAGCTACAAACCAGATAGATGATGAACAGTAGGGTCGGGCGCAGGCAGAATCAGCATCACTTGTTAGGTAACAAACCATTTGCAACACACTCTAGAGAGATCCTATATTTACATCTATTTGGAAGATTTTTGTTTTAAATTTCCTACCCTGTCCACTTCTCTTCTTTCCCTTCCAATTGGCCTTATAATTGTTTATATGTTGTGTGAACCTACACACGTTCTTTGTAGATTTTTAACAGCTTTTTTATAATATTATAAACAGATAAAACATTGTAATTGTCCTGGCATCTGTGTAGGTTATTTTAAGGTGAGGTAGCAGGAACAGCATAAAGGTTGATCCCATGTGTCTGCAGTTGTCCCCATTAGATTCAGGTTTTGTGTTCAGTTTGTTTGATTTTTTTTTTTTTGGCTTGTGTTTATAAGTGCACTTGATCATAATATCACATGAGGTAATAAAGGAGGCGTCAACAGGAGTCACCTCACATCCCAGACCATGGTTCAGTGAGGTTCACATTGACTTTTTATGTTTCCTTCTTTATATCTATCTTATTTCTGCTAGGATGCTACACAGGATTTTAAAATAAATATGTCACATTCTGTGGTCTTTGAAGGCCAGGGTTGTGGTATAATATTTTACAATGAAATTTCAAACAGAACCCTGGTCTGTGAGATTTACAGACCAAGGGATTGTGAGTGTCCAGGGAGGGTCTGCAGGTCTCAAGTCTTAGCTCACACTTGAACATGCATTGACTCACTGTGACCTCAAGCTTTTGCATGACTTTCACCTGTCACAGCTCAAATGGCCATCTTGGAAGAGGTTTCCACATTACTCTGGGCGCTAAATTCGGAAGTGTCACTGTCCTGCTGCAAGATAAAACAAAAATTAAAAGTGTCCTTAAATACTTAAATACATAAAATTTTACAAAAATAATCCTACTCAATGCCAAATTTCTCAGTGCTTGGAGACATTAAATCTATACTTTAAATATGAGTTTAAATTTTTGCCACCAAAATGGTGATATCCACAGGCTTGCTAGACTACAGCATCATTACGTTAATTTACGGTCTCTACCACTCCACATACACAGTCTTAGTAGTTTACATTTACATTCTTTAATCCAAAAGGGAACTTGTTCTGTGGTTTTAAATGCTACCTTCGTTCACCAGTGCGGGCGGACTCATAAAACTCAGATGTACTTCCACAAAATTTTATTGGCCTTTTTGTAAGGGATGAAGGGAATTGATATAGCTTCCTTTAAAGAGAGGAACTTTTCTCTTATTTTTATCTCCAACTGCTCTGGTCCTGGTATTTTTTTTTCTTCTTTCTCTTCTTTCATTTGGCTATGAGAAGGACTATTAAGTCCAATCACACAGGGTTCTCTTTGGAGTAAATATCTGGATTTATTACAGTGATTTTGTTTCCTGGACAAAACAAAACAAACAAACAAAACAAACAAACAAACAAAAAACCCTCTAAATATCAAACATGAGAAGCAGAGCTAGAAAATTAAAATGGCGTGAATGGCTTTATACATTTTGACCGAATTTACCTGTGACTTTCAGAATGTTAACAACATCTTTGGATATGTTTCTGTTTTAGTTTTTTCCTTTCAGATACTTTCAGTTTCTTGGTCTGCCTGGCCTCTGTAAATGTGTTGAATGATAGAGCTATCAGGCATGCTAAGGCAACACTCTCTGAGGTCTTTATTCCAGCAGAAATGAGGAAGGAGCTGAAAAGCGTGCCTCTCTGGCCTACTGCGCGGCCCATTTTCATTCTATTGCTCATGAAGCATTGCAGAACCTGAACACTTAGTAACTCCCAAAGCCTGGACTACAGGTGACAGTCATAGCACCTGCGAGAACAAAAGCGTGGGCTTACCGATGGTGACCACATTTTATTAGCCCTTTGGTGTTCATTGTCATAGCGCTGTATTTGAACATTGATGCTTTTGGCCAAGACTTGAATGGCCACCGTTTCAATAGTTGCCACTGTTTTTGTCCGCATAGAGTTTTCCTGAACTACAACAAGCAAAACTGTATTTTGTCAAATGTCACAAGAGTGAAACTGTTACTAATCTTAGACGTGTTGCATATTTTGTGTTTCTTTTCCAAACTCTTTCACTAGCTGCGGTGACAAAGCTGTTTGGCTGTATTGACAGCATGTGGTGTCTTTTCCAGAAGCAACTCTAGGAGAGCCAGTGTCTACTGTGGACTCCTCACATCCCCATTACAGGGTCACCAACAAAACTGAAATGGCAATTTGTCTGCTGTAATTTTTTTTTTCTTCCTGAGAATCAAAGGGGATGGCGCCAGGCCTGGCTATTAGTCACTAGTGTGTAGTACTGTGATCAGAAGTAGGAAGTTTATCGCGCATAGAATAATTGTGGTTTTTGAAGCAGCTTCTCATTGCTTTTATTTTTTCCTTTTGCTGTGAAGATCATGGATGTGGGGTGTCCTCACAAAGTGGGCCTAAGACAGTAACATTGCAACTTCATGTCTTCGAACTTACCATGTATCTGAACCCAAAGATTTAAAAAAAAAAAAATTCAGGAAGCATCCTCGATAGGCCTAAGCTGAAATTCTCCCTGCCCCTTACCAGTATTAACGTCAGCAGGAGTTATATCTTTTTTCCACAAAGTTCCACCATTTAATTCTATTATATATCAGAGAACCTGCTAATGACTTTCGTTTTGGGAATAGAAATATGTGTCAAATACTTTCACTAAAGGCACGGGTATAATGAATATGCCCCTTTGTTTCAAATTTATCTGACTCATTTAAAAAAAAAAAAAAAGAAGAAGAAGAAAGAAAAGAAAAGAAATGATTCAGACCGAAATTCCAGAATTGGGAAAGTTGTACAATAACCTTAAAATCGGATACATTTCTAGTCAGTAATGAACCAACTAGAGTTCTGATGAATGCATGATATTTAAAGGGAATAAGCCAAATGTCATGCCACAACACAAAACACAAGCATTGTGTTTCCCAAAACACAAGCATTCTGCACAAATGTGGAGACAGTAATTCTAATGTTCCTTTGTTGCCAAGCATGGGGAGTGGGAAGATGGAGAATCACCAGGATACACCCACCAGGGCTTCCTGGGAGAAACGCTGAGAACAAAAGCCCCCCCACAAGGGCCTCTCCTAGATGCTTTCTGCTCCCATAGAAAACTTCTCAATAACAGGGAAATACCCAAGTGTCAAAATTCCAGTATTAGGAAAAAGGCTGTCTCCTTCTCTACACCACATGAAGAACAAAATTTCTGTTCTTCGTAACCAGGTCTGATTGGTACACACACTCCAATAAATCATGACCTAGAAGCATTGTCAGCATGGACAGGTAGAGAAATGCTGACTCATTTTCCCTAGCCCAAACTTGGAAATATGGGTGATATATTTCCCTCCTCCTATAAAGGAGAGTTTCAGACCTATTTCATTTTGTTCTGTTTATTTTGGGAAGGTACATGGGGGTGTTCTTTCAAATGATTCATTTAGTTTTTTCAAAACCCATACCACTCTCAATGTTCATTTGATGTGTTCAAAGCCAAAAAAAAATATGAAATAACATTTTAAGCAGAGCTGAACACTAACTCGGACATGAAGCTGAAGGAGTGAGCAAGCCACAGGAGAGGGTCTAAGCGAAGCATGGCCTTGGCTTCATACCACACTTTTTGTGCCTTGTATTATCAGTGTAAATTCTGAATGTTGTACAGTAAATTCTTGGATGGACTCCTTAGCAAGGATGCACCGGCTTCTTTTTTCAGCACATGTACATATCTATAAATATATATACATATATATTTGGTAATGCCAAACAGCTATGTTATATTGTACTGAACAAAATGGCCCGTTTGGATGTTTTATGTAGAGTTTGCAAAAAAACCAAAATGGATGGTTATTGACTTTTCGAGATAAATGTACAGGCATAAATTACTGCTTACCAGTTATTTATGAATAAAGAGTCTTTTCTTGACATTTTAGGATATGATCCATGAGTGGGAATTTGAAATCTCAGTGAGGACTCTGTTCTATCATATTCTGGCAGGCCTTAGGCTATTCTCCTGAGGACAGCTTTCAAATTCTTTAAATGTAATGAAACTCACTTCTTTCTTTGGTGTCAGTAAAACACTGTGGGATGTTAAAAACAAATACTTTTTTTTTCGAGGAATTCCAGGCCACCTAAATACATACTTGCACACATATGTCTATGTATACACACCCCTTTCTTAGGGATACAGCTTAGGGTTTTCTTGCTGAGAAAAGACACCATGACCACAGCAACTCTTATAAAGGAAAAGATTTCATTGAAGTTAGCTTACAGTTTCAGAGGTTTAGTCCATTATCATCGTGGTGGGAATTATGGTGGCAAACAGGAAGACATAGTGCTACAGAAGGAGTTGAGAGTTCTACATCTTGATCCACAGGCAACAGAGATTAACATACTGGTGAGACTTGAGCTTATAAGACATCAAAGTCTGCTCCCCTCGACCCCCAGCCCAGTGACATACTTCCTCCAACAAACTACTAAGGCCATACCTCCTAACAATCCCTATGGTCCAAGCGTTTATACATTTGAGTCTATGGAGGCCATTTATATTCAAACCACCACAGGTACTCCATGGGAATCATAGTCTTTTTTAAGAATATAGGTTTAGACATTCCAAGGAAATCGCACCCTTACCATAATTAAAAATCCTTTTTCAGTCCCCTCAAATATGTTACTTTTATATAGCAGAGAACACGCTCTGTAGGCTGGAAAGATGTCTCTATGATTATGCGTACTTGAGGATGTTCCAGAGGACCTAAGTTCTGTTTTCAACATCCATGACAATTAAATCACAACCGCCTATAACTCCAGCTCTAGGGGATGTGTAACTCACTGTTCTGCCCTCCAAGGGTACCCACATACAGGTTATATACAGACAACTGTGGATATATACACGTAATTAAAAAAAAAAAACCTTGAAAAAGATAGTCTCTGCCTTGCCATAGAAAAACAGGCATTACATAGAATATTTATGAAAAGATAACAGGAAAATATGTATAATGTTAGGCATTCCAACCACATTTGACTGATTGATTTTCTTTTAATGGTATTTAAAATATGAAAATTACCAAGGCACTTAATAATGAAAATTAAGAGGGTTGAACTAAGCTGAAATAATATGGTCTACTCAAAAATATTTTCTAACTTATTTAAAGTAATTTGTGACGATAAAACAAAAATTAAACCAGTAGTTTCCCCAAAGCTATTCACACACACACACACACACACACACATGCCAGTAAAAAATAACAAAAATATTGTTTTCATGGGAGTATAATAGGTTTGGTTGTCATACTAGTTTCATTTGTGACGCTGGAAAATACAAAGAGGCACCATTCTCTTCCACACAACCTGATGCACAGGTTACCGTGGTGTGTGCAGTGAAATCTTGGCAATGGAAACATATGCCTAAACATTTTGGACCATGTAATTCTCCCTCCTCCACCATCTGATGGAACTGGTGGGTGGGCATAGGGTAGGTTTTTCACACTATGTCTGTAAGTTGCTCCAAAGGTTCTCTCTGACTATTGTGAGACTTGGATAGAGATTGGAAGCTGATTTAAAGCGTCTAAGCTACAGGAAAAAAAAAAAAGAGGAGGTGGTTTCACCTAACTTTTTAAAGTGGGGAAATTAGTGCTAAAAGGGTAAAACCAAGCCAAATTTTCAGACTTTTTTTTTTCTGCATAGTTAAAACAAATGAATCTAATATGAGTTGGCCAAAACAAATTTTAACTAGAGGACTGGTACAAGTAGCATGGAGATCCAGATAAGATGAATCCAGATAAGGTTAAAGTTATAATTAATTAAAAATTAATTACAACATTTGCATACAAATTTCCAGGCAGCAGGCAGGTGTGTACGCACATACTTCTAATCTTAGCTCTTGGAAAACTGAAGCATGACGATTGCCCACTACTTCAGAGCCAACTTGGAGTTTGTGTCAAAGCAATGTGTGTGTGTGTGTGTGTGTGTGTGTGTGTGTGTGTGTGTGTACACATGTGTATGTGGAGCGGTTCCCTTCCTGAATGGGCTGTTAGTGTGGGCTTTTCCTGTACAGCCAATATGGTGAAGATTTGATTATGATGGAAGCTTACTCATTCACTCAAAAAAATATCCTTAGTACTTTCAGCATGTAGCATTTGATAATAGGCATCGTATGTAATGTTTCTGTTTCGTTTAGAGGAGAGTTATTATAGAATTTTTCATTCTTCACAGTTTGATAAGTGAACAAAAAGAAATGGGTAAAACCCCTAGTCCTACATGCGACTTCCAAAAATAAATAAAGTTCATCTCCATCTTACATGAGAAACACTTTGAAGAATAGTTCTTGGAAAGAGTCTAACACCAGACTGGTTTGGATGGTAATTGAGCCTGCCATTCTCTGGATGTGTGACCTTGGCCATTGAGTCTGCTATTCTCTGGATCCATGGCATTTGCCAAGAAATTCTTTACTTTTAAGAAGGGATAATTCTGTTGAGTTCAATGAGCACAAAGAAAATGATCGGTGCTGACAATGAGGACTGTGTTAATGGTTTGGTTGGCCTTGCAAGCATGAGAACCTGAGTGCAGTTTCCAGGACCCGCCCAAAAAAAGGTGTAATAGTAATTATCCCAGCTGATGACTGAGGAACCACACCCAAGGTCCTCTGGCCTACACACACACACACACACATTTGCACATACCCACTTACACACATGTACCTGGGAAAATACACATGGGAATCTAGCCAGCTGTCCTCATCTAGTTCTGACTGTGGAAAAACATTATGTGACCATTGAATGGCTTTAGAGAGGCCACTAGTGAGACAAATACATATTTAAATCATATATATCATTAAAACAACATTTAAAATATAGGATTCTGGCATGCAATCAGTGCTCTGACAAGAAGCTGAATGCTTCCTGGTTTTCAGATAACCAAAGGTCCCAAAAATTGGATGTGTGCATAAACTGGATGATGAAGATCTGGCTGAGCACATCATCTGCCAGACTTTTCCATTATAATCAGGGCATCCACAAATGATGCCCTTGAAGGATACTGAGTGATTGTGACTCAAAGTCCATTGACTCACTGACTCTCAAGTCAAGAGATTACATAGCATCAAA
The DNA here is from genome assembly GCF_978045245.1 of Mus caroli. NCBI lineage: Eukaryota > Metazoa > Chordata > Mammalia > Rodentia > Muridae > Mus > Mus caroli. The sequence goes on from NW_028227265.1 coordinate 101,460,171, forward strand.
TAGCATATACCACAAAATTGGTAAGCACAGAATATTGAGGAAGAGAAACACTGTATGTTACATGTACAAAGGTTACAGAAATGACATAAGTTACCACTGAACTAAGATTTAGATACTATTTATTATTAATGCTTTGTGTATAACATTGTATAACAAATTTCATTATTTGTGGCTGGAAATAGCCACCATTTATTATTATTATTATTATTATTATTATTATTAATACATTTTGGAGCTTCATAATCTGAGCCAAGCTCACCAAGTCTTTTGAAACTCAGGTATTTCTCAGTGGCCTCACAAAATCAGCACACACACACACACACACACACACACACATACACATTTAGGAAAATAGAATCCACTCCTTGATATGAAAGGTTACAAAATCAAATCACAACTAGTATAAAAGTTACAGGAAGTGTTGGAGAATTTGTATCATGGTTTTCATTTATCTGTCAGAATTTGTCAGACAAAACAAAGATGGAAAAGCACCCCCAAAAAACATCATTCATAAACGTATTAATGAGAATTTCATTCATAAGAGACTACCATGATGTTTGTGCTTTTAATTAGTATAGCCTATGATGTTTCTTAGATTAGCATGTCCCAGACTTCATGGTTTTGTTAACAGGAGGTGATTCTGTGCTTTGCTATGTTGGGAAAAGCTAATTTACAGAGGTCTTTTCAGGATGAGTCTTCCTCTCAGAGTACAATCAGTGGTTGTGTAAGTGCCTTCCACATGCTTGGCCTTTCCCATGGATTTATTACTTTAACCCTCTTGTGATCACATGAAGCCACCATCATTACTAGAACTAGTTTACAAATAGGGAAACTAAGAAAAATGAAGTTATGTTAATATACCATGCAATCACTCAGCAAAGGCTACTAACCTTTTTTGAATATTTATCAGCTTCTTAGCACATTAAGTAACAGCTCAAAATTCAATTCAGAGATTTCAGTGTTTGCTAAAGAGATACAAAAGAGAAACTACATCTTTCACTCTGAATTATTTAATTGAAGATAATCCAGATTCCTTTCAGTATTTTGTTTCCTTATCTAGTTACCCATTTTCTTGCAAATCACTGAACTTCATACATCTGAACATTTAAGTCAATACCAACAGGGTTAGCATTTTGCTTCTTGCCTGTGAATGTTTGATTGCATTTCCCTATGACTCATTAGAATTTATCCTTAGAACTGACAAGGGGTTATCAATACTTTGCTAAACCTCACAATGACTACTTTAAAACCAAAAGGCTGGAGGCATCTTTAGAAACAATTAAATAACTTGTCAAATGATCCTGCTCTCAATAAGCTTGGAGCCAAACCCAGTGTGTCCCTTCCTTCCCGAGAATGGTAGAAATCCAGCCATAAATACAATGCCACCCAGTGTTGTGTCCGGCCAGCAGATCACAACCTGGGTTCTAGCCTGGAAAGGCATTTTGGAAACCTGGAAGAGAAGAGGGGCTAGGCGGCGAGAGAAAGAAATGCAGCTAAGACAGGCATTCTGATCAAAGCTCAATTTTACTTGTTCAGACACTCAGTTATAAAAGAAGGGGGAGGGAACCCGATTTCCACCAAACAATCTCGGGATCAAGTAACAGGGTGGGCACATGTGTGGCTCCAAGTGGCAAAGCGGCACGGTCCAGCAGTAGGCGTGGCAGAACGAATGAGCAGGAAACTCCACCCCTGAACCAACAGGTTCCAGGCTGGGGGTGGGGAGGCTATAACCCAGGAAAATGAGATACTCTGCTCTGGTCTTCGGTCTCAGAGAAATAATTTATACTCTGAGACATGGCTTCCCCATCTTCAAAATCAGCATCATCAATATCCCTGAACAAGAATTGAGTTAGAAAGAGCATTTTTGTTTCTAGTAAGGGCAATTTTCATTTATAGTAAAATGGAAATATCACATTGACTATTGATGCATAAATAAGTCAGAATTTAGTTATTTTTACCAGCTGGTGAGAAATTCCCACTCAAACTTCCAAGTGATGGCCACATGCCCCTTCACTCCTTCTATCCCAGAGTTAAATGATTTTGCTAAAATATGCGGGACCAGAGGACCATTTCTTCTCCTAACATCAATAACCTAAAATTCCAAACACTTTAGTCAAGATTATCAATGTGTGTATGTCCTTGGCAAGTTTATAAGTAAAAGGATACAAAAACACCAAGTGAGCCATCTATTTACCGCCAATGCAAAGTATGCAAGCTTTTGTGTATATTTTCAGCTCTAATGGCCCTCTGCAGTTATTTCCTCCTAATGTCCTTTAAAATCTAGGCAAACAAGGAAACTCATTTCACCATTTAATTGTACCTTCTGTTTTCTTACTTCTTTGCTCAGCCTGTGAGCTTATTTTAAAATAATATTTATTATGTACACAATAAATATGAAAGGGTACACTGTAGTAGGCCATGGGAATACAGCAGTTTACTGAACATCCCTGCCTCACAGGTATTTCATGTTTCTGTAAAAGGAGAAAATAAAGAATAAGAGAAATACCAGAAAAGAGAAATAGGCTGAGAGGAAGAATAGGGCTTCCAGGGTGTAGCACCGATGATATGTTAAGACAGGAATATCAGGCAAGATCTAACTAGGTAGCTTTTGACTAAGTAGATAAAAAAGATATCTTAGGGTTTCATTGCTGTGAAGAGATACCATAACAGAGGCAACTCTTTAAAGGACAACATTTAATTGAGGCTGGCTTACAGCTTCAGAGGTTCAGTCAATTATCATCCTGGTGGGATTATGGCAGTGTGCAAGCAGACATGATGCTGATGGAGCCGAGAGTTCTACATCTTGAACCAAAGGCAACCAGGAGGAGACTGTCTTCTGCAGGCATCTGGGGAGAGGGTCTGAAAGACTACACTGGGTGGAGCTTGAGCACTAGGAGACTTCAAAGCCCACCTACTCCATGACAAAAGGCCATACCTACTGCAAACATACCACACTTTCTAATAGTGCCACATCCCATGGGTCAAACATTCAAACACATGAGGCTATGGGGGTCAAAACTCTTCAAATCTCTATGCAAGATAAGAAAGAGATTGTAAGAAGATGACATAGAGCAGAGGAAAGAGTCTCTCCAAGGCCATGAGGTGGCCATTCTACGATGGACAAACCCAAGGAATAGTAGTGAAATTAATGCAGATGGAGTGAGAAGATAGACTGAGAATAGAAGATAGGCTTGGACAAGAACAGGCGGACAGACCATGTGTGCTTGCATATACTTGGGACTTAAGCTGTGTGCTGCAAGTAGACACGGCTGGTGTGGAAATGACCTTAGCATGGTGTAGGGTGGCTAAGTGAAGGAAGGGCGATATGTGTGAGGTACTACTGTATAAATCCCCAGGGGAGGCTGACTGTTGGTAATTACCGTGGCAGAGATCAGATGGGAGTCGTCAATGTGTCCTGAAGGTTACGGTTAGTGGAACTTTCTGATGAAATGGATAGATAGATGTTGTGAAACAGAGAATAAACCTAATGATGACTTCGAGGCTTTGGTATAAGCAACCTAATACACAGAGATGACAATATTATTGTTGTTGTAGAATTTGGCAAATGGATACTTATAGAAAGGTAAAATTGAAGAGCTTGGGCTTTGTTGTTTTATTTTGTGTTGTTGCTGTTGTTGTTTTGTTTTGCCAGTTCTAGCTATTAGACATTGAATCAGAAAACTGGAATTTATAGCTTTGTATGTAAGCATGAGGCACATAGAAAAATAGATGGCATTAAAAGCATGATTCTGCACTGGTATCAATCCCTGGGGCATGTAAAATTTATAACCTTCATCTGATCAGAAGAAATCTGAAGAAACCAGGAAAGACTATCCACTAGGGTAAGAAGACTATCTAGATTGTGGAAGCCAAGCCCATGGAAGATGGGTGACAAATAAGTTCAGGATGAGCCCTGCCAGATAATGTGACAATGTCCATCTCTGTGAGCGTTAATGATGTACCTCAAGTTCAGCTATAAAGACATTTCTTAGAATTATGAAGGATCAGTTTAATACTGATAGGAAGGAAGTACTAGAGTTGAAAGTATATTTAAATTTTAGTATATTTTAAGTCTAAGTATATTTTAAAGAATAAAATGGGTCAAGGAAAGGAAGCCAAGTATAACCCGTGCTTTCAAGGGGTTTATATGAAGAATACATATTTGTTGTGTTTCATTTCATTTCTTTGAGGGGGGGGGGTGGTACTTAGAAATTAAGATATCTGATACCAAAACTGTGTAGGGACTATTTGTGATATACTGAGGGGCTTTCAGAACCCCTTAGCCTATTGACATATAGTTGAGGGGAACTATCCTGAATGCTGTAGGATCTTCAATAGCATTCCTGGCTCTTACATGTCAGCAGCATCTACTAGCTATAGTAATTGAAAACACCTCTAGACACTCCCAAATATCCTTTAAAGAACAAAACTGCCTGCAGGTTAGAGCCACTGGTGTATACAGTGGTTAGGGGAAGTTGCCTGTAGAGTGAAAACCAAATCACAGCAGAATCAAAGTTGAAGAAGTAGAAGACTGTTCTGTGTATACACTGGAATTTCTAAAACCTAAAGGAGAAATTCAGGACTGGTAATATATCTGATCCCCCAGAATGCACAATTAAGAAGTTCAGCACGGTTGCATGAATAGTTGGAGAGTGGGAGACTGATGGCTAGCTGAAGCTCAGTGACCAGCTAGTCTAGCCTGCATGGGATAAATCGTGTCTCACAAATGAGGTGACAACTCCTGAGGGAACAACACCCAAGGTTCCTCTCCTATATCTACAATCACAGGAACACATTCACACACGGTAAGATGAAACAGTAATATACTGATTAGAAAGACAGGGGAGCAGACACTCTCTGTGATCAAGGAGAATGCAGGTGGATGCAACCAGAGCAGGTAGTGGGGACAGTCTCTCAAAATAGAAGCATCAGGAATGGAAAGTATTAGGGTGGAAAAAGGATAGGCAGTCTGGAAGTAGCAAATGAGTAGGAAAGAAGGAAGAACTCCTAGCTTACCTCCAGCAGTAAAAAATAGCATAGGAGAGGGCATTGTAACTAAGAGAGGGAGATGTTAAGAAAGAGCCAGGTTCAGAAACACTGAGCAATACAATTGAGGACACAAGACATTTTGCTGATGATTTGGGGCACCATAGGAAAGGTTTTGTTTGTTTGTTTGTTTGTTTTTTAGTTGACATGGATAGGAGATGGGCACATGCCCAGACTCCAATGAGGGTTCTCATCCAGGAGGCAAGGGTGACTAGGAATTAGGGACATCATCTGGTGATTGGCTTCAGGAGAGGCAAAGGACACAATATAAAACAGAATACTTTAATCAACAAAGTTGCTGAGTAAAAATTCTTTACGTTTATCCACTTATTCATACACTTAAACATCTATGTCATGTCTGAAATCTTTCTTTAAGGCCCTGAGGTATAGAAAATAATAGGGTTACATAATAGAGCTAGAATAGAGAAATGCAAAACCAAGTCTACAATTACAAAGAAGTTGGCAGCAACAGATAGAACATACATTCTTAGGGAATATTATTTATTTTCTAAAATAAAAAGGCAGGCATGGTAGTATGTACCAATAAACACACACTTATGAGGCCAAAACAGGAATATTACAAACTTGATGATAGCCCAGGCTTCGTACCAAAAGCCCACATCAAAAAGTCAAATCAAAGTAAACTAGAACAAAACATTGCCTTGATGGTTTTCATCCATAATATAAGTAGAGCTGCCGAACACCTTTCCAATTCCAAAATCGAAATTGGGGGGTTTCTATCAGGCAGGTCATAAAAATAGGTTCGCTAGCTGAGCTCTTGGTAAGATAAGGTGTGGCATTTGGTCCAGAAATGAGATCTTCTTCTTCAGCTGATTTTCTATCATAACCAGAGGAAGTAAATGCTGAAAGAGATGGCTTTGAAAAGAAACATATTCTTGCATCTAATAATTTCGTAGTGAGGGATGTATGAGTGAATGGCATTCTTGTACCATGGTGTGTGTTCATGTGGAGGACAAATGTCAACCTTTGGGAGCCAATTCTCACCTTCTACCTTGTTGAGACTGGGTCACTTGTTTCTGCCTTTTCTAAGTATCCCCTGGCTAACTGACCTGCGAGCTCCAGCTGATTCTCCTACCTCTACTAGCTCCACTGCAAAGGAAGTACTGGGGTTGCAAATGTGTGTCCCTTTGTCTGGCTTTTTCTCTCAGGGTCCTGGAATTAAGCTTGGGATGTCAAAAAACAAAACAAAACAAAACAAAACAAAACTAAGCTTAAGTTTCATTTCTCAAACTTCTGCAGCTTTTGTCTGCTGATTCATCTCCCTAATCCCATTGGCATTATTAAAACAAAACTACAACAACAAAAAAATTCAAAGATTTAAGGATGTAACTTACATGCAAATACACAATAGGACAGAATGTCAATACTTTTATTTATTTTAGTAGATGCTGATGAAATGTAAAATTAATTCAGAGAATGATCTGGAGAACAGATATCTTGTGTGTGCAAACACATTCACATAGCTATATGAACTTGAGAACTCTACAATAACTTTCTGAATAGAGACAAAAACACCTTCACATTCTACAGGATAAAATGTGGTAGGATAGACATGACATTAGTTAATACTATGTAGTATTAATACTCATCTACCTGGAAATAGTTCATAGAGTCACACAAATGTAATATTTGGGTCTGTTTCTTCTAAGAGTGGAAATCAATTACATCTAGAAAAAAGAAAACTTGCATTGCTGTAGCCTGAGATTATTCTTTCTTCTATGTTTATGTAGTTTAACCTCTATCCCTACTGCACAACAGTGTAACCAACTCAAGAGAGGTCCATCAAAGCAGCACAGACAGACCATGGAATCAGATAGTTCCCAAAAGGTCAAGGAGACACATCTGTTACTTCACCAGAACTTTACTTGTCACTATTGTACACATTCAAAGTTTCTATTGCTTTTTCTTGACAATACGCAATGTACCTTGGGAATCTGCTGGGAATCCTCATATTTGGCATCATCTCTCAACTCTCCAAGTCACTTCTGTAGTGTTTCTCATTTATATTTCCCCAAGTGTTTTTCCCTTCCCTCTTTTGCTCTCAGTATCCATGACTTCTTGGCAAAAGCTACAACAGTGAAGGTAGAAGTCACATGGTCTCTCTTACAGCATTCATCCTTGTCTCTACATCAATCCATGTCAATCCTGATGGGACAGGGGATTGCTTCACAGAGCTGTGGCACAGTGTTTAGCCTGTGGAAGTACGAGGAAATCTGTTCCAGTTCCAGCATGGGAGGCTTCATCCATCACCGACAAGTACCAATTCCCCTATTTTCTATTCCTTCCTATTTTTTTTTCCACTTTCAGTGTAATTAGACTCAGGAGGACTTGATATTTGTCTTCAAATATTTGAAAGTCTGTCACATGGAAGACAAATGAGACCAGCCCTGTCTTGTTCCCTGCAGTAGAACTAAAAGCAATTCAGTAAAAAGTATAGGAAGACATTTTTTCCTTTATAGGGGAACATAGTTTCCACAGAAATTACCAAAATTGGCATGAGCTTTTAGCAAACCTTAAAGGCTTTTGGAAACTTTGATCCATTGTCTCCATTGAAATATATCTATCCAGGCATGTAGGATGAAACTTCTTTTTAGATCTTTTTCTTTCTTCATTCTTTCCCTACCCTCTTCTTTCTTTTTAAACGTGTTTCCTGCCTGTACTTACACCAGACTTCCTCTTCTTTCCTTTGAGACTAAGATTCTTGGTTCTTACCACTCAATGAATTGTCATCTGCCAGTCTAGGGTTGAATGCAGTGTTTTAGAAAAGATGAGAAGGAAAACAGATTGGGTTTAGTGAGCTAGAGGGTCTCAGCTGAAACTTCACTGTGATGATCAGCAAATAAGCACAGATCACCTGCAGGCCACCAAACCTGGTTGCGTGGCAAAAAGATGTTATTCTGGATATGAAAAACTGAATTTCATATGATTCTATGAAACTATACCACCACCCTTCACACACACACACACACACACACACACACACACACACACAGCCACTGAAAACTGGAAGTGCTATCCTTCACTTGTGAGCCATGCAAAAGGAGGTTAAACCTAGCCTGGGGGCAACACTTCTCCAATACCAACCCTTGCCTCCCATTACAGACCTTAACGAGGAATGACTTATCCCGATCTCAGAACAACATCCACCAGAAGAGATGGGCAGGCTCAGAGTTTATGCAAATTGGGAAGGAAGATGGTTTAATCAGAAGCGTCAGGTCTTCATGATTTTATTTCAATGAGCAGGTGTTATGCCATTGCTATTGCAGTTTTCTTCTTTTCCTTTCTATTTCTTTAAAAAAAAAAAAGAAAAAGAAAAAAGAAAAGAAAACAAAAACCCTAGGTCTCTCTGTGCTGCCCAGGCTTGTTTCATTGCCTGAACTCGAGTCATCTGTCTGCCTCTGCTCCCTCGCAGCAGGGAACACAGATACGGGTGCTCACTAGTGTGCTTGGCCACTGGGCAGTTTAGAAAATTGTTTGAGGGGTTTGACAGTACACATCAGTAGTAGAACATATATTTTTAGCCTGTGTGAAGTCCTGGACTCAATTTGAACTGATGCCAACATAAAAATAAAGAGTTTTGGTTGGGAATCTGAACACCATGAGGGAAATCACAATCTTTTGCAAACTCAAGGAAGCAGGACACAGACTTACACTTGTTAGCATGGCTGGTAGTAACCTTCGCCATTGTCAGTGACAGCTTCCCTGGGATAAACTTCGTGGTCTGCCTCTCAATAAAGCTTGACTGCTCAGTCACCACGTTATTGCCTTGTAAAACCAGAGCATCCTCTTCCATTATTATCCATTTTGGGCTTAAAGTACAATAGATTACCATAAAGACTCTCTTTATAAGATATGCTTAAAGATTATTTCCCAGTCCGTTTGGTAGCACTTATGTTAATACCATCAATGCTGGTCCCTAAAAGGCAGTAATAGAAAATTTCAGCCGCACTTACAAAATCTCCTCAAAGGAAAGTTCTGGAGACAGCTTTTCATTTTGTAGGAACCAATAGGAAAAGGAGTTCTGAGGTACTTATATGCCTCTTTCCCTACTTGTCTCAATATGTGAGGCTTCATCCATCACTGACAGCTACCAATTCCCTTCTTTCTCTTTCTAGACTGTTCTTTTTTTTTTTTTCAATTTTCAATATAATTAGACTCATGGGGACTAGATATTTGTCTTCAAATATTTGAAAATCTGTCACATGGAAGAAGGATTAGACTTGTTCTGTCTGGTCCCAATGCTAGCTAGAACTAGAGCCAATTTTGTAAATTCTAAAGAGAACCTGTTCCCCCTACCCCCTTCTTTTATAGTAAGCATAATTTTCACAGAGCTGTCCAAAACTGGGACAAACTTCCTTAGAATTGTAAGTCATTGAAGTTGGCCAGGCAGATGCCAGATCACTATGTGGAGATAATTTTGTAAATAAAATGCAAGCATCCTAAGGTAGTTCAACCACTGGTTCTATGGCTCCATGAGCTATTGGACCATTGAGCATTGTGTGATGTAATAATATTCATCATGGCTCCATTATTTGATGGTCTCCTATTGTCAAGTGATCTGTATGTTTTAAATTAACCCCCACAACAGCATTAAGGTTTACACTATTCTATACTATTTATAGTGCTAGTATATAAATAGTATAATTGATAACAGGGTCTGAGATATTAATTGACCTGCTAAATTGAAGATACACAGACAATAAAGCAAAGAGTATGAATTAGAATCCAGGTGTACCTGATACAGCCTCTTTAAAAAGCTGCTTCTTTGTGGAGGTGAAATATAATGAGCTTTTAGGACCTCATTGGTATTCATCTGTGGCTTTTACTCTAAAGCAGATAAGAGCCAAAAAATATGGAATCTGAACATAATGCTTACAGCAGTGACATTGAATCCATCAGCGTGTAAACATGTAGAAAGTGTGCTGAGCAAAACAGAATCACCTGTGATCCTGTTCAATGTGTGACTGGTTATATAGAACCTTAACAGTCCACTATAGACTCACTATGGAATATTTAGGATTAATGTATGTGCAATAAAAATATAAGTACAGACTATTACCAGATATAATAAATAATGTGACCACAATTATATCTAAGAAGTAAAATGAACTAAGACTGAATATATATATATATATATACATATATGTGTGTGTGTGTGTGTCTGTATGTAAAATGTATAGTAATTTTTAAAAGTAGGTAAGTAGGGAAAGAAAAGAAATAGGCAGAAGAGAGTCAGGAAAGGGAACATATGTAACAAAGTATAAGGAAGATGTCATGCTGAAACCTATTACTATATAAGAAAGTAAACAAGTAATAGGGAGATGTAGAGAGCTTGGAGTTATAGCTCAGTCAGTAGAGTACTTACTTAGGCTTCAGGAAGCACCCAGTTTGATTGCTCAGCACCATATACTTTTACATCTATAGTCCTAGTACTCAAGAAGTAGAGAAAGACCAGAATTTCTAGGTAAGGTACATATTGAGTGCCAACGTGGACTGCATGAGATCCTGTCTCAAAAGAAAAAAGAAGAGCTATGAATGATCAGAGCATGAAGAACAGCAATGGCTGAAATGAGCAACGCAGTTATTACTTTATGATACTTTATTTCAGATATATTTCTTGATGTCTGAAATGGTCTCTTTCAACATTTGTTATACAGTTATGGCAATTAGAACCGGAAATCTTTGTGCCAGTTTAAGTACTTCATAGCTCCTAATCCCAAAGCCAATAAAAACCAAAACAGGAAAAGAACAGGCTGTAAACCTGCAAAGGTAAGAGCACAGAAGACAGATGGAAATGGGAAGACTTTGAACTGAATGGAGAGTTGAGCTGACATAGAAGAGAGATCACCACCCTGAATCTGGAGGTAGTGGCAACAGACACCATGCTGTGTGCTGTTGCCCTTTAAGCAGAATACTTTGTTTTGCAGAATCTTAAGTCAACAAACAGTAGTGGCACCCAGGAGCAAGAGACAAGCAACTAAGTTCAAATTATTCCTGGGCTATAGGGCAAGCCTGGGCTACATGAAATCCTACCAAATAATCTTAACCCATCTGTGACTGATTTCTTATAGGAATATAAAATATATCTATAAAACAACAACAAAATATTAATTGTTGTTGTTCAAAGAATCAAAAAGTATTTAGAAAACCTAAAAATAAAATCAAATTGACACTTAAAATAATTGTGTAGACATATGTGTAGTATCAATTTAATGGTTGGGAAAAATCTTGCCCAAAGTGAACTAAGATAGAGAAATTGATAAGATATATATATATATATATATATATATATATATATATATATATATATAAATTAAGTGACTTAGTTACTTTTTTATTGCTGTGGTAAAACACCATAACCACAGCAACTTCTAGAAGACAGGTTTTTAGCTTAAGCATCCACGGGGATGAAAGAAGGTCATGGCTGGAGAGCATGGCAGCAGGCAGCAAGCAGCAGGCAGCAGCCATGGCAGCCATGGCAACTGAATGCTGAGAGCTCACATCTTGAATCACAAGCATAAAGGAGAGAGAATTGAGACTGTCATAAGGTTTATAAACCCACAACGGCATCAATAGGGGACCAAATCTTCCACTACAGAAGACTATGAGGGACATCTCATCCAACCCACTATGCTAAGTAATCAAATCTAGACATATATATTTTTAAAGAGGAAATAAAGAAGTAGGAGTGGGGATTCCCACACTAAAAATAGCAACAAGAAAAGAAACAAAACACCCAAATTTCAGATGGTGAGGGAGACTCGGGAAGCTAGCTTCCCTGTTGAGGTGCTTAATCTTACTTGAAAAAAATATTGAATATGAGTCTTTTCTATCAAATACTATGAAAATTGTGTTTTGGACAAGGAATGAAAATCTCCCCTCCACCCACCTTGTAAGACTGTTATGCAAATGTTTTAATCCTCCCCACCCAGTAAAACTTTAGTTTACACAGAGGCCTATGGTTAGGTTCTAGGAGTTTAATGGCCTGGAGCTATGACCATTTTGTCCTTAGAACTGTGACCCCTTTCTTTTTCTTCCATTTCCTGTGTACCAATTCTTTTCAAACTAGTCAATTGGATAGGATTTTGTAAAATATGATGGGCAGAAAGGTAGGGATATCTAGGAGAATCCAGAGTGGCCATGATCAGACTGAGCTGGGCCATTTGGAGAGATGGAGAGAGGAAGGAAGAGGAGAAAAGAACCAGGTGCAGAAGCCAAGAAGCCAAAGGTACCAAAGGGGCAGGTAACCAAAATGTCTAGATTAAATAGGGAGGAGGTTCTGGGGAAGGGACCCAACCTCTGGAGGCGGTGTCTGCTTTAATATGTTAAATATGCACCTAGCCATTTGTCCTGGGTTTGAAACTTAACATATACACCAATAGATGAATGGATAAATAACATGATCTATACCTACCATGGAATTTCAGCCGTTAAGAAAAACGAAATTATCTCTTGGAAGAAAATGAATGAAATCAGAGGTCATCTTGTTGCAAAAATAATCCAAACCCAGAAAGACAAATACTGAACTTTTTTTCTCATATGTGGAATATCATATACACATCTCTAACAGTGATTTTACACAGGGGCTGTATTGATTTACAGTACCACCCACAGTGTATAAGGATTCCTTTTCCTCACATCTAAGCATATACATATCACATCAAATCATACCACATTACATGAAAATATATGTGGAACCATATGGGAAGAGGAAGGTGATGAGACAGGTTGATTCCATGACAGGCTTCAAACTAGCAGTTCAGGAGACTAGGCCTAAATCTGTTTCCAAGAAGTGGGCAAGACCCAACAGGTCCAGGCCTCAGAAGCTGCCCTACCACCTGGCCTGAGGTAAGGACAATAAGTTAGCAGTAGTTTCCAGACTTCCCCAGCAACAGTTTCCAGACTTCCCCAGCAGTGGTTCTCGAATGTCCCTAGAGACAGAGTCAATGATAGAGGTCCCTCCCCGGAATTCCCCTAATGTGTTTTAAATCTGGCCGGCCAGCTAACTTGGAAGTCTCCATCTTGGAATGGGAGACTACAGCATGCTGGACTTCTACAGAATAAAACACTCTTTGCTTTTACATACTATTTGTGCCCAGAGTATCAGTCTTCTGTGTGAGGGAAAAGAAGGATGAGGGAAGAATGGAGGAAGAGAAAGAGTGAAGGACGGAGGGAGGGGAAGAGAGGGAGGAGGGAAGGAAGGAAGGAAGGAAGGAAGGAAGGAAGGAAGGAAGGAAGAAAGAAAGAAAGAAAGAAAGAAAGAAAGAAAGAAAGAAAGAAAGAAAGAAAGAAAGAAAGAAAGAAATGTTGAAACTGTTTTCCTTTGAGATTTAAGAAAAAGTAGGGTAAATTCAGAAGCAACCATGATTAAACTCTTGTGTGTCACACCCAAAAGAGGCAAAGCAGGAGGCTGGAAGAATTTCAGTGGGCGAAAGAGACAGTGGGATAGAGTAACAGGTGGGGAATATTCTCAAAAGTAATTATAAACATGTGTGAGATTGTCAAAAGTATTAGCAAGTAAATAAGATGGAGAAGAAATTAATTACCTTTTAGTATAAACATTAAAGCCTGTCCCCCACTCCCACCCCAGCAATGCTGGAGCCATTTTGTTCCATGCCTGCCAGCTATTTCATATTGTTGCTGTAATGTAATGCCAGTCATTGACACAGAAAAGTAAATTGACTCAGAGCAAGGTCATGCTGATCACATATCCTGTTATATACTATATGAGATTTGGTAATCTTAAGAAATATCACAAAGATTTACATAGGATCTATCAAATTAAATATCAAAATGAACTGTTATGCCTAAAATGGCTTGAGTTGGCACTGACCACTGGGCAGCACTTCCTACAGCCACATATGAGCTCATTGTACATTTTTTTGTAATTTTAGTCTTCATAAACTGACAAAGAAAGATGTTCAGTGCCGTAGCTCAGTTCCCAAATTCTGAACTATGTCTCTGAAGGATCACTATTAGGGTGTGCATTCAATAAACCATTCTTGTCTGACGAGGAATGGTGTTTGTGTGGTTTTTGACGGCAAGTCCTGGACCCCAACAATAAGCATTAAATTTTAACTCTTAACATTTATGTCATGTAACTTTTAAGATTTAAAAAATATATTTTATCTTAACAAACAAAAGGTAGGTTAAGGAAAGGAAGAACTACAGCATACTCAGTAGAGTATGGTCTGAAAAAGAAAGAGAAGTACACAGCAGGGGTAATTCCTGTTAGAACATCATGGAGATCTGAGTGAGAAATATCTCCCCATAAGCTTTCTTATTTGAATATGTGTTCCCTAGTGGATGGCACTGTTTAGGGATGTTGTGGAACCTTTAGCAGGAAATATATTACTGGGGTGGAGCTTTGTGAGTGTATAGCCATGTCCCACTTCCTGTTGTCTTTCTCTCTACTTCCTATTTAAGAATGAAAATGTGATCATCACACAGCTTCCTGCTCTCATTAGCATCCCTCCATTGACTGTTGTCAAGCCTTCCTCACCACTATGGATTCCATTCCTCCGAAACCTTAGCAATAGTAAACCTCCTTCTCCCCTGAGTGTTTAGATTGTGTTATGACAAGAACAGAAAAGCCAGTGACACAAATGTCACACTGAAATGAAATGCCCTTAGCAACACCTGTTTGTTCACTTTAAACTGTAGGATGAAGGATGAAAGACATGCCACCCATTATAAATGTCATATATCTAGAATTTTTTAGTGAGGCTAAAACTTAGCTACGCTATGCTCTTTACATTGAATTTTAACAGTCCTCCCACCAGATATAGAGCTGCAATTAAAATTATAATCATTCTCAACTTACATGGTATACTTTTGGATTACAACATGCTTTAAACTTAATTAAAAATATATTTTGGGTAGGTGCTTTTGTCTGACACCTTGGAGATTCAATCTAAGTCAGATCAGGGATGTAACCTTACATCTGGCTGTGGAAGATGAGGCAGGTCACAGTTGAAGTAGCTGCAAGAAAGATAAGTTATCTAAAATTACATGAAACCATAAAGCTGAAACACAAGCAAGCAAGTATCAAATCATATATCATAAATCTCTGGTCCAGATTAAAAGATTAAAAACAAAAACAAAAACAAAACCACACCTGTCAAGGCCTGAAGCTAAACACCTCAGAAACACGAGCGATGTAAGCATCATCTCATGCAATCAAATCAGCCCATCCTTTGCACAGTGTGCATTTTTGGCAATGCAAAGGGAACATGAAACAAATTCCTTGATTTCAATGAGCAAGTAGTCTAGTTGGTGAAATGAAATGAACATGTATGAAATACACACACAGACACACAGACACACACACACACACACACACAAGATGTGTAAACTATAATGACTGGATGCATGCTCTGATTAATGTTGACTGTCAACCGATTGCATTGATGAAGAGACTTCTCTCTGGCTGGACCTGTAGCGGTATCTCCTGGGAAGTTAATTGATCTTAAAAGACCTTCTCCAGATATGGGTAACAATTCCACAAGCAAGGAGGCACAGAGTACAGGATGTAGCTTTTGCCTGCCTGCTTGCCCTTGTGCACTGTAGCTGGCTGCATCTACTTTGTTGCTGCTATTATAACTGCCATTCTTCCTATATACCAAGGCCCAGTTTCTTCAGCTTTCCAACATGGACTAGAATCTTGAAACTTTTGATGATTTCTCTAGACCTTCAGAATTGGATTGAGAATAGACTTTAAAATTTTTTTCCATTATTATGTGTATGTGTATAAGTGTGTGTATGTGTTATTTGTATATTAAGTATACACATGCATATTATGGAACACGTAGGTGTGAAGGGTTTGGAGAGTTTGCTTTTTCCCTTCCTTTTCCCTGTGGGTTCAAGGGTTCAACAGGTGGTCAGATTTTGTACATCAAACGCTTTTACCATCCATCCTTCTCTCTAGGGTGGCTAAGGATACAGCCTCATGGACTGGGGAGTTACTGGTTCTCAGTGTCTCCATGTGAAGATGGCCATGTTGAACTAATCAGAACATAATATGAAGGCCAATCTAAGATTCTATAGATTCTATTCCTCCAAAGAGCTCTGACCAGTACCCAATCCAAAGTCATAAACATACATGACCCAGAGTTTAGAAGCAATTGGAAACAATCAGGTTCATAGAAAAGGCACCTTTAGGTAAATCCTGAGTCTGGTGTTTGGAAGAGGCTTGAAACAACTGTAGGTCAGAAAATTGAGACATCTCATGCTAGCAAATAAAATACCTTCTATTAGGAATGGATTACCCTTTCTTTCTTTCTTTCTTTCTTTCTTTCTTTCTTTCTTTCTTTCTTTCTTTCTTTCTTTCTTTCTTTCTCTCTTTCTCCCATTATTTATTTCTTTCTCTCTTTCTTTCTCTCTTTTAATTCTTTCTTTCTTTCTCTCTCTTTCTTTCTCACTTTTAATTCTTTCTTTCTTTCTCTCTTTCTTTCTCTCTTTCTTTATTTCTTTCTCTCTTTCTATCTTTCTCTCCCTCCTTCTTTCTCTCTCTCTTTCTCTCTTTTAATTCTTTCTTTCTCTCTTTTAATTCTTTCTTTCTCTCTCTTTCTTTCTCTCTTTCTATCTTTCTCTCTCTTTCTTTTATTTCTTTCTTTCTCTCTCTCTCTCTTTCTCCCTTTATTTCTTTCTTTCTCTCTTTTAATTCTTTCTCTCTCTCTCTTTCTTTCTCACTTTTAATTCTTTCTTTCTTTCTTTCTCTCTTTATTTCTTTCTCTCTTTCTATCTTTCTCTCTCCTTTCTCTCTCTTTCTCTTTTTCTCTTTTAATTCTTTCTTTCTCTCTTAATTCTTTCTTTCTTTCTCTCTCTCTTTCTTTCTTTCTTTCTTTCTTTCTTTCTTTCTTTCTTTCTTTCTCTTTCTTTCACATAGACCCACACGCATTACTAGTTACTGGCAGTACACTTTGCTACCTTGCATAACTTGTTACTAAGACCTCTTGTAGAAGAAACCATACTACTTCCAAAACATGGAGAAATCAAACTGGTAGTGACCTGGGAACTTCATTCCTATAGACTAGATTTCATGGTGCTGAAAGATGTTGTGCTTGTGGTAAAGGGAGGGGGGGGGGAAGTAATCCTACAGTCTCATCCCTCTGAGAAACCTGGAAGCTACAATATTAACTTACCTCCTGTGCTGGCTTCCTTTGTGTCAACTTGAGAGAGACTAGGGTCTTTTGAGAAATGGGATCCTTAATTGGGAGAAATGCTTCTATAAGATCTGGCTATAGGCAAGTAAATAGGGCATTTTCTTAATTAGGGATTGGTGTATGAGGACCCAGACTATTGTGAGTGGTGTCACTCCTGGGCTGGTGGTTCTGGGTTCTATAAGAAAGCTGGCTGGGCAAGCCAGAGGAAGCAAGCCAGTAAGCAGCACAGGGGAGGTTGTGTCAGTTCCTACCCGAAGGTTCCTCCCCTCTTTGAGGTTCTGCTCTGACTTTCTTCAATGTTGAACTATGATGCAGAAGTATAAAGCAAGTAAACTCTTCCTTTCCAACTTGCTGTGGTCATGGTGCTTTATCACAGCAATAGTAACCCTAAGACACCTGGCAAAACATGGCCACTGAAGCAGTAATGGCATTCATGTCATGGGAGTAACTACCTGCCTTTTGAGACACTCTAAATCTCGCTCTTTGAGATGGAATCCATATCTGACACAAAGGAACCAAAATCCTGGGGTTAGAAAGGAGGAAATCAACACTTTGATTCTGCTAGGTGAACATAGAACTAAAAGGACTCTTAATTACTATTGTTATACCAGTAGATCAGAACATCTCTTAACCCTCATCAGAGAAATTTATCTTTGCAAGTAGATGGTCATCAACACAAAGACCCATGACTGGCCAGCACGCAGATAATAAGAAACTGGAGTACTCAGCCCTACACGGGACATGTATAGTGTATTTCTCATCAAGGCCCAGAGATGTTCGAAGAAAGAGGGTAGAAAGATTTTAAGAGCAAAGAGTGGTCAGTTATCTCAAGGACACCCTTTTTTTCAGACACAACAGTAAAGCTGCACATATGAATTCATGATGATTGTGACAGCAAGCATGAGACCTACATAAGCTCCAGCCAGACAAAAATCCCAGAATGGGTGGGAGTGAAGGGGATGGGCACGAAATCACATCAGTAACTTAAGACCCAATGGAATTTGACAGCTGCCAGCAAAACAAGAGTCAGTTTTATTTAGTCATGTGACCTCCTGTTAGGTCAATCATATGCCAGACAAGACCCCACTCCCAAGCCTAGTTGAACAACAGAAACTGAACTCAATATACAAAGAAATAATAGAAGACAAATCTCAAAGACTGTTAGAAAGGAGCTAATTATGTATGAAAGCAAGGAGGGGGCCCAGAGGAAGGGTTGATGGGGTGAATAGAAGCTGGAAATTGGGTAATTATAATATGAAAAATAATTATAATAAAAAAGAATGAAATACAATATTGTTTAAAATATCAAAACAAAGTCAGTATTACCACCATATCACCACCATCACCACCACCACCACCACCACCACCACCACCACCACCACCAGCAACAACAACAACAACTACAACAACAACGCTCAGGTGGAAATATCATACTGTAGTGGGGAAGAAGCTACACCAGATTTTGTATCCTGTTCTATCTGCTTTTTACTGGGAAACTAAATCTACATCAGTCTTCTCATCCTCAGCTGTCACAGAGTAAAATTATATGTCAATATTGTCTTACTTCTCAGTTTATTTAATTAGAACAGGAATTTTTAACGTGCAAATCATCTGCTGGTGTAATTATTGCCCACTGTGAATACAGCTGGATTCAGAAGGATGGAGCAGAGAGCACCAGTCCAAGGGATGGGCCATTAATTCTAAAGAAAAAAGAGAAACAAACTAGGTTCCTAATGAGTGTCACTGCTGTAAGGCCATGGAGATATTTCTACTGGCCTTGTCTCCACTTCCCTAAGATTGATGGCTGGAAGAAATCATGGAGACCCGAGGAAGTGAACTGAGGTAGCTCCAACTTCATAATCAAGCATGCTGGCCAAGGGGAAGGAGAGAGACTTTCTTCTGACCAATTCAGTGTCTTGTTTCTTGTCCTCCAGCAAAACTACAAAACTAAGAATGGCTATATTAAAAAAAGAAGAAGCAAATTCCCATCAAATTAAAAGTATCCAGACCCTAAACCAAGCCAAATAAAAGATCAACTAGATTAACTTTACATTTTATTTATTTGCAAGTATGTTGGACCTGTGAATGTGTGTATGTGTGTGTGTGTGTGTGTGTTTGTGTCTGTGTGTGCACTTGTATGTGTGGGTATATTCACCAGTATAAGGACGCATGTGGAGGCTAGAGATAGAATGGCGTACAGCATCCTCCTCAATTGTTTCCACCTTGCTTTCTAAGTCTGAATCTCTCACTATATCTGGTGCTCATGTGACTGGCTGACCAGTGAGTCTGAGCATCTTTCTTTACTCTCTCCATCTTTCTGGAGGTAGGGATGAGAGGTGTGCACTGAAATGTCTGGTGTTTACGTGGGTGCTGAGAATCCAGATTCAGAGCTCCCTGCTCGCATGACAGGTCTCTTTATTCACTGATTCATCTCTCCAGCCCCAAGATTAATTTTTCATTACTCCGCTAGTCTATAAATACAGTAGATTCAGATTGCTGTCCTGTCACATCAAGTATAAGATATTTTCAAAAATTAGTCAAGTGATAATTAGTCAAGTGGTAAAATTAAGTGGGTTCATGTAGTTCTCGATCTGACAGGAGATAATTGGTACAGAGGAAAGCATCCTTAGTCAGCCAGAAGTACTGAGGATTTGTTAATATTTTTCTGAGACTTATTTTAACTTCAGGTACCCATGTCCAGATTTTCTTTGTATCATTCCCAAGGCAAGAAATCTTATTTGGAAACAACCCCTTCAAGGCCTATTGGATGGTTTTACCATATTTATACAGCATGTCCAGGGGCATCAGATGTAAATACGATTCTGGCTAGAACTCTCAAAACTTGTACAAGAAGTTTCTGCAGTGGTAAACCTATTATTCTTGTGATTCTTATTACTGGCTGGCAATTAATGTTGCAATTACTAGATTTTAGGTGTCAAAGGGGAAATAGGCTAGCAGAAGGAGCTGTTTTCTAATCATTGTGAGTCCTTAACAGATGGTAGGCAGAATCCAACATACAAACTCTCTGAGAAAGGGTGAACCCCAAAGGAGGTCAAAATTGAGGCAAGGATGACAAGCCACAGACAAAATCCCCAGCCAGAGAAAGAAGTACACTGGTCCCCATCTACTTTAGTGACAGCTCAGTAGGACTAGATTAGAGCAGGGGATGAAGGTCACATCACTGTAAAGGGAAAGTATGAGGGAAAAGTGAATTCTAGAGAGATAAGAGACACAATATGACACACCAAAATCACTAGCATTTAGAATAAGCAATTAACTCTCAATTTTAATTAAGGAGAACTCAATAGCAAGAAAAAAACTAACTTCATACACTCAAAATGAAATCTGAGTTTAAAAGTTCCATTCACCATAGCTACAACAAAATAAAAAAAAGAGAGAGGTGGAATTGTAAATTACACAACACTGATTGAAATTTCTGAGATAATATTGAAATGTCCAAAGCACTACATGAGTATGTTGTGTTTCTTTTCTTGGGGAGATGTAAAGGGATGTCTATTTGTTAGGCTTTGAGAAGGTATAGATGAAAGGGCAGTGTGAGAGAACACTGAGTTTTCTATCAGTAAGAGATTTATCAGTACAGCAGCAAGAATGGTGGGGCCCTCAGTAAGAAGCTAGACAAAGTGACGTGTCTACTCTTGAAGGTTCCAGAGAAAGAAGTATTGTACTGAAAGAAGGAGACTTAGCTAATATGTGACCTATGTTGTGTGTCAGAGAGCAGTAAATCAGGGTAGACATGACAGGCTAAGTGACAAAGTCACTCTTTCTCTGAATTCAGAAATGGGCTAGATGAATATGTGACCTGGAGTCAGGCTGCCCTGGACCCAAGGCAGTAAGGACTTAGGTATTATTCCATACCTGCTTGTAGCCTTCTTTGCTGAGGGCTTAGATGGTCTAGGTGCTTGAACTGCATTCAGATCAGATTGAGCACCAACAAAAACAGACAAAGAAAGAAAGAAAAGAAGGAAGGAAGGAAAAGGGAGAAGGGAGGGGAGAGAAGGGAAGGGAAAGAAATAGTTTCTGTGAGTCTAGTGTGGCAACCTAATGAATTTGCTAGATTGGTATTGAAGTAATGGGTGAAGGATTACTCACAGGAACACAGCTTGCTTGAAGGCAGGGGGCATCAACAAAAGTCCTACCCAAGCATGAGTAATGACTCAAGGAAGCTGCTTTGTTGAAGAGTCCTTACACCTAACAACTCTCTCCAAAGATTACCTACTGTTGTGGGGGTTGGAGGTTGTGCAGGACAGGAGAATGGCAAGGTCAATAGCTGGGCTCTAGTGACCTTGGCATGTTTTATGTAAGTAATGTTAACAACACCAGTACCATACACACACACCTAGCCACCACTGTAGTTTTCTACATATTTTACTTGTATGACTGAAGGCCAGAACATAGAAAAAGTAAAATCACAAAGACCTTGAAGAGCTTAAACAGACTGGAATATAAAGAACAAAGCTGTAGGTGGTACGTGCTCTCATTTGAAAACACAGTACAAAGCTGAACTCACCCTAACAGCATTATTCGCATAAGGAAAGACAGACAGATGCATGAACAGAAAAGGAAGAGGTTCAAGAATAAATCCATGTGTTCACATCCTTGATGTTTTTTCTTTTTACAAAAATGCCAAAACCATAAGGACAGCCTTATAAATAAATGCTGTTAGGAAAATGACCCCAACAGCAATGAGATTTGGCCTTATCTTATTGCACACACACACACACACACACACACACACAAACACACATACATATACATATATTATATATATATGTGTGTGTGTATATTTCATATATATATATATTTCTCTCTATCTATCTATATCTATATCTATATCTATCTATCTATGAAGGATTGAGCCATTGTTAGTTATTAGCATGCTTGAGGTCATTGAAGATAGATTATTCTCTCAAAATAAACAGCTTGTAAAACCAAGAATTGAAACTACAGGACTCTCATTAGTGGTCAAAAGGTAGGATCTAAGTTCAGGCTTTAGAATGAGGTGTAACACTCTGAACTGCAGAGAAACTAAAGAATGGTACAGACCAGAACCTTCTAGTTGAAAAATAAGGACATACCATGGGCTTCCCATGTGGAAGAATTAATCCAAATGGCCTGTAAATTTCCTGGGCAGGAGAATGTCCCTGGGGAAAGCTTCCTTTTGGGAATAGCTTTTTCTGAAAATACGTCTTTCCTTCAGAAACAGACCTTTTGACTAACCTTGCAATCAAGTAAATGCTATGCCCTGAGGCCATTTAAAACTATGTATTCATTGTTCCTCCCTATTGCATATTTGACATGCTTAAGGTTAACCTTTCTTTAGGAAAACAATACAACCAACCTTGGATATTCCCTTGTAATCAGCTTTTACAACCCGAACTGAACACACCTTTAATCTTAACTTATGTGTTCTTCCTCTCATCAGACCCAGAATAGTGTGTATTGTGGTCATTTGTTGGAAACATCCAATAGGTTGAAAGCAACCTTAAAAAAATATATATCCACCATAAATGTTGAAAGTAATGTGTATATTGGTTGATAACATCTGCTTATGGTTTTGAGTGTTATTCTGGGTCATCTGGGGTCAGTCAGGTAATTTCTTCCCTTGGAAAACTCTGTTATAAATTTCTGTGAAAAAATAAGTCCTCAATTCTTTTCCCATACCATGTTTGCTGTGCTCTTCAATGAGCACAGAGCAAAACCTTTGGGTAGGGACAGACAGAAGTCAGTTACACACAATAGACGGCAGCACACAAAAAGAATACCATAAACCACATACAACAGGGGCAGAGGGAAGACACATATCTTGAAGAGAACTCATATTTGGGATTTTTCTTGGTCTATACTACACCAAGAAGACTCTTTTAATGTGGTACAGACACACTTACTGTTTTAGAGACTTTATGAATGATATAAACCTACCTAAAACATAGATTAACACTGGGGCATATTAATTCATTGTTCCTCCTCCTTAAGAGTGCTCCCATTTATTCTGTAATGAAATTCTTGTTTTATACATCATGCTCTGGTGTCTTTTCTGAATTCTTTCCATAGAGATCAGAACAACTAAGGGGCCACATAAGATATTATGCCCATTTTAAGTATGAGTTATGTCTAGAGCTCAACAGAGTCACAGAGAAGCAGGGCCCACTACAGCCCTCACTCTAGGTTGGTGTCTGGTACCTAGTTACCACCTCAGAGCTCAGAGACTTGGGAAGTTGCAGGCAGGCTGCTATCTGACTGAGGCTAGGACCAGAAAAGTCAGCTACCACAAACCTTAGCATATTCATTAGATAAGACTTTATACCCCAAACCAATAGGATGGGCAATTGAGAAAGAAAGCCATTAAAAGAACTCTCTAGAGGACCAATTAGCTCACAGAAGGGAGGGACTTTAAAGACCACACTATCTCAGCCAAGTCAACACATAGCTATTTCTGACGTTTTTTTCTGTCCTGGCGTCTCTATAATGGTATATTTAAAACTGCTTTCTTTCTCTGGTCTTCTTAATTTATTGCAGGTTGGTTGCTCTTCATACCACAAAGACTTTAGAGCGAGAAATCAAAGGTACTGCCAGATGCAAGCAACAGTGGAAAGGCTCTGTGGTTTTGGTCTAGGCAGTAACTACTTGGATATGGTCCCCAAAGCATAAGAAATAGAATAAAACAAAACAAAAATGACATATAACCTTCCCAAAGATATCCCTACAAAGGAAACAAAAGAATTAAGAGGAATTCCACAAAGTAAAAGTATTTGCAATCCATATGTCAGTAAGGGGTTAATATGCCACTACATAAAGAGCTCAAAATCAACAGGGAGAAAATAAATAATCCAGTTTTAAATGTCCAAAGCTTCTAAGTATCTATGCTTTACAAAAGACATACAAGTAACCAATTGCTATGAGAAAAATATCTCCTCAAGAACATTGATGAAGAAATGCAAATTAAAACTACAATGAGATATTACCTTATACCAGTCACCATCGATATAATCATTTCAACAAAAGGTAAGTGTTGGCAGGAATAAGGAGGGGTGATGATGCTTGTAGATCATTGTTAAAAATGTAAATTAATACACCATGAGGAAAACTACTAAGTCTTAAAAAAAAATAAGATAGAATTGCGATCTGATCAGGCCACTGCTATCCAAAAGAAATGAAATGGACATACTTAAAATAGCTAACACTTTATGTTTATTGCAGCTTTCTAACAATAATCAAGAAATATAAATAAAATGAATGTTGATTACCTGGTGGGATAATACAGAAAAATGTGGCATATAAAATGTACAAAAGAGTACTATCCAGCCATTAACACAATGGAGATTCTATCATTTGTGGTAACTTGGATGGAACCAAAAGATTTTATATTAAATTAAATTAAACAGATTCAGAAATACAAATGTCACATGCTCAACTATGAATGGAACTTCAAACATCTATCTCATTGTAAGTTAGAGTAAAATTGTCCTTACCATCATGGAAGGTCAGGGTCTGGGTAAAAAAAAAAAAAAAAAAATGTTAGTTAAAAGATTCAGTGGGTTATAGAGAAAAAAAAAAGAATAAGATATGAAACTTGAGGGTGTATGTGGGAGCTGGAAAACTGAGAGGGGTTAGAGAACAGGTATGAGGATGGGATGGATATTATCTAAACACATTGTATCCATGTATAATCATATTAAATAATAAATAAACAATTTCAAAGGAGACAAAATTCAGTTAAGACAGGAATATATTCAATGACATTTGGCTGCGATCATTCATCTCATCGACCTCTGTAGGTCATCTGTATTATGCTCCTCCTCTAAGACTTAGACAACATGAAGGAAGGGGGAGCAGAAAGAACACAGAACCAGAAGATGAGAGAAGGGCTATGAAATGTCATTTTCTGGACAGACACAGCTATTGAAGTCATCAGTAGCTGTGATATCTTCACTGAGTCTACATAAGATCAGGTCTATCTATATCAAGTATGGGTGGAGGAGGGTCTCAAGGTAGGTACCCCTCTCTGATAAACTATTTGCTACAGCTAGATTGAAGGAAAGGAGGAGTTATTTCTTTTAGTTATGTACCTCTGGCAACTCTAACCATCTCCAGTGGATAATTCCAGGTCAGTGATCATATAGATGCCCTGGTTAAACAGGCCACAAAGCAAATCCAAAATTCATAACTCTGGAAAGGGACTGTTAGGGGTACGCTGCGTGTATGATAGGGATGGACTGTTAGGGATACGCTGCGTGTATGATAGGGATGGACTGTTAGGGATACGCTGCGTGTATGATAGGGATGGACTGTTAGGGGTACGCTGCGTGTATGATAGGGATGGACTGTTAGGGATACGCTGCGTGTATGATAGGGATGGACTGTTAGGGATACGCTGCGTGTATGATAGGGATGGACTGTTAGGGGTACGCTGCGTGTATGATAGGGATGGACTGTTAGGGGTACGCTGCGTGTATGATAGGGATGGACTGTTAGGGATACGCTGCGTGTATGATAGGGATGGACTGTTAGGGGTACGCTGCGTGTATGATAGGGATGGACTGTTAGGGGTACGCTGCGTGTATGATAGGGATGGACTGTTAGGGGTACGCTGCGTGTATGATAGGGATGGACTGTTAGGGATACGCTGCGTGTATGATAGGGATGGACTGTTAGGGGTACGCTGCGTGTATGATAGGGATGGACTGTTAGGGGTACGCTGCGTGTATGATAGGGATGGACTGTTAGGGATACGCTGCGTGTATGATAGGGATGGACTGTTAGGGGTACGCTGCGTGTATGATAGGGATGGACTGTTAGGGGTACGCTGCGTGTATGATAGGGATGGACTGTTAGGGATACGCTGCGTGTATGATAGGGATGGACTGTTAGGGGTACGCTGCGTGTATGATAGGGATGGACTGTTAGGGATACGCTGCGTGTATGATAGGGATGGACTGTTAGGGATACGCTGCGTGTATGATAGGGATGGACTGTTAGGGGTACGCTGCGTGTATGATAGGGATGGACTGTTAGGGATGCGCTACGTGTATGATAGGGATGGACTGTTAGGGATACGCTACGTGTATGATAGGGATGGACTGTTAGGGATACGCTGCGTGTATGATAGGGATGGACTGTTAGGGATACGCTGCATGTATGATAGGGATGGACTGTTAGGGGTACGCTGCGTGTATGATAGGGATGGACTGTTAGGGATACGCTGCGTGTATGATAGGGATGGACTGTTAGGGATACGCTGCGTGTATGATAGGGATGGACTGTTAGGGATACGCTGCGTGTATGATAGGGATGGACTGTTAGGGATACGCTGCGTGTATGATAGGGATGGACTGTTAGGGATACGCTGCGTGTATGATAGGGATGGACTGTTAGGGATACGCTGCGTGTATGATAGGGATGGACTGTTAGGGATACGCTGCGTGTATGATAGGGATGGACTGTTAGGGGTACGCTGCGTGTATGATAGGGATGGACTGTTAGGGGTACGCTGCGTGTATGATAGGGATGGACTGTTAGGGGTACGCTGCGTGTATGATAGGGATGGACTGTTAGGGATACGCTGCGTGTATGATAGGGATGGACTGTTAGGGATACGCTGCGTGTATGATAGGGATGGACTGTTAGGGATACGCTGCGTGTATGATAGGGATGGACTGTTAGGGATACGCTGCGTGTATGATAGGGATGGGAGGAAGAGGAGACACAGTATGAGAAGAATGTGATCAGAGTATATTACATTCATGTATGACCATGACAAAGAACAAAACTAATTAAAAATATTTTTAAACAGCTGGCATGGTCGGAATTGGAATTGCAGCATAGGGGAGTTGGAGACATGAGGATCCCTGAGAGTCACTGGTCAGCAGGTCCAACCTAATTGATAACCTCCAGGGCAATGACAGATTCTGTGTCAAAGGAAGAACATAGCACTCCTTAGTGACTGCACAACCGTCTTCTGTTCTCTACTGCACATCTGTACATGTGCACCTCTGCAGGTATGTATCTGTGTGCATGTGCACACACATACACACTCATGAACCTACACACATGTGTATACTCTGTACCTAAACATACATGTGACACACATACACACGCACATACACCTGACCAAAAAAAACATGAAGAAAAGTTACATAAGAGCTATCTGTTATCATCTCCTGAGATGCACATGAGATAGTTCAGCATGGAAGGGCTTAGTTTCCATTCTTATTATTGGATACAATCCATATGAATAAAACCCCACTTTATTTTTCCTATTTAAAATATTTGTCAAAGTGTATATAAGATAAACATAGCAACCGATAAGCTAAAAATTTTATTATAATGCCTTTATTATACAGTGATAAAATCACATTCTCATACTCTTACTTTTATGTATCCATGCATCTTATGGTGTATTCTAAAGACTCACAGCCATGTACACATACAACACTGGGCAAATAGCATCTTTAACTTATTAGTGAAATGTCATGTTTTCTAAGTTATTTTACATTTGTAATTGATGCAAGCCTACTATAAAATTGCTGCAGGTTCTCCAGATGCCATGTAGGTTGTTTTCTTTCTTTTTTTTTCCAATAAGATACACAGAAACCCACTAGCTTACATGGTGCCCACAATAACACCATACAGTGAGTAGAATCAAAGGCTCCATTTTCAGGTTAGGTTAATTGGTCTCCAGAACCCAATATAGTTCCTTAGAAATGATAGCACAGAGAGCTCTTTAAGGTCTAACTTGCCTGAACCTGTAATGCTTTACACCTTAGCAAGATACTTGCAACCTTCTTACGTTATCACTGTTATTTAAGATATTAAAACTTCTCAGGAAATTAAAAAGAAAACAAAAACAAAAACAAAAAAACTTGTGGGACCAAAGGGTCAAGTGCCTGGGAGAGTCAAAGCAGACAGAGAAACATTCAGCATTCATAGCATATGTAGCATATGCAGCATTTGTAGCATATGAAATTGGTGGGATCAAGCCCCAGAGAGTGCTTCAGACAGAATCACTGATGTGGCATTCTGTTCCTTGTTGCTCTGTGCCAAACACTATTCTTCTCTTATAGATGACTGACGTTGGCTGGAATCTGATTCCTGAGGAGCAGAGCTTGACCCTGGTGATTATAACCAGTGCTGGTATTAACTGAGGGAGTGTAAAAGCGAGTTGGATTTCATGCTTCTCCTCTGGGTATACTTTATATTTGAGGATAATCGAGCCTATTATGCTGTCACTGGGTGGGTGGGATGAAGTGAATAATTGCCCCTAGGCCAGCATCACAAACCCCAATACTATCAAGCTCCATTGCTCCACTCTAAGAAAAAAAGGTGTTTAAAATAAAAATCCACACCCCCGCCCTGCTCAACCCAATAAACATCTTCATAAGGAGCAGGAGGCTTGGTATTCCAGGAATAAGAGCTTTACTAATGACAGCAGTGATGACCAACAGCTATTGAGCACTTTAGGGCAGAGCTGAGTTCTGAGTTCCAAGCGTACCAGACTCTGCTCCTGCAGGATACTATACATCGTGGGTGTAAAATTTCACTCTTGTGTGGAAGCAATTCCACCGTGAAAATACCATGAGAATGGTAAACATTTATTGGATGATAATGAGGTGTGAGCTTTTCTGAAACCAATGTTATATAAATTATATAATTTAGTCTTCACAATGGTTCTGTAAGATTGGAGTGACTATCGCCTATACTTTTATTCCACACAAATGAGAAAGGTAAAGGCTAGAGTCTCTGTTATTCAATAGCACTGGAGTGATGGACCCAACTTAAGGAGTGTCTGCACTGGTTCTTTAGAGATTAAAGAAATCCTAACTTGACTCTGTTAACAAACTTCTAAGTTTGTTATGAGTGTCTTTACTCAAGCTTGTGAGCTTGGACCGGTACACCTTACTGATGCAACAGGAGAGGAAAAATCGACCATGAGGTCTAGGGAAAGGGGGTTTTAAAGGAAAAAACCCAAAACTTGGAGTTGAGGAGGAGTGGGGGGTGGTTTCCAGGACTTGGCATTACATGATTGGGTGAGAGGTTTATGGAGAACACCTAGTCATTGATTAATTGCTACTACTGAAAAGGAGCGATTAGCACCCTTAGAAATGGAGTCTCCTAAGTGCAGAAAAGAATGTAGTAGGGCTCTTGACTCCCAAGGTTGCTAAGAATGGTTATCTCTTGAGCTCAGAAAGGAATGTAGTAGGACCAATAACTCCCAGTAGCTGCAGCTGTCTGGACATGCCCCACTCGGGGACCTGGTTCTCCATCCAAACTCATATCACTGAGCCTCCACCTAAGTCTCTCACTTACAGGCTATGTTGTTGTTTTTTCCAAGATGGCCTTCACATAGGAATGTCAAAAACAGCTGCAGAGTTTAATGCATTAGACAGGGCAGTGTCCGATGTTCTAAAACAATGCAATTCTCTACATTTATAACCACCCTGGGTTGGTCCAGCAAGAAATATGTCCTGTAAGAAGATGTCAAATAAGCACAGTACATATATTCATTAAACACCAAAACTCATTACTGAACTGATTGCTTGGAGGACTTTGACTTAAAGGTTCTAGCAGCAAACCCAATTAAGAAACAAAGCAGATGCTTCTAATGAAAATGACATGAGAGAAACATAGTCCTATTGGCACTAATGATTGGCATGTGATGCTTTGTCTTCATTCCAAATTTTGTCAAGGGACCATGGCCTTGAAGTCCTCATGAACTCATGGCATGTTTCAGACTCATCATGTTGTGGGCAGTGACACTATGAATGACCACATCACTGGCTTGTCCCTGTGCCTCCTTACCAGTAGAGTCTCTGTGGCATTTGGCTGCTATCACCTATCACAGCTATGGCTTGGATTACGTTTTACCCAGTCTACGTTAATCATAGCATCCAACGTCCTTACTGGGAGTTAGTTTTGCTGAACCAGGAGAGGAAGACTTCCCATGGCCTCTATATCCCTATAAAACACAAGGGAGCTGCTCTCTTGATTTGATTCCACAGGTATGAATTTCTGACATCTATAGCATACTTTGTGTGTTACTTGTTTTTTAAATGTCAGCTTGTCATAACATAACATCTGCACGGGAAGTCTCAGCAGAGAGATTCTCTTGATTGTATTTAGTATGGGAAGACCCACTCCATATTTGGACTGCACCTTTTGGTAGCAGCTCAGATAAAAGAGACATAGACCGATGATTAGTCACTTTTTGCTCACATGACCTTCCCTCTTGCTACCAAGTTGATTTCACCTGTTCACTGCTGCTGATTTCTTCTCTGTCATTAGAGC
The DNA here is from genome assembly GCF_978045245.1 of Mus caroli. Classification (NCBI taxonomy): domain Eukaryota; kingdom Metazoa; phylum Chordata; class Mammalia; order Rodentia; family Muridae; genus Mus; species Mus caroli. The sequence goes on from NW_028227265.1 coordinate 101,490,704, forward strand.
TAGCTTTGCTGGCCTTCCGATGCAGACTGAGGACCAGTGGCTCTCCATGAATCCTCAAGGCCTTTGACACCACGTTTGAACTGCTGCAACACCTAGTTTCATGGATCAGGCAGCTACCTGATTATTGGCCTTTCAAGTGCAATACTTGCTGTATTGTTTTGACCATACTACATAAGCAAAATTAATAACTGCCATGTACATGTAAGCATGCATATACATGTATATAAACATATACACATTTGTTCCATCAGTTTTCACCCCCTCTGACCCTTTGTTTTTATGTCTTTTTAGCTTGATTTACATTTTTGTCCCCCAAAAGAACCATGTATATAGCAAGAGATATTCTAAAGTTCTGGGACTTATTCCAAGGTTGTAGTATAACCATGCCTCACCCATTTCCACTTAGTCTTTCAGAAGACAGGATGCTTTCAACTCTTTCCCCTATTGGTTTTTAGATTTTCTGTGTTTTGAATAAGAATTTTTGCTTGATGAAAAGATGAGAATTCATTCCCACGACAAGAACCTTTTCATGACATGTACCGAAACCTTTAGCTTGTCCCATGTTTATAAGCTGAATGGTCAAGGTTTAGATCTGAACCCTGTGGAAGCATTATGTATTATCTTTTCATCTTTTTGGGGGGTAGAGTGCTACCTGGAGTCCAAAGTTATCTCACACTTTTCATTTGTTTCAAGACATATGTCACTTATGTTTTTTCAAAGTTCCCACGAACCAAGGAAAGGTCTTCTCAATCCAGTCAAAGTCACAGCCCTTCTCCTCCACTCCCTGCTCACAATGTCTGACTGTTGGAAAGAGAAACGGGGTCCTTTACAGTTGAATATGAAGGTAGGGCAACATCTTTCTCCACTCCCCTGTCAACATCTTCACAGGGCTATATTGATTATATGATGTATTTTAATGCTTTGTTTTCTTCAATTAGCCATTAAGTTTTCATATGGTCTTTGAAAATGTATCCAGAGCAACACTGGCTCTGATCCTAGATCTCAGGAAGAGGAAGCAGGAGGATTGTGTGTTTGAGGTCATCCTGAGCTATATAACAAGAAATGTTGAGGAGAAGGAAGGAAGGAAGGAAGGAAGGAAGGGAGGAAGGAAGGAAGGAAGGAAGGAAGGGAGGGAGGGAGGGAGGGAGGGAGGGAGGGAGGGGAAAGTGAAGGGAAAGGGAAGGGAAGGGAGGGGAGGGAAAAGAAGGGAAGGGAAGGGAAGGGAAGGGAAGGGAAGGGAAGGGAAGGGAAGGGAAGGGAAGGGAAGGGAAGGGAAGGGAAGGGAAGGGAAGGGAAGGGAAGGGAAGGGAAGGGAAGGGAAGGGAAGGGAAGGGAAGGGAAGGGAAGGGAAGGGAAGAAGGGACGGGAAGGGAAGGGAAGGGAAGGGAAGGGAAGGGAAGGGAAGGGAAGGGAAGGGAAGGGAAGGGAAGGGAAGGGAAGGGAAGGGAAGGGAAGGGAAGGGAAGGGAAGGGAAAGAAGGAAGAGAAAGAGAGGTTTAAGGCTGGTGAAATGTGTCATCAGTTGACAAAAGGTACCTGCTGGATTTCAGCATGAGAATGTGACAGAATATTCCAAATATTAGTGCTCTAAGGCACTAGCAGGGTGTGGTGGAGAAGAGCCAAGAGAGGGTCTGTCAGTGACCTTACAGAAGCTGGCCCTTGTCTTCCACATTCACTCTGCTCAGTGGCTACAGGGCTCCTCTGAACTGCTGAGCCACCAAGCAGAGCAGAGAGCATTGCTCATGTGTGGAAAAGGTAACCAGCCTCTGAGTCCTGGGAATGCATGATAAATATGCCTTGCCTTTAAAGGCTATTACCATTAACTTAGATTCTCTTTGAAAGTTTTTTCCTCCCACAGGCAAAAGGCAATAATGATCGATAAATTCAAATCTGTGCTTGCACACAGAAAGGCACCCAGAGAGGGGCTGAAGTAGATCAAGAAGTACTTTGTTTGAACCTGCTGAGTAAGAACTTGAGAAGAATCCTGCTGTCTCTTTCTGAAGCACTGTTATTTCCAGTAGTGAGTAAATAGAAAAAAAAAAAAAAAAACTAAGAGACTAACATTAAAATAGTCTTGCTTTCCAGCCATATGGGTACATGCCTTCAGATGTATAATAATTTGAATAGAAAGGAATGAATAGAAGAGGCAACAAGATTTCTCAAAATCTCATTTCCTGTGGATCCATGTGCATACATGTGCATGTTTGTGTACATGCAATGTGTGTGGAGGCCAATGATCAATCTCTGAGTCACCCTCAGGAGTCCTTGCCCTCTTTCTTTTAGTTACAATTTGTCTTTGTTCTTAATAATGTTATGCAAGTATATATGAAATATGATATCTACATTATAATTTCTTCTCCCAACTCCTCCATATTCTCTCCAACATGTCCCTTTTCCTACCGTCCATCACCTCTTTCCCCTTTGTTCCATCTTTTTTTGATAACCTACTGTCTTAGTTACTTTTTGATTACCGTGGAAAACAAAAACAAGCAAACCAAGAAAATTACCATGGCCAAAGTAAATTGTAAAAGATATTAATTAATTGGGCTTATGGTTTTAGAGAGTTGGAGTCCTGACGGCAGAGCAAAGACATGGTGGCAGGAACTGCTGGGAGAACACATCATAGACCACAAGCAGGCATCCAAGAGAGGCATTAGGAACTGTGCCAGTCTGTTCAAAGCCTGCCTCTGTGACACTGACACACCTTCTCTAGCAAGACCACATCTTCTAATCCTTCCCAAACACTTTTATTAGTAGAGACCAAGTATTCAAACATAAACCCATGGGGACCATTTTCCCTCCAGCCATGAAACACTCTAAACTGAATTAGTGCTACCAATATGTACATGGTGTAGGGCCACAACTGGAGCACAGGAAATTTACCAGTGGCAATATCTTAAAAAAAGAATGATTCTTCCTCCTTTAGTAACTATCAAGTATCAGTAGCTCTCCATTAACTTGTAAGGACATGAGATCACCTCCCCCATCTATGCTGGGATTTCTGCTTGCTTGATCTTTTGCAGTTAATAACAGATGTTATTTGTATATGGGTGCCGTCGTCCAGAAAAGAGCATCACAAGGCATTCCTCCCCACCCTCCAGCTTTTATAATTTCTGTTTCCTCTTTTATAATGTTCCCTGAGCCTTGGTAGGTGGGAGGGGGTTAGAAGTTAATAAAGATGTTCTACTTAGAAGTGAGCACTTCAGTTCTTCCTCTGAGCACTTGGGCCAGTCATGCATCTCTTTAATGACTGCTAGCCACTATAAAAAGAAGGTTCTGTGACTAGACTTCTCTGACAAAGGTTGAGAGCAACCCAAATCTATGGGTGGTTTTTGTTGTTGTTTTGCTTCTGCTGCTGCTGCTGCTGCTGCTGCTGCTGCTGTTGTTGTTTTGCGGTAAGGCCTTTCGATTTAGTCCTGACTGTCTTGGAACTTAGACCAGGATGGCCTCTGTCCCATAGAGTTCCTTCAACCTCTATGGCCCAAGTCCTGAGATTAAAGGCATGTGCCATTGTGCCTGGCCTTTTGGGTGTTTTAGTTACTTTTCAGTTGCTGTGGTGAAACACTATGACCAAAAGCAAACTATGGAAGAGTTTATCATAGTTTATGGTTCCAAGGGGGAGAGTCCATAATAATGGAGATGCAGACAGTCAAAGCTGAGTGTCACATCTTCACCTGTATACATGAAGCAGAGAAGGTAGGCAGAAAGTCAAGCTCTAACTTTCAAAGCTCATCTCAAGTATTATGTTTCTCCAGCAAGACTACACTTATTAAAGTTTTCCTAGCATCTTCAAACAGTGCTATTGACTTGGAATCAACTGTTCAATTACATGAGCCTGTGAGGGACATTCTTCATTCAAGTCACCACAATGGGTCTAAATATAAATAGTTTGAAGATGCAGGTTCCCAAGCCAGATGGAGAATGCTAGAGTGCTGCCCACACTCCTGGACAGCTCTCAGAGAGCACAGTAGGAGTGGGGTTGTTCCCTGCCCAAATCAGCCTTGGACCTACTAAAGTCCACAGAGCCAAGAACCAAGTTATGATAAAGCCAGTTAAACATCTCTTTCCCTGCCAAAGGATTTCTCAGACATCATGTGACCTACAGTCTGTTAATCTAGCTGATAGCTTGGAAGGTCCCTGCACCCTCTGCAACACTTTCTTGACCTTCCCCCCCCCCCTTCCCCTGACTCAAGCTATATACACTAGTCCCTGTCCTCCTACACAGTCTCTAGGGCCTTTTATACCTATCACACTCATCATTGCAGGAGACTCTGCTCCACAGCTCCTCCACTTCCTCAGACTGCTCAATAGCAGATCCCTGGGTAGGGGACCCACAAGAAGACATTTAACAACATAACAGCGTGACTATAAAATAATGACAGTGGTTTCTACATTAGGGTCTGTGGCCTTTGCAGCCGTGGGCCTTTAAGCACAGTTAAAGTAAAAGACATTGATTCTCTTCTGTGGAGCAGGCCTTAAATCCAACCAGAAAGTGGTTAGTTCAATATAACAGTTGTACTATTACTATACCAGTGGGTACATTTTGCTTGGCAGGTTAGCATTACAGCATTTAACGTCTAGTGTTAGGTAAGACCATTGAGGCCTTTGGTCTTTCAACAGCCTCCATTAGCTGTTCTAGCACGATGAGAGTTAGCCAATAGGGAGGAGGTATCCTGATCAATTTGAAATTGATTTCTCTTTATTGTAAAGCCTAAATGTGTGGTATCTACAACATCAGGGTCCTATCATGTATTCCGGTGTGTAACCAAGGGCACCCTCTTTTTGACAGGATGCATCACTGGTCTGGAGCTCTTTGAGTAGGCTAGGCTTGCTGGTCTGTGAGTTTCTAAGTATCTCTGTATCTCATTCTCAGTTCTCTTTGTGTGGCTATTGCAGGTACTTACCAATTAGGCTATTTTCCCAGCCTTTACTTTTCTTTCTTATTTTTTCTTCCTTCTCTGATAAATCCATAACAAATGTGAGAATGCAGCCTCTCTATGGTCAATATTGACATGATCATTAGCCTAACATCATCAGCTAGACTCAACATTTCCCATTTGGCTTGGATCTTAGCGAATTATTTAGTGAGTGTCCAGATGAAACTACTAATCTTAGGGATAGTAGTTTCAGACTCACTTGCTTCTGCTAATTTGCTTTCATCTAATCCCCATGCCCATCTGGTTGAGGTCCCCGTGGCACACAGTCCAGTCTAGCATGTGAAAGGGAAAATAAACGCACAGATATTTTTAGCCATCCCTTCCTTGCTAAAGAATAGGCACATCCCATGATTTGTCTGGGTCAGAGAAGACAGTGGTAAAAACATAATCTTGTATCACCACTGGGATTCTTAGATATGTGTCAGGAACTGAAGAGAACCCGATGGCAACCAGACTGCAGGGAAAAAACCTTTGAAAGAAAGCATCGCTAGAAAGAAGAAAGCATATTAGCTCCACAATAGAAATGCACTTCCCCTCAACTTAGGCCTTCAGTGCACTGAAGTTGTGCCTGAGTATACTCCATTTCAGCCACTGAGGGTTACTCTTGGGAGAAGAGATTTGGGTCTTAAACCTTAACAACTATATTCTTCAGAGCAGTGGAAAATCCCTGAGCTGAGAGATGCCTACTATAACAATGGGCTTCTCACATGCAGCCAAACCTGAGAGCCTGGGGAAGCCAGGAAGGAAGAAGTCGAGAGAGTACAATCATGAGAGAGATACTTGGAGAGAAGAGTTGGTGATTTCTGAGCCAAGATATCTTGAAGTCTGTGAAGAAAGGGTATAGGGAGCGCAAAATAAGAGGGTCAGCATCATCTACCTAGAGCAGGAATAGTTGCCATCAAGTGAGGCAAGTGCCAAGGCTAATACATTGGCAAGAAAAGCTTAGGAAGAGCTTGGTGCCCCAGACAAATATGAAACAATTTCCATCTCTTCTGTCTGACTTTCCTGAGAGCTTCAGAAGCAACTCCATGAGTCCTCGTCACTATGCAGGGTGTCAGGCATTATCTGCTCTATAGATTTGGATCTTACAACGACAAGGATCTGACATAGGACTCATTTGCTATTGAGCTTGGGCAGGCATTAAGAGTATAGTTATACATAAATATACACACATACATGAATATACATGACATTTCTCATGCAATACAAATGCCTTTGTTTAATACGAGCTTCAGCTAAAACAAAGACCAATATTTTCTCTACAACCTAAACATGGATATTTGAGAAATGGTAATTCACTCATATACATAAATATAAAATAGGATCATTTTCTTGTACAAACATATCATGCACACGAGGAAACCAAACACATGTATCTATTAAATAGCAAATGAGAGTGGTATTTTTTTGTCCCTCAGAAGGCATTCATAGAGTGATTCTCACAGCTAATATTAAATACCAACATTGAGATGGAGAATTGTATGTTTGGCAGTCCTACACCAACACTCTAGGTGAACGGCTTTAGGTCCTTCTGTCAAATAGCTCCCACCATATGGTGTTAGCAAAATAGAGTTATTTCCATTTCAATGACAGGGAGACAAAAACTGACAAACATGTTAACAGTCTAACTGGCTTGACAGTTCTTGGCTTGAATCTTATCTGAGGCAGAAACATGAACTCATGGGTTTGCTTCCAGTTACAGGCTTGGAGACCCGAGAGAGTCTAATTGTTCCCAGCAGAGTACTTCCTGGCTACAGAGTTGTTTTGCACAGTGAACCTTTGGGAGCTTCTCTCTACCTAGGATTGGGGGGGCATCTTGAGAAAAGCTGGGAAGTTGAACCCCAGCTTCTTCTGCGCCTGTGGTGAGATAACCAGCTCATTAAATCTAAACTCTCAGGGCATTTTATTATGAAGAGTCAGATGCAAGGATTTACTTGGCCATTTCTCACCTGCTTCCCTCCTGCATATTCCTTTGTATTTGCTAATGGTCTTTCTCCATGTTATATAATCCTGTCATGAGTATAAAAATATCACCCGAGGCTGCTCATGTGGCCTAAATCATTCAGGCGTGAGCAGTGACGGGGCAGGAGTATGAACCACACTGGAGGCAGGAGGACAGCTGTCCCCTCTCAACTCATTGTCACAGAGCTAAGAAATGCTGAGGTTTTAATAAGATCGTAAAGTAGAGTGACATGGTCTGGCATGGAAGGTAGGTTTCATTAGCATTCAGAATGACTGGGATAATAAATTAGAGCAATTGAGCAGAAATGGGCAATTTGATAATTCAACATTTTTCAACACCAACCCAAGCAGCTGGACCCAGAGCAGTACCGCTGACTTCTCCCCATGCATCCAGCTTGCAGGGCACAGGCGAAATAACCCCAATCACTTTCTCCCACATGGGCTCTTGGAATAAGAGGACCTGACAGTTGTGTCCATGACTGGTGAGTGTGGATTGATGACCTAGAGGAGGAAGTCCTCATGCCTCTTTTCAGCAGAGAGTTTGACTACCTGACTTCCTTTTACTGTAACCACGGTGTGCTTATTACTAATACCAGTTCCGAGCAGCATAAAGGGAGCCCCCACCCCCACACCATGCACAGCAAATTACATTGTGGGCAGGGCTGTCCATTTGGTTTTCTGTGGAAACTTGAACAACGTGAGACTAAACTTCAATTTATTTACGCTGGCTAAGGGTACAATTTCTCCAGACTGTTGTCAAATCATATATTATACACATGCACACGCATACATATGTGAAAATTGATTAGATATGAAGAATATACAGTTGTGGAATTGTTTTGGGGTTTTTTTTTCCTCTCAAGATCATTTGATTCTTATGATCTATTGCATTCGTATGAGTGTTCATTTTTGAGCTCCCTGCTTCTTGTTACTGCTATGCCTCTAGAAATCTAAAATTCAAAATAACTCCAAGACTCAGTCCCCTCCAAATCTCCCCTGGTAATACACATCTGGACAGAGTGACACTTAGAGAATGTTTCACCAACAGCATTAGAGCACACATGCCTTTCACTCTGAAGTACTTTTAGCAAGATAGAATGTGCACTAAGCTGAAAACCACCTCTGACCCCAGCACCTCTTGCCCGATGACAGCTTCCATTTGTCCCGCCTTATAGGGTATACTTTCTACATTTTTACCATATGCCCTGGACACGAACTAAGGTGTCTGTCACAGGCCAGGGCAGTACTTAATATTTAAATCTTCATGAGCAATGGGCTCTTGTCACAATGACACAGCACTCTCTTACAGTGGTGTATCAGCAGATGTTGGTTGGGAGAAAAAGGGGAAGTAAGAGTGTGCTTTAGTAAAAGTTCTAGAGACACAAGGCAGAAGCCGTGTGCCAACATGTTGAGTATGGCAAGAACTCCTGTTATTTCCCAAGGGTTCAGTCAGCAGGGAGTATGAACAAAACATGAATGGAAATGAGAGTAGGGTGGGGTACCTACCCCCATATACCTGCAAGATTCTTGTGTCTGGTCCTCTCCCTAAACCAAAGGTCCCATCCCTTGGAAGATCCACCCTACCCTACACAGCATTTATTCTTTCTTTCCTTCTTTCTCTCTTTCTCTCTCTCTTTCTTTCTTTCTTTCTTTCTTTCTTTCTTTCTTTCTTTCTTTCTTTCTTTCTTTCTTTCTTTCTCTCTCTCTCTCTCTCTCTCTCTCTCTTTCTTTCTTTCTCTCTTCTCTCTTTCTTTCTCTCTTCCTCTCTCTCTCTTTCTTTCTTTCTTTCTTTCTTTCTTTCTTTCTTTCTTTCTTTCTTTCTTTCTTTCTTTCTTTCTTTCTTTCTTTCTCACAGAGGGTTTCTCTGTGTAGCCCTGGTTGTCCTGGAACTCACTCTGTAGACCAGGCTGGCCTCAAACTCAGAAATCTGCCTGCCTCTGCCTCCCAAGTGCTGGGATTAAAGGCATGCACCACCACTGGCTGGCACATTTACTGTTTCTACATTCCTCGGACTACCTTCCCCTGCATCGCTTCAGGCCCAAGAGTAGACTGATAGGTAATAAAATCTATTTCTGCTCAAACTTCTAAACACAGTGAATCTCTGTATCTTCTTGGTTCCCCTGGACAGACTTGGATTACAGCCTCCTGTACTACCGGACCTCACTCATACATATTAACACAGAGGCTGGAACCATTCTGCTGAAATTGCTAACTGCAGGTCAAAAATTCATCTGCTCCCAACTACAGGGCTTGGCCTTTTTGCCCACAGCCAATGGTAAAGTACTTCTAACAGTGGCCTATAAGAATTCACCAACTTTTCTCTATGAGCCAATATTTTTCAATTTCTGTTTTCTGCACTTATGCTAACCTTTTTCTGGAGCCCATCAGGCATGGTCCTGCTTCAGATCCCGAGCACTATCTGGAAATGTCCCATCCCACCCCAAATATCAAAATGCTCAGAATTCTCCTCCTCCTCCTCCTCATCCTCCTAACATTCACCTTATTTGTTCATCTTTGCTCATAGGTCAGTGAGCCATCTTTGAGTGCCCACTAACAGTTAAATACTCCCTTCTCTTTCGTTCCTGAGCCTACATCCCCAGCTCAGTTCTATTTTATATGGGAAAGGCATGGGCTGTCTTATGCAAAATGCATGGGATCAGAAGGTCTTTCTTTGGATTATGGCTGAGGAATATTTGCATGCATGTGATAAAGTGATTTGGCATGAAATTCATTTAGTTTCCTCCAATGTACAACTTACAGTAATCCTATTCAGTGTCTTCACTGTACCCGCATTTTTACTGCAACAGATAGGTTGAATACAGGGTGGTTTACTTGTGTCATGGATTTTTCCATTAATGCTTAAGTAGTTCTGGGTTTGAGAAACATCAGCCTTTGGATAGGAGATGTTCATCCTGTGTTTATTACAGTTTACCCTTCCTGTTTATTATTCATTCTCTCTCTCTCTCTCTCTCTCTCTCTCTCTCTCTCTCTGCTCTTTAAAGTCTCTAAGCTCCTTAAAGGAACAGAGCTTTGATACCTATGTACTCTGATATAGTCTCAGCATCTAACACATGTACCTCTTGAATTGGTCCCCCCTCCTTCCTTATTAAAAGAAATTACTTATTAACATTAGTAATTATTGAATTTTAATTATGAATTTAAATTTAATTTGGAATTTTGAACTGATCTGGAATCCAGGTTCTAGGACATTGTCTCCCTTGGCCCGCTTCCATGTCCTTCCATTTTCCTTCTGACAGCTTTGAGGTTTGGTCTTTTGCTATGTATTGTAATGCTAAGTGTGGGTCCCCAAGATCTGATTGTCCCAGAGACAAGAGAGTCTGTACAGAGACAGAAGAGATATAGGCAGGGTTTAGAGTTCCCAAGCCTGGGGGTTGCAGAGGGGCATGAGAGAAAGATAGAGGTGGGGGAGGAGGAAGAGAAAGTTGCCATGGGCTAGGAGTCAAGAATACATGGCCCCTAGGGCTGGCCAGTTGGAGTTAAGAGCAGCCCAGATGAAACATAGTAAGTGATAACTCGGGGTTATTAATAAGAAAGTAGATTCTAGTCACACAGAAGGTAGATCTGGCCAACTCTTTTTCTGATTAAAGCTTATTTTAAATATAAAGGTTGTGTGTGTCTTTTATCCAGGAACTAAATGGTCAAAGGCATGGTAGAAACCCTGCATTGGAGTTAAAATTTCCTACAATAGACAGCCCTTAAAATAAATGTTTTCATAGTTACCTAAAAAGCATTACAGAAGCATAAAATTAAAAAAAATAAATTTTCTCTGTCTTTTAAAGTGATTTTGACATCTAATGATTCTTTCTAACTATTGTTCACATACATCATATGACCCTAACTTATGAACATGAAATAAGAACTCTTCTTGTACCTGACTTATATTTGCTTGTTGCTTTATTCATTGTAGAAATGGTTTATTAGAAATAAATGAACAGTGTATAAGATATCAAAAAGACAATACAAAAATTAACATTTGCACTGAGGATATCATCAACATTTTTTAAAAAATGAACATTTTTGTTTCTGTTTCTTTCCTATCTGTCTGTATAAGCATATCTTCTTGTCAATTTTTTCTCTTTCTGAAAATAATTTCTGTTACTATCATTGGATCAACTTAAAAATGAACAAAATTGTAGTTTCTCTAACCAGGATATTAAGTTTGCACATGATACTTATTTAATCCCAAGTTTTCTCAACTTATTTCATTTTTAATGCTTAGATTCCAATGTTTCATTGTTTTGTTCTAAAGAAAGTAATACAAGCCTGCATTTTCTTTCAAAGTTGACATTTAATGGTAATTTTTAAAGAGAAAATAAAAGTTTTCTAAATTCTGAACATTCATTTCAGTTATTTTGTCAAATGCTATTTAATATTTATTGGTATATAATTTAATTTATTTCTTAAGTTTATAACGCATGAGAGCCCAAAGAAAGTTTATAAATTAAATATAAAACAACACTGGAAAATCAATAAAACTCAAAATAATATCATTAATTTAAATAATATGATACACAATACTATTGTGAGTGGATGTAATTTGTAATGTTTGTTTTAATGATTGAGCAATGCAGCCTCAAGTTTGGGCCTATATTTAATCTTTTTCAATAATTTTGCTTCGGCTATATGGAAAATATTAATTTTTAATAATGTCTTATAAATCAGTATTAATAACTTTAAGGCCATGTCAACTAGTTCCAGCTAATTGGACCACAGCACTTAATCAAAATTGCTACCAATCAATTGCTGATTGCAAGTTTTAATGAACTTTCATGCTGTAAAGTTGTCTTACTTAATTAAAGATCCCAGTAATCTTAGCGACAGCATCCACATCTATTTACAAACAAATTTTGCTGGCATTAGTGGGTAGCATTCGTTGCCTTTTCAGTTCTGTTACCTTACTGCAATTGCAGCATGCACCTAGAATGTCTTGGCCAACTTCCAACTGGCAATCTGTTCGTGGCCACAACAGTCTGTGTGGCTTTCATTGTATGAAGTGTCAGACCATCTGAGGGCTCCAGTTTTGTAACCCCATCCACTTCTGAAAGTGAGAATCTACTTCATGAGGTGTTTTGTGACATCGTTTGTTGAGCACATGAATTGAATGTGCATACATAGCGCTGGACTTTTAAAGCTCCGTGATTATCTCGTGGTTAACTGTAGCTAAAAGAGGAATGGCATGATGACAAAGGTGGTTCTGTTTGTAGTATAATTTTGAATTTTGTTACAGCAATTATGATGTTTTCCTAGCTATCTCTCTTGCCCAAATCGATGGGAATCTCAAAAGCTCAAATGAAATAGGTTTTACGATCTAGTTGATCTTGGGCTCAAGCAACAGTGGCACCATTCTACAAGCTGGATAAACTTGAGCAATTCACTTCATCTCTCTGCTGAAGTCTGCCCTGTCTGTGCCTCCTCAGTGTGTCCCTGTTAAGTGCGTATTCCCTTGTGTGGATCGATTTGGAGCTGGTGGAGCCTTTCAAGATGAAGCATAATGAAAAGGTCTCCAGTCACTTAGAACATGCTCTCAAAAGAGGACGGTGGGACTCCATTCCCTTCCTCTCCACTCAGTCTCTTCTCTCTACAGCAGGAGATCACCGCTAGGCTGCATGCTTCCCCCACACCTTTCTCACCACGGGCCCCAAAGCAACAGGCCAGTGATGGGCTAGAGCCTCCAAAACTGCAAGGGAAAGTAAACTTTGTCTCTTTGTAAATAGATTATCTGGATATTTTATATACTGACAGAAACCTAACTCACTTTTTGAAAACCTCATTTTTCCCTTATTTGAATAAACGACTGTTGTCCCCCCATTGTTCACATGAGGAGATCAGCATTGTAGAGTGGTGGGGAGGACATAAAGAGCGGCTCCATGCCAAGTGCCTGGCAGTAGCCGCATGCTACCAAACTTTCAGTTGCCATTGCAGAGGGTACAGCTGGTGGGGTCTCCAGTGCCAGAGAAAAACTTTCCAAGGCGTCAACAGTTCATTTACTGAGTCCCTAAATCACTCGATAGAGTCTCTGATTACAGACTCAATCACCAGCTGGATATTAAGACCCAATTTTACAACCACAACATTACATAACTTTCCAACAATCAAGGGGCTTTTTTTCCCCATATGAGCAGTCTCTCATGGAAGCATTTTTCTTTACTGAGGTTAAGAGCCAAAGTCGGGACCAGAGACAGTCAGTGGCCAGTTAAATAAGCATTTGAATTAGCTGCAACAGTTTCGGGAGTAGTGTTCAGGGCAGAGAAGGAGAGAAGGCAATTAAAGAAATTTGGGGATGATTAAGTGTTCCAACACAGGCTGTGAACAGCTTTCTGTGTCTGAGGGAAGGATAATGGGAAAGTAGGGTTGGTGTTGAGAACGCCTATCTAGAGAGCAGCTTTTAATTCTTTCAGTAGATATTTATTTAGATTTATGGGTTTGGTTTTATTTCCCCGCACTTGAAACTGTCTGAATGTTTGGAAGGACAGACACGAGCAGGCCCCATGAAAGCAAGCTGCATCGTCGATGTCTATTGAATGCTGTGTCCGTTGTCTTATCTGTGGGTTTATAGCGACTCTTCCCAAGGAAAGAGGGTTACATCCTGTAGTTTCTCCTGTGCGCTTCCTGAAGCAGTGCAGCTTGCTGTCTTCTCATTCTTCATTCTTCCAGCCTTTTTTTTTTTTTTAAAGAGTAAAAAGCTCGATACATAACAGCTGCATGCAGAATGGCATTCAGTAAGAGTTACACAGAGATGGGAGACCACGCTGCCCCTAAGAGCTCACAGTACCCAGGACCCACCACTGTGCTGGGGAGGAAGGTAATCTCCTTCCAGGGTAGCAAACCACAATTTGCTTTTATCTCTTCCTGGATGAGCTAGTTAAACTTACAGATTGGGAGGAGGGACAGGGATGAGGGAGAGTGCGTGTACCAAATGTAAATTGTCAGGGGAGAGGGAAGAACTATTATTCGGAACCCTGTTTATCCCTGTGCTAAAGGAATCTACAAGCTTCGCACCAATTGACAACTGTTTTCTAAGCTAGCAATCAGTTCCGGTGCTCTAAGCAAGGACAGCAGTGCCTCGCACCCCACCCACGAACCCCTACACAAGCCCAGGTCACCAACAGTCATTATTTCTATGATCTCTTTGTCCATGAGGCCACCTGGCGACTGCTAAGCTCCTCCCAGATGACACCTTGGCAGGTGTTTCTTCCAAGTCCTCTCAGTGACTCTGCTCTGCCTTTTTGCATTCCCTGCGCTGAGTTGTGGAGGGGCTGTGGCACTTTATAACTTACTGCTCAACAGCTGGCAGCTACAAATTAACTTTTTGACTTCATTAGGCTAATCTGCAGAATTATTCCTAATTTGGAGCACCTGCAGTTCCCCCTCCCCCCACCTTCCTCTACTCCGGAGCCACCTTCTCTCATCCATCAGAGGCTGAGTGGCAGGAAAACAGCATATGGAGCTACGGGTGGGTCTGGTCAGGGCACCTAGTTTGTTTTTCTACTTCTCCAAATCACCGGTCTCAGACTGCTTCAATCAACACACGGCTTCTTCCCCATGGCCAGGGCTGGTGTGAATCCAAAATGTCAAGTGCCTCTGCACATGGGTGAAAATAACCAGAGGGCTGATCATGTCTTCGCCTTTGTTTGGACACAGGGCAGTTCCCATCCAAGGTAGTCTAATGCAGAGTCACGCTCAGGCGGGTGCTGCCCTTGATTTCCTCCCGTGTTTCCAGGAAGCCAGAAGTGTGAGAACCTTCCGGGTTTTCCACTTTTTATCTGTGCAGAAACCAGGAGGCCGGTGATGCCCCTTTGGTCACACAAATCTGTAAGAAATAAAAAGAAAAGTTGCAGCTGCCTTCTCAGAATCGCACCTGCATCCACTGCTGGAGGTTCTTGGCCTCTTCTCCTCCCGCTGGAGTCCTTAAAGTCCCCAAATAGTCTTACACAAATCTGTAAAGTGGTACAAACAACGGTCTCCGCATTCTCCTGTCAGGCCTCTGCTGGAGCAATTTTCCCAGAGGACAAAGAGAGTAAACCGGCCTGGACACAGTCCTTAAGATATTTCTCTGATGCTCCAACGCACTACAGTTTTAGTGGTAACGCTCTTCTCACTAGATGGCCCTCCTGGATCCTTCCCTTCCTAAAAGCTTGGCCGGGAGAGAACGAGGCTGCAGAGCTGAGAATAGAAGATAAACAAGATGTACTGGAATAAAGGCACCCAGATGCCCCCAACTTAAAATCTTACAAAGAGAGGCACACTTTAGAAAAGCAATCCAAATGCAACCCGCACATGGAGTGGAAGGAGAAATCGTTTCTTACCGCTGGAGGTAAAGAACACACAAAGTGATCACAGATACTAAAACCTTAAGTGGATTTTGCTTGCTCTTGTTGCCGCTCGGTGTAGTGGTGTAGCTTTCATAGGTTTTTACTTCTAGGGCTTATAGTCAAGGCAGTCATAGCACTCATTTCTCAGGACAAGCCATTTATATTTCTTACCATGCATACTTTTGAATAGTTTCTTCTTCCACTCTCAAAACTATCCCCCTGGAGAGGGCTTAGTGCCCAAGAGTGCTAACTATTGTTCCATAGACTGTGGTTCAGATCCAGCCCCCAAGTCAGGCACCCACCATTTGGAGCTCCAGGGGAATTGCTGCCCTGCTTTGGCTTCCGAGGGTACCTGTGGTGCACACAAATGCGCGCGCGCACACACACACACACACACAGGCACACGCACACGCATGCACGCACATGCTCAGGCAGGAGTAGAGTAGTCAATCAGATCTCTTTTTTTCTCTGCTACTGTCCCCACCCTTACTACAGGCAAAAGTGATGGTGAAGTAGCCTCTTAGCATTTACAGGCTTGGGTCTCGTCCTCCAGGGAAAAATTAGTCTAGCCTTGGTTCTGTCAGTTGAGTTTCCCCTTCTCATTGTCTTTCTCTGGAAAAAAAAAAAGGTCATGAAGGTAATTGTACAAGATAAAACAGGTATGCAGTCCGGCTTGGTGGCTTCGAGCAGTAGCTAGAACCAACAGTTAGACAGTTAGAACCCTATGGTGTGTGTCGCCCTTGATGATGGATGGATTCCCTCAGGAGTTTCAGAGAAAAAAGGTAGAAATTTGCATCAGATCTTTTGCTGAACCTTTCTTCTAATCCAAAATTAGGAAGGCCAAGCTCTTTCCTCTCCTCAGGGATTTGCTTAAATTGGAGTTTCTTTTCTTTAATCTTTAAAGATGATTAATGCTTTAGAAACCTTACCAGTGATAACATGCATAGAGAGAAGGATTCAAGAATTTTCATTTCCTGGATGTTCAGTAGTGATATTCGGGATTCCTGCACCTAGTGAGCAGTGATATTATACTTCAACATTGACAAGTATGGTTAACTCAGAACAGAGAGCCTGGGGGGAATCACAATATCAGGATCCCCTAGGAGTACGCTGTGGAGTATAGATATGAGTTGAGATATCTGGAGCTAGTTCAGTTATTGGTAGAAGAAAGAACTTGTTTGGAGACTCAGTGTAGGAATCACAGGGCCACCTCTGTTGGACTAATGTGATGAATGGCTCATTGAAAATATATCTTATGCTCTCTGGTAACTGGTCCCCAACTTTTAAAGTACAAAGAGACACTCAGCAGAAGGGAGATCTATTCCCAGTCTCAAGGATGAACTAGCTTTGTTTCAGTTCACACATGGTTTCTGCCACCAGTACAAATTTGTGAGTGTCTTTGGATCTGACCCTGGTGAGGTCTAGAAAATTGAGGGTGGGGGTGGGGAATCTTGTCCATGATGAAAAGTCTGACTCTTTGGCTTCCTAGCTTGAGTCCTACTCTGGCTTCCTGTGTAAGTAGTTGATAACTCTTTGTCTTATGGTTTTACTGTTGTGAACAGACACCATGACCAAGGCAACTCCTATAAGGCCAAAGTTTAATTGGGGCAGGCTTACAGGTTCAGAGGTTCAGTCCATTATTATCAAGGGGGGAACATGGCAACATCCAGGCAGGCATGGTGCAGGAGGAGCTGAGTGTTCTACATCTTTATCTGAAGGCTGGCTGCTAGCAGAATACTGGCTTCCAGACAGCTAGGATGAAGATCTTAAAACCCACATCCATACCTACTCCAACAGGGCCATACCTTCTAACTGTGCTATTCCCTGGGCTGAGCGTATACAAACCATCACAGCCTATCACAATCAGGGATCACACAATGATGGGGAGAGCCAGATGAGTAAATGTGGTCCACAGGACATTGTTGGACTACTGAGCAATCCAGAAGTATCCATTGCTGGTCCACTTAAAGGAGTTACAATATCTTCTAGTCGTGTGTGTGTGTGTGTGTGTGTGTGTGTGTGTGTATACATAGGTGTGTATGTATATGGATGTTTGAGTATGGGTGTTGACATGCATGTGTGTGTAGGCCAGAAACAGCTACTATAGAGACCGTGGGTGATGCCACCAAAATAAAAATAAATTTGTTGCTATTACTCAGGTGCTGCCCATCTCATTTTATCTTACATTTTTTAAGATAAAGTCTCTCATTGGCCCGGAACTCACCAAATTCTAGGCTGATAGGTCAGACCACCTTGGGCATCTCTAATGGTCTTTGCCTCCCAGATTGACTCTAGGATTACAAGAGTGTGCCAGCTTGAATGGGTTTCTTTTACTTTAAGCATACATTCTGGGGATCAAATTTAGATCCTCAGACTTGCAAGACATACATTCTCCTGCCTGAGCTATTGTCCCAGTTCATGTTTCCATTTTAGAGCAATGAATTACAATCACTCCTTTTAATTCTCTGTCTTCTTTTCTTTTGTATTGTCCTGATTTTAAGAACAGATCTCCTAGGTCATCCTCAAACTCTTGTTCCTCCTGCCTCTGCTAATTTCCACAGCACTGGGATTATAAATGTAGGCTTCCACACTCATCCCAGTGACCACTTGATGGTTTGTTTATTCCTATCCCTTTCAACTGTCACTGGCAATTAGCATTTCAGTTGAAGAGATATCAGTTAGGGCACACTTCCTCTTTCTTCTAGTCATTTACAAAACTATGTGTGGGCATTAGGGGCAGAAAGATATTGCTCTCCGTAATAAAGATTCTCCCTCAGTGGATGCTTGAAACCCTGTTGTAATAAAACCTTTGGATGTAACTTCCTCCACTGGTCTGCATGTTCTGAATTTGCATCTCCAGAATTTGTTTACATTTTTTTTTGTCTCTAGACTACATAACTCGCATATAAAAATTAAGAGTTCAAATAATAAAGATAAGATCTGGGCAACCACACTGGGTCTCCTTATCAGCAGTGGTTCCATTTTTATGTGTCAGTATTAATATTTCACACACAGCAGCTCATTATAAAAAGTAACCTTGGAACATTGTGTCAGGTGAAGAATTTTTTAAGATGTTCTGGAAATTATGCAGCCATAAAGAGCATCCCCACTAATTGTCTTGGCACTCACATCATGCTGACCGGTTTGTCATCAAGTTGGGGGTGGCAGAGGAGAGCATCTCCTCCCCCAGTGCTGTCTCATGCATTGCTTTGCTCTATTTCTCTCTCAAACTCATTTATTTGATGCTCATATTTATGCAAAGGAGGGTAATGAGTTAGCCAAAGGTTACACAGGGTGCAGAGGGCTTTTCAATGATGAGAGTATTGGTAACTTGTGAGGCTAGCCTCAGGCTGTCTGAAATTGAAATTTGGGGCTAAATTAATAAGTCAACTTGAGCACATGCAGTTTTATATTAAGACTTCTCTGGGGTTGAAACTATGTAGCTTGACATAAAAGAACCTTTATATATATATATATATATATATATATATATATATATATATATATATTTAAAGTTCAAGACTATGCCACTGCAAGAGGCAAGTTTGAGATGGAGGAGAGAAACAGAAAGAGGAAAATAGGCAACATTACTGAAACCTTCCCTGGAACGGCTTTTACATCTTGCTGTGTAGGATGTGCAGCCTGTGTAGCCTTGGAGGTCACTAATTATTGTAAGAAATATTAAGTAGGGGCTGGAGAGATAGATCAGTTGTTAAGATCCATTGTTTGTTCTAGCAGAGGAACTGGGTTCAGTTCTCAGCACCCACATGGAAGCTCACAACCATATATAACTCCAGCTCCAGGGATATCAACATTTTCTTCTGACTTCCATATTCAGGAAGTACATGTACTTACATGTAGATATCCATGCAAACAAAATAAATAAATCTTTAAAAAAAAAGAAATATCAAATGTGACTTTTTTTTTCTATCCAATATTATAAAACTTGTGTTTAGGACAAAGAATTCAAATCTTCTTATCTCCTCTATCTTGAAAGACTTTTGTGTATCTGTTTTAATGCTTCCCTGCACAGTAAATCTTTGTTTTCACTAAGATTCCCCTGCTCTGTTCTAGAAATTTGGTGGCCTGAAGCCTCTTCCCCTTGGAGTGAGACATCTTCTCCTCTCCCCTTCCTCCTTCATTTCAGGTGTGCTCATTGTCTTCACATTCATCATTGTGAGGTTGGAATGGGGAAATGACACAGCCACCACCTCAGCTAGAATAAAAACCAAATTCACTTCCCATCTTTTCATGGTCACTCTTCTGAGAGCACTCTTGATCATGTGTAACGTTGGTGCAGAACCTTGAGTTGGAGAGGTGGTCTCTTTCTCTGCAATCCTGAACTTGTCTCTAACATGATCTTGCTCACAATCCTCCCTGAAGCAGATGGTTTATTCACTCTTCCTGTCTTTGAGCCAGAGTACATGTCAACATAGGCTAAGGACAACTTGAGAACAAAATGCTAATTGAGACTGCGGCTAGTTTTCCTTAATTTGCATTTTAGGGACAAGGACAGTAGCATTATTTACACAAAGTCCAATTACAGATGTGGTGGTGCACTATTTTGTGTTTTCAGGGTAGACCTGCTCAAGAGAGTATTCCAAGAATAAAAGCATAGCAAGGGAATGGCAGTAAACAAGAGACACCTGGGAAGCATCATAGATTGGCCCTTGCTGATACTAGACTATAGCCTATAGCTAGTGATAACTGGAGGCTGATCAACACAAGTGTACAAGACACAGTCCAGCCTTCATTCAAGCCAGGTTGCCATCCAATAGTAAATGCTGAAATGAGTGTGCTTCGGAGTCACTGTAACATCTCTATGAGATGAAGAGAAGGACTCTAAATTGAGGAAGGTCGATGAGTTACTAGAAGACGACTAACATTCTTTGACACGGATAGAATGGAAGGTGGTGGGTAACACATGATTCCTTGAAGGTTGTGCTGGAGGTGGGAGTAATGACCTCCTAATATTCGCAATTGAAAAATAAACATTGGGCCAATCGAATGATTCCTTTTTACCAATAAAAAAAGGACAGTATGTATGTACTGTTTTTAGTGCCAGACTACAGCAGTCCTCCTGGCTGGGTGCTGTGCATACAGAGAATTTCTCTCCCAGCTGTGCTCCTGGGACCTGTGTCAGGAAGTGACTGAATGAATTGTTCTCTACCTTCTGTCCTAGCCATCTGTGTCACAGGGCTCTCTGATTGTATGTGATGGGCCAGTCTGTCCATTGGTAATGCAAAGGGTCACACACCTGTGGCTTTTATTAAAAAAAATGTGTATTCTAGATTTTTTTTTAAATAAGAAAATATTGTCTCATCATCCCAGAAGTATGATAAAGGCTAAAATTTCCACCTCCTTCTCTCCCCAGCACAACTGAAATGAATAAAGGTACTTATAAGGAAAAAAAAAGGCTCTTTTATTTAAGTTTTTTTCAGAAAGTATCTTTTGTTTTTTGTTCCCTGCATCTCCAGTGTGGCATTCAGAAGTCATAGAGCAGACATGCTGATATTTTATGACCAAT
Source organism: Mus caroli (assembly GCF_978045245.1). Lineage (NCBI taxonomy): Eukaryota > Metazoa > Chordata > Mammalia > Rodentia > Muridae > Mus > Mus caroli. The sequence goes on from NW_028227265.1 coordinate 101,511,462, forward strand.
GCTGACTACATATTGGCCTCAGTTTTCACTTGTGACATAATTTCCTATGACTCAAGCATTAAGTCAAAATAAACTCTCTCTTTCTTTGCACAAAAGCTCAGCTCATTGCCCTTCAGCCTTTAGCAACCATCTCTTCCTTAAATGTTCTTTCTTTCATTATTCAGAGAAATTCATCTGCTCTGCAATTTCACAGAGAAATAAAATTATATATATAGCCCCATCTTACCATTACCAAACCACTGCCCAATACTTGGGTCTGTCTTGGGTCTGTCTTTTTTTGGTTCCTTGGGGTATCATGGTCCTTAGGGTATTATGGGATTGTGTTCTCCAGAGTCCTCCTTATTTTGCCTTTCAATAAACATAACTTTATCCTTATGTTTCAGGCTTCTGCTGGTCTGGATTACAGCATCATGAAATTTTCTCCACTATAAAATAAATGCTGCAATGTCCTTCTTACCTGTTCTTGATATAGAACCTTTACAATGGTAGACAAATAATGTGTGCTTAGCTCTTTAGTGTGTTTTTATTTCCTCCATTGAATGAAAATTTTAGGAAGCAAGATGTTATATTCTTTAGCTATTTGCTGAATAGGTAGTAACCATCAGTATATTTGACCTACAGTAGGAATTATGAGTGTTTCATAGCATATAGTCCTTCCTTCAAGATATTTGCTTATATCTGCCTCTCATATTGTAAACATTCCTTTCCCATCTCCTCTTTTTCTCTTCCAAATCTCATATACCATTTTCTGATGTTCATATATATAGAATGACACTGTTCACCTTTCTATGCTCCAGATTATCTGATAAATCCAAATAAATATGGTTGTCCTCAGAACCCTCATTATTAGAGTATTTTGATGACTTAAATTTCAGTAATTTGTGTCCCTGACTATACTCTAGTTACATACTGAGTTGATGATTGAGGTCAGGCTCTATCATGATGTTATTTTGTCCTCCAAAGGACAGTGATTACTTTTGAGCTAACAGATTGCACTCTTTAGTTCACTCTCATAAGAACTAGTTATTAATTGCTTTTCTACTAAGGGCCTGTCTAGGAATGAAATGCAACATAAATTATTATCCTATGTTGAAGATATAACTTGGGGTTGTGGATCACTTGTGCAGCTTTTAAGATCCCAGCTTCAATTTCCAGAACCAAACTGAAATTAAAGACAACATAGTCTCTGTCTACCAAACCTAAGATAGGTGATGGAAACAAATTATCATACAATCATGTCAATATGTGATTTGAGAAGGGTCAAAGCAGAACAGGAGGCACCTAGAAAAAAAAGTCCTATCTAACTCCCCAAAGATGGTTTGAAATTAGACTGGACTAAGGATGGCCAGGAGAAGCCACTGAGAATCCACAGAAGTGAATCAAAGTTTGTTCTGCTTGGGTAAGCCTAGAATCCTGAGCTTGGAGATCAGATAGGTTGGGCAAGGAGAAGTTGCAGATAGACTATCAGAGGAATGACTTCTGCAGGAAGTAGAACTCCTGAAGAGGCGAATTAAGGGACATCATCCTTGCTGCAAAGAGGAAGACACAATTAAATGCCTAACTATGTACATAAGCATTGATTTGAAATGCACTTACATATGAAAGAATGACAAAGACATCCTTAGGGGGATGTGGAGATGGAGCTTCCTCACTGTGGCTTTGTGCATGGTTCCATATATTCTGTGAGTTGCATTTACCCTGAGGTAATGTGTATTGTGAATCTTGTCCTTTGGTCATTTTTTTCCCCCTGTAAGACTTTAATAGTCTTCTCAGGTTGTTTAGAATTAATGAGGCAAATGTCCTCAATCAAGAAGCAATTTAAGAACATGCTGCTAATTTCAATGAGTTCTGTAAATGAACTAATTTAATACCAGTTGACCTTTTTATTTGGGGAGAATGATTTGTGGAGGTATTTTCCTGATTTGTGCCTACAAGCCTTGGCAATCTGATTGGGCATTTTGTGCCCAAGGGTAAGCATTAATCATGGTACAAAGATGGAGCATAGCTAAGAGGGATTTAGAATATTTACCCCAGCAAGCAAGTGTCGGGTGTTGCTTAGCAGGAAGCCCTCAATCATGTTCATTAAAACCAAAAACCACAGAATTAAGGGGGGGAGGGCCCTACTCTTTTAGTGACAGAGACCATGCAGAGACATGCTGAATGGTGGGATATCTTGACTATGTTCTAGCAATTTTGTTACCCTAGGTTTTTTTTTAACCTCTTTATGGCTGGAATAAAATAACCTTAATTTTGCTAGCTTAGAAGAAAATTTCAACTTCCTGAGAAAAGTCAAATAATACTCAATGGAACTCTTACTACCCTGTCCTTTCTTTCTTTTACCACTTCATCTAGGGAAGACCTGGGATTTCTTTACAGTGTCTTTAAATCACTTGGTAGCAATAGATCTTTACTGGTGGTTTTTCTAGGGAGGTGTGATGGTTTGTATATGATTGGACCAGGGAGTGGCACTATTAAGAGGTGTAGACCTGTTGGAGTGGGTCTGATCTTTAATAACCCTAGTTCTAGCTGCCTGGAAATCTTTATTCTGCCAGCAGCCTCCAAATGAAGATGTAGAACTCTCAGCTCCTCCTGCACCATGCCTGCCTGGATGCTGCTATGCTCCCATGTTGATGATAATGAACTGAACCTCTGAACCTGTAAGCTAGCATCAATTAACTGTTGTCCTTATAAGAAATGTCTTGGTCATGGCATCTGTTCACAGCAGTAAAACCTTAACTAAGTCAGGAGGGTTTTGCCTTCATCCAGAAAGCTAAATGTATACAAGCCATGAAAACATGTTGCAATGCCATCATACTAGTAAAAGAATGGGATACCTTTGCTTCTTCTCTGTAATGAAAAAGCACTGCCCTAACCAAGATTTGCATGGTTGAATCAAGGCTTAATTGACAGCCTCCAAGAACTCAGACATCTCTGAAGCAGAGCAGAGAGTAACACCAAGAAAGAAGAGAATTTTATTGAAGAGAAGGAAAAAGAGTACTAAGCATAAAGAGAATTATAAATAAAATGATACCTTTAATATGGCAAACACTTATTCATAAAAATGTATTTCATAAACAGGAGAAAAATAAGAGAGTCAGATGAAAGGAATAGTATTCTGCACATGCAGGTGCTTCCGTCAGGACCATGACAGATTTTCTTCAAGCCCAGAGTCAATGACCAAAGGACTAGAACAGGCACTTGGGGAAAGAGAAATGTCTGTGGTTGACGAGTACCCAAAATAGACATTTCAGCAAGCATCACATAACCATTCAAGTTGAGATGCCCTGCATAGCTATATAACAGGTAGAAAGTGCACTGCAGCAATGCCCCCTGCTCAGCCCAAATCAAGGAAAGAGAGAGGACACTGACACTGCTGGTGGGAAGAATGAGTGATACTAACCAGGAAAGAATCTCATCTTATCATACCCCAAAATACAGAAGGTTCAGGTACTGGGGTATCTGGTAATTCCACACCACAGTCTAAATTCATGTATTTGGTTATTCATATCTGTGCTTTAAAAATTCCCAAAGAGAACACACTTGTTGTTTTGATTAGGAAAGAGAATCAGGAGAAGTCATGGGGTGATAGACAGCTCAGAAGCAAATAAAAGCTTTTTCTCTTTTTCATTTTACTTTGCAGTGCCACTGATGTTGTGCATGACATCAAGGGCTCTCCCGCTGAGCCACAAGTACAGATGTAAAAGAGAAGGAACAAAACATAAAATGATGGTGGGGGAAAAAAAGATGCTGTGTTTAGAAGGCACTGATGAGTTTTTAAACCTATTTGTAAAAAAAAAAAATGTGTGAGGTAGAAACTGAGAGGAAGAAACAGTTTCTGAAACTATATGCCATGGCCTGATGCACTCAGTTCTTAAATACTAGAAAGAATAGAGGATGCTCTCATTCATCATGGGTCACAAGAGAATACAGAGCACACCCATACCAAATCATGGCCGATAGACAGCTTTTCTTCCTTTGACCTATACCCTAAAACCATGTGTCAAGGAGATAAACAGGTACTATAAAGCCTAGCTTCTTTCAAACTTTACAGAAATCTCTTCTTAGGGGACTTACAGAACGAACTCTTCTCAGGCTCCCCACCCCTGGTATAAGCAACGTTTGCCTGTAGAGAAAGTGAAGTAAAGAAGCAGCTGCTGGAGTCTCGTTGATCTTTATCCATTCTAATTTCCATTCCACCATCCTTGTGCTTCCCAGGAAGAGCGGAAGCACAGGTGGGAATCTCACTTGTGGAGCCCAGGAGCTCATCTTTGGGAAGTAGAGACATGTGCTCAAGTGGATCAGATAGACTGAAGAAGAATTTCCAGAGGTTCAAGGTAAGCGTGTATGAGGTTATGCCTATGTTTAGTTGGGCAGATCTTCTCAGTACTCCATGACATGATGGCCCAGCATGCCCACCCTGAGTGTAAGATCTTGTAAAGTGAAAGTGTATTTATTACATCTAGCCTACTGAACACCACAGCATCATGAAGAGTATTGGCTGCCTTCCCTGGCAACAGTATGGCTGCCTGGGAGCTAGCTGTGGCTTGCTGCCACTGCCCAACCTTGCTGAGAATATCTTAGCCTAGGTAATGACAACAATTTGAACACTAAAGTGGGATATCTTATTAATATATAGTGCTATTCTATCATCATAAAGTGGAGATGGAAATGGTCTATATGCTGGTCTCCTTAACGATGTCATCTTATCCATATTCTGTCAAATTCCCAATAGAAGAAAACAAAACAACGACAAAACATGGTTTAAAGGAAAAAGCAGCAAGTTAATTTAACACTGCTATTTTCTTATTCATTTGTCCTTCTTTATCCCAACCTGGTTGAAAACATGATGTGCTCAATCTTGAGAGAGATATAGACATAAGGGAGGTAAACTCACTGATTGGCCCCCAGATAAGGGGGAAACAGGCGACTATGACATTTATTGTCATACTACATTAAGTGCATGTATACAGGTGGCAAAGACCTTGGCAAACTGAAAGCCTGTTTTGGTGAAGAGGCAGAATTCACACCCAGAGAACAAATTTAATGCCATCAAAAAAAAATCTATATTTAACTTTTTTTTCTTTTGGATAATTCATCTATTTTTAAAGTGACACACATCTTCCAAACTAAAAGCAGTAACCGTTGTCAGTGACAGAAAGCCATCAGGGACATTGTTTGTAACTGTGCAATTCAAGTGAGCAAACATCTGGAACACCCAAGCCTGACACGTTCCCTGTTAACAAGGAGCACACATCTTGTGGGTTCTGCGAGGCTGGATCTTCATTCTTCTCCAGCATAATTGGACACTTTGCAAGTGAACATTATCCAGGCTCAGTGCTGTAATGTGCTTTGATTAGTTGTGTTGCTTTTGAGTGACAGCTATACAAACTTACCACCTTGAGTGAAGCATCACAAATGAATACACGGCAGATGATATGACAGGCAAACCTCAGAGCAAATGGAGAACATTAGAGAAATAACAATCTCTGAGAAATTTGGCTAGAGGTGTGTATCTTAGTGGTAGACTACTCATCTATCATGCCTAAGGTCACTGGTTCTTTTTACAACACTGACCATTAAAAAAAAAATCTAGAATGTATCAGGGATATTTGGGTATTTTCAAGGAGAGTTTTCCTTGGGGAGGGGGAGTCTAATATTGGCCCTTCTTTGAAGGATAGTTTCACAAGCAAAATGAGAAATAAGGCACAGGCATCCTCATTATCTTGTGTTTTATTTGATTTATTTGATTTATTTGATTTATTTATTTATTTATTTATTTATTTATTTATTTATTTTAGGTGTCTAAAGTCTGGGTGGTCCGTACTACCTCAAATGCCTTTGTGCCCTTTCATTGTCTTTTACTAACCATGTCTGCCTCATCAATCTTCATGACTCAAGTTAAAGGAGTAGCATCCATTTTCCTACTTCCCAAGGAAATCGTGATTACCAGGGGTGCAACATTATCCTCCTACGCTCCTCTGCTGAGCTGTTTAAAGAGCTTAAGCAGGCAGTCTGCTCTCCTATACCTTTAAAGCTGGCCGACACGCTTATCTAAAAATGCATGTAATCCACCTACATGCGGTATGTTTTCCAACATTCTGAGTATTTGTCATTCTTCCTTAATATGGCAGGAGGAAAAAAAAAAAAAAAACAATCCTAAGGGAACGCTTGACTGAGGCTGAGGAAGGCCATCTGGTGTTAGTGGAGAGTAACTACCGCTGTCTGAATGCTGATGAAGTCAGCTGATGTGAGCACACTTCAGTCTCTGCAATCTCTTGCTCAACTCAGATACCTGAATCAGTTGGTTTCTACTTTCTGATTTTGTTTGCATCCGAAGGTGCATTTTTTTTTTTGGTTATTTTATTTACTTACATTTCAAATATCCCTCTTCCCGGTGTCCCCTCCGCAACGTTCCCACCCTACCCCCCAATCCGGTTCCCCCTCTCCTTTGCTTCTAAGAGGTTGCTTTCCCACCCACACACTCTCCTGCTTCTCCACTTTAGCATCCCCCTATACTGGGGCATTGAGCCTCCACAGGACCGAGGGCTCCCCTCCACTGATGCCAGATAAGGCCATTCTCTGCTACATATGTAGCTGGAGCCATGGGAGAGGTGGCTTAAGCTTGACTTGAGGAAGTGTTTGAACTGCTGTTGGACCATGATGATGGGTGATAATTTAAGATTTTTGTATTGTTGTACGCAATACTGTAAAACTCTGTAATGCCATTTGCAGTTTCATCTTGGAAGACGCTGGTGTGTTGTTAGATTTTCTTGTTCTTGTTCCACCCCATAGCATGCAGAAATGGGACCTCTGAAATTTCTACAGAGTTTGCCTCTGGTTCTTGTCTATTTTTATCTACGGAACACCACCATTTTTAAATTTATGGATCCATACTTATGTCATTTGGGACATAGGCCTCTTTTTAGTTATTTGGGAGCTGACAAGATAGTTCAGTGGTTAAGGTCACTTTTAGCTTTTCCAAAGGACCAGAATTTGGTTCCCAGAACTCATATCAGGTGGTTCAAAACTGCCTATAACTCTGGCTCCAGGGAATAAGACACTCTCTTTTGGCCTCTGTGGCCATCCTCATGTGTATGTGAGATACACAAGAGTAAAAAAACCAAATCTTAAATTAAAATACTTTATAATTTTGTAGTATCAATGGCATAGATTGTAGAACTCAATTATGGCAATCGTGGAAGGCAAATTTAAAAGATAGTATAATTTTACATGTTTTGACATTGCCAGTTCTGTTGACATAGAACATAAAAACGCTTACCCCCGGTGAAAAGCCTCAAAAATAAAGTTCTGGAACTTATAAGCCACGAAGCACTTTTACTTACTATACGATTGTTAAAAGTGGGACCAAACTGGCTCACTTCATTCCTTTCAGCTCGTTGTGCCTATCACCCAAGAGACCTGGAGTGAGAACTTAAAAACAAACAAACAAACAAACCTGTTATTTTATGTGGACATGCTTTTGTTCTATTCCTAGGTGCTGGGTATGGGTCTGCAGCAGATTGTCCATAGCAGCTGACTCTGATTTGTCTCATGCTCTGGCAGCGGTGTGATTCTGCCAGCTGAAGATGGTTTACAATTGGAATTCTAGGAGAGAATACTTGGAGCGAGTATATGAGCAACCCCAAGAGGGAGTGACTGCTGCTGGTCCCTGCTGCTGGTCCCTGCTGCTGGTCCCTGCTGCTGATGGGCCCCTGCTGCTGCTGGCTTTTCTGCTCTTTCATTTGTTGTTCTGGCATTTGTTGGGTGCTGGTTACTGTTGCTGATATCCTGCCAACTAAGATTCTACTTGCCCCCAGGAACTAGACATCCCTAGTCAGCAGAAAGTAGATCTAAGGAGATCTATTGCCCTCCCCTACCCCACCCTGCATCCTTCTAACCTTTCTCACCTACCTAGTGTTGGGGAGTTGTAAAGGATTGGAGAGGAGATGCATGGGAGGTAAAAGAACCCAATAACGGTTTTGTTCTGTTACAGAGACCTCCCTTGGGATGGGGTTCTACAGTGAGGTCAAGTAGAATTTAAACAGACTGGAAGTTTTACAATCCTGCAAGGCCACTGCTTTCTCTTACAGCTTCTTGGGAGATGCTGCTGGGGAGTTACCTAGTTGGAGAAGTGATGTTGTCCCTTAACTCATTCTTCGGTGATTTGTTTCTTGAGTTCATGACTCCTGAAAGGAAAGAGGAGATATCTCCAGGTAGGAGACTGATTCAGGGTCATCTCACTCGTTTTCTTTGTCCTCCAGTTGAGTTTCAGAAATTCTGGATAGATTGATTTCTTGTCGATCATCTCAGATGGTGAACAGAAAAAAAGCACTATAGACTGAGTCTGCTGGTGCTATTATTATATAGGTGATTGCATTAAGCTTCTAAATGCTCCAGATTTTCCTGTGAAGAAAGAGCCCAGCTGGGAAGTTCTCAAATGATGAACTATGTTTTTAAACACTCGTAGCTACTCTTTAATGGCCTGTGCTGCCAGACATGAAACATTTCACCATGAAAATGGGTAGGATGCATTCTGAATCTCTGTGATGTCAGGGAGGCTAATTCGTTAGTGGTTTGAAAAGTGCTTTGAGCTAACAGAATAAAAGGCACTGGAGAAGTTTGGACTAATATTAATAAAAATGAAAAATTGCAACAGAGGAACTTATTTCCCTTAGAACACAGACATCAATATTAAGAGTGATTAATAAAGCACAAATAACCAATTTGAGAATGGAGAACACCAGCCATTCATTGGGATATATCTTCTATGTGTTTCCAAATTACCATCTGTGCTGTTTTATTCTCTGTTAGATTATATTCAATGAGAGCCTGGGTTCATATTCACTTGTGAGCCTCACTAGACTTAAATAAATATTATGTGAGCTAAAAATTTCAAACACACTACTTTATATATATATATTTTCTGTATCTTGACCTATAATAATCATGGGTATGTTTTCTCCATATTTCTACATGTATCCCCCCAAAATCCTGCTTCAAGTCAGCACATTTATTCATAGTCTTCAGAGCCTTGAATTCATCATATTGGCAGAGTAATTAAGACAGGCCGTTCTGAGGTAAAGGTAATGGATAGCAAGCATTTGTGCAGGGTTCTGAGGATAGGAGGTAGATTATTGCTTTGTTCACATTTAGTTTTCCCACAATAATGTTGAGCTGGAAATTAATGAACACAATTAGGGCTTTTTGATATGGTAAACCTTTGAAACCATTCATTATTCTGTTAACAGAACTTGGCTAATTTTCTTCTAAATTAATGTTCTCCTGTTGTGATATAGATTATATTTTATAATGCAGCTCAGTTGGCTTTCTCTCACTCCTCTCTTCCTTTGCTCATTAGTTGCATCTACTTTGTCATTGACATCCAGGAGAATAATAAGTTAGAACAACTGTCAATAATCTCTTTAGGCAGTAATATACTTACTTTACCCTAAAGGCAATTGTTTATCACTGCAATGCTTTTTATGTATTATCCAAACCCACAAATACACACACAGACACACACACACACACACACACACAATCAATGTTTATTGCACCACTATTCATAATCATCAAACTATAGAACAAATCTAGGTGTCCAAAATCAGAGACAAGAATAAATAAAATGTGGCATAAATACACAATGGAACACTTTTCAGATAGAAAGCATAATGAACATATGTTTACAGGAAAATGGATTCAAGTAGAGATAATTAAGTAGATTAAGCCATTCTCAGAAAGACAAAACATGAATATGACATATCTTCTCTCATCCTTAGATTTTATGCAGACACACAGAAGCAGGTACCTTTGAAAGCAGAAAAAATTGTGGTGGTACTAGGGAATTAGGAGGGGAAGGAGGGTGCAGGGTATGGGGGAATGTGCTTAACATACAATAGAAATAAGAATAAACATGTATTTTAGTGGACCTACTTAAACCTTTTAAAAATCAAACAGAAGGACCTACCTCCTGTTTTCTGAAAAATTTATGCCATATTTCCTCTGTTAAGGCTCTATCTACAACACTCACACAGTGTCATTCCTTTGTAATGTCATGTAAAGTGCCAACAGCCACCAAAGAAATTACACATTAAGAGAGTCTAGACATGCATTGTATTGATGCCTCTAGTCCAATTACCAAACAAGTCTATGTGGGGCAGGGAAGAGAGCAAAGGTTAAGTGTTTGACTGTCAATAAATTTTAAACCTGAATGAGCTACTCTGAGCCTTAATGCAAGGGCAGAGCTGGCACATGCTAATTCACAAACACAGTGTTAACAATACTGCATTATTTTATTAGTGTTTGTCACCTGTGGGCACAGAATCTCTGTCCTGTGAGCAGGACCGGAAAAACATTCAGTGAACACAGGACACCGCTTTGGCTGTTCTCAAAAATGAGAGGGATATTCTACTTGGCCTTTGAAAGACGTATTTCACCCACTTCTCTGTTTGCTAGGCCTCGGTATAGTCTCACAAGAGACAGCTATATCTGGGTCCTTTCAGCAAAATCTTGCTAGTGTATGCAATGGTGTCAGCGTTTGGAAGCTGATTATGGGATGGATCCCTGCATATGGCAATCACTAGATGGTCCATCCTTTCGTCACAGTTCCAAGTTTTGTCTCTGTAACTCCTTCCATGGGTGTTTTGTTCCCATTTCTAAGAAGGGGCAAAGTGTCCACACTTTGGTCTTTGTTCTTCTTGAATTTCATGCGTTTAGCAAATTGTATCTTATATGTTGGGTATCCTAAGTTTCTGGGCTAATATCCACTTATCAGTGAGTACATATTGTGAGAGTTCCTTTGTGATTGGGTTACCTCACTCAGGATGATGCCCTCCAGGTCCATCCATTTGCCTAGGAATTTCATAAATTCATTTTTTTAATAGCTGAGTAGTACTCCATTGTGTAAATGTACCACATTTTCTGTATCCATTCCTCTGATCACAGTCAGCCATTGGATGGATCACACGGCCCCCAATGGAGGAGCTAGAGAAATTACCCAAGGAACTAAAGGGAACTGCAACCCAATAGGTGGAACAACATTATGAACTAACCAGTACCCCGGAGCTCTTGTCTCTAGCTGCATATGTATCAAAAGATGGCCTAGTCGGCCATCACTGCAAAGAGAGGCCCATTGGACTTGCAAACTTTATATGCCCCAGTACAGGGGAACCCCAGGGCCAAAAAGGGGGAGTGGTTGGGTAGGGGATCGGGAGGGTGGGTATGGGGGACTTTTGGGATAGCATTGAAAATGTAAACGAGGAAAATACCTAATTAAAAAAATAAATTATAAAAAAAAAAGAAAGAAATACTCAAACTTAAGAGCTGCAAAAAAAAAAAAAAAAAAGAAAGACGTATTTTTTTTCATAGCTGTATTATTTATAATAGCCAGAAGCTGGAAAGAACCCAGATGTCCCTCAACAAAGTAATGGATACAGACAATATAGTACATTTACACAATGGAGTACTACTCAGCTATTAAAAACAATGAATTTATGAAATTCTTGGACAAATGGATGTATCTGGAGGATATCATCCTGAGTGAGGTAATCCAATCACAAAAGAACACACTGATGTGCACTCACTGATAAGTGGATATTAGCCCAGAAACTTAGACTACCCAACATACAATTTGCAGAACACATGAAATTCAAGAAGAAGGAAGACCAAAGTGTGGACACTTCTTTCCTCCTTTGAATAGGGAACAAAATATCCATGTAAGGGGTTAGACAAAGTTTGGAGATGAGACAGAAGGAAGGACCATCCACAGACTATCCCACCCATGATCCATCCCATATACAACTACCAAACCCACACAACATTGCATATGTCAGAAAGATTTTGCTGACAGGACACTGATTTAGCTGTGTCTTGTGAGGCCATGCCAGTGCCTGGCAAACACAGAAGTGGATGCTCACAGTCATCTATTGGATTCATCACAGGGCGCCCAATGAAGGAGCTAGAGAAAGTACCCAAGGAGCTAAAGGGCTCTGCAACCCTATAGGAGTCACAACAATATGAAGCAACCAGTTCCCCCCACCCAGAGCTTGTGTCTCTAGTTGCATATGTAGCAGAGGATAGCCTAGTTGGCCATCAATGTGAGGAGAGGCCCTTGGTCTTGCGAAGATTATATATCCCAGTACAGGGGAATTCCAGAACCAGGAAACAGAAGGGTTGGGTAGGGGAGCAGGGTGGAGGGAGGGAACTTTTGGGATAGTATTTGAAATGTATATAAAGAAAACATCTAAAAATAAATAAACAGACAAATAAAGAAATAAATAAATAAACATAGCATGTAGAAACCAGAAAAAAAAATGCTTTACAGACTTACTTAATAACCCGATCTAATGGAAGCATTTTCTTAATTAAGACTTCCTCTTCTCAGGTCACATTATTCTGTGTCCAGTTTATATTAAACCACCTAGAACGTATGCACACATGCGTACACAACTGTTTAAGCTCCATGCTGTACAAAAGTGTGGAAAACCATGCCCTAATAAGGAGTAATAATCAAGAAATTAAATTTTCTGTTCAAGCAAGTATAAAAAATTGTGTTACAATGGCACAGACATAGCCGAGTGTTTGAGAAAAACATCCATTTCTTCATTAATAAGCATGTGTGTACTTATCAGTAGAAATTAATAAAATTTTACTATCCTTGTATTTATCCTCCTGTATATGGCTTGAAAATACTGCAATAATACATTTTTAAATGAAATATTGGGCCTCATCTAGTTATGTAGTAAATGATAGGTTTAATCCCACAGAACTTAATTCAGTTCCCTACTACTAAAATGACTTAATAAGATATAAGAGAAAAGAAAGAAAGAAAGAAAGAAAGAAAGAAAGAAAGAAAGAAAGAAAGAAAGAAAGAAAGAAAGAAAGAGAAAGGTTATATTTTGTCAAGAAGGAAAGGCCAGTATTGTTCAATACCTTTACTTAAGTAACGAAAGATGTATTTCTTAATAATTCACATTTCACTCTTGCTTTTTGTCATTTACTCTTAGGCTATTTTCTTTCCATTATTTATCACTGAGTTTTGTGTTCATTCTTCCTGGCTTATTTGTCTTGATAAAGGAAAACACAACACAATGAAATTACTCGACTCGGGAACATCCACAAAGAGGTAAGAGGTGAAAACTGACTGGTTCAAACCTTAAGAAGTCTGTCCTAATTCCATCCACTTGGATTTTATGCTCCTAGACTCTGCGCATGTCCATCTATTTCAGGCACCATTATGGCATAGTTCAGGCACCTTTATGATATCATAGGATCTCCTATGCAAAAGTAAAATCCGTAAAGAATCCACAGAGAATTCAGCTAATGTACTATATTCCGTAACTAAGTTTTTGTTAGTGATGACTTTATGCACAGGGACCCTGGTAATGACTGAAACATCAGGATTGCAGAAGGCATCCTGGGATGTTGCCTTATGGCCTTTCCCATTTGTTCTTTTATGTGGTGACTGCCAAAGAGACCAGATGACTGTTGGAAATACAAGGTAAAGAGAGAAGTCAGTGAAGGAAAGCGACTTTGTAGCCTGGGGTTTTGAGACTTGTTTCAAGAACTTGATGATGAAATTAAATTGAGTTGATTTACACACAAAAATTGGATACAGAGTAACAAGTAAAATGTCAAATGCAAGGGAAGAATTTCAAAAGCCATAAACACAATAATTATACAAAAAAAAAAAAAAACAGGGTAATGGTTTTCACAGCAAGGGGCTAAGTGTGTCTGACTCCAGCTTCCTTACTTCGCTGATAGAGCAGAAGTGAAGGACCCAGGAAGGAAGGGTATTACTGTGTGCTTTATTTGATAGCCTGGAAAACCTGGTACTACTAGAACTATGGGAAGCATAGAGATCTTCAAAGCACATAGGAAGAATTATAAGGGCTAAATGTGTGCATTCAGAGATTTACATTTCTCAGAGGATATCCATCCATCTCTTTGGTTTGTTTATTTGTTTGAGACAGGGTTTCTCTGTGTAGCCCTGTCTATCCTGGAACTCACTCTGTAGACCAGGCTGGCCTCGAACTCAGAAATCCACCTGCCTCTGCCTTCCAAGTGCTGGGATTAAAGGCATGTGCCACCACCACCGGGCTCCATCTCTTTGTTTTTGTTTCATGCCTCCTGTTGTTCTGAGATGTGGGGATCTTTCATTGCAACAGATGAAATATTAGCAGACAAGGGGTCCCAGGGACAGGTGAAGTGTTTCTCTGCTTTCTAGCAGTAGCACAAGCATGTGTCCCACAGCCAGTGTTCACCCACCATCAGTCAGAAATACGTTCTTTAAGCCTCCAACACCACTGAGGATTTCCTATTGGATAAATGATGGGCTGAGGATATTTCCGTGACGGTGGAGAACGTTCAGGATGATGGGGAAAGGGTGGACATGATGGTTCTTGGGAAGGCTGGAAGACTGCATTAATGAAATGTAGGTTGGAGGGAAAAAAAATAAGAAGATAATATTTTTTTTTCTCCAAAAGTTTCTAAATGGGAAATCTCTGAAAATAGTAGATAAGATGGAAATGGGGAGGAGGACATCAGTGTTGGGAAAGGGGAGCAATCCTCTCAGGAATGTGGTAGAAAGAGTTTGGGGTTTGTAAGTGTCCACATTCCCAAACTTTCTTTTTGTCAGTTCAGAACTTCACACTATCAGGCTAGTAAGTTTTCCTTGATACCGTCTGACCTGTAATTCCCTGGAAGCACATCACCCTGGAGACAGGATATATACTTTACAAATTCTAGCTGTACTACTTTTAAAACTGTGAGCTCTTGAAGGGGGGTGATTACTTAGACACTGCGCCATCTGTAGGAAACTAATGAGTCTTTCTGAATGTTACTAACAAAAGCAGATTGATCACTGTCCTCCAAATCGCAAGAAAATTGTTTTCATGTATTCTGAAGTCACTTGAATGAGGATTAGCAGCATGTGATTAACACTAAGAATATATAGTTCTATTAATTTTACAAATATAGTATTTCACAGCTTCCTGTTGGGAAGTTTAATTATATAATATTTTATATATGTGCTTAGAATGACATTGATGATTTTTATATTCTGTATATCTTACTTCTGCCTAACTAGTCTGAATTAACATGAGTTTAGTTGACCCTATTAATCTAAATATCAAATCATATAATATTTTTATTTTTCCTAACATTTCAGACAGTCAAGCAGTCTGGAAGGGAAACGTAGTGAAACAATTTAAAACAAGTTTGGGCTGGCTTGAAAACATAACTGGCTCCCAGTTGCATTTGCATATTCTATTTTATGGAGTGATATGCAAATGAAGTAAACTAGTCTGGTTCTCATTGAACACTAAGGTCTCATTGACTTGACCTTTTGTGGTGGGACCTGTGGGGGTGGGAAAAAATGAAACCTGAGACTTCACCCCCTTACCCCCAAGTATGAATGATTCCCTCCTAGATCCCAGGGAACAGCAAAAGCTGCCAATCAGGGGAGCTGCCTAAAACCTGCTTTTGTGCTCAGCAATGCTGGCAGTACCCAGGGGCTCATTTTATACATATCCTGTAGAAAGCAGTTTGGAAGGCTGCTTGAGTTTCCAGTGATTTCTGGGGCAGTGGCCTCAACTCAGTGTGCCCATCAGGAATACATTTTTAGTTTAACCACCAAGGGCCTCTTCTGTAGTTAAAACATAGTCAACTGCCATTATAGCTGTTTGCTTACAGGAAGATTAGGACTTTTGGTGTGTGTGTGTGTGTGTGTGTGTGTGTATCTATATCTATATCTATCTATCTCTCTATCTCTCTCTCTCTCTATCTATCTATCTATCTATCTATCTATCTATCTATCTATGCAGAAATGATAAGAGCTGAGCATGGTGGGACTCTTATCTGTCACCACAACACCAGAGGCTGAGCCAGGAGGGTTGTAAAGCCATCCTGGGAAACATAACGAGAACTGCCTTTGAAAACCAAAATGTTGCCTTGATTGTCCTTAAGTGTGCTAAGTGTACATTCTGATGGTCATTCTTAATAGGAGAAACACCTAGACACCTGCACAGAGAATAACTGTATTTTCCTTAAATGCACATGGCTCTCCCCCAGGGCTGCCTACTTTGGCCTGATACAAAGTGTTACATATCTGGTTATGTGAAGTTCACATTAGGTGTTCTGTTCTATGGAGAGTCTAAAGGGGAATAAATCCATTTCTCCTGGCTTAGCCTTCTGTCTCATCATAACTGTACTCAGAAATTTTTATGAAACCATGTCATGTTGTCTGAAACAGTCTCCATACTGACCTTTGCCTTGTCAAAATAACTTTAGTATTCATAAATATTTCAGGGGGGGGTGGACCAAAGACTGCTCATGAATGATTGATTTTGTAGGATTCATTGACCTTTCCTGTAAAGGCTTTTTAATTAAAATTAGACTATCCCACCCTAAACCTGACCATTAATTGTTAATCATGTGCCAATGGACACCTAGGTTTCTCTAAAACATGAGGATACAAGTTGGCAGTTGTAATGATACGTTGAAATGAAGAAAGGCAGTTCACATCAAAGCCCCATTTCAAGCTTGGAAATAGAGTATAGTTTTGACTTCTTTATGAAACCAGTCAAGCTTCTACCTGAAGGCATTCTGTATTGACAGAAGCAACAAGTGAAAGACTGTTGGGAGGTCAGGTGCCGTCCTACTTAATGTTTCTGTTACTTAGACAAAACAACACTGTACAAAACCAATCTAAGAGAGCAAGGGTATATTTTAGTTTACAGTTCATGATAGAGTCCATCAGAGTGTGGAAACTAAGGCTGCAGGAGCTTGAAGCAGCTGGGGGTGATTCTGCAGTCTAGGAGAAGGGTGTTGAGAATGTGTTTGTTCATCTGGCTTCCTAAGGGTACTGGGCTTCTTCCCTTTAGGGTGGGTCTTCCCATAAAATCATTCTAATAAGGACAACCCCTCATAGCTACCACCAGCGGTTTGTCTCTTAGGTGATCCTAGATACCATCAGTAATCAATATTAACCATTACAGGTAAGTTTTGTGTGTAACCTATAAATCATATTATTTCTCTGTATTCTTTGAAATATGATGCTGTTGCTTTGGGGAAAATAAATAAAGTAATTCTTACCAAAATAGCCAATCACTAAAGTTGTCTCAAAATTGATACTTCATAGACAGGAAACTAAATTTGAATTTAAAAAGTTGTCTTTTCGGGAGCCTGATATAGCTGTCTCCTGTGAGGCTCTACCAGTGCCTGGAAAATAAATCCAGCACATGCTCACAGTCATCCATTGGATGGAGCACAAGGTCCCCAATGAAGGAACCAGAGAAAGTACCCAGGGAGCTGAAGAGGTCTGAAGCCCCATAGGAGGAACATCAATATGAACTAACCAGTACCCCGAGAGCTCCTTGGAACTATACCACCAATCAAAGAAAATACATGGTGGAACTTGTGGCTCTGGCTATATATGTAGCAGAGGATGGCCTAGTCGGTCATCAATGGGAAGAGAGGCCCTTGGTCCTGTGAAGGTTCTATGCCTCAGTATAGGGGAATGCCAGGACAAGGAATGGGAATGGGTGTGTTGGGGAGCAAGGAGAGGGGGTATGGGATAGGGGATTTTCAGAGGGGACACTAGGAAAGAGGATAACATTTGAAATGTAAATAAGGAAAATATCTAAAAAAAAAAAGTTGTTTTGTCATTATATGAAAACTAGATTGAAAAATGACCTTTTTTTTTTTTAATTCACTCAAAAATCTTCCCTAGGACATATATTTGCTTGTAAGAAAATGTTCAAGGTGCAAGAGGGAAAAGGAAAGGATGTAGAAAACAATTCTACTAACTAGAAACATCATTTTTAAAGAAGGCATTTCTCTACTATTTTGTAGTTTAAGCAAGCCTTATACACGCACACTTCATTTTACAGTGTTTTATTGCCCTTTTTAGGCACTGGTTTTTGTTTTGTTTTGTTTTGTTTTGTTTTGTTTTGTTATGTTTTTGCTTTTGTTTTTTCCCACAAGTCACAAGTTCATGGCAACTTGCCTCAAACCAGTCAATCAGGACTTCTTTCCTAATAATTCAGATGAATATTCACATTTTAGCATCAAATCATTCTTTTTGTTTGTTTGTTTTGTTTTTTTTCTGTTTTGTTTGTTTGTTTGTTTTTGTTTTTTGAGACAGGGTTTCTCTATGTAGCCCTGGCTGTCCTCAAACTCAGAAATCTGTCTAGCTCTGCCTCCCAAGTGCTAGGATTAAAGGAATGCGACACCACTCCCAACTTAAACCACTTTTGAAATTAGGAATGTATTTTTGGACAGAATACTATTGTATACACTACAGACTGTGGCATTAGCATTGTCTAAACATAACTTGTCCACGCACTGAGATACAAAACAGTTCATGGAGCTCACTTTATTAGAATATTGGACCTCAAACACTCACATATCTTACCTTATTGGAATATTTGTCCTCTATGAATTCATAACTATTATGTTGAAGCCTACCCCTCTTCCCCAGCATAGCTGTAGCCAGTTTGTTCCAAATTCATATTGTTGTTATAATATGCCTGCTAGTCATTGATGCAGAAAAATAACTTGATTCAGAGCAGGGTCCTATTGACCACATACATACCCTGTTATGTTCTGTATATTATAAGGTTTGTTAATTTTAAGTAATTCCACAACTATAAGCTTCATGAAGGACCCATCAAGTTAAAGGTCAATATAAACTGCTACGTTTAAAATTGCTTTAGACATTTAGGTTTAAAATGGCGTGAGTCAGGGCCAATCACCAGGCAGCACTTCCAGCTTCTGAGGATGAACTCATCGTGGTTTTTGTGGTTTTCCCATTATAAGCTGGCCCTGAAAAATGTCAAGCATATAGCTTTTCGCTCCTGAGCCTGAGCTGTTGCCCTGGTTGATCAGTCTTGGGGTGTGTGTAACTGAGATTAGTGTTTGTGTGGTTTGTGGGGTGATTCCTGCACCCCAAAAAATAGAACCATGCAACTGAACCTCTGATGTGATTGTGCTTGGCTCGATCACTGGAGCGTTGTTGTGGGCTATACAGTGAAAGGAGAACAGTACAGCAAGACAGAAAACAGGTTTCCAAAGAAAAAGCTACACTATTGTTAGAAAAAGAAGTCATCCAGTTGGCTTAGTCACTTTTCCACAGCTGCAAAGAGACACCATGACCAGGGTAACATAAATCTAACACTTACTGGGGGCTGGGGGTGTCAAGGTTTCAGAGGGTTAGAGTTCATGAGCATTATGACAGAGAACACAGAGCAGGTAAGCAGGGCATAGCTCTGGAGTAGTGACTGAGAGCTCACATCTGATCTGTAAGCATGAAGCAGAGAGAGAAAGAGAGACACATACACAGAGACACACAGACACAGAGACACTGAGAGACAGAGATAGACAGAGACGCAACAGAGAGATATAGGCACAGACAGGCACAGAGAGAACTGGAATGGTATAAGCTTTTAAAACCTCAAAGCCCATCCCTAGTGACACAGTTTCTTCAACAAGGCCACCTGTCCTCCAATAAGGGCCTACTTCCAACTAGGGAACAAACATTTGGATGTATGCTGGAGTCCATTCTCAGCCATCATCATTTAGAACCCTAAGGCTGCAAGGAGTTCTGCGGGATGTGAAGAAGTGCAGGAGCTCTAATACAGCCCAGATAGAAGCAATAGGCCTGATTTGATTTTTGTTCTTAGCGTCTAGTGATGGAGGGATTTCAGAGATTAATGGGGTGATCTATAGGGTGCATACACAGTACATTACAGGATCCTTAGGTATTCTATGTACTGCTACAAGGCTTCACAACAATGCTGTCAGTGCGCCATGCATACTGCATCCTCAGTGAATGAGCATTGTTTCCCCTTACTCTCCTACAGATATTTCCAGGGCATGATCTTCCAGGTCTTCCAGACTTCTCCAGAGGATGAAAGGTTAATTGACTCACAGCAGTAACATGGCTTCCACATTGTTTTGTAAAGTTACCCTGCATTCCTCTCACTTCCCAAACATTTATGATCTTTTTTTCTTGTAAGGACATGAATACTCTCCTAGGCAAACATCTTGTCGTTGCATCTCTGACCAAAGATCTGTGCTTGGGAATGAAAGAGAAATCCTAATATTATCACCTCCCGAACACCTACTATTTTGCTCTCCAATGCTTCCTGTAGAAAGTCCTGAAGTTGTAAGGTGCGATCATTCAACACCATCACCACCTACCAAAATCAGTTTTGAGGAATTGAAGGTTTGTTAGAAGTCATCAAGTCCAATTTCCTTCAAGTGTTCTATCTGTATGTTACCCCACATCCCCTTGGTCTTCCCTGGAGGCAGCTCTATGCTTTGATGGTTTTTAGCAGCTCTCTGCCTGGGGTGTACTCTGGCAGTGTAAGCACACTTGAGCCTCAGGGGATATAGGCTTACATGTACCTCCACATCAACTGGCAAGCAGTAAGAGACACGTGCTGATCAACAACCCCTATGGTGGACATTTCTGAAAAGTGGTCAGCTCAGAAGAGCTCTGGCAAGAGTTATGTCCATTCTGTCAGAGCGCTAGCTCATCAGTTAACAACCTCGTTATCTCCTGTCTTATTTCCCAACGCTTCACTACGATTGCGGGACTCATTATGCTAATAACTTCTTATATCCAAAGTCTTCATCAATATTTGTGCTGGATGACACAGATTTTTCTCTCCCCCCCTCAGTTGAGGTACAGAATTTATATATTTATAACTAATTAACTTTACACCCTTCCCACAGTTTCCCTCCCTCCTCCCAGTCCTTCTCCCCAACCCCATCCCCATGCTCATTCACTCCTCTTCCCTTCCTCTTTAGAAATGGGGAGGCCTCCCATGGATATCAATTGGTCTTTGTGAATCAAGATGCAGTAAGACTAGGTGTGTATTCTATTGTGGTGAGATAGGCCACTCAGTAAGTGAAAAGAGTCAGGCAACAGAGTCAGGACCCTGCTCCTGCTGTTGGAATCCCATAGGAAGCTGCCCAATGGTTACATATATGAAGAGGGTCCTATGCATGCCCCTGGTTAATGGTTTAATCTCTGTGGGCCACTATGGGCCCAGGTTAGTTAATTTTATAGGGTTTCTTATGGAACAAATTTTCTTATAGTAGAAGGTAGAGATTGTGAAACATATATGGTTTGTATCAAGTGTATGTTACACATCTCTCAAAATCCTTGACTTTAAATAAATATTTAAAAGTAACTATTAATAAAAACAATATAGAACAATCTCTTTAAAAACCCCTCATCCTGGTATTTTGGGTTGGTTTCTCTATCAAGTGAATCCTGTAAACCCTTTGAAGGAGAAACTCTTACCCAAAGCAACTCCTGATTTCCCCTGAACTATGGTTATCCTTCCATTGTAATTGCAACTGTTGAAGCCTACCCTCCTCTGCTCATATTCACGAACACCAGATGGCCTCTTTTTGAGTGATAGCACAGTAAACTAATAGCAGCCCATTAAGGTCATTAAGGGAAGACTGTGGAATTTATGATCAGTGGGCTGCCATTTCTACCTCCAACCAGGATCCATAAAGTACAACATAATGTGAGAGCAATTGGATCTCTAATCTGAGTGAGTGCCTGGGACCTTCTACATCTGTAGACATGGACTGTTTCCCAAGCTTTCCCAATACCACTCATTTTAATCCCATCGATTATCATTTCCATGGCATTATTCATGGGTAAAATTAATTACTAGCGCTCAGGTTTTCTTAGCACAGTTAGTCAATGCAGAACCTGTTTACTATCAGCCAGATGGCTCCCCAGTTACTTAGAAAGGGACAGATATTGACAAAACATTGTCTTCTGTGCACACCAGGCCACCAAACAATTCTGTACAATGGACTTCTGATGGGAGGGATTTAGAGGGGACAAAAAGATCTTTTTTAAGTAGTTGCAGATCATTTCTTTGAAAAATCACCAGGTCTGCAGATGCCAGCCCTAAATCTCTGCATTTCAAGAAGGAGAGGGTATTTCCAGTATCTTTAAAATAGTTCTTACTTTTTTTGCTATTGGAACTGAAAGAATGAGAAAGAAAAGAGATGGTAACAGAAAGCATACAAAATGGAGGGGAAACTGGAGGAAGAGCACAAAGACCTTGCAGATGTTTCCAATCCTTGCTTTGGCAATATTTTGGTCAGGGAACTTATGGGTATACAACTCTTTTGAGTCTTCTTGCTTTTGAGTCTATGTCTTCTAATGGTGCTTTTTTCCCCTTATGTTTGGGCTGAGATGCCTGCCTCCACCATTCATAGGGGATATCAAGAAAGAGCTCCTCTTACCTGTCAGAGAAGCTAAAATGACAAACACATCTGGACTTCTGCCAGTTGTGCTAGCAGGGTCTGATCTGTTTGTTCAAGGGCTGTCACCTGAACAGTGTACTTCAGCTGCTCAGCATAGGAGAGTTGCGGCAGAATAATTTAGAGAAGCCATTGTTGATTTTTCATATTTTGGAAAAGGGAAGGTAGGAAGATGTTGCTCTTCCTGAGAGTTGCTGGACTTGAGATGGTGGATGAGATCTGAGTTCTATTAACTACAGGAAACAAAATCATGGGACTTAGAGGTTTCTTTAGTAGATTAAAGTCTTAGATACTCCTGCAAAATGGAAAGTGAACAAGTATGCTGCCTAGGAGGGAGAACACATTAAACTTTAGAAACCATTACCAATTAACAAACACGTGCAAAAGATAGATTACCACAATCACTAAAATTGTAACAACATTTTTTTTTTGAATAGTGCATAAGAGAGGCTGAACACATCAGTTGTAAAGGGCTCTGTATAGTGACTGAAGAAGATGCTGCTTACACTGAGGAGAATGTGCTAGGGCTACAGTGGGAATGGAATTTTACTTTCTGCTTGTAAGGGAATAATACTTCCCTTACAAGATCCGTCTTATTTTTTCTCCCCTCACCAACAGGGCTTTTTCTCAGTGTCTTAAGAATTACAGATGCACCTATGAATATTGATGAATGAGAATGGAGCAGGTATAAAATGTTATAGGGTCTCTGGAGAGGCTCTGAGAGACATTTCTTGATCAGATTTAGAAATAGAATGCCCATTAACATTACCTCTTTGGAATTACCTTGTAGACAAAACATTAGCATGTGGTTAAAATCTAGGTTATAATTCTGAATTTATAATTCAGATCCCCCTTTTAACTCAGGAGCTGAAAGAAAAATTGTCATATTTCTGCTACCAATTAAAGAAATGCTGATAGGTGAAACTGAGAGTACCCTAACTTTCTTCCCAACAGTTCTGCTGAACTCGGCACTAGAAATCCATCTACAGTCAAAGGATTGATTGCAGGGCATTAGTTTCGTCAATACAAGCCCGGCACTTTAAGGAGATGTTTGAGTTACATGTTGCACAGGCCTTGTCAGTTATGACATTAGAAAAACAGCAAGAATCCTATCCTCTCTTTGTCTCTCTGTCTTTCCCTTCCTGCCTTCTTCTGTCTCTCCTCCTCTCCCTTCTTCCTTCTGTTCTTGACCTCCTCTCCTTCATTCCCTCTCCTCTCTATTTATTTTGTCCTTTCCAATGGAGTCACTCTATAATTAGGGAACAATTTGGCTCCTAAATACCATACTATATCAAATTAAAGTCCACATGGGTTATCTTGTTTAGAGTTATTGGTCCGTAGTATCCCCCAATAGATCCCCAAATATAACAAACCATTCCTAGTTCTGTTGGTTTCTCTTCTGAACTTGAAGGTAAGACCCTGTTGTTGAAGACACCATGTACATAAATCACAGAACACAGAGAAATCAAATGGATACTCACCTGGAAGCTCCATCTTACTGGCTTGAGTTCACAGTGCTTATAGGTGCTATGTACACCAGCTAGGATAAAAGCAGTCATCAACTGTACCCAGTTGTGAATCATATAAGCTATAAAGATGACTCACCAAGCAGGATATGTCCACTGGTGCAGTAGTGGGCCAATGTTATAGAAGTAACCAGCTACTTTCTGATTGGATTTATGGCCATTCCACAAGCAAGAATTCATGTTTAGCAACCACAACTAAGACCAAGATAAGTCATAGACTCTAGGGAAAAATAAGTCATAGACTCTAGGGAAAAATGCACTACTATTAATTTGCTAGCTTAAGAGAGTATTAAACAGATTTCTAATGATTTATCATTATACTAATATATTAATTTATCTGTCATCCTCATCAGAGAAATTTCTTTTAGTAATGCACGGTCAATTAACACAGAAGCCCACAGGTAGTTGAGGTTTAAAGAGAAAGAGAACTTCTTGGCTCTGAATGGGATTTCTCTATCCCAGCTCCTACTCCTTAGGCTCAGATATCATCACAAAAGAATGATGGAATAAAGATACAAGACCAGAAAGGACAGATGACTGTAATGAAACTCTTATGTGACCACAGCAGCATAATTACACACATATATATACTCACAATGGCTGTGCAAGATGAAGTCAGACAAAATCCCAACATGGAATAGGGAGGTAAGCCTGCAGTCCACCCTAACTGAGGAGCAACTGGTAACTACTGAGTGTGGAGGATGGAGAATCACCTTTCTTCAAGGATGTTGCCCTTGATCTGCCACCCATGCTCATTAGGTAGTCCTCACCCATGCCCACAAAGTCAGCACTGAATAGACTCAGTAGACAATAACAGAAAAGAACACGAGAGGAAGATGCTGTTTTGGGGAGGGATTGGAGCAGATATCATGGAGAATGGACTTGGTCAAAACACTGTGCTCGGGCGAAGTTCTCAAACAAGAAAAATAATTAACTGACAACCCAGTGGTATTTTGGAAGGTTTGCTTATACATTTTTAGTTTGGTTAACCCAACCCTTAACTCTTCTTCTCCTCTAGGCCCCTGTCTTCCCTGTGGCTTAGACTAGTAAAAGTTTAAGTATCCTCCCTCTGTTCTTTCATATCACATATATACATTTCTTCTTGTATTTTCTTACTTGGATTATAAAGTCAGAGGTTTCTAAGTAGCTTCATCATGCACATTGCTCATTTTGGTTAAGTTGTTGCCTTGCCTCTCATTTCTCCATCCCCATCGCTTGATTCTCTCTGCCCTCAGTAATTTTCCACCTCTATTTTCATTTAACTTGTATTCTACTATTTTTCTTCTATGAGTGTCCTCTGCATGCCAATGGCCTGTTTCTAGTCTTCCAATTTCCACATGTACTCTATGTTAAACACACAAAATATAATATTTAAAGCTTGTAGGGAGACTATCCTGTGTGTGGTATGGATGCATTACCTGTCAATTAAAAAGTCTATAGCTTATAGCTTAGGCAGGAAAAAGAGGTGGGACATCTGGTAGAAAGCAAGATCTCTGGACACGAGCCAGGCAGAGGATTGGCCTGGCTGTGAAGGGATAATGTAACCAAGGCAACTCTTATGAAGGAAAACATTTATTTGGGACTTACTTACAGTTTCAGAGGTTTAGTTCATTTTCATCTTGGCAGGAAGCATGGCAACATGCAGGTAAAGATGGTGCTGGAGGAGTCAAGAGTTCTATATCCTAATCCAAAATCAGCCAGGAGTTGACAATCTTCCCCAGGCAGCCTAGAGGAGACTCAGATTCCACACTCAGTAGAGCCTGGGCATAGGAACCCTCAAAGCGTGCCTACACAGTGACATATTTCCTCCAACAAGGCCACACCTCCTCATAGTGCTATTCCCTATGACTAATCATTGAAACACATGTGTCTATGGGGGACAGATATATTCAAACCACTACAGTGAGCAAGATGAGAATGCTAAGGGTCTTTAACTCTGACAGCTAGGCAAGTCCTCATGATACTGTTAACCGTGATTAGTTGTAGACATGTGTATATAAATACAGCCATCTAGAATGATACTCAGAGAAAAGGACTCCAAGTAAAGGGTTTGAGACTAACTAACAGTGAAAAATATTTCAGCAAATAATTGGTCAACAATCTGGGGAATATATGTCTTATGGTAAGTCCAATGGACAATGGACACTTTAAAAGTACCTGGCAGTTTCAATAGCTTTCACATTAGTAAAATACATGCAATTTGATGTCCATCCCAGTGGTGAATATGGTGTAAGAGATATGGGTTCTAAAGACCTAGAGTACTCTGGTTTGTATCTCCCCTAGATAGCACAGTCACAGGGTTGGGGTTATTAAGAAGCTTGAGCCAGTCAATGGTGGTGCACGCCTTTAATCCCAGCACTTGGGAGGCAGAGGCAGTCAGATTTCTGAGTTCGAGGCCAGCCTGCTCTACAGAGTGAGTTCCAGAACAGCCAGGGCTACATGGTGATGAGTGGAGTCCATGTTACAGTCAGTATTTTCAAGAAAGCATAGAATGTCTTTACAAGGGAAATAAATTATTTCTTTACAAAGGCCTAAGACTACAAGAGGTTTTATGGTATTGTTCACTTCCTTGAGATCTGAAATTCTGTTGAAATGTTGAAAATTCTAAGCTTTACTGGGAAAACAAAGTACAGGCAGGTACAGGATATATGCCCAGAAGTAGTTGGTCAACAAAAAGTGAATTCAATGACATCTTGGGAGATTTCTTGTCTTATAATGTCATGTCAGGCCTTTTAAAATCCTTCTTATTTTTAAATTATATACATAGTTATATATATAATTTATATAAATTATATACATATTCAACTATAAATATATAATTTATATTAATTATATTAACTATTATCAATTACATATTACAAATATATTAATTATAAAACTATATAAATTACATTAAGATATATTATATGTTCTTTCTTTTTTTAACCTTACAGGTCCTTTGGATGTATTGAATGTCTTACAGACTTATGCTTTATGTGAGTCCTGTATGTGTGAACACGTGAGTCTCTATATTATGTCTGTTTCTTGCCCCTTTTCTTGGGCTCTTTTCCTTTGGTTTGTTTGTTTTGTCCTGTTGTAATATGTCAGGTTTTGTTTTCAATCTTGTCATATTTTAAAAGTTTTATTTAAATATTATCTCTTAGAAGTCAGTTTGTTTTCTAATGAGAGACAGAAATGGGGTGACTGTGGATGTGGGAGGAGGTGGGGAGGTACCGGAGGAGTAGAGGAAGGGGAAACCGAAATCAGGATCTATTATGTGAGAGAAAAATCTGTTTTCAATAAAGGGGAAAAAAGAAAACTGTCCTAAATATATTTATGGATGAATTGGGGGGAGGGAAATGGAGAGCATTAATATGCTTTGGACAGGCTTCCAAAATAATGAAATGAATCATTATAGCAGTGTGTGCGTTATCACTAGGACCGGGCTAATGAAGGGAAGCCAAGGCTTCAACAGGCTCGGCAAGTGTCCATGGAGCAGAGAAGGTATGTGCAGCCACGTGTTTTCTCAACCTATTTACTGCTCTATGTTGGTGTGGAGAGAGAAATGTGAGGAGACAGTAAAAACAAAGAGAATGAGAAGCAGAGTTAGTGGAGGGAGACTCCTTGGGCACCCATAACACCATGAGAAGCATAGCGCTGCAGTCGGAGATCCTCTAAGACAGGCAAGCTGAGAGATGTCGGAGGAGATGACTCACAAGGGAGGTTAGAGAGTAGTGTCGTGTTGGTCATAAGCACAGAGTCTTCTAATGCACCTACTCTTAGTCTCTACTTCTGAAAAGGCTTGGTGCCAGAAAGAAAGTAAAATAGTCTTAGCATATGCTAAATATAAAAAACAAAGCAAGAAACTAGAATGGACATTAGGCACCAAACTATTTTGCTTAGAAATAGTAGACAGGTTCGACACTTAAACAGAGAAGTTCAAGTAAGAGGGCTTCAAATACAAAAACGCTTTCAAAAATGTATTAATGAACTGCTTTAGAAAACAAACCAAATTTTTTGAATACTACTGCCTCCCCGCAACTAGTTTAATATAAAATACAAGCATGTCTTTCCAGGTTAAATCTCTAAAAAGTTAAAATCTCTGAGCACAGGAAATAACCATCCAAACCAGCAATCCCTAGTCTGTCTGCATCTTCTGAGCTAAACTGTGAAAAAGGAGGCGAGCAGTCCAAACGTTTGTGACAAATGGCGGCATCTTTCTCTTTGCCCTCCGAAAAGTAAGGGGATGTTGTCCCTTAGCAGAGTGTAGATTGTGGCTGCTGTAGAGAATGCAGCCCTGCAGCACAGGCAGGAAGGACCTAGATTAGAAGCAGAGCTCATATTTCTGCAGCACAGCTGAGTACAGACAGTGAATCAACACGTTCCCCTAAGACACGGAACAGTTGGCAGATGAAGCAAGCAAGCTCTTCGCTGCTGTTTTAGCCTGTAGCTCTCTCGGTAATCTTGTTAACTGTTAAGGATAATAGATTGCATTTGCTTATTGCTGCTCTTTTCTAAAGGTTGGTTTAGGGGTGTAATTTGAGGTCTGTCCTTGCTTTCTCACTCAATCGCAAACCTCTTCTGTGTAGCTCTCAGATCAAAGCACGCAGAGAAGGGGAGAATGGGATTGCAAAGAAATTGAGTTTCCCAGAAGACCATAGTGGTAGAGTCAAAACAAATGAGCGTCCAATATGAATTGATATTCCTTTCCACGAGTAAAAGTGACTCAACCCTGAAGTTTGCTTTTACGTCACCTTGCCTTTTAAGTGTCATGTGTATGTGTTTGTTTTATTTTATTGTTATCATGTATGTGTTTATGTCCTGGCGTTGGGAACTGAAAGGCTTAATTGAATGCTCCTCATAGGAATTAACTCCTGTTTTATACTCTCTGCTGTGGAGGACTAGATCAGGTTCAAATGATACAGTGCTTCTTCCAAAATTCAAGTTAACTAGCTGTTAACCCTCAGATGATCCAATAGACAGGTAATGGGAAGAGAACTAAGTTAAGAAGAAAACTGGAAGTAGGGACCTTTTAATTTGACAGCAAGAAATTTTTGAAGAAGGCTGGAATTAAATTCAAGAAAGAAGCAATGTGTGGGAACTTAGATGTGAGGTTGAAATAAGTTATTTCCACCAGGGCAGGGTGGGGGTGTATCCCTTCCACAGTTCCTAACATGATCCCAATGTAAAGAGAGCAAAATACCTTCCTAGCCAGGCAGATACCTTCTGGTTGCTTTGAGAAACAACAATATCAGTCAGCCAGTCTTGCTAGGTGAATGGTTTTTTGTTTGTTTTGGGGTTTTTTTTTGTTTTTGTTTTTGTTTTTGTTTTTGTTTTCTTCCATCCTGCTGAACAGTAATATTTTGGAGTTGAAGGAAGTGAGAGGAAATCTGTGTGAGGATTCTATATGACCTCAAGTACTTTGGGACACTGAAGAGGCCACTCATTCAGCAATAGTGTTTGCCTGCGTGTTGAAGCAACTCAACTGTGTGTGGAAGAGAATATGGAAGACCTTCCACAGGTTTTGTAAAAGGCTGGATATTTGAAGATGTATCATTTAAGAATGTTTCCAGGTGCTGAAAGTCTTTGATGAAGTTTCTGTCCCAACTAAGGAAATGGTGCTCACTAATTTTCAAATCAGAAGAAGTGTGAGAATCCCGAGGCCAGTTTGCTATAGCAGAATGTTGGCCCTGATTCCCAGGGGGGCTTACTCAAATGGAGTCTGGGAAGTTACATTTCTATTTTATTGGTGAAGTTACATGTTGTTCACTATATAAATGAAAATACCACATGAAAGGGCAAGAGATAAAATTCAAAGTAAATGTGCTTGATATGGGGCCAATGAGCTGGTTCAGTGGGCAAACGCACCTGCTTCCAAGCTTCAAGGTCTGAGTTCCATTCTCACAACAGACTTGGTAGAAAGAAACACCCAACTCCCACAAGTTGTCCTCTGACTTCCACACATGGGTCATGGCACATATACATACATATAAATGTTTTTAAAAATGTTCACTACTTTAAAACAATTGTACGAGGAAAGTATGATAGAATTTTCAGAAGAGATCAACTGGCTAGACACCCTTGAGACTAATAGAAAGAAACTCAAATGTAATGTAATTTTATTCTCCTTATCTCAAAATACTTTATTGGCCTGGGCATTCCCCTTTCCATTAGGTGCATTCCTTGTAGATAATGGATCAAGTTTTCCAATGTGTTCATCTCTCATTACACCTGCCTCAGCCTCAGCACAAGCCCAATAACCAATCCCACACTGGTGTAAGAAAAACAGTGTCACCTAACATGAATCGTAGGAAGAAAAAAATCATAGTAATTTTATGTCAAGACATGTGAAAAGTTCTGATTTCCTCACATTCTGCCTCTGTAATTATGCAGACTATAGTGGAGAGAGGTATGCCACATGGTTCTGGTTCACAGGTCCCAGGGGCCAATGGTGTTAGACCTCATTCCATGTGCTTAGTGTTGATTTAAGCATCTTAGGTGGAGCCATGCCTACGTATAGCCTTAACCCCTCTTGAAAATGTGTGTGTTATCATTTTATGCCTAACTTAAAGGGTTCTTCCTAGATCCAAGATACGTTTCCATTGTCTGATACACAATTTGCATACATTTCTTCTGTTTTGGCACATTGACTTTTACTTTTCTTTGAATCACAAATGTTTTATTTTGACGTAGTCCAATTTATCCTCTTCTCCACTGAGCCATCTCTTCAGTCCCCCAATTTCTCAAGTTTTTACTTTGCCAGTTTGATTTTGATGCTGTGTTTAAGAAGTCATCACTGAAACCAAGATCCCCAAAACCTACTTCTGTGGTTTCTTTTTAAACGTTTCAAAGTTCTGTAGCTTGTATTTAGGTTTGTATCACTTTTGAATTAGTATCTCTTTCATAGCATAAAGAGTCACAGAGCTCCATTGTTTCTTATATGGATCTCTACATGTTCTTGCACATTAACTAATTAAGTTGTTAATTATTAATTAATTGGTGCTGGGGATGGAAATCAGGGCCTTGTAGGTACTTACCATGTATTTTATACCTGAATACCAGTAGCTGTTTGTTTGAATCAGGGTCTCAGTATGTATCTCTGCCTGTTCTAGACCTTGCTGTATAGCGCCGGGTATCCTGGAATTCTCCAACATCTGCCTGCCTCTCACATGCTCAGATTAAAGGTATGTACCACCATACCAGACATCCAGCAAATTTTTGAAAACACTATAGTTTTGTCCCATTTACTTCCCTATAATTTTATATCATTTTTTTTTTTTTTTTTTTTTTTTTTGGTTTTTTCGAGACAGGGTTTCTCTGTATAGTCTCAGCTGTCCTGGAACTCACTTTGTAGACCAGGCTGGCCTCGAACTCAGAAATCCGCCTGCCTCTGCCTCCCGAGTGCTGGGATTAAAGACGTGCGCCACCACGCCCGGCTTATATCATTTTTCTACCTAAAATTTGGGAGACCTTTTTTTAAAAAAATTGTCTTGGAAATATTCCCCAACCTATTTTAGGTGAGCTAAAAGTCTCTCCATGTCTGGCCCTTTCTGTCTGCAGTCAGGATTGGTTTTGAGAAATCAGTGCTTCTGGACACCTCTGCAGTAGAAACCCTATACAGACCAAGTGAACTCATCTTCTCAGCTGATGGGATTATGATGCAGAGGTTGCTACCTCACACATACAAGCCACTGAAAGAACAGGAAAAGGCACATGTTAATATCCTTGCTGGATGGAATCCTTAGCTCCAGAACTGTGGGTCAGAAGCTCACTAGCTTCTCATCTTTTAAAGGTTTTCAAAAGTGAAACTGATAGTTTCATTGTATAAAGCAGAACCCACTACAGATCCAAGGAAGAGAAGAACAGTGAAAGACATAGCCATCTAGTTACAGAGACATATATGAATATAGATAAATGAATGTCAGCTCTATGAGAAAAAGAACAAAAAAAGAAGAGGCAGGGATTTTTAACTACCAGCAATTCTTAAAATTTGGCAAAAGTTGCTGTAATCAACTAATGTTTGTGAGGTTTGTGCTAGACATGTCTTTTTCTTTTGAAACAATCTCAATTATAGCTTTCTATAACCACAATTCTGTTAGCAGAACCTGGACACTGACATTAACATAAGCAGTTATTTCAGGCTGTCATAATAAAATACCATAACCTATGCAGTTTAAACACAGGAATTCAAGCCTCAGAGTTCTAGAATCTTAGATGTCAAGGATCAAGGTGGGTCCTAGCCAATTTGGCTCCTCCTGAAGACCTTCTCTCTGGCTTGCAGATGGCTATATTACCACTGTGTCCTCTTATGACAGAACTATAATGTCATGTTTTCCCAGATCCAGGTTCAGCTCCCAGAACTCACATGGCAGCCCATGAACATTTGTAACTCCAGTGTCAGAGGATATGACACTTCTTATCTCTGAAGGCATGTTGGCAAAACACATGTATACATAAAATAGAAATAAGTGAGTTTTTCAAAAAATTAAATTTACCTCCTTGCTTTCTCCTTTATCATTAAATGTTTTGCTTTGCCCTTAGGTGGAGCTTGGGGAGTCGTGGAGAAGTGGAAAAGAAAGGATGATAGGAGCCAGAGGGATCAAGAGCCACAAGAGAACTCACAGAATCAACTAACCAGGGCTCATAGAGGCTCTCGGAGACTGAATTGCCAACCACAAATCCTGAATGGGTCTGACCTAGGCCCTCTCCACACAGTTGTATAGCTTGTTCTTCTTGTGGGACTTCTAACAGTAGAAAAAGGGACTGTTACTGATTCTGTTGCCTGCTTTGGGGACCCTTTATTCCTACTGGGTTGCCTTGTGTCTAGATTTTAATAAGGGTGGGGGTGCCTTGACTTACTACAACTTAATGTGTCATGGCTGGTTGAATTCATGAGAGGCCTGTCATTTTCTAAAGAAAAATGAAGGAGGAGTGGATGGGGGTGAAGTGAGGTGGGGTGGGGGGAATTGGAAGGAGAGAAAAAAGGGAAAACCATGGTCTTGATGTAAAAAAAAATTTTTTTAAAGTTTGGAAACAGTCCACCAAAGCACTAATTGAGCTATTTGAGTTTTCCGAAAATTTTTTTAAAAATATAGGCACTAAGATCTATAAATGTCAGAAATAAAAAAGAAATAAAAATATAATTAGAAATAAAAAGGAATATAAGTATACATATATAAATTCTATTTTA
Source organism: Mus caroli (assembly GCF_978045245.1). Taxonomy (NCBI): domain Eukaryota; kingdom Metazoa; phylum Chordata; class Mammalia; order Rodentia; family Muridae; genus Mus; species Mus caroli. The sequence continues at coordinate 101,544,453 of NW_028227265.1, forward strand.
ATATAAGTGTTAGATATAAAATAAATATTTGATTTAAATATAAATTAATAATAGAAATATTACTTTATTTAAATATAAATATACTTAGTAAATATACTAATTTATATAATATAAAATACAATTATATTTTATAATACAAAAATATAAAATATAAAAATTTAAGACTGTTTTCATTGTATGTTAAAAGAATTTGGTAAGTTGTGTTTTCATGTCCATTCCTTTCTCTTAGATTTTCAGATTATTCAGTCTACAGGAGTTTGTGAAGTTAAACTTGTAATCCTTTGTGATCAGATAGATTACAAGAACTTATTTCATCTTCCTGTATTTGTTAAAATCTGTCTTCTGTCCTACCATATAATCTATTTTTCCCCACAAATCCACAGAGCCTAATGAATGTGTATTTTTTAGTGCTTTGGTGAACTGTTCTTGTAAATGTCTATTAGGTCCATTTGACTCATGATGTCATGAATATTTCTGTATTTATTTTTTTAATTTTTATTGAGATGATCTACCAATCTATTGTTGAGAATGGACTATTAAAGTCTCCTACCATTACTGTGTTGGAATTAATCTCTGATTTTATATATAGTAGTATTTTATTTATGAAATTGTGTTTACCTGAACTTGGTGCATATGTATTTAAAATTGCAGTGTCCTTTAAATGAATTGGTACTTTAATTTACATGAAGTGACTTTGTTTATTTTAACAACTTTTATTTTGGTTTACTTTGTCTGGTCTTTAGAACAGTTATACCTGTCTTCTTGAGTCCTTGTTCCATCAAAGAGTATGTATATCTTTGATGATCAGGCATGTTTCTTGAAGTTAGCTAAAAGATACATCCTGTTTTCTGATCCAATCTGCTAGTCTGGGTCTTTTTATCCAGAAATTGAAGACCAATAATATTCAACATTATTATAGAATCTGTGTCATAATTCTTATAATTTCATTGATTTTAAAAAAAACTTCTTATATGCTTAGCTGTCTTGATATTTTCCTTATTTTTGTGTCCTCTTGTTTGTTTCTCCTCTTTAGTCTTAAATATTCCCCCCAGTATCCACTGTAGAGATGACTTAGTGATCAGGAATTCTCTCAGCCTGCTTTTATCATGGTTGATCTTTGTTTTACCTTCAGTCGTGATAGATAGTTTTGCTGGGTATAGTAGTATAAATTGGCACCTGTGGTCTTTCAGAACTTACAATATACCTCTCAGTGTCATTTTGTGTCTTAAAGCTTTTATTGAATTGGTCTACTTTTACAGAAGAGTTGATATATTTTTCTTGCAGCTTTCAGGAATCTTTTTGTTCTTTATGTTTAGTATTTTAAATATAATATCATATGGGGAATTTCCTTTCTGGTTGTGTTTTCTTGTGTGTGTGTATAGGACTAAGAGCTTTTTTCCTAGATTTGGGAAATTTTCTTCTGTAATTTTACTTAAAATATTTTCTATCTTTGATGTGTAATTTTTCCTTTTCCCTATCCATAATTCACAGGACCTTTACCTATTGAACTACATCCTGAGCCACTATTTTGTTCACAGTACTGTAACCCCACAATGTAGGATGTTGAGATAGAAGGATAGTTTGGGGTATATAGCAAAGCCATGTCTATATACAAAACAAGGGGACTGTAGCTTAGTGATAGAGCATAGGTCTAGCACAAGTTAGGCCCTAGACTCAAGCTTCATAAATATAAAATAAAGTTTGATGAAAATCCCAAAGATAAAATAAAACATGAAAAACAAAAAAGGATTAACAAGATTATTGTAAGAGCCAGAGAATCAGGAAATCTACTGTGGCATGGTGAGTTCCAGCTACAATAGGATGCTATACCAGTAAAATCTTAACAAGAGAATTGTCTAACCAAGGTCTAAACAAGTCTGACCATTTACATCTCATCATAGAGGGTTCCCTATGGAACAGTTTATAGGTGTAGTCCAGCTAGTCCAACAATGACTATCTACCAATTGAAGATAGACAATCTAGTAATTGTTCTGGACATGAGACTAGATGTCTCAGCCATTCTTCACTATATGCTAAAATCCCGAAGGATTAGGCTCTAATGCCAGCACAGGAAGTCCAATGAGAGTGAAGGCAAGCAGGCACAGATAGCAAGCTTCCTTCTTCCATGTCCTTTATATAGTTGGTAGCAGAAAGTGTGACCCAGATTAAAGGTGGTTCTCCCACCTCAAAAGATGCTGATTAGGTGTGGGTCTTCCCACTCCAAATGATTCAGTTAACAAAGAAAAACTCTAGCTGCATATGTAGCAGAAGATGGCCTAGTTGGCCACCATTGAGAGGAGAGGCCCTTGGTCTTACAAAGATTATATGCCCCAGTAAAGGGGAATGCCAGGGCCAGGAAGCAGGAGTGGGTGGGTTGGAGGCCAGGGCCGGGGGAAGGTATGGGGGACTTTTGAGATAGCATTTGAAATGCAAATGAAGAAAATATCTAATAAAAATGTTTTTGAAAAAAGAAAGAAAGAAAGAAAGAAAGAAAGAAAGAAAGAAAGAAAGAAAGAAAGAGAAAGAAAGACTCCCTCACACAGACCTTTATAGACTCCCTGATCTCTGCAAGTTTCCATGAGTCCAGGTCAGCTGATTCTGTGGGCTGTGTTTTCCTGATGTGTCTCTGACTCCTCTTGTTCCTTCCTTCCTTCCTTCCTTCCTTCCTTCCTTCCTTCCTTCCTTCCTTCCTTCCTTCCTTTCTTCCTTCCTTCCTTCCTTCCTTCTCCTCCTCCTCCTCCTCCTCCTCCTCCTCCTCCTCCTCCTCCTTCTCCTCCGCCATAGGACTCCTCAAGCTCCACCTAATGTTTGGCCATGAGACTGCATCTGTTCTCATCGGTTGCTGGATGATGTTCTTCTGATATCTTTGATGATGATTCTGCTAGGCTCTGGAACACTCTGAAGGCAGGGCAACGTGTAGATTGAAGGCTTTATGGCTGGGTTGGTGTCCCAATCCCTCCACATAACCTTGCCTGGTTATAGAATATGGCCAGTTCTAGTTCCATGGCCCTCATTACTAGACGGCTTTGCTGGTGTTACTCTCACAGAATCTATGGCGTTTACATTGTACTACTAGGTTTCTACCTTACCCTAGAAATGCTCCCAGGATTCCCCTCCCCCCACCTCATCTGTTGTAGCTGAGTAGCTTAGTGTTCTTGTGAAAATCCTAACAGTGGGACTCCTTTACCTATGTGCAGGACTCTTTTCCTCCTATTATATTGTCTTGTCCAATTTTGAGGTGATAGTATGTCCCTGCTTTTATTGTAGCTTGCTATACTACTTTTGGTTGATATTACTTGGAGGTCTGCTCTTCTCTGAGCAGAGAAGTAGATCTGGAGGGTGGCGAGGGGTTCAGGGGATTAGAGGAAAGACTTTGGAAGGACAAGAAACTTTAGTCAGGGTGTAATATGTAAAAGAAAAAATTAAATATTTTTCAAAATAAAAGAAAAAAAATACCTCATATGTGTGTACCCAGATGCTTGGAATTTGTTAATTCCTGATTTGTTAAGGGAAAACTAGAATAGCCATCACAGGCACTATCCCTTTATAAAGTACTACAAGCTGCTGAGAAAGAGAAAATTAGACTTTGCCAGAGATAACTCCTTGATTGTTACCCAAAATCAAGCAGTCATCCCTACAAACATGTCCATGCACAATAGGATCTGATGCTGTGATTCTCTGTCTTATAAAAGTTAGATAGAATCGTAAACATAATCAGGAAAGCTGCACATAAATATATATTCATTCCTATTCTAAAGTCAGCATAGTCTCTACGGCTTAGGATTTGGAGAATGGAAGCTTTCTGCAACAGGAGCTAGGTTCCTTTTAGGCACACCCCTTGAAATGCAGACACATTGATTCCTTTATCTTTAAGGAAAACAGCTAGGATCTAGCTAATGAGCTCTTGTGGAAACTAACATTTTGTCCCTGACAGATGTACATTTTTATCTCGGAGCTCAGTGTACACTCACAAACAAGGTAAGAGTGATAGCAAAGACTATTTCCCACTGGAAATGCCATAGCAGAGTGTGACAGGCCTAATTTCAGCAGAGGCTCAGTCTACAATCAAGAGTGTATGCTGGTCCATGTGGAGGACCTATGCCACCTTGTGACCTATTGCCTACTGCAAAGACACAAGAGATCAGTGCAGAGCTGAGCCTGTGATGTGACAGTGGATACAGGGAATGCGTGATAGTGCTCTCTCCCTCCACATCTGGTGGGCTGTGTGTATAGCCGGCTGTTGTCACGCTTCTGGCCTCTGCCTGTCATCATTAAATGGCTTGTTCATTCATTGCCTTTAAACTGATTCCAACAGTCTGGTTGTTGGCACTGCTATTTGAAAAACTAGAGATTTGCAACTAAGCATACTCACTGGGGAAGATAGATGCATCCTCTATAGAGGCCAGGAAGCCCTGTTTGATGCTGCTCACTGAACCACGGATGCTACTTAAGCAGGTGCATGTGGTCAGGGCTTTGTGTTGAGACCACGTTTCTCACAAACTTTCGGTACATGGATAGATACTAAGACTGGACAGATGCCAACTATCCCAGACTAGTCACAAAGGAACTCTGATGCCGACACCAGTTTGATATGTGGCTCCTCCATTATAGTTTAGAAGCTGATCATGTCAAGTTTCAATTTTTTAGGCTATTTTCAGGCAGGAAATGTGGCATAACTCTGTAGGTTTCATTGCTCCAAACACTCAATAGGCTGTGAGTTCAGGCATTGATGGACAGGCCACATTTCTGCAATGCATGCCTGTCTGCTTTAATGAGGCTGAAATGGCCTCCTTAAGAGCAGCTCAGGAGATTTTCTATCTGCTTCTTTCTCCGGTTCCATGCCCTCCTAGGTAGTTTAGTCTGGTTACTTCATAACTCTTCCCAGAGAGAGTGAATCTTTCAGACACTTCAAGGCACACTTTTGTGATAACAAAAAAAAAAAAGTTGTATAGGCCTTTTTTTAAAAAAAAGTTTTGATTCTTCTCTAATTTTAGGCATGATGATATTTCTTTTCCCTAATGACAACTCAAATCTAACTTATAAGACACATCTCTGAATGGCACTGTAGCCAAAAGGGAATTGAGGAGATTCAAATTTAATTCTGCTTCAGTCCTGGAATATCCTGATTGATTGATAGGGTCAAAGACTTCAATATATTGCTTGCACAGTCCCCTAGGGGACCCCTTATGGGTCAAAGTTGGGAGGCACAGTGGGACTCTAATAAATTTATGAAAAATTATTTTTCTCTTTAGCATTTGATCTTCATAAACAAAGGTTTTGAGTATATGTGGGAGAGAGGTGACATCATATGGCACTAGAATGAGAACAGCAAAAACATTGCTGCCTGTATGTGGTACCTTGGGGATGAGGGATGCCAGAGAATCTGGGTATGGATATTTACCATCTTGTTTCTCAGATATACTTGGTCATTCTTAATGAAGGAGAACTTGGCTCTCTGAAATGATGCATCTTAAATTTAACCATGATTTTTTAATCTTTCTAATCCCTTCAACTAGTTCCACTCCATAGTGAGGAAGCATTTAAATATATGTGCCTGTGAGGGCCATTCTTATTCAAACCACAGCAGTGGGGGCAGGGAGGGGAGCTTTCTGAGGAGATAACTGTCTCATCCTGTATGCTCATTCAATAGGTAGTTATTTTCACAATAGACAGTTTTGTATATAATATCCAAAGAGCAAATAATGACATAAAATTTGTCTCAGCATGAACTGAAGTCATCAGTGACATCATCTTTACCCTAAATGGAGTTCTTAAGGCCTCAATTCATTGAAAGTGTTATGGAAGATGAAATTGCTCCTGGCTTATTCCTTGTTAGTAATGACAGAGTCTGTCCAAAGGCAAATACACTCTGCTATTCCTGGATTGATATACCATTTCAAGTAGAAAAGACATTAAAAAGAAAGCCATTTGACTCTAAAGTAAACCTGGATAGTTTCAGGCTTGTTGAGACCATTACTGTAGGTTGATCTCATGCTGTTCGGTAAGCCATTGCTGGTATCTGTTCCTAGCTTTAGTTGGTCTGACAGCAGTAGATACTGGTATGACATATTCATGAAAAAATTTTTCCAGAAGCAGAGAGAGAGTGAGGGGAGAGAGAGAGAGAGAGAGAGAGAGAGAGAGAGAGAGAGAGAGAGAGAGAGAGAGAGAGAGAGAGAGAAGGAGGGAGGGAGGGAGAGGGAGAAAGAGGAACGAGACATTTGGGGGTTACATTATTTTAAAATTTCTTCCCCATGTGTTATTTAAGACATTAAATGCACCTTGTTTTAGACATTTGTGGTAAACATTCTTGGTCGGTTTGTGCCTTAGAAAGATAAAGTCTTCCTTTGTAGCTAAGGGAAGACCAGCTCTGTGGCCATTACAGAGGATTGGGTTTGCTTATGTTCAGACATTTCCTGTTAAAGAGGCGTAGGGATGACATTCTTAGTGCTACTGTTGTACAGAACCAGAATAAAAATCAGTGCTGATGTGCCTGAGGCTGTGGTGAAAATTCTTTGACTCTACCATAGGAAACTTAGATGTCTCTACTATCATCTATGAAAGTATGGAAAACTAACTAGTTCTTACAGTTATAATAAAATTTATGCTTGATAATAATGTCCAGAGAAGTTACATCCCTCTATAAGAAACAGCAATATTCACACTAAGGATCACATGATGTATAGGGATTTTGGCATCAGTCTTCCTTACTGGAATGGGAGAAAGAAGACATTTCTGAGCATTGTAGAGCAAATCTCTAGAGAAAACAGGATGTCTACTGTCCATATCAGGTAAGGTAAATGGATTAATAACAGGTGGCAATAAGGAGTCCATGAAGATCCTGAGATCCTAAGTTTGATGAAAACAATTCATTAGTGACATTTTATCAATGGCCTGATGCCAGTCATATGAGGCAACAGAGCTGGATAGTTTTGATCTTATTGTTTGGCTTTATTAAGAAAAATAGACATAAAGGCTCCGTGGAATCTTCCTCAGGGTGGTTAAGGAAAACCACAGAGAAAAACATGTGGCATTCGGGACCATAAATAAATGTCCAGGCAGGCCACTGTATAAAGTTGTGAAGGTGATGCCTGGGTTGCATTGGGAGCCCCAAGATGTTGGGGATGCAGTAGCCATGGAACACCTGCTAAGGACAAGCAGGGTATGGAACCAGCTCAAGACCAAGAAGTGTATTGCAATCAGAAAATCTGGGTACAAGGAGATATCAAGAGCCAGCCCATAAGGCCTTTGATGTTTCGAGCCAGCGGTTCACATGGACCAGGTACACCTGAGTGTCAGGCCAGGGCAGAAAGAGAGGGAAACTAGGCGGTCAAGAGAAAAATGGAGCTAAGTCAAGATTACTGATCAAAGCTCAAATGTTTAATAGCAAATGTGCTTATAAAGGGGGCGGGGGAGACTTTCCCACCAATTCATTCTTGGAGCCTGGAACAAGCTGCAGGTGACAAGACATGCAGGATAGGGTGTAGTCTCTGGAATAGCTCACTGGCCTCCCAGCAGGTAGCAGTGTCTTGAAGGAGAACAGTGGCAGTGGCTGAACAATAGAGTGATCTAGGGAGCAAGGCTCCACCCTAGGTAATCTCCTTAGTGGCAGCAAGGTCAAGGTCTGACTCAGCCTACTTCAGGCTTGGGTGGGGGAATGGGGGGAGGGATTACACTTTGATATCAGGCATAAGGTACACACTTTGGAGTTTGGCTTACTGGGTTTTGATCTTGCTTTGGTCTAGTATTTTCTCATTATGTTCCATTTCCTCCTTTTAAAATGATGCATTGAAGGTGGGAATTGTGCAATTTGTTTTTTGATATTATATGGAATTATAGCTAAGCTATTGCCTTGAATCTCAGAAGAGATTGAGACTGTGGAAGACTATGAGGACTTTTGAAGTTGTGTTGAATGAATTTTGCATTATGATATGGACACAAGCCTATGGGGCCAGGGATTAGAATATGGTGATTTGATTAAGAATGACCTCTCTAGTCCCCAGTTGTTGAACTATTTATGAGGACTTAGGAGGTGTGTGTGAGAGACCAAACCATGGGAAACAAAGTACTGCAGTTACTCTCACCCTAAAGATCCAGCTGACCCTTTGAAGGGCATTATGTCACCCCCTCTCCTTCATTGCCTCCACCTGGTGCCTGAGACTGCCAGCTTCACTCCCTCCTTCATCTCTCCATTTGGTGCCTAGAACTGCTTAGATTAAGGGAGCTTCACCTCCTCCTCCATGTCTCCGTTTGATGCCTGGGACTGTTTAGTCAGGGCAGGCACTCCAAGATAAACTGCAGAATGTTTGAAGGCTGCCCGGGACAGTTTTAGGGCCAACATTCCAAAATAAGCTGCAAGAAGCCTGTAATCAGCATCTGCCCCAGATGCCCATCCCTTTCTCTGTATTTTATTATGCCCCCTTGACCCCTCCCTATTTTCTCTCACTGTGTGCTTATAACCTGGCTCTTAGCCTTCATTAATCAGACCTTGACAACTCCTTGCTTGGTCTCACTCCCCTCCCTCTGCCTGCTTCTCTTGCAGGCCTTGGTCCTTCTTGACCCATGGAATAACTAGGTCCTGCTAGACAGAACAAGTGGCGCCCAAAGTGGGGTTCGAGGCACGGACCTTTGCCCTGCGGGGACCATGGAGACTAGCACCAAGAGAAGTTTGTCGAGACTAGAAGAATAAGAAGAATAAGTTGTTTCAGGAACGTCCCTACTACTCATAGGAGGAAGTGTCCTCAGTGAGTAATTCCTCTCCGCTAAGAAATGGGAACTAAGCTGTGGAAGGAAGTGATTTTCATCAGATCTGAAAACTTCACTCAGGGAAAGGGGAGTTTGAGTTAAGAAAAAAGATTTGATAAACCTTTTTATTTTTATAGATCAAGCATGCCCCTAGTTTATCATTGACGGGGCAGAGATACACTGTAAAAAATGGCGAAAGGTAGGCAGAGATTTAAATGATAAACTACCTAATGAGGGTCCCGATGCGGTCCCTGCAACCATCTTTTCTTATTGGGGAGTAACTAACAGAAGCTACCACTGTGCCTCCTCTCCCTTCTCTGGCAGAATTCCCAGAAGAAGGAGATAAAGAATTAGAATTTGAACATGAGAGAGAGGGAATAAGTTTCAGAAAAGCAGTTTTCCCCTGTTTGGGACCTTTTAGTGAAAAATAGGGAAAATGAAAATAAGCTATTTCAGAGCTCTCCTAGGGACAGAAGGAAATTGGGAGACATCCTGCTCCCTCTCTGGCTCCTATGGATATAGCCTTAGTTCTGGTTAGGATATCTGGGTCCCTTTGAGACATCAAGTTCTATTCCCTCTCTGTCTATTGTCTGTCCTTGGTGCACCATTTGTCGATATGTCTATCTATTTATGTTTGTTTCTGTTTTGTTGTTTGAATGGTTGTTGTTCTGTGTTTCATGTTGAAAAAAAAATGGTTAAAACTTTATCTGCTGGCTGTCCATCCTTTGATTTAGTTTAACTTGTTTAAAAGGCAGTCTCAATTTGCACAGTAGAAACTGATAAGTTACACTGCACTGTGGCTGGGAGTCAAGTACAGCTGGAAAAGCCCTGCTAGAGGCTGATTATCTACACAGGAGCTCTTAAAGGGGCAGGCAGCCTTTTGTTTGTAACAGAAAGTTAGCTTAAAATCGGGAAGTCAGGGTTGGAGTTATTCTAAACAACATGTGGCATGAACGAACCCAGGAAAACATGTCTTTAAAGATACTTCAAAATAGGGATAACCTTTGGGCCAGGACTCTGGCAGAGTGCTCAGATTGAGAAATGTTTGCGTTTGGGTTGACACTGAGCTCAGAGGGGAGCCCCCTCAGTGAGGCTAGTGTGGCTCTTCTTTTGTTTCACAAACCATGACTAGGGAAGTTCTTGAGACCTCACCTCTCCCTCCCTTCCTTTTATCTAAAAGAGCCTGTTGCAGACCTAGTTAGATGTTGTTCTAAATAAAGTTTAAACTCAAAGTTTATAAAAGGTCAATCAGGCTGTGGAATTTATCAGGACATTGCGATTTGACTTGCCTAATTTATATAAAATTATAGTGTACAGAGTTTGCGTATATGTATATGTATATTATTTACTAAGTGAAAAGTATTTTAGTTACTATTGCTTTTTAGCTCTCACACATTGAGCTTTTAAGTTCTGGGTAGTAGATGTTGCTCCAGATAAGATTCAGAGGCAATATCTTCTAATACTTAGGGTTTTTAGTTATAAACTAGAAAATCATGGTACAGAAAAATCTAAGGAAGAAAAATTGATTTGCTTCAAAATTTTATTTTTAAAAGCTTCCAGGAGATCTTAATTGGCTAAGACCTCACCTTGAGGCCTTAAAGTGACTTAAACCTTTGTTAGGTGCTGTCTAGTGAGATTCAAAATTACTGGTGAGAAACAAGAAAGTTTCACAGAAAGCAGAGGAAATTTCTGTGATCAATTGTTATCAATTATAATCAATGGTAATTAAATATTACCTGCTCATTTTATTTATGTGCCCTCAACAGATCTTTGGCAAGAGGAAACATTGTTGTAAAATCACCTCAAAGTAAAGTTTTAACACCCTATTAGGCCACTGTGGTGCTAATAAAGAATTGTAAGATAAATTTATATATTTTAGAAAAACTATAACAAAAATTGTGTCTTAAGAACCTAAGTGTCTGTTACTTGTCCCAAACAGCTATTAATTTGGTTATTACGGAATATTGATGTTTGATCTATTGTATACCATCATTTTAAATACAATTGATAATCAATATCCCAAAGATACGCTTAAAAATTGTTTTTATGCATGCTTCTGTATCTTCTAGAAATTCATGCATGCTTGCATCCCATTTACTGTGTTTAAAAACAGCCCTTCTAAAGGAGAAAAATATATGTGAATTGGATCACACACTTATCCTTTTGAGTTTCTTCCTGTTTCAGCACAAATAACTAAATTGTGTGTGTAGATGGTATTTTAAAATGTTGAACAGTCAAACTTTAAGTTGTATATTAATATTCAGTATCATATCTCAGAGGTTACAATTGCTTAAAATTGTTCATCCCTCAGATGCTATTAATTCTTAAGCTTGCAATTGCTTATGCAACTTATAAGAAAAAAAATACTGTTCCTTTAAGAAGACTGTTTTTGGACAGTAAAGAAATTGTCCTGGGTTGCCTGGAAAAGACCCCCTGGATTTGCTTTTGTGTTATAGAGGTTTACATAAAGCTTTAACTGATAAGGATTACAGATAGCTCCTGAAAAGATACAAACTTAGGTTCCTTATAATTATTTGGGTTTTAGACTTACTAATCAATCTGTTTTTCCCTAGAAAAATACTTATTCACAGAGACAACTTAAGGACTTTGAATGATTTTCAAGTATTGTTAGGTGATATTAATTGGCTTCGCCCCTATTTATAGCATACTACAAGGGAGTTGAAACCTTTGTTTGATAGTCTTAAAGGGAGTTCTGATCCAACCTCCCCTAGATCTTTAACCTCAGAAGAATTTCTGGCCTTACAACAAGTGGAAAAAGCTATTGAAGAACAATTTGTCAGTTATCTAGATTACTCTTTGCCTTTACATCTGTTGAATTTTAATACGATTCATATGCCTACAAGATTGTTATGGCAAAAGTCTCTTCTAATGTAGATACATTCAAGGATTTCTCCTAAACGTAATATCTTGCCATATTATGCATCAGTATCTCAGATGCTTATCCTTGGAAAGAAGCAGGCACTAACTTACTTTGGCAAAGAGCCAGATATTGTAAAACAACATCCTAAATGTATTACATTATCTCCACTGCCACATTTAGGAGTTAATCATGAGGTCTTATGCCTAATCATATTTGGCAAATGGATATGACTCATTATGCGGAATCTGGAAAATTAAAATATATGCACGTTTGTATTGACACTTGTTCAGGATTTCATTTTGGTTCTCTGCATACAGGAGAGGCCTCTAAAAATGTAATTGATCATTGCCTACAAGCCTTTAATGCCATGGGATTGCCCAAACTTATTACGACAGATAATGGGGTATCCTATTGTAGCAAGAATTTTACTTCATTTTGTAAAGAATTTGGCATCAAACATATAATTGGAATTCCTTATAACCCCATGAGACAAGAAATAGTTGAACGTGCTCATTGTACTTTAAAAAATTGGCTATATATTCTCATTCTTTATATATTCAAAATAGTAATGGTTTAAGATAATATTTTGGTATTTTTTATTATGTATTTTCCTCAATTACATTTCCAATGCTATCCCAAAAGTCCCCCATACCCTCCCCCCCACTTTCCTACCCACCCATTCCCATTTTTTTTGACCCTGGCATTCCACTGTACTGGGGCATATAAAGTTTGTGTGTCCAATGGGCCTCTCTTTCCAGTGATGGCCGACTAGGCAATCTTTTGATACATATGCAGATAGAGTCAAGAGCTCTGGGGTACTGGTTAGTTCATAATGTTGTTCCACCTATAGGGTTGCAGATCCCTTTAGCTCCTTGGGTACTTTCTCTAGCTCCTCCATTGGGAGCCCTGTGATCCATCCAATAGCTGACTGTGAGCATCCACATCTGTGTTTGCTAGGAACCAGCATAGTCTCACAAGAGACAGCTATATCTGGGTCCTTTCAGCAAAATCTTGCTAGTGTATGCAATGCTATCAGCATCTGGAAGCTGATTCTGGGATGGATCCCTGGATATGACAGTCTCTAGATAGTCCATACTTTTGTCACAGCTCCAAACTTTGTCTCTGTAACTCCTTCCATGGGTGTTTTGTTCCCAATTCTAAGAAGGGGCACAATGTCCACACTTTGGACTTCAGTTTTCTTGAGTTTCATGCGTTTAGAAAATTGTATCTTATATCTTGGGTATCCTAAGTTTTGGGCTAATATCCACTTATCAGTGAGTACATATTGTGTGAGTTCCTTTGTGATTGTGTTACCTCACTCAGGATGATGCCTTCCAGGTCCATCCATTTGCCTAGGAATTTAATAAATTCATTCTTTTTAATAGCTGAGTAGTACTCCATTGTGTAAATATACCACATTTTCTGTATCCATTCCTCTGTTGAGGGGCATCTGGGTTCTTTCCAGCTTCTGGCTATTATAAATAAGGCTGCTATGAACATAGTGGAGCATGTGTCCTTCTTACCGGTTGGGACATCTTCTGGATATATGCCCAGGAGAGGTATTGCTGGATCCTCCGGTAGTTCTATGTCCAATTTTCTAAGGAACCACCAGACTGATTTCCAGAGTGGTTGTACAAGCTTGCAATCCCACCAACAATGGAGGAGTGTTCCTCTTTCTCCACATCCTCACCGGCATCTGCTGACACCTGAATTTTTGATCTTAGCCATTCTGACTGGTGTGAGGTGGAATCTCAGGGTTGTTTTGATTTGCATTTCCCTGATGATTAAGGATGTTGAACATTTTTTCAGGTGTTTCTCTGCCATTCGGTAATCCCCAGGTGAGAATTCTTCGTTCAGTTCTGAGCCCCATTTTTTAATGGGGTTATTTGATTTTTCTGGAGTCCACCTTCTTGAGTTCTTTATATATATTGGATATTAGTCCCCTATCTGATTTAGGATAGATAGGTAAAGATCCTTTCCCAATCTGTTGGTGGTCTTTTTGTTTTATTGACGGTGTCGTTTGCCTTCCAGAAGCTTTGCAGTTTCATGAGGTCCCATTTGTCAATCAATCTTACAGTACAAGCCATTGCTGTTCTATTCAGGAATTTTTCCCCTGTACCCATATCTTCGAGGCTTTTCCCTACTTTCTCCTCTATAAGTTTCAGTGTCTCTGGTTTTAGGTGAAGTGCCTTAATCCACTTAGATTTGACCTTATTACAAGGAGATAGAAATGGATCAATTTGCATTTTTCTATATGATAACCGCCAGTTGTGCCAGCACCATTTTTTGAAAATGCTGTCTTTTATCCACTGTATGGTTTTAGCTCCCTTGTCAAAGATCAAGTGACCATAGGTGTGTGGGTTCATCTCTGGGTCTTCAATTCTGTTCCATTGTTCTACTTGTCTGTCACTATACCAATACCATGCAGTTTTTATCACAATTGCTCTGTAGTACAGCTTTAGGTCTGGCATGGTGATTCCACCAGAGGTTCTTTTATCCTTGAGAAGAGTTTTTGCTATTCTAGGTTTTTTGTTATTTCAGATGAATCTGCTGATTGCCCTTTCTAATTTAAATGAGTTATTTAAGTCCTTCTTGATGTCCTCTACCATCATCATGAGATATGCTTTTAAATCTTGGTCTAGATTTTCGGTTGTGTTGGGGTGCCCAGGACTAGGTGGGGTGGGACTGCTGCGTTCTGATGATGGTGAGTGGTCTTGATTTCTGTTAGTAGGATTCTTATGTTTGCCTTTCACCATCTGGTAATCTCTGAAGCTAGCTGTTATAGTTGTCTCTGGTTAGAGCTTGTTCCTCAGGTGACTCTGTTAGCTTCTATCAGCAGACCTGGGAGGCTGCATCTATCCTTAATTTCAGTGGTCAGAGTATTCTCTGCAGGCAAGCTCTATTCTTGCAGGGAAGGTGCCCAGATATCTGATGTTCGAACCTGCATCCTGGCAGAAGTTGTGTTCCACTCAACAGAGGTCTTAGGATCCCGTGGGGAATCCTGTGTGGGTCCTTGTGGGTGTCCGGAGACTCCACTGGCAAGGCACCCTGCTCAAGTGGACCGGAAGGGACTTGTGCCCCACTTCAGGCCAGGTTTCCTGCTTCCCTAGTTAATGCAGTCTCAGGTTCCGCGCGATTGGATTGGAGCAGAAGCTGTGTTCCACTCACCAGAGGTCTTAGGATCCCGTGGGGAATCCTGTGCGGGTCCTTGAGGGTGTCCGGAGAATCCTCTGGCAAGGCACCCCGATACTCGAGTCGACATTGTGGCATCTTGTAGCCTAGTCTCACCCACAACTTCCAATAGATCCTTGGATCAGAAATGAAAGCATGTTTCTCTAGCAACTTGGAAAATGTGACGCAGGAATCCTGTCTACTGGGTTGGAGAGATAGCTCAGCAGGTAAGAGCACTGACTGTTCTTCCAAAGGCCCCTGAGTTCAAGTCCCAGCAACCCATGGTGGCTCACAGCCATCCATAATGAGATCTGACCCTCATTCTGGTGTGTCTGAAGACAGCTACAGTGTGTTTAATAAGTAAATATTAGAAAAAATATTAGAAAAAATGAAAAAGGAATCCTGGCTACTATTCACTGGAGCTTAGTTGGAGCTTTCTTGTTAAGATGGACCCACCCTGAGACCAGGGCCCATCTCTAACTAGGGAATTAAGCAAGGTCTTTTATTAATTGGCATGTTATTACATTTTCAGTCATTCAGATTGACAGTGGCTGACATGGGTCTAACTTGTTCAGTGCTCCTGGCTGCAATGAAGAAAAGCCTTCTAGAGACAGCTGCTCCCTGTGCACTGTTAGGCTACCAGATCATTTGGTTTGATAGATATCATCTACTGTGTGGGCTATTTTGGTACTCATTTGAGATCCATCTTTCTATGTAGTGAAAAGGTATTTCCATTAGCTTATGGGAATAGTGTTAAAACCCTGAGAAAGTCTAGCATGGTATCCATAAGACAGGAAATTAAAAGATAATCAAAGGAGAATGGATATAGACTTACACATGAGGCAGACAGGCTTGAGTGCATTGATGATAAACCCAGTTACCAATAATGTGTCTATGACACATTAAGGGGAAGAAATTAAATGTTCTACCCCTTGATATAATCTAACTATGAGTGAGCCCAGACTTGAATAATTCTCTCTCCCTGTCTCCTGTCACTCTCTGATGTCTTAATCTCTCTCTCTCTCTCTCTCTCTCTCTCTCTCTCTCTCTCTCTCTCTCTCTCTCTCTCTCTCTCTCTCTCCCTCCACCGTGTGTGTGTGTGTGTGTGTGTGTGTGTGTGTGTGTGTACTGGACTGGTTGGTATGAAGTCAAAGAGTCCTCTGAGGTGGCAGTAAGGTTCATTATATAAAGGATAGAAAAAAAGATTTAAGAGACAATAGGAGGGTTGCAGGTCATTACTACATCAACAATGTGTGTTATTTCTTTTTTATACTACAATACTGTGGAAAGCAAAGCAACAAGCTAACATAAACAATTTGCTAAGATATACACACAAGACATTTGTTCTCACCAGAAAACTTCCCTATTCCTTCCACCAAGGTCAATAGAATCTTCAGCCACTCTCCTTGAGCCTCAAGCATATCTCCTGTTGTTCTATACCTCAGCAGGCCAGGAAGTCTTCCAGCAGACCCTGACCTGCCTTGGTAGGCAGACTTTTCCCTTCTTTTTCTCTGCTTTGGAGAAGCAGCAAACAATTTTGTGTGTGTGTGTGTGTGTGTGTGTGTGTGTGTGTGTGTGAGAGAGAGAGAGAGAGAGAGAGAGAGAGAGACAGAGAGAGACAGAGAGAGAGAGACAGAGAGAGAGAGAGACAGAGAGAGAGACAGAGAGAGAGACAGAGAGAGAGACAGAGAGAGAGACAGAGAGAGACAGACAGACAGAGAGAGACAGACAGAGAGAGAAAGAGAGAGAGAGAGAGAGAGAGAGAGAGAGAGAGAGAGAGAGAGAGAGAGACCCTAAGTGTGTTGTTCTTTTATTGAACAGCACACAAAGCAACATATTGGGGAAAGAATGTGAGATACTGTATTGAAATCATCAAAGTTTGACAAAAGATTAAGTCACTGACTCCAAATGACCCCACTAACCCAGATAACAGTACAGCAAACATCATTATTTATCAAGCAATATCCATAAATTGTCTTCAACAGTTATGATGGGTATTCATCTTATAAGACTGCTTTCAACCTATATTTGATAGCATAGCATACATACATGCAAGCATTACTCCAGATCAAGGGCACGGCTGAGTGTGTGACTTAAGATCACAGCTACACATTAGCTTGGGTTGTAAAAGCTGATGACACGGGAAACCTGAGGCAAGTAAAGATGGTCGTTACATTGTTTTTGTTTGTGTGTTTCTTTGGTGTATGTGTGTGTATGTGTGTGTGTGTTGTGTTGTGTTAAGAAAGGGTTTCTCTGTGTAGCTTTGGCTGTAGACCGGGTTGGCCTCAAGTCTGCCTCTGCCTCTAGAGTGCTGGGATTAAAGCCATGTACTACCACCACCCAAGTGTTACATTGTTCTCTTAAGGCAAATTAAACAAATCCTGAGTACAGAGTAGGATAGAGGTTTAAGTAAAACAGGACCTCAATGTGTGTTATTGATTCTATCTCTAAGATCCAGCAAAAGTTCCTGTCTCTCAGAATGTAAAAGATATTTTCATAATATTAAATCAGCAGAGGGATGCACTTAAAATGTCCACATTTGGGTGCAGATCTGAAACAGTTTTATTTAAGTCGTTACATTTTCTATGCCTGGCTCAATGCTTACAGAACACATCATTCTTTTTTTTTCCTGTAAAGGTGGTCAATATCCAAGGATCTGGAGTGTCAGGAAATTAGTGTAGCAGCTCAACTGCCTGGAACTTTGTGTATTGAGGTCCAACAAAAATATTTCTCTGGAAGAATATTATATCTCTACTTCGATTTCCTTAAGCAACTTGTTTCTTAGTGGGTCATAAAGCACCACCATAGGGGAGCTCCCCCAAGAGAGAAGCCCAGGGCCCCAGGTATTCTGCTTTGTATGTCACCAACAACTGAGTAGTCTAGTCCCCCATTGTCTGATGCTGCTAATCCTACAGTGCAGTAAGATTTCCATCCAATCGACAATCTCGTCACACTTGACAAGACTCCTCTCATATCCTCAGTGATGTTGCCTAAAGTTGTCTTATCTTCAATTCTTGCTTTCACATGGAATACACGGGATGGGGATGCCAGTGGACTCTTGGAACTTTGTCTGATTCTCATGTGGAGCACTGGGTTCCTCAGTCACCTGGCCCATTGAAGTCACTGTCTCTGGTGAAGGTAATCTGGTCCTTGTTCCTGCATTGTGCTCTGCAACAGAGGGTGTCGAGAGGGACTTGAATCTGAGACACACCACAGGGTGTAGGAGGTACACCTACTTATGGGTTTGATCTTCCCCAACAAGTTCCTACCCTTGCCCATGCCCTTTTCCCCTTCATATACCAGGATGTGCACATGCAGCTAGTTATCATAATCGATGACAGTGGTGTGTGTCTACTGGAAACAGTGGAGTTGTGCTTTGTGAACATAGTCCTGACTCCACCGGAAGGTTCAATATCAAATGAAAGAACAATGTCTTCCAAGACGAAGATATAGTGAAATTTTCTGGCTTATCTGAAATTATCCAAATGTATATGTATGTATGTATATATATATATATATATATATATATATATATATATATATATATACACACACATATATATATGCACACATATAGACACACATATATATACATATATATATATATACATATATATGTAAGACTAGAGTACAAAGGGAGATAGTAGAGCAGATGCCAATGAAATCAAGATGATCACAAATACACACTTCAACAACCTCTATTCTACCAAATTGGAAAAACGAAATAAACTGTATAAATTCCTAAACACATATAACCTCCTAAGGTTGAACTAAGATGACGTTTTAAAATCTTTAAATGGAGAGGCAATGAGGTTGAAGCAGCAATCTTAAAACTTCCTAACTAAAAGAAAAAAAAAGGCCCACATTCCAATTGACTCATAAAGTTTTACCAGATTTCAATAAAAGAACTACAACCAGTGTTCTAAAACTATTCTATAAAGGATTGGCAATACCAGCATTACACACACACAAACACAAAGAAAACTATAGACAAATGTCCTGGTGAATACAGATACAAAAAATTCAATAAAACACTTGTAAAGTGAATTCAAGAACACACATTAAAGATCATATAACTATAGTCTAAAATCATGACAGTTTCATGACAGACACTGAGGTTGTTTAACATATACAAATCAATAATTAAAAATGTACTTAAAGACAGAAGGCATATTGAAATAAATATTTGCCAAACCATTTTCAAAATGTAACCTTCTCTCCTCTTTATAAAAGCCATACAAAGTCTAAGGATATAGTGAACATATATTAAGTGATGTACAACCAAGCCTATAGCCAACATCATGCCAAATTTGGAAGAAAAAAAAACCTATAATGCAGTCCCACTAAAATCATAAGCAAAATAAAAATATCCAATTCTCTCTACTCCTTTTCAAGGTTTTGCTTAAAGTCTTACCTAAATAATATAAGAGAAAAACAGAGAACAAAAAATAATCACACACAAAAAAATAAATTCAAGTATTCTTATTTGCAAATGATATAATTCTATACATTAAAGACCCTCACTCCACTAGAGAACTCATCCAGTTGAAAAACATTTCCAACATAGCAACAAGGCACATTATTAAGAGAACTTAATTAGTTATTAACGGAACTTAAATAGTAGTCTTCTTATAGACCAGGGGCAAGTATACTGAAAATGAAATGACAGAAATGATCCTCTTTACAGTTGCTTAAAAAACACAACATGGAATAAACTCAACAAAAGTAATAAAAGATCTGTAGAATAAAAACTTGGGAAACACCGAAGAAGGAAATAGAGAAAAATAATAGAACATAGAAAGATCTCCCAAGTTCATGGATGGACAAAATATTGTAAGTAATGGTCAGCCAACCAAATGAAATACTCAGGTTCAATGCAGTATAGCAAATAAAATACACAGGTTCAGTGGTCTCAAAACTGCAGTGTTATTCTTCACAGAAACAGAAAAACCTAAAAATTCATGTGTAGATACAAAATGTCCCACAGACCAGATAAATCATGGGCAAAAAGCATAGTGCTGGAGTCTTTAACATACCTGTAGTATACTACAGAGCCACAGTGAACAAAACAGCATGGTAGTAGCACAGAAACAGGCAGCAGCTCAATAAAATAGAATAGAGGATTCAGATATAAACCCATGAAACTAAAGTCATATGTTAAAAGAGGACCCAGATATAATCCCACACTCCTATAGCCACCAGATTTTTCACAATGATGCCACCAATGCATATTGAAGAGACAGCATCTATGACACATAATGTCTGAGTTGGATAGCTATGCATAGATGGATCTGTACCTCTCAGCATACATCCTTCTATCATGAGTTCAGGTCTCCTTCCCTGTTTCATGTAAACCGTTAAAATTTAAGATATAATAAGAGTCTATCTCAGTATGCCTTTAACTCTCATCTTGAACATTTTTTATGAAATACTTTTTCTTAAACATGTCCACTGTTATTGAAATAGTAAGGAAGAGAGCTCCTTAGAAAACTGAAGGAGCTTGTGTGGGGAGGATGTGGCATGGGGAGGATGTGTAGCAGAAGCAGGATGCAAGGGCAGGAAGAAGAAAGATCACAAATGGTGATGACAAACAAGTTTCTTCAATAAGATGAAGCACTAACTTGTGTTTTAAAGAAATCCTGATAGTAAAGGAGATATGCTATGGGGACTGAGCAAGGCAGAGGTGGAGACGAAAGCTGACTCGGGACACCCAGCAAGGGTACAAGATACAGTAATAAAACCATGTTAATAGTACTTCCAGGTTACAATTACATGAGAAAATGAAAGTAGGAAATGCTATGTTCTCCAGTCGAGTCAGCTGGACAAGCCAAAAGGCATAAAAGTCACTCATGAGGCAAAGAGTTTCAAGGAAGCTCCCCTCCTGGAGTCTAGAGTTCTCTACCCATACATTAATTTTTCATTCCCGTGTTCCATTCCCACGTTAGTCTAGTGTATGGATCCATGTGCTCTCTTTCAGTATTTTCCTATTATAAGTGCTTTTTAAAATTGAATTCTGACATGGCTAAAGCCTTCTGCCAGTGTTCCAACAGTCCTAGAATGTCCTTGAGCAAGATCATGGGCTTGGAATTCAGTAAGATTGTAAAAGCTAAGTCACTCCCTTACATGGGAATTTACCATCACTAAGGCAGAAGGAAATTTCAGACCAAAGGAAAAACCAGAATAGATACTTAGAACTATAGCAGAGTTACACCCATACACATGTATTTACAATGGCCTAAGGGGAAGGTGGACTATACAAGAGACTAAAATAGGAACTATGGCAAGGGCGCAAAGCCCTTGAGCCTGGCTTTTAAGATTAGTGAATCTTAGGTTTAGCCCTTGTTGATCCCAGCTGTTATCATTGAATTCTATCCCAGGTGGTTCCTTCCCGTTTAGACCTTTTGTGTTTGCATTCCTCTGTTTTATGTAAGATTCCAGTTACCTCAATTGTACCTTGCGAATATGTCACCCAACTTCCTTATTGTCCTCTGCATAAAAAGTCTGATGCTCGATTCGAAAATTACACTCAGATTCCACGCTACCTCTCCTGTGTGTGTCTGTTTGTCATTCATCCATGCTTTGCCCACCCTAGTCGAGAGACCCGTTCCACACAGACACAGGGACCCAGAAGGTCTATGGCAAAGAAATATCCATCTGCCTCAGTTTTCTTTTGGTCTTGGTGGGAGGGAGCAGAGATGCTCACTGAGCAGGATGCAGAGAAAGTACATAGCCCATCTCTGGAATTAAATATTTCAGCACAGCCTCAATGTTTCTCAGCCTGTAGATCGAAAAGCAAAGCCTTTATAAACTGTTGGCAGGGGGTGGGGGTTGGGGTTGGGGTGGGCATCATTACTTCCCAGAGCTGAATGGTCTCTATGAGGTCATCACATTTAGAAGTAATGAACACCTTCAAGTCAAGGGTGCCTGCTCCTTTTTGTGGCATCCTAAAGAGTGGTATCCATGGGCAGATCATGTCATTCTGAGATGCCTGACAAACAGCTGCTGTGCCTGTGGTTCTCCCAAGCCCACCTTGCCCTCAAGGGCTAGCCAGGCCTTTAGCCCTGCCTTCTTATTGCATCAGTATTCATGCCTACTCATACATCGTAGATTGCAAGGCACTTAAGTAATAATTCATTTTCTAAGAAAGTTCATCTTGTACTTTGCAGCACTAGGATATTTTGACACGTGTGAATCATAACTATGGTCCCGAACTGTAAGAACTATTCGAGTTCCCTGGACTGTGTGGTCCCAGCCTTCTGCCTTTGACCTCGACTTAGGTTTTATGTTGTTTCTTTCCAGAGGGCTCTGATGAATGTCTTGAGGAGATGGATGTACCATGAGACATAACTATGGCCCCAAACTGTAAGAATTACTGGAGTTTCCTGGACTGTGTGGTCCCAGCCTTCTGCCTTTGGCCACGACTTAGGTTTTATGTTGTTTCTTTTCAGAGCGCCCTGATGAATGTCCTGAGGAGAGAATTGTACTTGCTCTCTTCTGAGGAAGACTGCCTTTTCTTCTAGGGCAAGACTTTCACAGCACCCGAAAGGTTCTTCTGACTCTATGAGCCCTGTGTTGTTTCCCCCTAGACGGCCACGCCTCCATTCCTCCAGGCTCCTTGGTTGCTGTTTCGGATGTTTCTTGCAGGGGTGTGTGTCCTTCATGAACACCTCTTGCTTTAGGAGCTGTCTGATGTCTTTTACATGTGAGGCTTTTTCTGTTTGATTTCTAGCCTTGTTAAGCAACTCCATTGTCCTCTTCTTCCCTTGGACCTCCCCTGCTGTTGCGTTGGGGCTATTCTTTGGCAAGTCACTGGGCCCAACAAATGTCCTCCTGTCCTCGGGGCCTTTGACCACAGATTCTCCCCAAAAGATTCTTTTGGAGACAATAGACAAGCTTGGATTAGTGTCAGGGGCATGGCCCTTGCCAGCACTGCTTATAAGGAGTGGAAGATGGCCTGGCTTCCTCTTGCCATGAGTAGTGCTATGCAGCTCCGCCAGGCTATGCTGAGGCTGATTATCACCCAGATCAGGTCTACTTCCTGGGATGACCCTGAGGTCATTAACGCCCTGGATTACCAACCTCTACCCAGTGGCCAGTCCCTGGGATTTGAACTCTGGACCTTCGGAAGAGCAGTCGGGTGCTCTTACCCACTGAGCCATCTCACCAGCCCATCTCCTGACTTTCAAAAAGGTGGAATTCAGCCTTTTGGAACACATGTTCTCTTGCCCTAGGAGGCTTTACCCTTCTAAGTCCTACCCTGAAAATCAATAAAACTCTTCTATTTACTATCTATTTTCAGCAATCTATACTTCTAACTATCTATTAATCTAACACTATCTAGATGACTTTCACACACTCACACACACACACACACACACACACACACACACTCTTTCTCACATACTCTCCTCTCTCTCTTTTTCTCTCTCCCTCTCTCTCTCACACACACACACAATCTTTCTGACACACTGTCCTCCTCCTCTTCCTCCTCCTTCCTCTCTCTCTCTCTCTCTCTCTCTCTCTCTCTCTCTCTCTCTCTCTCTCTCTCTCCCTCTCTCCCTCTCTATCTCCCTCTCTCTAATACAATTCCAATGCAACAGGAAGTCTGTACAGCTCCTCCAACCTCTAGCACCCAGCCTATAATGTTTCTCCAGAGGTCTGAAGTGCCCTTTATACATCACAGTTCAGAATGTTGGGGCAGATCTGTCTCTTTATGATGCAATGGGCATGGCTAGAGGGAAGATGGCTGCAACTCAGGCTGATCCCTAAATATTCTGGTCTGAGGTCACTGTCATTCCAAATGTTAAGAATGGCAACATCTAGGGAAACCAACCACAGATGGAAGGGCACAGGCATGTTAGGAGTGGGTGAGTGGTGGCCTGCAAAAGACAGTCAGGGACTAGGAGGAGAGGTCTCTAGAGACTTAGAGGGCTGACTTCCTGGGACTTGTCATCCAGTTTTTGCACCCATATCATCCAGTTTCAGAGCTCCATATCAAGGAATAAAACAATACTCTCATCAGAGAATCAAAAGGCCTGGCTTATTCTAGAATCAAATACAAAGGATCATAGTCCAGAAACACTGATTTTGGTTTCCTCAAATATATTCCAATATTCATATTTCATGATGTTTTTTTATGGAAACAGAAAATGATCAGAAGTCAAGACACTCTTCAAACACATTGATGGAGAGGGCAGGTAGGCTGACTACAGCAAAACAGAGGAATCTTTGCCCTAGACCTCGGGATGCTGTATGATGTTAGTTTCCGGGATAGAGGAAGCCAGTTACCTACTAAGTTAATCACTATGAAAATTCACTTAATAGTCACAAGAATGTTTGTTAAGACACACAGCTGGGAAAGGAATGGTTAATGAGAGGCTAAAAGTAGCCCCCAAAATAAACTGTAATTAGGCTCTGGATCAGCTGTCAGGGTAGTTCTGATGAAGGTCCTGATCCCCAATTGGTTCTTGATCTAGCAGTAAAGATGCTATGGGCCAGTTACTGGGCAGAAGGAAGAGGCAGGACTTCTGGATCCACACAGGTGATCTAGCAGACCCAGGGAGAGGGGAAAGAAGATTTTCACCATTCTTCAGAGGCAGAAAAGCCAACCAGCCATGTGAGATCTCAGATGGAGTGGCCACACATTGCTTCTCCAGAGGGAGGTTGGGGTGTCCAGCTAGGACTAAAAGTAACAAGCAAGGGCAGGTTGAGAGGGATACGCTAAAAGTGTTGGGAAGGGCACACTAGCCACGGTAAATTGGAGGTGCCTAGCAATTGAGCCAATAAGGCAGATTGAAACTGATCAACATGTGTGTGTCTGTGTTCTTCATTTTTGGATCCAGTACTCTTTTGGCAGGGGCTGGTAGCATGGCTCAGTTCCCAGAGTGTGCATTAAAGCAGAGTAGCAAAAGCTACACCCTACAACTTGCAACACTTCAACTTCCCCACTGCTAAAGAGTCAGTCAGCCTTGTGGAAAGTTCTGTGTAAGCTAGCTTTGTTCCAGAGCTTTCTATCTAACCCCAGTCCCTACACCGGGTTAGTGAAGACTACAGTCTCCAAGATATGCCTTGCCTCAGGACACACCCAGTATACCTGACCATACTATGCTAAAACTGTCTTGCTGATGAATTTCTCAGGTTCTTTAAGGATCTGATCGCTGTGGGGCTTGATATAGTGCAAAGACAGAAGCAAGTGATGAGTCACCCAGGCGTTATCCTGTAAGTGCACTGAGGGTACAGCAGAAATGCATTCAGTCATGCCAACTTTCATGAAGGTATTAGTGGAGGAGAGAAGGGAGTGACTCAGACACATATATGTATACTCAGTAAAGAAGGCCTTCAGTAGAGGGTTTCTTCCATGGCCATTGGGTAAGCACGTGAGAAAGAACATGACATTTACAAACAAAGGGAGGAATATTCTTGGGGCTCCATGTTTAGGAGCTGCCAGTTTATTGTAGCAGGCCTGAGCAATGAGAGGAAGAAGCTCACACCTTGTAGCCATGAAAAAAAAAAAAAAAAAAAAAAAGAGTCTAACGCCTCTTCCCCAGGAAACACTTTCAAAACTTTATTCACAAGGATTCTCCAGAGAAACAGAACTGATAGATTGATGTAGGTTGTAAAGAGTACTTATTAGCTTGGCTTACAGTGGATAGTCCAACAATGGCTGGCTGAACACTGGGAAGGCTGGGAACCCAGTAGTTTCTCAGTTCATGGAGTGGGGTTCCTTGGGGGACTTCAATCTGTTACTGTAGGTCTAGAGAATCCCTGGGAAGCCACTGGTCTTCAGTCCACACTGAAAGACCAGGAATCTGGAGCCCTATCTCAGCAGGAAACTTCAGACTAAAGCACCAACAGAGTAAGCTCACTGGCCAACAAGAGGTGGAGGTGGTCAGGAAAAGGTAAAAGTTTTTCCCTCCAACCTCCTTATAACCAAGTACCTCTACCCGGGGCCTCTGTGAGATGTCTTCCCTGTTCAGCCAGCTCCTCAAGAAACTACCTAAAGCATCCTCACCCGACAAGCCTCTCGATTGCTTGATTCCAGATCCAATCAACTTGATAACCAAGACTGAAGTTTAAATTGACTGGGGAAGCAAAGGCTGACTCCAGACCTCACCCTCATGAACAATGCATCTCTGGGCACAGCTTTGACCTTTTTCTCTAGTTCTCTTCTCTTCAAATCCAGCCATAGGTTAGGATACTAAATAGTCTGGCCCCTTCTCAGTAAATGATCCTCAGACCAGATGAGCCAGGAGTTTATGGCACACATAGGAAGGATGTGCTCACTACAACAGATTCAAGAAAAATTTGTGTGGGACTTCAACAAAAGTGGTCATCAGGGCTGCCTCTTGTTTATCTCAAACCTACTTAGACTTTCATCAGCAATGTACTTGCTGTTTTATTGTTCACGTGATGTGTTGTAGGGAATGGTTAAAGTCTATGTCCTACCATCAGGATAGACTCCCTGCCCTGTGTTCATATTTTCTTCGCCATGGTTACAAGTCAAGAGCTGGACCTAGTAAATTGGGAGAAGTGATCTCTAAATCTGTCACATGACTAATTCCCACACTTTCCTCTTCCATCGACACTCACACAAATTTCCACCTCTTTGGCTTCAGGCAACATGAGCACCTCCTTATATAAGGCTTTTGCTATAGTTCTATTTTCTGATGAATTGCATACGTGTAATGGGAGATAGTCCATTATGTCTCCTGATCAGCCTGACCCACAGCACCTGAAGCAGGGTGAGTACCTTGAAGAAGGGTGATACAGTTACTTTGCTATCTAGAAATGAGGGCATTCTTTGCCTTTCTCTGAGTGTCTTCCTGGCCACTTAGTGTGTAGTTAGATTTCTATATTCTCTCCATTGGAGTTCCAAAGATTAACAGCAGTGGGAACGTCCACACCATCAGGGACTGCTGCCTCCAGAGAAAAGAACTGACTCATCCACAGAAAGCACAGATGCAGCCTACATAGCACCCAGCTGCAACTCAGACCTGCAGAGATGAACAGAGAGCCTGCTAGAGATGGTTCTTGAGATCCACCAAGGGGATATCTGGGAGTGGTAACCAAGAGATAGACAGCTACAAATGGCTATCTCCATGTGTGAGAATAGCAGGCGAGAACAACGAGCCACACAATAAAGGTTCAGGTTGCCTGTCACATGTGTGGTCACTCTAACTTCCCAGAACTGATAGTTTAAAAGTTAATATGTTATGGCTTCATTTTCATTGAACTCTAAAAAGTCCTTGATTTCTTTCTTTATTCCTTCCTTGACCAAGGTATCATTGAGAAGAGTGTTGTTCAGTTTCCACGTGAATGTTGGCTTTCTATTATTTATTTTGTTATTGATGATCAGCCTTAGTCCATGGTGATCTGATAGGATGCATGGGACAATTTCAATGTTTTTGTATCTGTTGAGTCCTGTTTTGTGCCCAATTACGTGGTCAATTTTGGAGAAGGTACCATGAGGTGCTGAGAAGAAGGTGTATCCTTTTGTTTTGGGGTAAAATGTTCTGTAGATATCTGCCAGATCCATTTGATCCATAACTTCTGTTAGTTTCACTGTGTCCCTGTTTAGTTTCTGTTTCCATGATCTGTCCATTGGTGAAAGTGGTGTGTTGAAGTCTCCCACTATTATTGTATGAGGTGCAATGTGTGCTTTGAGATTTACTAAAGTTTCTTTAATGAATGTGGCTGCCTTTGTATTTGGAGCATAGATATTCAGGATTGATAGTTCCTCTTGGAGGATTTTACCTTTGATGAGTATGAAGTGTCCCTCCCTGTCTTTTTTAATGACTTTGGGTTGGAAGTCAATCTTATCAGATATTAGAATGGCTACTCCAGCTTGTTTCTTCATACCATTTGCTTGGAAAATTGTTTTCCAGCCTTTCATTCTGAGGTAGTGTCTATCTTTTTCTCTGAGATGAGTTTCCTGTAAGCAGCAAAATGTTGGGTCTTGTTTGTGTAGCCAGTTTGTTATTCTATGTCTTTTTATCAGGGAGTTGAGTCCATTGATATTAAGAGAAGCTAGAGAAAGTACCCAAGGAGCTAAAGGGATCTGCAACCCTATAGTTGGAACAACATGATGAACTAACCAGTACCCCGGAGCTCTTGTCTCTAGCTGCATATGTATCGAAAGATGGCCTAGTCGGCCATCACTGGAAAGAGAGGCCCATTGGACTTGCAAACTTTATATGCCCCAATATAGGGGAATGCCAGGGCCAAAAGAATGGGAATGGGAGGGTAGGGAAGTGGGGGGCGCTATGGGGGACTTTTGGGATAGCATTGGAAATGTAATTGAGGAAAATATGTAATAAAAAAAAAACAATGACTTCATGAAATTCTTAGGCAAATGGATAGATCTGGAGGATATCATCCTGAGTGAGGTAACAAAAAAAAAAAAAAAAGTTAATATGGTAAATACAAAGTTGAAATTCCCATCCTTAAAATATGTGGCATTTAAATACACTGCTCCACAGTCTGGTCTGGGCTAACTAAATAACTAAAAAGCAGAGAACAGTAGAAATGGACACTGTTAATATCCTGCTATGTTGTTTGCTGTTTCTATTTCCTACCCTCATTCCTAAAGCATATGTCAGAAAGCTGCTGGTGGCTATGGTCACATTTGGTGACATGCACACACCAAGATGACATAAAGAAGCCCATTATTTTGTAAGATAGACAGATGATAGGTAGATAGATAGATAGATAGATAGATAGATAGATAGATAGATAGATAGATAGAGGGCAGACAGACAGGCAGATAGACAGATTTTTTTTTTAATACAGGGTTTTTCTGTGTAGCCCCATCTGTCCTGGAATCTTCTCTGTAGACCAGGCTGGCCTCGAACTCACAGAGACTCATCTCCCTCTGCGTCCTGAGTGCATGTGCCACCTGGCCCAACTCAACATATTTTAGTACAAAGAAATCTTCTGTATTCCTTAAGCCATCATCATGTTTGTTAAATGCATAAATCTACCATATGTTCAGCCAACTGCAAATCTATGTTTTAGTCATGTCTATAAAGCTGGATACTTGCTTGTCATTTGAACTATAAAATGTCATCTGTGTGCAGACCTCCCCTTACTACACCAGCTACAGGTCCAAGGCTGTGAACTCAGGGATACTGTATTGTTGACACTTATCAAAGGAATTCCCATATCCTCCTTTGAGCACTGTGTCAAGATTTTACCTTTTAGTGTAGCTTTTTGGATAACATGTTTGACAGGAAAGACATTCAATTTCCTCTGTTGCTCTAGGGTCCAAGGGTACTGTCCTCTGGGGTGAGTTCAGGATCAGTTCGATAGCTCTGTATTGCTCTTTCAGATGGGATCCATTCTCCAAATCATCTAGAACAAGCATGGAGTCAGAGATTATCAGATGTCAGCATCTTTTCCCTTTACAGGAAAAGCTATATGTTTCACTTTGATAACATTACTGAAATGGAAATTCTTGTATCATTCTTATATTGAAAGCTATTTTGGTTGTTGGGTTGTGGGGGCGGGGACTTGGGTGACAGACTCTTTTTTCCTCAGATTCTAACTCACCTTACACACAGGGTAGGTTATTTCCTAGGGTGAGCTACAACCAACTTAGTAACTGCACTAAAGCAATCTGGGAGAAATTATCATTGCAGTAACATATCCCCTCTCTGAAAGCAGTATACTTTTAGCATATTAATTCTCAGTGTTTGTCCCAAGTAAGCATTTTAACCAACAATCATGGTATGATTTGCTTTCTGATTTTTTTTTTCTCTAATGGATCATGGCTCTTCAGTTCTCACCAATGACTGTATGTTGTTTAGGGCAAAAACAAAGCAAAAAAAAAAAAAAAAAAGAATCTGCTCATTTATATTACCACGTTTTTCTCTTAACCATTTCTGTTGGTCTGATTTTGTATCATTTTATTACTATTTTTAATTGATTTTTTTTTTAGGATTTCGCATATAAGGATTGTTTTTACTTCACCACCACCAGCCCCTGCCCCTTCTCACTCTAATTCTTCCCATGCTCCAAATGCACAGCATCTTTCTCTTTAATGATATTTGTTACATAGGCATATATGGCTGACCTCTTGGGATTGGCTAACCTGCCAGCAGTCTTGTTCCTGGTGAAAAAAAAATACTTCTTGCTCTTTCAGCAACCATGAATTGCCTGTAGCTCTTCTTCCGAGTTTGTGTGAGATTTCACACAAACACACACACACACAAACGATGCAGTCCCACTAACCTCAGGAGCAAAATAAAAATATCCAACTCTCTCTACTCCTTTTCAAGGTTTTGCTTAAAGTCTTACCTAAATAAGAGAAAAACAAAAAACAAACAAACAAAAATCACACATAGAAAAGCAAATTCAAGTATTCTTTTTTGCAAGTGATTGTATACATTAAAGACCCTGACTCTACTAGAGAACTCATCCAGTTGGAAAACATTTTCAACATAGCAACAAGACGCATTATTAACAGAACTTTAATAGTTATTAATGGAACTTAAATAGTAGTCTTCCTATAAATCAAGGGTGTGAGAGACCAAACTGTGGGAAACTAGGTCCAGCAGTAACTCTCACCCTAAAAATCCAGCTGACCCTTTGAAGGGAATTATGTCATCCCCTCCTTCATTGTCTCCACCTGGGGCCTGGCACTGCCAGCTTCACTCCCTCCTTTATGTTTCCATTTGGCGCCTAGAACTGCTTAGATTAAGGCAGCTTCACCTCCTCCATGTCTCCGTTTGGTGCCCGGGACTGTTTAGTCAGAACTCCAAGATAAACTGCAGAATGTTTGAAGGCCGCCCGGGACAGTTTTAGGGCCGACATTCCAAGATAAGCTGCAAGAAGCCTATAATCAGCATCTGCCCCAGATGCCCATCCCTTTCTCTGTATTTTATTATGCCCCCTTGACCCCTCCCTATTTTCTCTCACTGTGTGCTTATAACCTGGCTCTTAGCCTTCATTAAACAGACCTTGACAACTCCTTGCTTGGTCTCACTCCCCTCCCTCTGCCTGCTTCTCTTGCAGGCCTTGGTCCTCCTCAACCCATGGAATAACTAGGTCCTGCTGGACGGGACAGGTGTGCCCTTGTTGGAGGTGGTGTGCTACTAGGAGTGGTCTCTGAGGTTTTAAAAGCCCATCCTAGTCCCAGATGCCCTCCCTCTCTGGCTGCAACTTGCAGATCAATGTGAGTTCATAGCTAATACTTCAGTCACAAGCCTGCCTGTTCAGATCTTTTACTTACTGGTGAAGTTTATTCCTAGGTATGTTGTTTTTACAGGCTCTGGTGAAAGGGATATATTTTCCAATTTCTTTCTTAGTAAGTTCATTCTCAGTACCTAGAAAGCGACTGATTTCTTTCTGTTGATTTTGTATCCTATGTCTTTGTTGATCGTTTCATGAGCTCTAAGAGTTTTCCGTTGAGTCCATAGGGTCTTCTAAGCATAGAGCAATACATTCTCTAGGTAGGGGTCATCTGACCATCAATTTGCACCTCTTTTATATCTTTCTTTCGCTAAATGACTTCAGCTAACAGGTCAAGTAATGTATTGAGTAATAATGTGAAGAGTGGGCATCTTTGTCTCATCCCAGATTTTAGAGGGAGTTTTGTTCCACTCTACTTAGCACAATGTTGATAATAAACTTTTCCTCTAAAGCCTTTATTATTTTAGGTTAAGTTCTATCAATTCCAAATTGCTTTAGGTCTTTTATCATGAAGGCATGTTGAACTTCATCAAAATCCTGAGAATTGACACTTTTAAGTTAAATAATATTATACAGTGTCTCATTTGGAGACAGCATCTTTGGTTTACTTATTATTGTTAATTAAGGTAGATAAAATGTCCATTTATTGAGTTAAACATAACTACTACTTGTTGTATCTACTGTTCTGCTTAGATATCTGCTAAAAAGAATGGAAATACCACCCAGGAAACATTTTAGTATATGAATAATTATTATAATTTATTTATAACCATACAGACCTAAAATAAACCACATATTTATTTGCAATAAAATAAATAGAGCAAGATATAGTATTTCCTTACAATTTAGAACCATTCAGCAATTAAAAAGAAACAAAATATAGACATATGCCTCATGAATTAATCTCAAAATTTCAAAAATACAAAGTGACATGTAATGATCAATTCTTCTTACTTAAGTTCATATAAAATTCAAAGTACTTTGTTTATTTCATACTTTTTTATCTTTGTCCAATAGTCTTGCTATTAATGCATGTGCACATGCATGTATATGTGTGTATACATGGGTATGCTGTGTGTGTGATTTGTTTGTATGCCAGTGCAAGTATATGTGTCCTACTGTGCATGTACAAGTGAGAGGGATACTATAAGAAATCGGGTTTTTCACTCCAGTATAGTTGCCAGTATCAAACTGAGGTCATCAAGATTGTGTGGCAAGCTCTTTGACCAATCAGCCATCTTGCCATCCCCCCAAATACTTTAAAGTGACAGCAGTTGCTTGTGGATGGAGATAGATGAAGGATGGATTCCAAAAGGCATAAAACAGCTGAGAGGTGAGAGAAATCTTTTGTTTCTTGATTTTTCTGGTGCTGCCCCAGTAGAAACATAAATCAAACCTCAGTAAGTTATGTGCTTTAAATATGTGTTATTCAAAGTGTGGAAGTGACATCTCAATTATTCAAAATCTTTATAATTTGGTATTAAACTATGTGATGGTATGTGACTTTTAACTGAGTTCATAAATCTATTTGAACAACACAGTTTCTTGTAATGTTTTCCTATAGGGCATATTGCTGAGAAAAAAATATGAACATTTAAGGCTCCAGGCACATCTTGTAAACTTGCTCTTCCATAGGTCATAATATTTAGGACCTCACTGTAGTGAGTATATGCTTATTTTCCAACAAATAGAAACTGCTTTTACATGTACATTATTTCACACTGGGAAAAGTTGAGTTTACGTTGTAACCCAAAGAATCCCTTTCTGCATAAATTAGTAGGTAGGGAAAAAAATTGATACATTCTTAAGCGGGACAGAGTCTGATTCTAGAAATTTCTGCCTGTATGCCCAAAAACAAGAGAAATGATTCATACCCAGAACTACCAAGTAGCTGCCACTGGCTGCACGTCAGCAAACAGAAGCCTTTTTGAGTGTTCTAAACTGCTATCCAACTGCATTACAGATCAGGAACTGGAGCACATTTCTACAGCTCAGGAAGCAAGCCATAAAGATCTGGACAGGATTTTGCTTGCAGCTGGTCATATAATGTGGCCAAGAATCAGAATCTGGGCTGTGAGTTTAGCAGATTGCCCACGTTCATAAAGTTCTGTCTGCTCTTTCTGCTGGCCACCTCACATCACTGTTGCACACTGTCGTATCCAAGGCTGCTTATCAGCAATCTAGATTTTTGTTCTCACTTGTAATACTTGTTAGAAGCTAAACTTCATGTGTCTTCATAGAAGAGGACAGAGGGAAGAACTGAGTTTGAACATGTGACTTAGTATGGGCTATTTCATTTCTGAGGCTCACAGAAGGCAATACATGTAAAATGTTGCACAATGCCCCGTGGGGTATTAGGTAAATACTACCTCTTCAGCTGAAAAAATAAAACTGAATGTGTTCTAATGTTGTCTCCTCAATCAGATTGCACACATCTCTTAATCTTGTGCAACCTGAATTTGAGAGGAATGTAGGCCATATAGGAAAATGTTTTGTAAACTTTAGAGTGCTGCTATCCATAGGTAAGACATGACTGTGAAAATTAATCCTATACCCAACAATACCTGCATTCAAGCTTTCAAATCTCAGAAACAGATGGTCATTCTGTAGTAATTAAGATATAGGGAGGGTTATATATGATCAAAGGACTATATAATCATGTATAGAAAGGTCATAGTGAAACCTAGTGATCTGTACAATTAATATGCATAAATAAAAAGAATAGAAATAAAGAATGCAAATTCTGAAAACTTCAGCTGACATCAGGATGCCAGCTACTCTACACACTAAAAGAAACAGAGCCCGGGGCTGGAAGTGCCTACTGCAATTACCGTGGCTGCTGCTCTTGGCCATAGTTTACAAAGCTGGAAAAGAACCAGGCAATATTATTTTAAAAAGAAATGTTGTTAGAGGAAATGTTTTCACAAAACAGTAGCCGTTTCTAATAATGGGTATATTTCAAGAAAATCAGGCTCTCCAAAACATATTTTCTAATCCTGAGCTACAGGGTTTATGTTCATAGCTACTGAGTTTAGAACACCTGACTTGCTGTTAACAAAATGCTTACATGGGCTGCTAACCTGGGAAGGAAGGCAGATAACCCTGTGTCCTAAGGGGGCAGAAAATATGCCAACTTGCTCTTTCCAACCCTCATAACAGCTTGGGAAATCATTGAAGTTACCTTGTATTTTTGGAAAGTAGGAATCTTAAAAAAAAAAAAAATCCTGGGAAACTATCCAAGTTTTAAAAACATCTTCTCTCTTCATGGCCCTCCTGCTGTGATTTCAACTCTCAGCAAAGAAGGACAATGGATAGTTATTTTTAGATATTTAACACACCATGAGATTGGTAATTAAGCGAGGCAATGTTTTTGAGTATAGTCCGTTTCTATAGACTAAGATTGCAGTGTTTGTATAAGGTCCACTCCACTCCTTCCAAAGCAAATGCTTGCTCCTTCCTGCAGGCCGTGGACAGAGGTCATAGTTATCTGCCTTGTCTAAGGTGCCTTCCGATCATGTACCTAACCTCAAATGATAGAAACGAAGAGAAAAGAAAATCTGAACCAGCTGCATGGTTAAGAGGCGTTAGGAGCATTAGACCATTGCATTCCTCTCCTGGAATAAAAAGCAAAAAGATGCAGCAAAGCATGAAAGGCTGAGAAACTCACAGTGGAAAAAAAAAGGATAACGTTTGATAAGCTGTTCTCACACAAGGTGAAAGAAAAATCACAAGAGGTCATTAGTTACCACATTTGGGAACACAATACCAGACAGAGCTTTTAAGCCCTCTTCGTTTAAACAGGCATACATGAGAAAAGATGAGTATTTTATGTGCACTCAGCAGCAACCTTATTCTTTATTCCCATCCCTTTGGAAGAGAGCATCTTCTAAAATGCCATTTCCTTTTTCTCTATGAGAATGGGTGGTGAACTTTCCATGGGTCTTCATGTTCTTCTCCAGCCAGAGCTGCAAATCCAGTTCAGAGGATGCCCTGACATTAACACATTGAGAATGTCTGACCCCTAATTTGGGGAGAGGATGAAAAATTAATGGATTCAGATATGCCCAGCCTGAGCAGACAGATGTTCACTTTACACATCATTTAGAATTCTCCGGTGTGTTTGCCTAGGAGATGGTGACTACAGCAGCTAAATCAGAAGAGAAACTGAGGGAAAGAAGAAGACTAGCTAGAGGGTAAAGAGAGAGGGTAGAGAGGGTAGCCAGCACATGGCCAAAGTACAAGTTATGATTGGGACTGTCCCTATGAAAAGAGAAGCGAGGAAATGGAACAATTCCTCTGATGTTACCAGTACACATTGTTTACATGTAGTGAATTATCTCTACTCTCCAGAAATATGTAAAATATGTA
Organism: Mus caroli; assembly: GCF_978045245.1. NCBI lineage: Eukaryota > Metazoa > Chordata > Mammalia > Rodentia > Muridae > Mus > Mus caroli. Next base: position 101,579,803 of record NW_028227265.1, read on the forward strand.
AAACTAATTTAAAATAACAGGCTTAAGGAAAAAGTTTGCATGACATAGACTATTGGGAGGTATCTGTATATAATATATGCTCAATAAATGTTAGATTCTTTTCAGAGTAAACAAATATTCACATAGAGACCATGACATTATTTTTATGATTAAGTAAAATAGCCAATTAAGAAATGTGAGGCCATCATTTTCACCTGACAAAGAAAGCCAAGGAAAGGGGGAAGCTTGAATCTAAATTGTAAGCCACATTTTATGCCGAGTGCAAACCTGACCTTTGCATGTGACGCTTTTAATTTTGTGATGTAATGTGTTTGAGTGTATATTCCTCAGTGCTATGTCTGATATAGAATAATTAGAAATATATGGACTTTGTAAAAAACGAAAAACACAAAGTGAAAAAATGCAAAATCAGCTAAACGATGTAGAGATCAACAAATGCATCAAAAAATATTGTTTTCTGGACCATGGCAACACTTCCATCTGTGGTGACCACCCCCACATTGGGACAGAGATGGAATTACTGTGGGTAGACATCATACTCACTGTCTGGCAATATCACAACCCATACACTTCAGAAATGACTCTTTAGAAAAGAATGAGTCAATCTAAATGTCTACTTGATTACTAGGACAGGTGAAAGCTATGTATTTAATTTGGTGACCCCTGGCTATTTTAAGTTAATGTTTGTCACGTGATTAAGATAACCCACCTATGCTATACTTCTGACACAATTCCTCCTGGGGTTTTAGCAGAATGGGCTGTTGTTATGTTATAGCTAATAAACTTGAAACAATCAAGTATGTTTTTCCTTAAATAAACACAGACTAATTCATGTCATAATTTCTAAGCAAGAAAAAAGTCTTTTGTAAGATTATTGTATCTGTCTTGCTTAAAAATCAACAAAACTAATGGAAGGCATGATATTAAAGCTTGTCAAATAATATTTGGAGACTATCTCTAGTATGCAAAGAAATGCATTGAGGAAATTAGTAGGGATACATATTGGACACAAATTAAATAGTTATATATTATATATTTTTAATATTATCCAAAATAGTTTAATATTTCACATGTACCCACTTGAGTTCTGTATGGACGGCATTTATATATTGTCTGGGTCTTCAATCACCAGGTACAGATCAGAATTTACATAACTATACACAATTGTGCTAAAAGAAATTTGGAACACTGTAAATGTAGCTTCGAAAGACTAAGGACCTGGGTTTTAGCCACAGCACTCAAAGAAAAAAAAAAAGGATAAAACGTAGTAGTAGGAAGAGGAGGAGAGTGGTTAATAATGCTAATAGCATTTTAGGAGAAGAGAAACCAATAGGATTTGAAAACAAGCACAAAGATCTTAGGAGAAATGAAAGCTAGAGATAGGATAGAGATCCGACGAAGCAAGAAAAAGGACTCTGTGAACACAGCCTATAGACAACTCTGTACTCCAAGCCTTGCTGCTGTTTGGTCATTGGGGAAATACGTTTTCCAAGGCAATTAGAGCTCAGTTCATATTGTGGGGTTAAGTTTTCGAAGGAAAATGTTAAAGGTACGTTCGGAGGAATCACTTTCCTAATCCAGACTTAAATCTATCAGTGTCATATAGATTGCCACTGTGGCTCAGTACCTGACATGAATAACTTAAAGGAAAGAAAGACTTCTCTGGATTCAGCTGGATCCACCGTTTTGAGCCAGAGGCAAGGTAGAATATCTCAGCTATGGGCACAGGGCAGCCAGGAAGTAGAAAAGGAGAACAAGAAGGAACCAGAGCCAAGACACACAATACAAAGCCGTTTCCCTACTGACCCATTTCCTTCAACCATGCCCCACCCTGTGGCTCCACCACTTTCCAAGCATTCTATCAAAAAATTGAATCTATCAGCCGATTAAGACATTGATTAGGTGGGACCCTCATGATCAAATACTACCAATTTACAGAATTGTCTCTGTAAATACTGCCACAGATACATTCCTGGTCCTGTCTTCCTAATCTTCTTCACATCTCTAAATCTAATTGAGCTGATAACACACATATTCCTTGTGTCAAAGGAGCCAAACAGATTTGAAGCAGTACACAAATAGTTCTTTAATGGCGGTCTTGAATATGATCTTATTTTTTCCATGGAGGCATGATTGATGCCCCTCTGGGTTGCTAAGTCTGTGGCAAGGGTTGAATGCTCTTACTTTGTTCAAATAGAGCAACTTTACATAGTCAGAGAGAAGACTAGAGATGCCACTTTCTGATGGGATTACTTGAGAACATCCAAAACAAGGAAAAACATATATAGGGCTCAAAGATGGTATGAAGACAATAAACTGCTCTGAGGAACAGAAGGCATACTGATGGGGTAAGAATCAAGAATCTTTTTTTTTTTCAGATCTTTTACTAAAGCTGGAAAGAGGATGGATGTTTAAATTAAGCAATGTAGGAAAGTAGATGGAAGCAGAAATGGTACCTATTATGGCTGGAACTCTGCAATGTACTAAAAGTATTCAGAATACATGTCTGTTAAAATAGGACAAACAATTCGGTAACTGGAACAGTTAGTAAGCCATATTACCTAAATGCAGAAGCAAAATGAATCAGACGGTGGGGATGTGAGGACTTGAGGACTAGGGACATGAACTTTTGTGTACACTGTGTCCTGTTACTTCTCAAAACACTGTGCCCAGATCACCCAATCTAGGGTTTCCTTTCTCCTTATCCCTCCCTCCTACCCAAGTATTATAACTCCTTCTTTTATTTCTTTCACAGGAACATGATAATTCTGTAACGAACTAATCTCTTTCCCATAAGATCACAATACTAAGGGCACAGACCTCCTAGCACAGGGCCTTGCTTTGAACACACAGACACTCAGGAAGTGCACATGGGAACCCTTGTTGGTGCTACAGTTGATAGCAATGAGGTAGGATGGGTGAGAAAGATCTCTTCTTTCTTGTAGTATCTGAACTTTTACTTCAGAAAAGTCTGTATGAAATTGCTTGTTTTTTATACAGTGCTTTGCAATGAAGTGGAAGGTGAGGGAGTGGGAACAAGATGTCCTGATGGAAAGCCCTGGAGCTCGCAGGCCAGCCTCTTCCCAGCATCCTTGAAGATCATTAGGTATCTCTTGGTCTGCTCCTTTCTGCTTGAGGAGTTGGCTGCTGTTCCTGAAATTATTATTTTTCCCTTCTATTATGCTTGTCCGATGTGGCACTTTAATGCCTTATAGATAAAATGGTTTCTGTCAGCCTGCACTTCTCAGGCCTGGAGAAAGTTTTACTGCTTCATAAAACCCTGTAATGCCCCAGTGTTTAAAGAAGATCTATCACTCTATCAGTGGGTCTTTATGGGCTCTGTGTACGTCTTTTTTTCTTCTTCTTCTTTTATCTTCGCAATGCAAGGTTGGTTCCTGAAGCAAAAAGGGGACAGAGATGAATGAATATGTGTGTGTTAATGAACGTCAGGAATGCTGCTCAATTTATACTGAGGCAGAATTAAATAGCTAAAGCAAATTGTAGAATACCTCTCAGGCAATGGCAGTAAGCATCACGAAGGAAGTCTAACGTACAAATGTTCTTCTGTAAGTGATCACAGGAGGATTACGGTTTCATTCACTGGTTTAGTTAGAGAAGCTTGGGCATTGCTGTGTTTCAAGTTTCCCTCACCTACCAGATGCTTAGAGACTTGATAACCCTTTACCTAGTGGACAGCCAGCATTGGTCACAACCTGCTTCTAGCCACCTGTTCCATACAGATGTCTCTGTATGGGCTGTAAAATTGTTAAAATGCATCCTTTCAAAGGAAGTAAGCTGAGAGGAGAGTTGCCAGGTTCCAGACAGAAGACATGCTTCTCTCATGTGCTATCTAAGAATCTGAAGCCTGTTAGCTGTAATTAGCATAGTGCTTTCAAGTTGTTGGTGTTGTTGCTTGGTGTGTGTGTGTTCATGCATACATACCTGCATACATTGGGGCTATTGTTGTTATTATTGGTAGTGTGTGTGTGTGTGTGTGTGTGTGTGTGTGTTCATGTACACAGACCAGTATGCCTTGGGGCTGTGTCTGTACATGTGCATGTGATCCGGAGTGACCAGTGTAGAGCTGTGATGGAGGGGGTCTGGTTTCTACTTCTCTCTGCAGTGCTGATTAGTCCCCATGTGCTCCGCCTGCCATATGGACAACACTTCTGTCTCCCACCATCACAGGCGTCACATCATCACCTGCACAGATGGATGGAAATGACCTCATTGGCTGTCAGCAGGTACTCCTTGCCCCCTCTGTTCACGCTCTCTATGACAGTGCACAGGAACCTTATTTTCAGGAGCTCTCAGTAAGCAAATGAGCATCTGTTTCCACACTGCTGAACAATTTGTTTTGTTCAGTGTAGAAAGTATTTCCGAGCTAGTTTCTGAATGCTCTGTGCTTTTGATGACAACCATGATGGACAAACACAGAACAACAGCAACAATAACAAAATGGGAATGGAGCCAAGGATACTTTGGTAATTTAAACCAAAGGAATTGAACAAATAACATGGAGATGTTGTAGGATTGGAATCAGCAACTCCTCCAGGGTGTGCCTTCGAACTCTGATCCACAGCACACAATTTTGCAGTTCTGTACTTGGCCAGAACAGGTACATATGAAGTCATCATTCTATATCTTTCACAGGGGTGGTAGGAGTGCAAAATGCCCAAAGTACAGAGCACCTCTCTTTGTCTACAAAGTAATTATTTTTACCTCCAAAGATATGATTATTATTTGATTTCTCTAAACGATCTCTTATTTGTTCCTCTACAATTTCATACATGTATGCAGTATATCTTGATGTGGTCGGTTGTTCTCATGATGGGAGATGACTTGCCTCCTTTCTGACTTGCATCTTGCTGAAGAATGCTCTCTAAGAAGAGTAGGTGTTTGGGAAGGGCCAAGAAATATTAAGAAGAAAGAGAGGTTACATGTCAGACATATCGTCAGAACAGACATCTTCCATATATTGAATTGTGTGATGATATCCTTCAAGTTTTAGTTCCCCATTCAAAGAAAAAAGTAATATGTGTGGGCTTAGGTGGCATATGCTCCAAGCTAGTGCTTTCCAGGGTTATTGCAACATGGATGTTAAGTGTTCAAAGGCTTTGTAAACTATACTGCGCTTATGTGTCATTAATCATTAGACATGTAGGGTCAGACTCCGTTAAGGAGGTGGAGAGTTGACTCCAGTGAAAGTTATGTTCCCAGGAAGAGAGATAAAGGAGAAAAACTTCACAGAAGCATGTACAATGCACTCTTCAAGTTCTTTGTCTCACCTTCTTCCTATTCTCCAAGCACTGAGCATTGCCTACCATCAAATAAGAAGTATCTTTATTAATCTCTTCCATATTACCATCACTGAACTTATAATTAATGCTTCCTAATTTCTAAAAAGTAGTAGCCAAACCCCATCAGATGATCACTCCAAGATGTGAGAATAAATGTTTTTGGAATAATCATATAATGTCGCAGGAAGGAATCAGAATTATGCCATAAATGATGCTGTAAACGAGAAGCATAGGACCAAGTTAGTTTTGACAGTCAGATTGTTACAGTCTAAAATTGAATAAGGAACTGTCTATATCAGAGTGGCCTGTGGTTATATCTGTGAGGGTTATCTTGATTGTTCATGGATATAAGCAGACCCAGCTCTCTGTGGGTAGCACTATATTAGAAAACTAGCTAACCATGAGATTGCTCCAGTCTTCTTCAAGCAGTGGTTTTCCATGAGAAGTTTCCTGTTGTAAGCTCCTCCCTGAGCGCCTGACTTGACTTCCCTCAATGACACACTGTAACTCATAAGCCAACACAAACTGTTCCTTCCTCAAAATTGCTTTTGGTCATTGTGTTTGTCACGGCAATGTAATGAAACAAGGAGAAAAATCTTGTGGCGTTGACACCAAGCTATGCAGGTGTGATCAGGGGTTTTCCTGAGCTGTGATAATAATGAGTTCCATTTTCATTCCTGCTTTTCCGGGATGTCATGACACAAGTGATTTTGTTTAAGGGCTAATTGAAAACACTAGAAGTCTTCTTTTCTGTACTGGAGTCAGCAACTAAGGCCTTGCCATCATTTTACAGTGTGAAGTGATTAATCTGCTTCCTTTCCAGAGTGGAGACTGAGCCTTTGTAAGGGACAGACCCTGTTAATAGTATGCTGTGATTAGTTGGAGACCCATTTCCACTTAAAGGATTCTTTAGGTAACAACATAATCAGGTTCTAGATTCTAGTATTTTTCTTGAATTCATGATTTTTTTTTAAAAAATGCTCTTTAACAGCTTCCAGAGAATATTCTGTCTCTTCAAGGGTAGATATTCTAACTGGCGGTTATGACATAGAAGAATGCAAATTGATCCATTCCTATCTCCTTGTACTAAGGTCAAATCTAAGTGGATCAAGGAACTCCACATAAAACCAGAGACACTGAAACTTATAGAGGAGAAAGTGGCGGAAAGCCTCAAAGAGATGGGCACAGGGGAAAAATTCCTGAATAGAACAGCAATGGCTTGTGTTGTAAGATAGAGAATCGAGAGATGGGACTTCATAAAATTGCAAAGCTTTTGTTAAGGCAAAATATACCGTCAATAAGACAAAAAGGCCACCAAAAGATTGGGAAAGGATCTTTACCTATCCTAAATCAGATAGGGGACTAATATCCAATATATATAAAGAACTCAAGAAGGTGGACTCCAGAAAATCAAATGACCCCTTTAAAAAAAGGGGCTCGGAGCTAAACAAAGAATTCTCACCTGAGGAATACTGAATGGCTGAGAAGCACCTGAAAAAAAGTTCAGCATCCTTTAATCATCAGGGAAATGCAAATCAAAACAACCCTGAGATTCCACCTCACACCAGTCAGAATAGCTAAGATCAAAAATTCAGGTGACAGCAGATGCTGGCGAGGATGTGGAGAAAGAAGAACACTCCTCAATTGTTCATGGAATTGAAAGCTTGTACAACCACTCTGGAAATCAGTCTGGCGGTTCCTCAGAAAATTGGACATAGTACTGCCAGAGGATCCTGCAATACCTCTCCTGGGGTTATATCCAGAAGATGTTCCAACCAGTAAGAAGGACACATGCTCCACTATGTTCATAGCAGCCTTATTTATAATAGCCAGAAGCTGGAAAGAACCCAAATGCCCCTCAACAGAGCAATGGATACAGAAAATGTGGTACATTTACACAATGGAGTACTACTCAGCTATTAAAAAGAATGAATTTATGAAATTCCTAGTCAAATGGATGGACCTGGAGGGCATCATCCTGAGTGAGGTAACCCAATTACAAAAGAACTCTCATGATATGTACTCACTGATAAGTGGATATTAGCTCAGAAACTTAGAATACCCAAGATATAAGATACAATTTGCAAAACACATGAAACTCAAGAAGAACAAAGGCCAAAGTGTGGACACTTTGCCCCTTCTTAGAATTGGGAACAAAACACCCATGGAAGGAGTTACAGAGACAAAGTTTGGAGCTGAGACGAAAGGATGGACCATGTAGAGACTGCCATTCCTGGGGATCCATCCCATAATCAGCCTCCAAACACTGACACCATTGCATACACTAGCAAGATTTTGCTGAAAGGACCCTGATATAGCTGTCTCTTGTGAGGCTATGCTGGGGCCTAGCAAACACAGAAGTGGATGCTCACAGTCAGCTATTGGATGGATCACAGGGCACCTAATGGAGAAGCTAGAGAAAGTACCCAAGGAGCTAAAGGGATCTGCAACCCTATAGGTGGAACAGCAATATGAACTAACCAGTACCTCCCCACCCCCAGAGCTCATGTCTCTAGCTGCATATGTATCAAAAGATGGCCTAGTTGGCCATCAGTAGAACTAGAGGCCCATTGGTCTTGCAAACTTTATATGCCTCAGTAGAGGGGAACACCAGAGCCAAGAAGTGGGAGTGGGTCGGGAGGGGAGGGGGAAGGGTCTGGGGGACTTTTGGGATAGCATTGGAAATGTAAATGAAGAAAATACCTAATAAAAATAATAATAATAAAAAGGGTAGATATTCAAATTGTAAATTAAATTTTAGTTTTATACTTATTCTCTTTACATCTGGCTCACTGCCTCTACCAGTCCTTCCCCTGTCCCCTCTTCCTTTCTTCTCTGAGTAAGTAGGGTGACCCCTGGATATCTCCCTTCCTGAAATTCAATTTTGTATTTTTGGTGTAACTGAAAATTTATCAGTTATAGCTATAGATCAGAAACTTTGTAAAAATTGCAGTGTTTAAGGATTCTGATCCTACAGGAAAGACATAAAATTGGTATCTTAGGAAGATGATGTCTTTCTGGGGATGCTTTGGATAAGCTGAAGGATGAGGAAATGGTTATCAAACTCCAGTTCTTTTTCTGGTCTACTGGGCAGGGTTAGGAGATCTATGATTTAGAGATTAGGTGAGTGTATTGAAAAAGTATGGACTGTTTGTGGAATTGTTTTTAAACAACACAGCTTGCCCCAGCAGGTAGAGTTAGAAAGATAAGTATGTTTCTTGCTTATGCAGAGAATTCAACTCTGCCTGACTTCCTGAGAAACTGAAGCTCTGAGATTGGCTGTCAGAAGCTTGTGCCCCTTCCTGCTGTGTTAAGGTTCTCTTAGTTACTCCAAAAAGTGGCAAAGGGGAGATATAGAAGGATGTGACAAGGGCAAAACAAAGCAGAAGAAGGAAAAAGACGTCCACCATAAGATGCTTAGTCTTTGGACTGCTATGAGGTCACATGGAGAAGAGCCACAGCAAACAAAATGAAACAAACAAACTAGACATCTCAATAATGTTTATGAAAAAGGATGCTATTATGAATTTGGATATAATTGATACCCAAAAAGTTGAGTTATACCTGGAGTCACATATAATGAACAGGGCCTCTTATAGTTTAGACAATACTTCTCCTCACTCCATTTATGGTCAGGGATAATTTTTATGTGACATGAACCTACAATGGGCATAGGTTGATTCTGTAGAAAAAAATATTTACAGTAATAATTGCCCAGGCCCCAGGCCTTACTTAGTTCCTTTTCTAGGGTTACAACTTGTAAATGAACTATATAAGGAAATTAGGTAAAAGACTCTAAAATATTTAATAGCTACAGGCTTAGAAGCTACCATCTAAAGGAGATAAACACTGAGGTCTTGCATATAAAGAGGCAAGGCAAATGAATTATACCTTTGAAAGCTGATAAACTGGGCAGATGCCACCAAAGACTAGACTAAAGGGATTGAGGGGTTAAATTCAAGTGCAGATAAGACAAGTAACATTAAAAAACAAATATCTCACTATCACTGTAACAAAGGGAAATTTGTGATCTCCTAAACTTTGCCCAAAGCATTTAGGCATTTGTCTTTGTGATGATTTTGACAGTATATTTTAATTTTTTTTCTCTAATGAGAAAACTGTGATTTGGAAGTTTCCATCACTCCGAGGTTGATGTTGCAGACAATTATCATTTTCTCTTGGCATTGTTCTCTGCCATCAAATATGACATAGTGTTGCTGGCATGAAACATAGGTAGAAGTGGATTTGTTATTCACATTTGCCTTGTTTGCTACCACCAGATTAGTAACTCTTGACTACCTTAATCTTTAGAACGGCAAGTGAATTATTTCTGTATCAGTTCAATCTTTTACAACATACTCAGACCTTACAGAGGTGTGTGAACATATACTGGCCATATAAATTCAACTGGTTAATTCCTCAAATATACCTTGAAACTTTGCAGAAATAAGTTTATAGTGTGTTAATAATGTTTGAATTTTAATATCACACAATGAATTGATCTCTTATAACTTCTTTTCTTTTATTATTTTTTAATTAGGTATTTTCTTCATTTACATTTCCAATGCTACCCCAAAAGTCTCCCAAGCCCCCCCGCCACTACCTCCTCCCACTTCTTGCCCCTGGCATTCCCCTCTACTGAGGCATATAAAGTTTGCTAGACCAATGGGCCTCTCTTTCCACTGATGGCCGACTAGGTTATCTTCTGATACATATGCAGCTAGAGACACGAGCTCCCAGGGGTACTGGTTAGTTCATATTGTTGTTCCACCTATAGGGTTGCAGACCCCTTTAGCTCCTTGAGTACTTTCTCTAGCTCCTCCATTGGGGGCCCTGTGATCCATCCAATAGCTGACTGTGAGCATCCACTTCTGTGTTTGCTAGGTCCTTTCAGCATAGCCTCACAAGAGACAGCTATATCTCTGAAGGATCCTTTCAGCAAAATCTTGCTAGTGTATGCAATGGTGTCAGCGTTTGGAGGCTGATTATGGGATGGATCCCTGGGTATGGCAAGCTTGTACAACCACTCTTATAACTTCCTGACTTATACTGGATATCAAACTCTGAGCTGAATACCATGAGACCCTGATAGTCTTCGAATTTGGAGAAAAATATTCAGAAACAACTTGAATGAGATTTTGAATTTTCTCTTCAGGAATATGGAAACATGAATTTAATTATACTAGTGTTTAGGGAAATGATAGTAATACTTCAGCCCCAACACCCATTAACACAGGTGAGTTTTTCTAAGCCTCGTGTCTGAATGGATAGTTGTGACTTTTACAACTCCTGTCTGGACAGATGCAGACAAAGAGTCTGAGGTGCCTAGAATGGAAGGGGGTTAAAAAGAATTGTTTTCTTCCTAGCACAAGGGATGGAAGAGAGGAAGAAAGAAATGAATAAAGGAAGAGAGAGAAAGAGAGGTAAGGAGAATATAGGGAAAGAAAGAATACAGGAAGAAGGTGAGGGGAAGGGAGGGAAGAAAGGAGTCAGGGAGGGAAAAAGAGGTAAAGGATGGGAGTGAGGGAAGGAAGGAAAAAAGAAGGAAGGAAAAGAAGGAACGGAAGGAAGGACAAAAAATGGAAGGGAAGGAAAGATATACTGATGGAAGGAGGAAGAGAGAAAAAATGCCAGATATCTTGTACACTGAATATATTTAGTAGCCAGTAAGTCTTGTTTAATGAAGCCAACCTTTGGACCTCTATGTTTCTAACAAGCCACTATAGATGATAACCTTCAAGCTAAATATCTGTTTTAAATTTTAAAAAGTATTCTGAAGTCAAGAAATACAATGCATGTTTTTGCACTGGAATAAGCATCTAAAATATTATGAGTGCACTTCCTAGTTTAATATGTAAAGGCTTAGCTATAGATATATAGGCAGAGACTAGGATGCATAAAAAGAAGTTCTGCTAATCTTCAGCTAAGATCATTAATATTCTTAGTGTCACTTCTCAGAAAATGGATGTTGGGATATAGAATCAAAAACCTAGATTTAACTAGATCGATATTCTCCATGAGTGTATCATTTACCATCACAGGTGTACATGAGAACAGTGACATTGGGAACTGGTCATAGGCAGGCCTGCTAATTAACCATTCTTAGTATCTTCGTCCTTGTTCCAATATGTGAGTTATTGACACAATAGTTAAAGTATCCATTATTTACAAAGGCTATAATAACTTAAGGGAGGGAGAAGATAAATTCCTATAATTATTACTATGCCTGGTTCTTGGAAAGAAATAACACAATGGTAGAGAATATCTTCTTGTCAAAGGGTGTTGTGATGTAATAACTAAGCATAGTCTTGTTAGCTATACTCATCTCAGTGGTAACATGTACTAAACTCTGTTCGAGCACTAAAGATTGGCCCTTCCCTAGGTACAGCCAAAGAGCTTTAGCAGATGGGCAGTGGCTCTATCCTTTCCCCATTCTGTCTCTTTACAATCCAGTCTGTCGATAAGGGACTCATTTACATAACTGCCACTTATTTCTTGAGAAGCAGCATAAAATTTGGAGAAAAAGTCAGCAAGTGTCTATAGCTGCTTGTGTTGTTATGTTAATTTGGGGCCTCAAAACTGCTCAGGGTTCCTTAGGTAGTGTCCGAGTGTAAGATACTCATGAACCCTGAGCCCAGTTGGTTTTGATTGGTAAATAAAGTTGCCAATAGCCAATAGCTGGGCAGGGCAGACAGAGGCAGGACATTTAGGATTCCCAGGCAAGGGACCAAGGGAGGAGGAAGAAGAAGGAGATCCGCCATGCCAGGGGAAGGAGAAGAAAGATGCCAGACCTGAGAAAGTGCAGAACAGAGAACACCTTGGAGTTGGGGGCAGATCACAGACCAAGAGGGCTGCATGTCTGGATTTGGGGCAGGCAAGATAGAATATAGACTTTAGTAAATAATAACGGGTATATATCGGAGAGTTGGGTTAGCCACATGGGAGTTAGGAGGTGGCTCAGCCATTGAGCTGTTTAAGGCATATCAAAATATACAGGCTGTGCTGTGTGTGTGTGTGTGTGTGTGTAGTTCATTCGGGAACTCAGAACGCTGGGACAGGTAGCAAGGAACACACCACCACTACCACCACCGGGATCAGTTCAAGCTCTAACTGGATACAGCTACAAATGGTTAAGCATATTTCAAGGCAAGGGATTAACAACATCAATCCATTTAATCTGTATCAGCAGACAGGTGTGGCTGGAGTCTGTAAACCATGAGACTATTTTCCCCTCCCTTGATAGAAAGTCATGAAGCCTCTGATTTCATTTTCACAACAATGTCAGAGAATTGGTGACAGCCTGGGCAATGCGTGGATGTGTAGACTTTTGATCTCAATACAGCTTCCAGCTCTAAACAATATGAATCTGAAAATTTTGCTTAAATTTTCAAGGTCTCAGGTTCACATCTCAAAAATGAGGTTTACAGTCCCAATCATATTTAGCAATACTACTTAAGAGGACTAGTTGGTGGGAAATACCAGGATTAATGATTAATAGATATTGAATAAATAGCCAAGAGATGTTAGCCCTGTGTCGTGTCTTATACTTTCTGGGAAAAACCGATATTAATTGGCTACATTTTTTTTAAACAAACTGATGATCTTCTTTTGGCTTAGTGCAATGCATATCACTAATAGAAAACTGTTTTCACACAAATATTCTTATGTGTCTGTCCTTTGTGTCACAGACTACTCAAAGGGAACAGGGATTTTTGTGGCCCTGTGTCTTACTGTTGTCATGAATTATAGTGTGGACCCAGCTGTTCTTTACCAAGCAGGGACTCAGGATCCAGGGCACCAACCATCCAAGAGATGTCAGGACTGGAAAATTCTGCTAAAGGGGTCAACATTAATTTTTGAATATTATTTATAGAGTTAGTTTATGGGGGACGTGATTAATCCACACAAAAAAAGGAAAAAGTAACCCTACTTCTCAACTGAGGGGGAGAAGTCCTTTGAGCATAAACAGATTGCACTATTTATACATGAAATATTTTCTGCATCTATAAACTTACCATGCTCAAGTGTTCTAATTAATCGTGGTGGTTGCCAGGGAAACTAAAGTAACTCAATTATAGGTCTGCAGGAAGGTGCAGTGTATTTATGACTAGGAAGCAGGTAGTTTTCTGTGCAAAAATGAAAACTGAGCAGATGCCCAGGGATTTTTAAATGTCCTACAGATCGGTGTTATTTCCACAGACTTCCTAAAGAACATCTTGATTTTATTCTATTTATTTATTTATTTTGAGCTGCTTTCATTGAAAGCATAGACAATGAATATGATCGTTTATGGAGCATGCTCACAGAGGACCTCACAGAATGGCAGAATTGGGTGGGGTGGAGGGCTGATCAGGCCATCATGGAAAGAAATGATTGTAGATGTCCGGTTACCATCTTCTTGAAACATCTCAGGTATCAGCAATGGAAGAATAAAGATGTTAGTCTCAGAGAAACAAGAAAAACACAGAAATTTTAGCCAAAGTAACTATTTGAAGATATTGTGAGAAACTGTTGACATCTTATTGTCAAAGGACCCAGAGATGCATATCACTCCCCTTCCAGAAACCAATTTTCCTAATGTTATATACCATATAGAACAGAGGACTTACATTCGGTTATGTGGGTCCTCTAAAGTCAACTACATTCTGAAAATAGCAAGTGAATGTGCTTAAAAGATGCTAAGATTTAATCTATTTTTAATAAATATTGTTTTTATTGACATTTCAAATGTTTTGCTCTTTCCTGGTTTCCCCTCTGAAAAGCCTCTATCCCCTCCTCCCTCCTCCTGCTCGCCAAACTACTCACTCCAGCTTCCAGGTCCTAACATTCCCCTACACTGGGACATAGAGCCTTCTCAGGACCAAGGGCCTCTCCTCCCATTGATATCCAACAAGGCCATCCTCTGCTATATATGCAGCTGGAGCCATGGGTCCCTCCATGTGTACTCTCTGGTTGTGGGGGTACCGGTCTGTTTATTTTGTTATTCCTCCTATGGGGCTGCAAGCTTCTTCAGGTCTTTCAGTCCTTTCTCTAGTTCCTCCATTAGGGACCTTGTGCTCACTCCAATGGTTGGCTGAGAGCATCCACCTTTGTGTTTGTCAGGCACTGCCAGATCCTCTCAGGAGACAGCTATATCAGGCTCCTGTCAGCAAGCACTTGTTGGCATCCACAATAGTGTCTGGGTTTAGTGACTATATATGGTATGGATCATCAGGTGGGGGAGTCTCTGGATGATCTTCCCTTCAGTCTCTGCTCCTCACTTTGTCTCTGTATCTCTTCCCATGGGTATTTTGTTCCCACTTCTAAGAAGGACCGAAGTATCCACACTTTGACCTTCCAACTTCTTGAACTTCATTTGGTCTATTAATTTTATCTTGAGTATTCTGAGCTTCTGGGATAATATCCACTAGTTAATGAGTGTAAACCATGTGTGTTCTTTTGTGATTGGGTTACCTCATTCAGGATTTTTTTTCTAGTTCTATCTATTTGCCTAAGAATTTCATGAATTCATTGTTTTTAATAGCTGAGTAGTACTCCATTGTGTAAATGTACCACATTTTCTATATCCATTCCTTTGTTGAGGGACATCTGGGTTTTATCCAGCTTCTGGCTATTATAAATAAGGTTGCTATAAGCATAGTGAAACATGATTCCTTATTACAAGTTGGAGCATCTTCTGGGTATATGCCCAGGAGTGGTATAGCTGGGTCCTCTGGTAGTACTATGCTCAATGTTCTGACGAACTGCCAAACTGATTTCCAGGGTGGTTGTACCAGTTTGTAATCCCACCAACAATGGAGGAGTGTTCCTCTTTTTCTACATCCTCACCAGCATCTGCTGTCACCTGAGTTTTTGATCTTAGCCATTCCGACTGGTGAGAGGTAGATTCTCAGGGTTGTTTTGATTTGCATTTCCCTGTTGACTAAGGATGTTAAATATTTCTTTGGGTGATTCTCCGCATTTTGGCATTCCTCAGTTGAGAATTTTTTGTTTAGCTCCCCCCCCTCCTTTTTTTTTTTTTTTTTGAGGCAGGGTTTCTCTGTGTAGCCCTGGCTGTCCTGGAACTCACTTTGTAGAGCAGGTTGGCCTCGAACTCAGAAATTAGCCTGCCTCTGCCTCCCAAGTGCTGGGATTATACGAATGTGCCACCACCACCCAGCAGTTCCCCATTTTTTAATAGGGCTATGATGGAGTCTAACTTCTTGAGTTCTTTGTATGTATTGGATATGTATGTATTTGTCCTATTGACAGTGTCCTTTGCCTTACAGAAGCTTTGTAATTTTCTGAGGTCCTATTTGTCAATTCTTGATCTTAGAGCATAAGCTATTGGTGTTCTGTTCAGGACCTGTGTCCATATATTCAAGGTTCTTCCCCACTTTCTTTTCTATTAGTTTCAGTGTATAAAGTTTTGTGTGGAGATCTTTGATCTACTTGGACTTGAGCTTGATACAAGGAGATAAAAATGGATCCATTTTCATAACCCTACCAATCTATGAGCATGGGAGATCTTTCCATCTTCTGAGATCTTCTTCCATTTCTTTTTTCAGAGACTTGAAGTTCTTATCATACAGATCTTTCACTTCCTTAGTTAGAGTCACACCAAGGTATTGTACATTACTTGTGACTGTTTAGAAGAGTGCTGTTTCCCTAATTTCTTTCTCAGCCTGTTTAACCTTTGTGTAGAGAAAGGCCACTGATTTGTTTGAGTTAATTTTATATCCAGCTACTGCACTGAAGCTGTTTATCAGGTTTAGGAGTTCTCTGGTGGAATTTTGAGGGCCACATATATATTATCATATCATCTGCAAATAGTGGTATTTTGACTTCTTCCTTGCCAATTTGTATTCCTTTGATCCCCATTTGTTGTCTAATTGCTCTGCCTAGGACTTCAATTACTATGTTGAATAGGTAGGGAGAGAGTGGGCAGCCTTCTCTTGCCCCTGATCTTAGTGAGATTGCTTCAAGTTTCTCTTCATTTAGTTTGATGTTGGCTACTGGTTTGCTGTGTATTACTTTCATTATGTTTAGACATAGACCTTGAATCCTTGAATTCTTGATCTTGAATTTTGTCAAATACTTTTTAAGCATCTAATGAAATGACCATGCTTTTTTTTTTTTCCTTTTGAGTTTATGTAGTGGGTTTCCATATATAGAACCATCCCTGTATCCCTGGGGTGAGGCCTACTTGATCGTTGTGAATGATTGTATTGATGTGTTCTTGGATTCATTCGGCAAGAATTTTATTGAGTATTTTTGTATCAATATTCATAAGGGAGATTGGTCTGAAGTTCTTGTTCTTTGTTGGGTCTTTGTCTCATTTTAGTATTGGTCTGAAGTTCTCTTTCTTTGTTGGGTCTTTGTGTCATTTTGGTATCAGCATAATTGTGGCTTCATAGAATGAATTCGATAGTGTTCCATCTGTATCTATTTTGTGGAATAGTTTGAAGAGTATTGGTATTAGGTCTTCTTTGAAGGTTTGGTAGAATTCTGCACCAAAACCATCTGTTCCTGGGCTTTTTATGTTGGGAGACTTTTAACTCCTGCTTCTATTTCTTTAGGAGTTATGGGGCTGTTTAGATGGTCTATCTGGTCTTGATATAACTTTGAGTGCTGGCATTTGTGTTCTCTTAGGGTCTGTATGACATTTGCCCAGAATCTTCTAGCTTTCATAGTCTCTGTTGTGAAGTCTGGTGTAATTCTGATAGGTCTGTCTTTATATATTACTTGACCTTTTTCCCTTACTGCTTTTACAATTCTTTCTTTGTTTAGTTCATTTAGTGTTTTGATTATTATGTGACGGGAGGAATTTTTTATCTGGTCAAGTCTATTTGGAGTTCTGTAGGCTTCTTGTATGTTCATGGGTATCTCTTTCTTCAGGTTAGGGAAGTTTTCTTTTATAATTTTGTTGAAGATATTTACTGGCTCTTTAAATTGGGAATCTTCACTCTCTTCTATATCTATTATACTTAGGTTTGGTCTTCTCATTGTGTCCTGGATTTCCTGGATGTTTTGGGTTAGGAGCTTTTTGCATTTTGCATTTGCTTTGATTGTTGTGTCAGTGTTTTCTATGGTATCTTCTGTACCTGAGATTCTCTATTCTATCTCTTATATTCTGTTGTTGATACTTGCATCCATGATCTCTGGTCTTAGCTGGTCTTGCTGTCTCTGACTGTGGCTTGTCTGTCCTGCAAGCCTATTTGTCAGTACTTCTGGGAGACCAGTTCTCTCCAGGAGAAATTAGGTATGGAGAGCTGTGGCACAGGGTCAGCTCTGGGGTGCAGATAGAAACCAGAAGGATCCTGTCCCCAGCTGATCCTTGATTCCTGTGTGCTAATGGTTCTGGGAGGGTCCCTCTTTGGCCAGGAATTTGAAGAGAAGTGATGGTTTTTACCTGTATGCTCAGGTGAGTAGGCACTCCTGGGAAACCAGTTCTCTCCTGGAGGTATTTGTGATTGTAATTCTGTGGCACAGGATCAGCTCTGGGTGCAGATGAAAACTGGAAGACTCCTGTCCCAGGCAGCTCCCTGGTTCCTGTGCCCTGAGGGTTCCAGTTAGGTTCCTCTGAGCATCAGTGGTGGTCCTACCTGCACTCACAGGCCTGTCCATACTCCTGGGAGGCTTGCTTTCTCCTGGCACTATTTAGGTATGGAACCCTGTGGTAGAGGATTGGCTCCAGGTACTGACAGAAACGGAAGACTCCAATTCCAGGCTGTCCCTCAGTTCCTGTGTCCTGATGGTTCTGTGCAGGTTCCTCTGAGCAGCAATAGTGGTCTTACCTGAACTCACAGGCCCGTCTGCACTTCTGGGAGATGAGCTCTTTCTCTTGGTACCACTTCTTTGCTCCCATGATCCTGGTGCTCCTCTGCTGCTTAAGGGATGTGGGTCCCAGAGTGGTGGGGACAGCACTGAGTCTGGAAGACATCACTCGCCCTCCACACCTAACAATTTCACCCACAGGCTCAGGCCAGACCAATACCACTTCTGCTCTCCTCCCCTCTTCTGGATGTGGTCTCAGCAGTGACTAGCCCTGTCCAGAAGGTAATTTCTTTTTTTGTTTTTTTGTTTGTTTGTTTGTTTGTTTGTTTGTTTTTTGAGACAGGGTTTCTCTGTATAGCCCTGGCTGTCCTGGAACTCACTTTGTAGACCAGGCTGGCCTCAAACTCAGAAATCTGCCTGCCTCTGCCTCCCGAGTGCTGGGATTAAAGGCGTGCGCCACCATGCCCAGCTCAGAAGGTAATTTCTTAATTGAGGTTCCCTCCTATCAGATGACTTTAACTTATATCAAATTAACACAAAATTACCCAGCACAATTACCAATCTTTCCCAAGTTTTCCAAGTATTTTGTACAGTTCTGTTAAGATCTTTGTTACAACCTGACATACAGGCAGCAGTGCTAAGATTTAATCTTATAGGGAGGTTTTCAGTCATTTTGTTCCTTTCTACCAGGAACATGATTCAACTCTCTGTCCAGCGTGTCTATCCTGTATTCGATGCTACTCACTTGTTAATAATTCAGTTATCAGACTATCAGACTGTCACACTATCACACTAATTTTGCTCAAGTATTGCTATTATTATATAAACAGTGACTCTAGAATACAGGAATAAACACGTTATAAGTTTTATAGTACTGTAATTATTGTTCTATTTTATCAGAAGTATGGTTGATCTCTTATTGTACCTGATTTGTTCATTAAGCTTCATCATAGGACTATATGTACAGAAAAAGAACACAGTAAACACAGGATTCGGCATTACTTAAGATGTTAGGTATCCCCAGGGGTGCTGACATATATCCAAACCGGAGCAAATAAAGTTAGGGGAGAGTCAGGCAGGGGTTAGTTAGATCAGGCCCAAGACAATTTCTAACAATGAATAGCTGTAATTATTACAACTCATTGTTTTAATTTTATAACTTGGATGACCCTGATACTTCTTTTTTTACACTATTAAAATTTATTACCATATTTAAAAACCCTGTACACCACATAATCATTGTTCTGAATTGCTGGGTACAGCATGGCCTTGATGAAATGACATGGTTCTTGCTCCTGGAAGAGGGCCAGCGGGTGTGGGCTTTCACAAGTGTCTATGGCTGCTGTGGGCATAAATCTGGTTTGCATTATAATGCACATATTTTCATGCTCCTTAGAGGAATGTCCTCCCTGTTATTGTGAATAACTCCATGATAATTGGAAACACCATGAGTCCAGGAGTTGAGGGTGTGTCTATGTCTTTAGCAAAATGGTAAATGCTGGGACCTTCAGAACAGCTCTTAAGGCTGTGGAAAAGAACTCTAAAAACATGAGTTTCATATTATATAATCTCTCAACTGCAAAGCATAAGGTTGCAATATGAATTGTAAAAGGAGCTTTACAGATATAAGGAACAGATGCAACAGCACTATGACCCAGCCTGTGAGAAAGATACAAAGACAGACAGATACAAATGCAGGCAGATTCCTGAGTTCAAGGTCAGAGCAAATTTGGGTACAGGTGTGGTCAGAATTCCAGGCTGGATCCCACCCAGACTTTTTTTAAGATTTATTTATTTTATTTATATGAGTACACTTTAGCTTTCTTTTGACACACCAGAAGAAGGCATCCGATTCCATTGTAGATGGTTGAAAGTCACCATGTGGTTGCTGGGAATTGAACTTAGGTTCTCTGGGAGAGCAGCCAGAGCTCTTAACCAGTGAGACATCTCTCCAGTTCACACACACACACACACACACACACACACACACACACACACACACACACACACATATCTTGTTGTCTGTACTTATACTTCTGTCTCTTCCTAAGAGTCAAGGGGCTAAGGTCATGGAATGCTAATTCCTGAGATGGTCAAGAGGGAACCTGGAACATATAAATGAATGGATATGTAAATTAAAAACTGGGCTTTTGGTTGGCAGAAGAAAACAGCTCTTCAAAAATATTTCTAACAGGATTTTTGATTTTGGCTTGAAAATCCATGAAGAACAAACACAGCTCTTTCAGAATTTTTTATAGATCTTTTAGAATTTTTTCTAATAGGATTTCTGACCTTGGTTGGAAATCTTCAGATGTACTTAGAGAGTGAACACAGCTCTTATAGAATACTTTCTAGCAGCCATCCAGAGAAGGCTGTATGAAATAGGAAACACAGCTCTTTTAGAATTTTTTCTGGCTTCCTGATTTTGATTGGAAAATCCAAGAATTACTTTTAGAATTTTTCTAACAGGATTTCTGACTTGGTAGGAAAATCCAAGAATTTTTTTATATCAGCTTTTCTGACTTTGGTCAAAAAAAAAAAAAAAACCTATGAGCTATCCAGAGAGCACTAAGAATTTTTACTAGTAGAGAGAGCTGTCTCAAACAGAGAGGTTATTAGAATAGCAACAAAACAAAACAAAACAAAACAAAACACCCAAAAGACAAAAATGTCTCTCTTGAGCAGAAAACACACATACACACACACACACACCAACCTGAAAAGCTATCTCGAGCAGACAACAGAGCCAAGAACTAACTACAGATAGCTGTCCACTGTCCAATTGAGTCTTTTCAAGCAGAACACAGGCTACCAGCTTGGACCCATGATTTGACTTCAAGTCCTTTGTTTTCACTGCTCTCAAATGCCTCTTCTCTCAGAACCCCTGTCCAAGCTGAGGATGGTCCTTGCCACCTAATTAGGATAATCTTACTTATCATGAATAGAAAATATACTGCTTTTCTGAGGGTCAGAAACATCATCTGTCCATCAAGCCACCTATCTATTTCAGTAGGGATTGAATGCCTATTCTGTCCTTGTTTCTATGCAGCTCTTAGCTACACAATAGAAAATAGAATTTCTGTGCCTGGTGAGTTTATTGGGAAGTTGAAATGTAAGCTGATACATTTCAATACAAGCCAATGTTAGTAAGTCATAACTAGGTGAATGGGTCTTACAGTAACTTAACAGCGACCTGAACTTCAGTCTAATCTATCTCCATAAGATAATACATTCTCTGGGTGAACAAATATTTTCACCATTTCATTATCCAAAGCATGCTCATTGCTTTGAAGATTAATTTTTACACCATTTATGCACTGTACTGATATTTAAATTAGTGCTACAGTCTTTCTAGTTTCTTTTAAATATAAATTTAGGGCTTAATTCATACAAATCTCATAAAATTGTATATATTTTAACATCTTGTTTGACACTATATTTATTTGTCTTTTTATGTATGTGTTTGATATATGTGTTGGAGACCAGAGGCTGACATCAGGTAGCTGTGATTACTCTCTCTACCTTTTATGAGACAGGATTGTTTACTGAACCTGAAACTCAGTATTGATTTGGCTAAACTAGTTGCCAATGAGCCCTAGTTTTGACTGTCCTTATACCAACATGTTGCTTATTTGGAATCTTAATGGGGCACCTGAAGAACTGACATTAGTCCCAGATTTTGTGTGCCCTAAAGAGTATTTTTCGTACTCCACTTCTACAAAACTGCCACCAAAATTTCTAGTAAATATTCTTAGTAAATATTCTAACTACTAATTGCTGACATTCTGGGTTCTGTGCTCCTCTTGATCTCTGCAAATACCTTCAAGGGAAAAACACTCCTTGAATTATTTTCCCTATGGAATCTTAAACCTCCAAACCTTGGCTGCCATTTTGACCTTACCATGCTTTCAAACACAACTTAACTGCTGCACCCTCCCCAGTCTCTCAGGTATGTGTGTGTGTGTGTGTTTGTGCGTGTGTGTGCACATGTTGTATGACTATGGCTGTACATGTATCACAAAGTGCACAGGAATTACAAAAATAAAAATGAGGTGATTCTCCCACTCTATCTTGTTAAGGCAGGGTCTCTTACTGTTGCTGCCACTTTGCAGCAATTCGCTTCTTGTTCCAGATTAGCTGGCCACTGGACGTCTGGGTCCATCTGTCTCAGTCTTCTATCTCACCATGGGGAAGTACTGGGGTTACAGGAATGTGATGCTCATCTGACTTTTTACCTAGATTTTGGGGCTCTGCATTCAGGTCATCCAGATGGTGTGAACCACCTCTTCTTATCCTTCCAACACAATGAAAGGAAAACTGTCCCACCCCAAGTTCTTGTCAAATAGACAGTTGGTTTTCTGTGAACACCTATATTATCAGAAGGCAAAAAATCTTCATTTTTGTTTCTCCAACTTTCACATTTATTTAAACTACACTCGTTTGTTTGTTTGTTTGTTGTTTGTCTCAGTTGCTTACCTGTCTTAGATGGGGTTACTATTGCTGTGATAAAACACCGTGACAAAAAGCCACTTGGTAAGGGAAGGCTCTATTGGCTTACACTTTCATATCACTCTTCATGGAAGGAAGTCTGAACAGGAATTCAAGCAAGGTAGGGGCCTGGAGGCAGGAATGATGTGGAGGCATGGGGAGGTGCCATTCATCATGCTTGCTTAGCCTGCTTTCTTTACAGTGATGGACCACCAGCCCAAGGATGGCACCACCCACAGTGGCTGGGTCCACCAAGGTTTATCACTAATTAAGAAAATGTCCTAAGGCTTGATTTTATGGAGACATTTATCAATGGAGTTCATTCTTTAGATGACTACAGGTTGGGTCAGGTTGACATAAGATTAGCCAGCATCCCCTTGACCTTTGTATTATTATTTCTTTTAAACAAAACTATCAGTTCTTTTGTTTTCTGTTTTATATAGATTTAACATTCATTAGCTTACTGACAAAATATTTTTACCATCCTTTATTCAGACTTTTACTGGCAGCTTTTTAATAATATTTACAGTGAGAAAACCCATTAAATCGAACACTATTTTTTTGGGTACAGTTTTCACATGGCCAATTTTGGAGGCGTGGTCTTGCTATGTCACTTATGCTGTCGTAACACAGTTACCTCAAGTCATCTTTGATCTCCTGCCTTAGCCTCCTGAGTTCTGGGGTTGTAGACATGTGCCATGCCAGTCACAGCTATGCAAAATCATTTGGTAACTATTTCTGCTACTCTTGAGTCCCTATGATAGCTTTATCCTGAATTCCTTATCTTTACTCTGTATCTAACCCAGCAGAATAGTATAGACAGTGGAAGGCTATTCTTCACAAATGTCCCATTCTACCTAGTTATAGGGTAGGTTTTCATTGCACCAAAGATGCTTGCTTTACTTGAAAAACAGGTGAACTGCAATGAAAATTGAGTTTGAGTGACTTCTGTGTTGTGTGTCTTTCTATAGCCTATGGAGAATTCTCTGGTGACATAAATTCATCAGTGGTGACAGAAATGAATCCTCAGCGTCATTGGTCCCACTCCTGTGAGACATGAAGTAACTCTGAGATGTTTCCCATCTTAAATATAGTAAAGGAAACTGGAGTCCATGCTGTTTGGTCAACTTGGCTTGACAGCATATAACGTAGTGTTTCCGACAGCCCCAGAGATTCTAAAATGGCATTGCCAACCATCAGGCCCGAGTTACATTTTAGCATTTAGTTAGAAAGGCTATGTCATGCCCTCAGAGATGCGAAAGGAGTATTAGGCCTGACATTTTGAATTTGAAATGCAAATTGGAAAGTCCAGCCTAAACTGGAAAAAGACAGCGCGTGTAGATTGGCTAAGTTCAGTATTCAGAAATGGCTCCTGGGCAGCGTAATGAAGTCTTGCACTGGTGCCTGCTTCACTCTTATCACCCATACAAAGAAGACCTGCTCCAATTAGTTCATGAAGTAGTTTTCTGACGATCACTTTGTGTATCTTCTTTGTCCATGAGGTTGTTGATAAAATGTATCCACATGGTATATTGGTTAATGCCCCGCAATACAGCTTTCCCTGCAAGTGGAAAGTGTCATATGTTTTGTCTTTTATTATTGTTATTGAAAGACTCCCAGTAATGCCTTCCATACATTTTAAAGTTCTTTGCCTGTTATCAAAATGCTTTTCACAGATGCTAAGTGATTGTCCAAAATCACATTTTGAAGAAGCCCTTAATTTTGAATTCGTTGATCTTTCTCTAATGTCAGTATAGTTTGTGGCTATAGATCATGTATGAAGCAGTTATGATGAGAAATAAAGAAAACACAACTTGGTTAACAAAGGAGGGAATTTTGCTTTGTTTTGTTTTGTTTTGTTTTGTTTTGTTTTGTTGATTTTGGTTTAAGTTAAGCACAGGTGTATAGGAGGCGGATTTAAAAATTAAACAATTGACACAGGGCTTTAACCGTAGGTCAAAGCATCTAGCAATAAATTATGTTCTTAGTGATATTCCTAAAATACAGATGTAATGAGGCTCTCTTCTACTTCTACTTAAAACTTCTATTTATTATAACACTTTTATGTTTTTGAGATTATAACATAATTGCACCATTTCTCCCCTTTCCCTTCCTTCCTCCAACCACTCCCACATCATCCTCTCTCCCTTGGACTCTTTCATATCCATGGGTCTTTTTCCTTTCATTGCTGCTGTATATTTATATATGTAAATATATACATATATAATTCTAAATATACAATACAATAGGCTCAATACATATAACATTACTTGTAGGTATGTGTTTACAGTGGCTATTCACAATTTAGGATAAATCTTAATTTCCTTACTGCAGCATAACAACCGTTTCCTCACCTTCTCCCTTCTGGAATCTCTCTTGCCTTTAGTGGCTAGATCTGCAGATTTGCTGACCCTCTGACAACAGAGATCTCCTTTCTTTCTGCCCTTTGCCTGGCTATGCTTTTCTCATTCTATTGGCTTCAATCACTACCACTCTCCATAAGAAATACGATGCCTGTCCCAGATTTAAATTATATTGACTTCCATGTTTGTAAGCACCCAAAGCCTTATCTGTGTCAAACATCAAAACATTGTAATCACCCATTCATTGCTCTTTCTTGTCCTTTCTTCTCTTTGTACTCCTGCAGGACCTATGCAGGATTTATGTCTGTCTTGTTTTCACTTTTATTTCTGGATCCTGCCTGGCATATAGCAGTCACTCTGTGTGTATATGAATGAATGGACAAAAACATTCTAGTACTTCAGAAACAACTTTCAAAGGGCAAAGGCCTTATCTAATGACACAAATCACACTGACTAAAAAATCTATTTTGTACCAGCTATATTTCACACATTAACTCCCATTTAGAGCTATTTTATAGAGGAATAGGAAAAAAAAAACCCAAGTTTTCATGACAGATTGTATTAGCATTCATCAAATTTCAGCACCTGCTTTCCTAAACCCATTGGACCCAGAGTGGTCATATATCTTCTTTTACCCAAAAAATGGGAGCAGAAATGCTTGTGTGAGCTCTTCACATTTTTCCATGCATCCTCTTATGGTGGTTTGCCATGTGATTGATGATGAATCTGCCTCAAAGAGAATTTCTGCTAACTTGAACTTGGTGTGTATCATGAATAATATGTAGACACATTTGTCGCTGTGACCACTGATAGTCATTTTTATGTGCATCAGCATCTTTGACTGTATCTTACTCTGGAAGTATTTCATTTAATATAGATCAAGTGAAGGGAAGGGAAGTGGAGGGAAAAGAATTAGCAGGGAATCCAATGAACATCACAAGTTGGTACTAAGAATAAATTGGAATAGGAACATAAAAGCCAGGAGCAGGGGCTACTTGTATGAATGTCTTGGCATCTGCAAAGTCTCTCTTTGCATTTCTGCTTCTCACCTCTTTCTGGGACTCTCCCATGCTCAGTAACTTTATAAACAGAATAATCATGAACATGGTACAGCATAGACCTTTACTCATGTTTGTCTCTATTTGAGTCAAATCTTAGTATCTACCACCAACTACCTCCATGCCTCCTGATTTATATTACTGAATGATAGACCTATGGTCTTTTTATTGTTGTTGAACCAAGCCACAATCTAAATTCCCTGGGCAGCCAAGGTTCCTGATCACTGTTCTCATTGGTCTGGCTGGTCCTGTATGCATCAGCATGAGTGTGGCAAGGAGGTGAGTGTGACAGGGAGGTGGCAGTTCAGGGACAAGCTGTTTGATATAAATCATAGTTCTTTGTGGACTGCAAAGACTGCACAGTGGGGTGAAGTCCACTAAAGAAGCATGTAGACAGAGCAGGTGTCCTAACATATGTCAATTTGTCATGGTGATTTCATGAAGAGTGTGTCATTGTCATTACTAGCATCAACTTAGAGACTGAAAAACAAATAACAGACTAGCAAAGGAATCTAGGCAAAGCAGTGTCTTAAAAAAGTGAAAAGCAGAGTGAACTTAAGAAAGTCAACCTCGGGTGTGTTTAGCTGCCCCCAAATGTCATGCACACTGTGCGACATGCTTATCATCAAAGATGGAACCTGTCAATTACAGATGGGAAACAGGCACAGACAATACAGCAGCAAAACCAAAACCAAATTCATGTATCACATACACATGAGTTTTGAGTGCAGTGGAGTGGGTCGGGGAGAGTTTGTGGGTGTCAAGAAATGAGGGACTTCAGGGTCCCCCAGGGGTTTTCTTCCTAACTTGTTAAAAACTAGTTTTGTTTAAAAAAAAACAAAACAAAACACTTCAATGCACTGAATTTCAGGATGAGAATGCATGAATATGACCTGCACACTAATGTTTCCACTTTACCACATTAATTTTAGTGCATCTGTGCTTATCCATCCATCTGCCCTGGTCCATCCATCGGTTCTCATCATTTTTAAAGCATGTATAAGCTGCAGGGACTCACATGCTGCTTTTTCAGTGTGACCTTTTCCTTCAATGTGTACCATTCAATATTTGTTATAATTAGGAGGAAATCATATACATCGAAATGCAATCATTTAAGTGTTCTATCTGGTCAGGGTTTTCCCCCTAATTCCTAGCCCCTTCCAAAGAAAATTACCCAACAAGAAAAAACATTCTTTTGTGCCCTTTCCCAGATCATAGGACATCTACTCATCGTCTCTACATGGCAGAGTGACCTAAGCACATCCACAGCTTAGTGCACAGGGAACAGTGCCAGCCCCACAATGTGACAACAGGGCAATATAGCATTAAAAAAGATTTGACATTAGATATAGATATAGATATTGATATAGATGATATAGATATAGATGATATAGATGATACAGATATAGATGATATAGATATAGATATATAAACTTATGAGTGATCAGAGGGAAACTTGTGGAAGCAAAATATCTCGTTTCAACATGTAGGTTTTACACCCAGGGCTCAAGCCACTAGGCTTGGCAGTCAGTGCCCTTATCTGCTGAGAAGTATCACCAACTCAGTCTATCTGTATATCTATGTGTCTGTGTATCTATGTATATGTGTGCATATATATATATATATGCATATATATGTATATGTGTGTGTTTATCTATGTACCTATCATCTAGTTATCATATAGTCACATACACATGTGTGTATGCACATGCACACGTGTGAGCTAGCACACACACACACACACACATACACACACACACACTACTTACTTCATTAATTGTTCTCTATATTCTCTACTACAAACAGGATCTTCTCTGATGACAGCTGAAAGCAAGACCAACCTATGAGTACAAGCATAAACATTTTTAAGGAAATTTGGCAGCATGTCCATTTTGCAAAGCAATACTTGTAAGATCCAGCCTTAGGACCTTTGATTCACAGCCATGGGCTTTGGTAGGGTTTTCAGGGCCAGGTGTTGAGCTGCTTTTGTGAGTGGGCCTAAAATCCAATCTGATATGCTCTAATCTGCACATGTAATACTCTTGTCACTCTCGGACCAGTGGGCACATATTGTCTGACAGGATGGTATTGTATTTTGCAGGGCTCACAATTAAGACTTTGATGTTTCTCTCTCAGAAGCTTACATAGCACCCTCTAGCAGAAAAACAGCTGGAAGCCCTCAGCTCAGTTCCAGCTTGATTTCTTTATATCTAACCACTAAGGTGTGTTGTTTTCTGATCAATAGATTCCTACCCTCTGGTTCTGATGGGCAACCAAGAGGAATGACAAGAGCCTATATTGCTTTGGAGGCTTTGGGGGCCTCCTTAACCTCTTTTGAATTTCCTTTTAAAACTCATTTTTTTTTTCACATCAGGGGGTGTCTAACTGAGTTGGTGTCTGATCCTCATAGGTTCAACTAGCTTACAAAATGTAGATTTTCATGTGGCCTTCATATGCATGTTTGTTTTGAGTAACCTGCCTCTCGAGCCCCTTGTTTCTCTCATACCACCCCCCTTCTCTACTTAAACCTCCCATCCCCAGTATCATTTCACCTCTTCTTTCAAAGTATTCTCCTCCCTTCAAGGCATCCCTCCACCCCTCCTAGCTTCCTACAAGCTGAACAAACAAATCTAGGGTCTGCATATGAGGGAGAAAATTCTAAGTTTGTCTTTCTGGGCCTGGACTACCTCACCCAGTATAATATTCTCGAATTCCATTCATTTTCTATATATTTTCAATTTCATTTTCTTTACAGATGATTAAAATTCCTTTGTGTATATGGACCAGGTTGTCATCATCAGTGCTTCAGCTGATGGACATCTATGTTTGTGACATTCCTAGCTATTGTAACTAGAGTGAGAATAAACATGGCTGAATAAAGACTATCTTTAGTAGGATATCAAGTCTTTTAAATATAGGCCCAGGAATGGCATAACTGGGTTTTATGATTTACCATTTTCTTTTAATTTTCAAATACCTTATTATTATTGTGGGTGTCCATGATGTTTGTAAGTAAGTGGGTGTTCATATACTGGACATGTGCAGAAGTCAGAGGGTATCTTTGTTGGGTCAGCTCACTTTTAATCTATCTTTATGTGGTTACAGAGATCAAATTCAGATTATTGCAATGGAGGATCCTTACACACAGAGTGGTATTGCCAACACCCACTTAGTATTATTTTTATAATGCTGTAAAGATAATATTCAGTATGAAATGAATTTTAAACTTTGATCCTTTCCTGTCTATGTGGTACTCCCTGGATATTGGGCAATACTGAGCCAGAGAAAGAAGTTAGTCACATGATCTCCAGGACAGACATCCCTTGGACTACAATGATAGTATTGTTAAGCTGGGATGTTTTGGGTTAACCTCATTCACTGAAAATTGACCTATGATGGGCTTGGAGGATGTAATTCCATCATAAGCCAAAAGCATTTGTGAATACAGTGTATTCCTTGTATATGTCTGTTTTACTTCCTTGCTTTTTGCCTATTTATTTATTTATTATTTGATCTATTTATGGATCTAGGGCTGGAACACAATCTTGTATATGCTTCATGCATATTTTTAATAAGACAATTTCTTTGATTTTTATTTTGTAATTAGAAATATTTTCCTTTAGTTCTGAGACTAGTGTTTCTACCAATAGCTTAATTGGACTTTTTTTTTAATTGAGTAAGAAGATTGGAAGCAGTAAGCAGTTAAGCTAGACAAATACCTTCCTTTATGTGTCTCTTACATAGTGGTATAGTTTTGAACAGTTACTTGAGTCTTAGTCATGTGCATATAGGGACATGATAGAATGGATGACTGCTTTCTATGAGCACAGTTATCATCATGCCTTACTGTTTCAATTTGATCTTCTCCATTCTCCTGCAGACAGACATATGGGATTTGCCCATCAAAGTTATTAGAAGCACAAATATACCCTATGTTTTCTTACAGGCTGATGATAAGGATCAATAGTAGAGAGCATGACCTGCTTTGTTTTAGCTCCAACTCTTCAAAAACATGTTCACACATTTTTTTAGTGTGCATCTTATTTTCATTTTTTCTTTGCTAAATGCCCAGAAGTAAAATGAATGTCATATTGTGGGTGGATGTTTAGTTGTATAAGCCACTGCCAGGCTTTCCCCCAGAGTAATTGATTCACTTTGGAGTCTCACCAATGATATATGTGAGTCCCAAGTTTTTTACATTCTTATCGACATTTGGTGTTTTCAATAAGTGTAATTTTTAGCTTGCGTGGTAGGTGTATGGTACTATGCCATTGAAGTTTCAATTTTCTTTTCTCTGATGAGGAATGGAGCTGGAAAGCATTTCCCGTGCTTTCTCAGCCATTTGTATGCCTTCCTTGTAAAAGATGTACTTAAGTCTTTTATTTTTAATTTAATTTAATTTAATTTTTACTTATTCACTTTATTTTGGGCTCACTGCCCCCTCCCAGTCACTTCCTCTCACAGTCCTCCCTCCCTCCCTCCCTCCCTCCCTCCCTCCCTCCCTCCCTCCCTCCCTCCCTCCCTCCCTCCCTCCCTTCCCTTTCTCCTCTGGGCTGGTGGGAGACCTTTGGGTATTCCCTTTACCCTAGCACTTCAAGTCCCTGCAAGGCTGGATGCTTCCTCTCCCACTGAGGCCAGACTTTTAATTAGGGTGTTTGTCTTCCTGTTAAGTTGAAGTTCTGTGTATGTCCCAGATGTCAAAGATTTTGCTAATATCTTCTCTTGGTTAGTGGCCTGATAATTCCTTTTTTAAAATGATATCTTTCTATGAAAATTATACATTTCTGATGAATGTTAGTTTATTCTTCTTTATAGTCCAAATTGTCATGATGATACTTCCATTTATCATATTTGGGACACTTAATAGCTTTCAATTTATCTATCTATCTATCTATCTATCTATCTATCTATCTATCTATCTATCTATCATCTATCTATCTATCTATCTATCTATCTATCTATCTATCTATGTGTATAATTATTGTGTGTAGTTTGCAATTATTCTCTACCTATCACTGTGAGGCATAGTCTTTCTCTGAATCTGGGATTCACATTTTCTCAGTCTGCACAAACATACTTTTTCCTTGCACTCGCTTGGATCTTGGGTTACAAGCAGGCATGCACAGGAAACCCAACTAATTACAGGGGTTCTGGGATTTAAAAACTTGACAATGATTGCATATCAAATGCTCTTAACCACTGAACCATCCCTCCAGTCCTAACTTTATAGCTGGACTATTATGTCTAGGTCCAGGATTAGACTCAATAGATTACAGTATAGAATATGAAGCAGGAATTTTTCTTTTTCTACATGAAATTTCTACCGAATCATTTGCTGAAAAGACTTTCCTTTTTTGTTAAGTTGCTTTGGCTTCTTTGTAAAAATCAAATAGGCTTTGATATGTAGGGCTCTGACTGGGCTCCCCTTTCCTCTCCAGGTTTGCCAGTCCTTAAGGAAGTGTTACACCACTGTCATTTCATGGCTTTATGAGAAGTCCTGACATTAAATAATGTATCTCCTGTGAGTTTTGATCTTGTTATTCAGAACAGTTTATGAATTTTTGTTTTGTTTCTCTGTGTAATAGCCCTAGCTGTCCTGGAACTCTTTGTAGACCAAGCTGGCCTCCAACTCACAGAAATTTGCCTGTCTCTGCCTCCCCTGTGCTGAACTTATAGCCATGCACCACCACACCTGGCTCTGTTTATAATTTTTAAATTGTTCTTTATCCTTGTGGTCACACCACACCTACTGAAGAAAATGACATCCTGTTCTGAAACTTCTGTATGTTACTTTATGTACAAGAGTCATTGCAGGTATGACTAAGATAGGAATTTCCCAAAGTGATGCCAAGGAACAGAAACATAACCATTTTCATTCAATACCCTTAAATTATAGAATATTCTAGACTCATTACCCAATTCTATCATGACACCCCCTTGGATTTTTAGAGCTCACACTTGGACCTACAGAATTGGATCCTTGCAATGACTGGTTCCTTTTTTCAAGGCTCATTGTCGATCCAATAATTACACATTCCTTTTCTGTTTGTATTTTTTTTAAGTCCCCTTTAGGTTGATCTTTTAGTTATCATACAAAATAAAGGGTTCCATTGCAACATTTCCTATCCTATATCTTTGTGTTCCTGGCTTCTATGCATTTAAAAGAAAAGTCACAAGGAACAAGGGCGAACCTCTTTCAGAAGCAGAAAGACCCATCTTAGAGGATACACAGCCATTCTGTCCACTCACACTTCACCCTAAACATTGGAAGCAGTGTACTCTGTCAGTTCTTCATAAAGCTCCAAATAACCAGGATACAATTCACAGACCATATGAAGCTCAATAACAAAGAAGACCAAAGTGGGGGTGCTTAGGTCCTTCTTAGAAGGAGAACAAAATACTCAAGGAACAAATATGGAGGTAAAATATTGAGCAGAGACTGAAGGAAAGGCCACCCAGAAACTGTTCTTCCTGGGGATTCATCCCATATGCAGTTACCAAACTCAGACACTATTGTGGATACCAAGAAGTGCATGCTGAAAGGAGCCTGAAATAGCTGTCTCCTGAGAGGCCCTGCCAGAGCCTTACAAATACAGAGACAGATTTTTGCAACCAACCATTGGACTGAGAGTATGGTACTCAATAGAGGAGATTGAGAAGGGACTGAAGGAGTTGAAGGGCTTGTAACCCCATAGGAAGAAGAACAACAATATCAACCAACAAGACCCCCTCAGAACTCCCAGGGACTAAGCCATCAACAAAGGAGTATACATGACTCCAGCTGCATATGTAGCGAGGAGAGGTCCTTGGTCCTATGAAGGCTTGATAGATGCCCCAGTGTGGGGGAATTGAGGGTGGGGAGGTGGGAGTAAGTGGCTGGGTAGAGGAACACTCTCATAGAAGCAAGGGGAGGGAGGATGTGATAGGGTGTTTCTGGGAATGAAGGAAACTGGGAAAGAGGATAACATTAGAAATGCAAATAAAAAAATATCCAATAATTAAAAGAAAAGATTCTTAGAGCATCACAATGATGGCACTGTCACGGTGTCATAAATGCTTCAGCCACCTTCTCCAACGTGTCACCTGATAAATACATTCTCTCTACCAGATGTGCTTCCGTCTCATCAGCAGTTATGGATGCTATTTTTAACCAGAGCTGAGTTTTATCTTTCCACAGC
The DNA here is from genome assembly GCF_978045245.1 of Mus caroli. Taxonomy (NCBI): domain Eukaryota; kingdom Metazoa; phylum Chordata; class Mammalia; order Rodentia; family Muridae; genus Mus; species Mus caroli. The sequence continues at coordinate 101,612,946 of NW_028227265.1, forward strand.
AGGGGATGTTGCTTCAGTTCCTTTGATTTTACTCTGCTTCCATTTGTTTAAAAAAAAAAAAAGAAAGAAAAGACTCATTTCAAAAAATTTCCAAAGACGCCTTTAGCAAATTTCAATGCTATTCCTTCTAGTCACCTAAATAGAACAGGCCAAAGAATGTAGCCTTTAGACATTCTCTTAAAGGTTAGCATTTGATTTGAGGAAAACAATCTGAACTATAGCGATTCAAAGTAGAAAAAAATTATATATATCTGAACCTTCCAAAGAGTGAATATTTCTATTTTTAAAAGCCAAGAAATAAGTGCTAAAAAGACAAAGGGAAATGGAAGTTATAGACACACAGTTTCTAACACAAAGGGAATTTATCTTCTATAGCAAATGTACTGATGTTACAACAGGTCTCTTTATCTTCTCAGTCCATAAGATGCTGTGAGTGACAAAGAACAAAGCACAAGAACCCAATACTCCCTCTCCTGCCTTATGCTTGACTCCTGGCTGGGAGGCAGCTGTCTGGAATGCATTATTGATTCTGACTTGTATTTGGTCTTAGCCAGCAGAGATATCAGCAAGAGACACAAGTGCAAGAGGAGGCTGAGCATTGGTATTTCTTTTCCTACAGGCTGCTCCTGAGTGGCAACTTTCTTTCACTGAAGGTCACAACTTCTGTTGGGTTGCTTGATCTAATTGACGACCTTCAATGTTCTGGCATCTGAATCATGCCTTGCTCCTTCAGGTGCAGGGACAGTTCCCATAGTCTTTGTCCCTGTTTATTGATTTCATCATGCTTATTGATCCACTCAATTCTTCTCAGCTCATTCCCCATTGCCCTTTCTGATTTGTGACTCAAGAGACCAAAGATTTCATTTTTGATAAGCCACTAACTCACTTACCCACTCACTCATTTATGCAAACCACATTAGCTGTGGTCACCAGCACAAGATCAAGTCAGCCAACATTCCAATATGGATGTGGGAAGGGCTCATGAATCCCCATTCTCAACTGAGGAGCTGTTTAGAGTTGATGGTTCCTGGAAGGGGGAAGGGTTGTTTCCGAGGGTGGAGGGTGCTATGGCCCCTACTAGGTTGCCCATGTGGCAGGGGATGGGTCTACACTCATGTACACAGAGACATTAGTAATTGGAGCAAGCAGGATAAATTTAGGATAAATGAAGGGGATATGTCATCAGAAAATCTGTGGGATCTGTAGAAGGGAAATGGGGTGAATATGATGCAGCAAATTGTACATATGTAAGAAATTCTCAAAGAATAAGTAAAACTCATACTTAAAAATAATATTTTATAAACTAAAGCTAAAGATGCTGCAAACACCATTTTATGTTCAGGTCTGTGGCTCCGAGGAAGGCTGTGGATAAAATATGTATTCAACAGTCATTAACATTTGTGTTTTGCCTGTTGGAGGCACATGGCAGTGTGGATTTACAATGGAAAAGAAACCTCCACAGAGAAGAAAAATCCTGGTGTTGAAACATAGCAAATATGACAGGACTGGATAGAAGAGCTAGAGATTATGTGTATTGAAAAGAACATCTGTGACCATATGTGTCAAAGCTAATCCTGACCGTCAACTTGATTACATCTGAAATAAACTAAAATGCAAGTGGATAGACACTATTGTGAAGGGCAGACTGCCTTGATCAGGTTACATGAACCAGGAAGACTCGTTTTAAGTGTGGCATCCCAGATTAAAAGTGAGGAAGCTTGCTTTTTGTCTCCTTATTTCCCCTCTTTCCAGCAAGTTCTATATCCTATTGATATTGCTTTCTTCACTCATATTAGAACAGGCTTCTTCAGATTTTCAATACAGACAGAATGACCAAAACTCTCCAGTTCTCTAGACCTTCAGATTGGGAGTGCTGAGACATCCAGCTATATAGATGAAGCCCCTACTGGATTCTTGATCTCTCTCGTATTCTATAGCTATTGTTTAGCTCTCCAGACCCTCTTATATCAAGTAATCTAATAATTCCACCTTTATATAAACATATATGTATATTCATGGTGTGAGTTGTATTCCTTTAGAGTAGGATATAATCCTTAGCTAATACAATATGAAATCTTGGATGCAAGTTGAATAAAATGTTTCAAGGAAGAGAAGATGACTATCTTTTCCAGGGTTCTGGCCAGTTAAGACTATAGGTTTCTGTTGAATTTAGTAACAAGGTAGCCAGCATTTATCCCCCAAAGGATAATTTCTGTGGCATCGAGAAAGCAGTAGCCTTACTTTAGTGGCTGTAAGAAAAAATATAAAGGGAAGAAATGAGGACCAAATGCAGAGAGCAAAAGCTCCATGGAAGAGTTCTCTGAGTTCCTTCCTCATTTCTCCCATTGGTATTCTTTTTTAGGTCCCACATTGGCCTTCCTAATGCTGTGAAAATTGTCATTTTGAAAGGTGATCTTTTCTTAGGAGTAGAAAGTAGAGCTTTGACGGGCTAACAACATGATGCCAAGAGGAACCAGAAAGCAAAGAGCATCATGTTTGTATGTGGATGGAGAAAACCTAGCACTGAGGTAAAAGGTGCCATGCATGGAAGTGAAGTAGAAAGTCTGTTGTAAGGTCCTTGAGGAATCAGGGCTCACAACTTGTATAGGAAATAGCCTTTTCCGGGGTGTAAATGCTATACATACTAATGGGCACCAAACCAGGCTGGTGCATAGGTGAGGTGATGGGAGTATGTAGCAAGTCTGTTCTTAATGCTGGTTTTGCTCATTAAAGAAAAAGGTAAGGTTCTCAGATAAAAGTGAAAATAATGCGGGGCGTGGTGGCGCATGCCTTTAATCCCAGCACTCGGGAGGCAGAGGCAGGCAGATCTCTGAGTTCGAGGCCAGCCTGGTCTACAGAGTGAGTTATAGGATAGCCAGGGCTACACAGAGAAACCCTGTCTTGTAAAACCAAAAAAAAAGAGAGAGGTAAGTGTAGCGTGTGAGTGTGAAATGACCAAGCACACAAAGGCAGTAAGCTTTGGGACCATGAATTTTAAAATAGTAACATTTGCTGTTGGAAGGAAAACATCAGAGATGGGACTAGACACTATTAGCTAAGTTTCCCAGATACACTCCTTGAGGGAGCTGACTAGCAGTCAGTCACTTGCGATACTCCTTCCTTTGTTTTACGTATCTCTCTACCCTGGTCCAGCAGAGAGTGCACTTGGGAAATTATTGATGATCTTAGCAGGCCAAGCTTTTATAATGAGGACCATCTGTGGCCACATACATGAAGAGCAGCATGTAGTTTACGAAAAATAAACACACTGCTGAGTTCCACATTTACAATAAATAGATTTTGCCAATAATCTGGGTTAGCCTGAAAGTTGATTCTTCCCAAATGAAACAGGAAGAACAGCTCTTGACAGAGATGATAAGGCTACCCAAGTAAACCAGAATGTCATGGAAAATCTGAATGTTCCAAAATTTCAAAGTCCTACGTGTTATCAAGTCTCAAAATTGCATTACTTAGCATTCATGCTGCTAATCTTGGTGTAGCAGACTCTCCACGTTTTGAGAATAATTCTTTATATTGTCCGTCACTCCCTTTGAAGTCCTGGGCCTGATACCCAGCTCTCTTTGATTTTTAACAGCTTTACATAAAGACTTTATAAGTGGCCAAGGAAGCTTTCCATCATTGTCCTTAAACTGATAATTAATCAGGTTAGGTCTTTTGTTATCCTTCTAGGATGCTTTAAACATCTGTAGCATCAAATCCTATATATTAAACAGTTTGTATTTTCCTATGTCTTTCTACGACTGCTGGTGTACTCTCTTTTATTGATAATCTTTCTTGGCTTATTAACAATACAGGTTTTAAAACTATACCCTTTTTACCTGCCAGAGTTGTAACTCTGAAGCCCACGAATAGTATTGTTGTCATTTCCAGCTTGGAGACATATATTCTAACAATAAAATCTGGTTTTAGAATTTGCCTCAAGCTCAACTTCATAGGCTATGTTCTTAGGGCTCACATTTTCCTCTAAATTCTCTCTCTCTCTCTCTCTCTCTCTCTCTCTCTCTCTCTGTGTGTGTGTGTGTGTGTGTGTGTGCATGTGCACTCGTGTTCAAGTTTGAGCCCCTGTGGACATTTTTTAGGACATCAATCTGGGAGATAAATCTATGATCAGGTATTGAAGATAGAAGGATCAGGTATTGAAGATAGAAGGATGAAGGATAGAAGAAAGGAGAAATGCCATGAAATTACAACACAGTTCTCTAACATCTCACTAGGAGCACAGAGCTAGCATAGGTCTGTAAAGCTGTCCTTACCAGTTGATAAATATTTGCACTGTTGAATGGTCGTATCACCAGTCATTGGATATGAGCTTCTTCTCAAGCAGAGGTTATAACTGTGAACAAATCAGCTCTTTAGTGAAGGTGCAGTTCCAAGGGAAAAAATTCAATTGTGAGCCAACCACAGCTTTACTGTCTCAGTGTATGAATGTCTCTCCCCTGAGGTATAAGTCTGGAATATCTTACAGAAAAATGTTGAAACTGTAGATGGGTAAAACACCATGAGAGACCATTAGATTTAGATAGGTGAGAAGGAAAAGAACACAGGAGGCAAAGAGATTATAAGAGTCAAGGAGTTAGAAATACCATTGATGTCAGTTGTAGAAGTGACAGTGAAACAGAGGAAGGTAACTTTAAAAATATCATGTGACATTTGGAGAATTAAATGATTTTATCTGAGACTTTAGAAAGCTTCATTGTCCATCCCTTACTTTTGACCATTTACTCTTAGACTAAACCTATTGGATCACAAAGTCTTGCCATATAACACATCACTTGTCAAACAAAAGCTTTGCCACTTATGGCAAAGTACAATTCACTGGGGACTGCATGCACTGAAACATCCCACATATAAAACCCTAGGAGTATGAAGGCAGATCACAATCACGTTTCTTCCAAAATTCTTCTGACAAAACAACAGAGAAAAGTTTGGTGATAAATGGTTGGGCTGCTGTCAGACCATCCCGGGGTTTTGCAGAAGAAGCTCTCTCCCTTCTTCTGTCTAGTTAAAAAGTGGGCATGTGAACACAGGTAGTAAATTACCCTGCCTTGTCTATCTGCACACCCCAAGCCAAGTCTCTTACTTCCTCACCTCTGAGATTCTTTTAATCACAGTAGATATTTGTACTTCCTTGGCAAGGAAAACATTGAAAGAGAATCAGGTTCAGAGACCTTGAATATAAAGTAAAAGCTTTCAAGTTTTAAAAGTTTGGGTGGAAGACATTCAGTTCTTTCTTCATTTCCAGAAAAACAACAACAACAACAACAACAACAACAACAACAACAACAACAACACCTTTCTAACTATCCATTCACCAAACTTTTAAGGCTGTCAAAATAATTCATAATGAAATATTTGCCAGAACAGATGAAAACTATGCAAACTTTAATCATCTTTAGACAAAGAAACAAACCTTTGACTCATTCACTAGGGGTACATGTCCCCTAAAGTTAAAATTTAAGTAAAAATTTCCTATCTGGGCTGACAATTCTCCCTCTTCGAGGCAAATACAAATTTAAAACAAAAGAAACAACAACAATAACAACAAATTCACCGGGCCTGAGAAGCCCTCTATTGAGTTGTTGCTCAGGGTTGTTAAAGCAACTCCCAAAATATTATAGTCTATTGCTATTACTATTGCTTTTCAGTTGGCTCCTCAGAGATTCAAGGCTTTTAAGTCTCTATTGCTGAAAAATGCAGGGCTCAGAAGCCTCTGAGCTGGAAAGGACCTGAAAGCTTTCTCCATAAGAACTAGCTTATATGGTATCAGAAGGTACTACAAAGCTTCCTGAGAAAAGCAACCAACAGTCCATCCCAGCCATGATGCCTATGAACTACAAAACAATCAGCATAACATGCTAACACAAAGGACACAGTAACGTCACACATGTTTGTCACACAGCCCTCTATTGGGCTTGTTTGAGTTAGGGTTTTACTGTTGTGAACAGACACCATGATCAAGGAAAGTCCGATAAAGGACAACACTTAATTGGGGTTGGCTTACAGGTATAGAGGTTCAGTCCATTATCATCAAAGTGGGATCATGGTAGCATCTAGGTAGGCATGGTGCAGGAGGAGCTGAGAGTTCTTCATCAGAACTTTCATCACCCTAGGCAGCTGGAGTCCTCATACTCACAGTGTCCTCGTAAAGCACACACCCACAGTGACAGACCTATTTCAGCAGGCCACACCTACTCCAACAGGGCCATACCTTCTAATAGTGCTACTCCCTGGCCTGAGCATATACAAACCATTACATTCTACTCCCTGATCCCTATAGGCTTGTTCAACCACATAAATCTGTAGGAGCCATACCTAAACATCACATAATGCAAAACATATTTAGTCCAACTTCAAAAATCTCCATAGTCTATAGCAGTATCAACAATGTTAAGAGTCCAAAGTTCAAAGACTCTTCTGAGATTCATCCAATTACTTAACTATAATCCCCAAAGTAAAACAGAAAACCAGCTGGGCAAACTCCAGGTCTGATGTCAAAGCAGTCTTCAGATCTCTAACTCCTTTTACATCTTTGTTGACTGCAACAAACTTCTTTCTCCTGGGCTAGTTCTGCTTCCTATTAGCAGATTTCCTTAGCAGATAGCCTATAACTCTGGCATCTCAAACATCTCGGGGTCTCCAAGGCAACTTCAATGTTACAGCTTCTTGCTTCAATGTCTGGGATCTACACATGATCTCCTGGGCTCCTCCAAAGGGCCTGCTTCACTTCTCTAGCTTTGTCCTATCTAGACTTTAAGTTCAGGTTGATCCATTCCATTGCTGCTGCTGATCTTGCTGATCATCCCATGGTACTGGCATCTCCAGTATGTTGGGGTCTTCCACTGCAATTAGGCTTCACCAATAGCCTCTCAAAATAGGTCTCTTTTCATGATGCCAAGCCTCAATTCCTTTGCATGACCTCTTCAGTCCCGTACTGTCATCTGCAATTGAGGCTGTACCTTCACCACCAATCGCCTTCCATGGCCTCTCAAAGTGCCAGGCCTCAGCTGCTCTTAATGACCCCATTCATGCCTTCAAAACCAGTACCACCTGGGTGACATTTACATATTAGTAAGTATAGCTGCAGCATGAGGTACAACACTGGCTATCTCTGGAACACAGCTTCTTTGTGCTCTCAGAAAATACTTCCCAGAAGATTTCATCTCAGTGATGATGGTCTCTTCTTAATCACTACTAATTTCTTAGCTCCAGCTTACCATCATCATTTGTGCCAGTAGTCCCTTCCATTTTGGACTCTAAACCCAGAGACATATAAAGCTGCTGAGCTCTGCTGATTGCTGGAGCTGGAACATGTTCTACTACATAATCACCAGGTTTCTGTTTTCCAACTCCTTCACTGCCTAAGCTTGGCTGTCCTGGAACTTGTTCTATAGTCTGACTTTGAACTCAGAGATCTACATGCCTGTCTCCTATGAATTGGGATTAAAGGTATGATTCACCAAACCTGGATTTAAATTTTTCTTCACCTAGAACTTGGTCTGTTATAGGCTGGCCTTGAACTCAGAGATCTGCTTGCCTTTGCCTTCTGGGATTAAAGGCTTGCCCCACTATTCCTGGACCTAAACTTAGTTGGGTGGGATCTTGTCCTAAGGTCACTATTTGCTTAATTCAATTTAATAGCCTTGAACATAGATTTCAGTTCCATTTCACTTCCTGGTGCCCCTTAAATATATATACATATATATATATATACTTACACACATGCACACATACACACACACACACACACACACACACACACACACACACACACACTTGCTATGCTTGTCTAAAATGTTCTTCATGAGACTTAACCAGAAAATGAAGTCTATGATGGGCATTTCTGAGACTTCTTTTGTCAATGCAATTAATCTGCTTCTCTTCACTTTTGCCTCAGGCAGCCTCTTTAGACAAGGGCAAAAAGTAGCCACATCCTTCACCAAAATAGTACAAAAACTGTCTCTAGTCCACATACTGAAATTTCCAACTGAAACCTCTTGGGCCAGGTCCACACAATTTAAATCACTCTCAATAACAAAGCCTTCCACACTCCTACTAGGGTAGCCCATTAAAGCCCAATTAACGGATTCCATGGTTGTCCAAATCTAAAGCCCCCAAGTCCACATTCTTCCAAACAAAAGCGTGGTCAGGCCTATCACAGTAAAACCCCAGTCTCTGGTACCAACTTCTGTTTTAGTTAGGGTTTTACTGCTCTGAACAGATACTGTGACCTGTTTTTCACTTGTACTTCTGTAAGTTCATGTATTTGTGAGTGAATAGTTCTATTTTATAGCTACTGACCAACCTTATTACTTGACTGTTTTTTGTAATCATGGAAATGCTTTTTTCTTAATTTCCTTAATTTTCATGGCTGATTTTTCAATTTGCATGAAATAAGTGTTGTGTATTTTATAGTGTCAGAAACGTCATGGCCAAGACATTTAATTGGGGCTGGCTTACAGGTTCAAAGGTTCAGTTCATTATCATCAAGGTGGAAGCAGGGCAGCATCTAGGCAGACATGGTGCAGGCAGAGCTGAGAGTTCTACATCTTCATCTGAAGACTGTGGAAGACTGACTTCCAGGAAGCTAGGGTGAGGGTTTTAAAGCCCACACCCACAGTGACACACCTACTCCAACAAGGCCACACCTATTCCAACAGGGCTACACCTTCTAATAGTGCTACTCCCTGGTCTAAGCATATACACACCATCAGTAGCCTTAATACCAGCTCAATAAGAAGGGAATCATGCTGGGTACTGGAAACATAGAGAACTATCTAGGGCTAGTGAAGTCAACCTACTACCTACAACCATGAGTTTACTGAACCATCAAAATATTCATCCTTATACCTGCAAATAAATGTAGTCTCTACCTGTGAACTAGAAAACTTTTCTTTGTGACAGGCAGAGACCATTAGAGAAAATCACAATCAATAAAAACCAGAGCTGTGGAACCCAGATCCCAATGGATACATCTGCACCCTAATTCCTGAAGTTAAGGCTCAGGGATCACTTTAGAAGAGGTGAAAATAGTGTTAAGGACCAGAGGAATGGGGAGTTTTCTGTGAGATTGTGGCTCTTAGTAATGTCAGGAGCTTCACCCTTAAAATATCACCAACATGACTGACAAAATATGACTCAGAGAAGGACTACTCAATCTATGTGCTAATGGTGACAGGGAAAAGCAAGCTCATGAGGCCTCGACCCAACAGGAAGGACTATGGGTTCCTGAGGAATGCTAAGAGGAAGAGAAATAGACTTCCCCAGGGACGAGCACAGCAACTAGTTATCTAATACCAAATACTCAACCCTAAAAACATGTAGATACAAGTAACATCATAAAGACTAGGTAGGTTGTATTCATGTACTTAGGGACACACACACATAACAAGAAATAAAGTATAAAGATGCCGTGAATTTGAAAAAGAGCAAGAAAGGGTACGTGGAAGGGCTTGACAGAAGAAAAGAAAATTGAGAAATTATATAATTATATTATACTCTCAATACATACAACATATATGTATTTAAACTATATTTCTATGTTTCTAACATCTGCCTGCTTATTACTTGTACTTCTGTACGCTCACACATTTGTGTGTGAACAGTTCTATTTTATGACTACTGACAAACCCAATGCCTTGACTTTTTTTGTAATCCCATGAATGACTTTTCCTTAATTTTCTTAATTTTCATGGCTGATTTTTCTATTTGCATGAAACAAGTATTGTGCATTCTATAGGGCCATAAATGTCATGACCAAGAAGGGTTGTCAGAGTTGAAGAGATGAAGGGAAATGATAGACTGAGGGGCGACCAGAAAGAGTAACAGATGATAAACATGCCAAATACATTATATACATGTGTGAAGATGTCACGATCAAATTCATTATGTGTAACTAACCTATACAAATAAAAGATATATAGCAAGTTCCACAAATGTATATTGAAGACTGAATAGGAAAGTAATAAAAAGAAGTTAAATAGAAAATCTTTAATAAAAAATTTTTAGGACTAAGGAACTTAACATAGTGGGTTGCTAATAGGCACTAAACATTAGTTTTGTTTATCTTCTCTCTTTAAAAATAAAATGTTCAACAGCTGATTGGACACTTGAATAGAATCTAATTAAACTAACACATGGGACAGTGGACCATGCCCCTACATATTGATTTTATTTTCATAAGGTAAAAGCAAACATGAGTTCCACAAATGAGCATTAACATCTACAGAGAATGTCTGAAGCTTCATTCCCAGATGAGAGTGGTGATTGAGAGAAGTCTTCAGAGGAGCTCCTACCAAACTCCTGCACTTAGTTTAAAAATAACAAATACATTTTGTCAGTAATATACTAAAAACTAAGAAATGACTACAAAGATATTGTAACATTCCAGTTTCTGTATGTTTGCAACCTGACATAATAAAACACACAAAAAAAATAGGAAAAGGGCTTTAATGTTAGATTTAATTATGAAGTAATTGTATTAAGTTTTCTTTGACTAATGAATGGATGATGTCAGGTTGTTAAACGTCACACCTCAAACAGTGTAAAAGTTCATTTTTACTGTCATTTCTGAACACATTTTTCCTGTTCTCCAATCTTTTGCTTTCTAAACTTTTTGTGTTCTACAGAATAAAAGGGTGTTTATGAGTTACAGTTGCATTGTTCTTCTATAAACACAGTTTCTCTGCTGTCATATTTATTTTGGATCCAGTAATTACCATGAGTCTGTATGTCTCTACATGGAAAATCTTACATTTCCAAGTCTGTTCCTTAATGTCTGTCCTAAATGCACAGGGTAGTTTTAATCATTATTGTTTTGAGAAACAGTAATTTTCAAACAAGTTTAATCTGAACAGATTAAATGACAAGAAAACTCTCACAGTGTATGATGGGGTCAATAGCATAATGGTTCTCTCAAGGTGTATGCCTTCTGATGTTTGATGTCTCCTTGCTATTCGTTCTGTCTCTTTCATTAAACATGAAGGACTCCATTTTGCACTGATCAAGTATAGTGCTGGTTGCGGTAAATACAGTTTTTGTTCATCTGAGAATATTGTCATCCCCTCTTTATTTCTACTTGGTAGAATGCCTGTAGGTCAGACTCCCCTACCCTGTACCTTCAATTCTGTAAATCTCTCTCTCTCTTTACTCTGCTTGCCTTTATGGTATCTGTTTCTGTTGAGAACTGTGCTGTCAGGAAAGCAAACACACCTTTTCATGCTGTTTCTTTTTTCCGTCCCGCTCTGAGAATCCTTAACTTTATCCTTTGGGTAATTACAATATATCTTCATGTAGATTTGGTTGGGTTAAATCCAGATGGTGACCTTTGAATTCCTTATACCTGGATGGTTGCTTCTTCTAATGATGAAATTTCCTGACAGCATTTCTTTGAGTAAGTTTTCTATAACTTTGGTATTCCCAACTCCTCTGGAACCTCCACCACCTTGCATTCAGTCTGTCAATGCCTTCGCATACAGTATCTATTCCTCTTCATTCCTTTCCCTTTGTGGTCTTCCTGCTGCACATGCGCAGTAGTTTAAATCCAGTGATTCTTCCGTTGCTTATATTCTGTTACAGATCCCTTTGATCCCAGTTTTCGTTTCACTTAGTGTGCTTTCCAGCACATGGGCTTCTGATTTAAGAACCACCTCATTCTCCCTATCAGTTTTCTCTGATAGGGAGAGTTCTCACATATCATTTGCGCTACATCAGTTTCTAGTGCCTTAGTCTATACCTTTGGTAAGGTCCTAATAGCATGGAAATTCTTGATTCTTACTGTTACTTGGCAATGCCTCCATTGAAAGGCTGAATATTGATTCTAGTGTTTCTATTCTGACGTGTTCGTTCCTACTCTTGGAGAAATTCTAGGTAGCACATTTATTTTTCAAAGCTGTGATCGCTAGATGCCAAGGGAAGCCTAGGTTTGCCAAGAATATTTAGTTGGTGTGCTGTCACTGTTTGAGCAGTTGAAGATGAAGCCCTTTACCAAGGTTGTCCCCTAGCCAGAGCTGTGTACTATTCAGAACTGGTGTAAGACTGAAGGCAAGCCTATGGCCTCAACTTAATCCTTTCTCTCTCCCAGTGGTATATTACTCTCCCGAGTACAGGTATTGAAACAGTGACACAGGTAGTCTTGTCTTTCCAGCTTTTGTTATTACATCTTCTCTTATTCTTATGCTAAAACTGTACTCTGTTCTTTAGCTCTGTGAAGGGAGTTCTACAGGTGAATGAATACATGATCACAACCGTCGGTATATGTATTCATAACCATGGCTTCTGTTGGATAGCTGATCATGGGAAGGTCTTATTTACTATCATCATGTTCTGCTTCCCTGTGTGTTCTTTCAGCACCTCTGGAAATGAAAATTGAAGAAATGCTCTCCTCTATAGAGTTCACCCATTAACCTCTGGCCAAGACCTTCTTCCAGGACTCACAAAAACTACTGACAACAAATAGAAACTGTTCATTAGAGTCCCCTCTTATTTTTCATGAGACCATGCCAATGTCAAATGTATTTTCTATTTAAGCAATTAGAGAAGAAAACATCTAAAATATTAATGACATGTTCACATTAACTCCTGACCCAACAAATCTGTTTGTTAACTCTTCACGATGAAACTACCTGAAATTTCACAGAGGGAGCATGCTTTCAGTCTGTAAATCTGCCCTTGGAGCTTCTCTAAAATTCATAGTAGAATCAGGACTTGGAAAACAAAAGCCATGCAGAAAATTTCTAGCTCTTGTTCATAGTAATGAAAGTGCTCAACTTCTAATTTGTTTCTTCCTATTTTTAATATAAAGAATTAATTAAATATGTGGGAAGCCACATGTGCAGTTGCAGGGTGGCGCTGGCCACCACACATACATAGGCAGTAAAGTTTTTTTGCCAAGATGAGGTTTTGAGAATTAACCAATCAGATGAGAGACAAGTTAACCAATCAGATGTGAGACATGCAAATGAAGTGGTAAGCATAACCCATGCATAACCAATCCGGGTGTGAGACACGCCTCTTCTAGGCCTATATAAGCAGCACCAGTTCTGGGATTGGGGTCTCTTCGCCTCTGCAATCAAGCTCTCCCAATAAACGTGTGTAGAAGGATCCTGTTGCAGCATCGTTCTTGCTGGCGAGTCGGGCGCTCGCAAGATACATAAATAAATGTAAATAGTTATACTTTTAGTGAAGAGATGATGATAAAAAATCATAGTTGGACACTTATATTAAACAAGTAAAAAATGAACAAAACCTATGAAAAGACAGCTTTCCAATGAAAAAGCTTTCAGGCTAAGGTATTAAAGAGAAAATCTGGAAAAGTCCAGGGAAGTTCCAGAACTGATAGAAACAGACCTTTAAGTCTAACACAATAAGAAAGTTAGGGATCAGTACAGAAACTAGAAATGTTAAAACCACAAATGTCACAGAGAAGTAAGGTTGCAGAGAGCTTCCTCAAGTATTCAGTAGAAGCATGCACTTAAAAGCAAGTCAACTCTGGAAAAGACCCATGGGAAATGATCAAAACCAATAGTGCTGCAGGCAGATAGAGGCATAGTGCCCATTTTAGCAGCAAGAGTGGAAAACCGGATAATATGCAAAGTCTATCTACCTTCAACATTGGACCACATTGATCATTGCCTTGGTCCAATTTTATAAGTCTCAAATTAATACAAAGTAATCATATTTGTTCCAAATAGACCATTTGTGGTTTAGAACAAAGCATAGTCATAGTTGTAGTAACAACAAAAATAACAACAAAAATGGAACTTATAAATTATGCAAGTAATAGCTACATCCCAATAAAACATGGCTACACATGCAAAAAGTAAGACAAAGACATCACATTAATAGAGAAGAGAGCCAAAACAAATCCAGAACACATGCAAGTTTCAGAATTAATACAAACAACATTAAAACAGTCATAATAATTCTATTGCATAAGTTCACGAAACCATAGAACAAACCAATACCCATGTTGAAAAATCAAGATTGAAAATTTCAAAGCATTAGAGGAAAAAATACAGGACAGGATTATTGGTTAGCTTGACATCAAAGAAGAAATAACTAAAATCCCTAAAGGTGCAGTAATAGAAATTCTCAAACCTGAAGTGCTGTTGATCTCTACATTTTGTCTAGTTGTGGTTTTCTGCAATGATCTTCATTTGCTGTAAGAGAAGTTTGGGAGAGGGAGAATTAGCCTCCTCCAGGAATGAGCCCACTTATTGATTGTCCAATTCAGGGTAGTCATTCCTGAAACCATACACATACGAACACCAAAAGCAGACTCAACAGATTGCGTGTGTATGTATTTGTACATCACACACATAAATACATATGTGTGTAGGTAAGAGTAATAGTAAAGGAAGAGAGGCTATCACCTTGAAAGTGGGGAGATCTAATAGGCTTTAGAGAGAGTAAATGGAAGGGGCTGAGTGGAGAAAGGTAGGGAGGAATTATATAATTCCATTTCATTAAAAATATAAAAGGATCAAAGAAAAAAAGGATGGTAAGAAAAAGCATTAGAGTACGTTCTCACTCTGAAAATATTTTAGGGAGCCCAATATAAATATAATTAAAGCCTTTCAGAAAAGGAAAGGTTGGTGGGTGGGTAAAGAATAGAGAATAATGGATGAAATTTTCAAGCCTGTATTAGAGCTATACCTTCCATCAATCTCGGCAGCTTAATGAGTATCAAGCACAAGAAAAGCGAATTAAACACCCAGGCTGATCACAATCAAACACCACAAGTTGGTGACAAGAAAAAATCTGAAAAGAGTCCAGAAGGAAAAAAAGAATGCCATTATCTACAGAATAATAAAGCTGAGAATGAATGTAGCTTCATTCTCTTTGCTTGTTATCTTTGGGGTTTAGTAAAGACATTGCATCATTTTAAGGTAACTCCACATAATGCATTTTATATGTGTGGATATTTATATATTAGGACACTTATAAAGAAGAGGGTTTAATTATTCAAAAGTTCTTGAGTCTTATTGCCCCCACTCCGTTTTCCCTTCTCTACTCTGCCCTCTAACCCCTTTTCTGCCTTCTGTTCCTTTACCCCTTGATTTCTCTGTGTTCATTTTTATTTCCCCTTCATTAAAACACCTCTCATCCCTTAATAATTTCCTGACTCTTACTAGTATTCAAAACAAACAAACAAACAACCCCCCCCAACACAAAAAACAAACCTATGACCCATATATCTAAGGATTTATATTATAGCTAGCATGTACAAACGAGTAAAAACAGGCAATGTTTGTCTTTGTGTGTCTCAGATACCTCACCCAAGATGTTTGCATATCGCTGTATCCATTTGACTGCAAATTCCATAATCTCCATTCTCTTAACAACTAGCTAACTCTTCACTGCATAAATTGCATAAATGCATCATATTTTCCTTATTCATTAGTTGACAGACAACTAGGCCATTTCCATTTATTAGAGGATATATATATATATATATATATATATATATATACATATATATGTATGTATATATATATGACAGAGAGAGAGAGAGAGAGAGAGAGAGAGAGAGAGAGAATACCTTGCATATATGCTCAAAATGGTAAAGCTGGATCACTTGGTAGACCTACAACTTTTTGAGAATCCTCCACACTGATTTTCAAAGTGAATACACACCAGCTTGTCTTCATACTAGCACTGAATAAGTGAGCACCTTTTACCACATCCATGTCGATATATATATATATATATATATATATATATATATATATATATATATATATGTATATATGCATGCCAGTCTGACTTAGGTAAGATAAAATCTCAATGTAGTTTTAATTTGTATTTCCACGGCGACTAAGGATGTTAAGCATTGATAAAGGATCCCAGCTACATGTGCGTTATCTCTGTAGTTTCAAACCCCATATTTAATTGGATTGTTTCCCTGGTATTAACTTTTTAATTCTTTATACTCTAAATGTGAAGCCTTTGTTAAATGTGTAGTTGGTAAAGCTTTCCCCTCATTCTATAAGCTGATTTTTCATACACATGGTTGTGTCTTTTCCTGTTCAGAAGTGTTTATTTCTGTGAGCTCGTGTTATTTAATTGATAGCCTTAATACCTGCAATATTGGAGTCCTATTCGCAAAGCACTTTCCTGTACCAATCAATTGAAGTATGGCCTCGACATTCTGTTGTAGGAGATTCAGGGCTGGGGGTCTTATTTTGAGGTCCATGATCCCTTTGGAGCTGGGTTTTGATCAGTGTGAGGTAAGGATCTAGTTTCATTTTTCTACATGTAGCCAACCACTTTAACCAGCACCATTTGTTGGAGGTGCTGTATTTTCTTTAATGTGTATCATTGACCTTTTTGATAAAAAATCACCTGGTTGTTGGAGTGTGGGAGAACTAAGGATATGTTGACCCTCCAATGCTTTCCAGTGACAAGTGAAAATCTGTTTTTATGCCAGTATGATGCTGTTTGGAATTGTGATGACTCCAGAGTATCATTGAGATCAGGGATGATATTCCAGCAGCTTTATATTTTATTCTTCAGGATAGTTTGCCTATCTTGTGTCTTTTACATTTTCATGTAATTTTTTAACTTTTTAAAATAAAATTTTATGGGGGTTGCAATAAATGCTCCTTTTGTCAAGATTGCCATTTTCACAGTATTTCACCAGTATGTGAGAATAAAAGATTTTTCTGTCTTCTGATATCTTCTTCAATTTTTTTTCAGTGTCTTAGTGTTCTTATTGAATGAGTTTTTCTTTTTTTTTCCAATTTTTTTATTAGATATTTTCTTCATTTATATTTCAAATGCTATCCGGAAAGTCCCCCATCCCCTCCCCTGCCCCACTCTCCTACCCACCCACTCCCACTTCTTGGCCCTGGTGTTCCCCTGTACTGGGGCATATAAAGTTTGCAAGACCAAGGGGCCTCTCTTACCAATGATGGCCAACTAGGCCATCTTCTGCTACATATGTAGCTAGAGATAGTTTGGGTTGCTACTGTTGTGATGAAACATCATGACCAAATGCAACTTGAAGAGGAAAGGGTTTATTTGGTTCACTTATCCTGAATCAAGGTTTACTGAGAGAAGCTAAAGCAAAAACCTGTAGGCAGGAGCTAATGCAGAGGCCTGGAGGAGTGCTGCTTACTGGCTGGTTCCTCATGGCTTGCTTAGCCTGCTTTGTTATAGCTCTCATGACCACCATCCCAGGAGTTTCATGATCCACAGTGGGCTGAGCCTTCTTCCATCAGTCACTAATTTAGAAACTAGCCTATACACTTGCATACAGCCTGATCTTTGAGATATTTTCTCAATTAAGATCCTTCTTTTCCAGGAACTCGAGCTTGTGTCAAGTTGACATCAAACTAGCCAGCATAAACTTTGACTCCTTAGATAGATACATATTTTGATTCTATTGTGCTTGGGATTGTTTCCTTGGTTTCATTCTCTGTATGTGTATCATCTGTATATAGGAAGGCTGTTGAGTTTTGTGTGTTGATTTTATACCCTGCTACTTTGCTGAATGTATTTATCAGCTGTAGGAGTTTTCATTGACAGGCTTTTGGGTCTTTTATTCATCGAATCATACCATCTGCAAACGAAGATTATTTGACTTTCCTTCCTATTTGCTCCCACTTTTCTGCTTTTCCTTGTTTTACTGTTTTTGAGTCTTTTTCACATTTGGTATGATGTTAGCTGTGGGCCTGCTGTATATTAGCTTTATTATGTTGACCTATGTCCCTGTACCTTTGATTCCCTACGACTTTTATCAGGAAGGGATATTTGATATTTCTTTTTTTTATTTTTTGCAAAAATTAAATATATACTTGTATTCATGACAAGTAAATACAAACTAATAATTCCAGTCAAAAATTTCAGTTGTTCTCTTTTTTTTCTGGTCCAATTATGGTATACAAATAAATATTCCTTCCAGGTTTCTATAATTTGTTTTCTCCTGGAACATTTTCCTATTTCAAAGGCCCTTTTCTGTATCTAATGAGATGATAATGTGGTTTCTGTTCTTGAATCTATCTGTTAAGTTTAAGATAACGTGAGTATTCCCTGGGAATCTACCAGCCATGCTGGCCAGGGAAGCAGGTAGGTAAACTTCAAACCTTTATTCTTTTTCCTCTCTTCCAAATCCAGGACCCCAAGCAACCCAATTAAGAAATTAGGTATGAGAAGTCACAGACCAAGAAATAAAAATAATTAGCAAACACTTACAAAAGTGCTCAACATCCTTAACTTTCAGAGACTTGTAAATTAAAATGACATTAAGATTCCAGTTCTCACCAGTCAGAATCACCAAGGTCAGAAGCCTGATGATGAGAAATGCTCTCGTGAATGTGGGAAAGTGGGGACCTGTATGTACTGGTAGTGAGAGTGTAAACTTGTCCCACTGCAAAAATAATTCTGGAGGTTTTCCAAAATATAGATATATAACTAACCTATGTCCCAGCTGGATCACACCTGGACATGAACTTAAAGGACTCTAGAGCATACTATAGAGATACTTGAACATCTATACCCATCGCTGCCGAATTTGCAATAGCTAGAAAATAGAATTAATCTATCAGCTGGATAATGAAAATGATATACATATACACAATGGAATATTATTCAGCTGTAAAGAAAAATGAGATCATGGCATTAGAAAATAAATGGCTGGAACTGGAAAAAATTATTCTAAATGACGTCTCCCAGGCATAGAATTACAAATGGATTACTAAGTACAAAAATCATAATGCCAGGCATGACTATAGTTTCTTATGAGCTACTGGTCAGAGTGTCTACAGAGGAACCAAAGCTAACAAGAGACACCTCTCGGTTAGCCATTATAACTAGATCGGAAGACAGATTGCTTAAGTGCCATTCATTTTGGGTGTGAAACATAGAGTATCCATTTCCAACTGATTGGAAAATTCTCTCTTTTTGGGCTAGCCCACATTGCTCCAGAAGGTCCTATTCAGGCTTTTGAGAGATGAAAAGATCAATGATTGTACCTGGAACTGGACCCTTAATGGTACAGTACCAACCAGGTGGGCAGTATATGTCCACTGCTACAACAGTGGAATGATGGTCATGCGGTTAACAAACCACTTTCTGATTGGATATAGGGTTTGATCATAGGAGGAGTTTCATGCCTGGTACTGTAAATATGGTCCAAAACCCATGACTGGGAGATCATATTCCCTATAGGAGATGTACTGTTATTGCTTTGTAAAGGGTCATCTTGTCAAGCTGCATTCTGAATATTTCTATAAACACCTATAGATTTGAGCTACTGTGGGCTTTGGTTAGAGAAGCTGCTTCTCCTTCTCCTTCTCCTTCTCCTTCTCCTTCTCCTTCTCCTTCTCCTTCTCCTTCTCCTTCTCCTTCTCCTTCTCCTTCTCCTTCTCCTTCTCCTTCTCCTTCTCCTTCTCCTTCTCCTTCTCCTTCTCCTTCTCCTTCTCCTTCTCCTTCTCCTTCTCCTCCTCCTCCTCCTCCTCCTCCTCCTCCTCTATCTTCTTCTTCTTCTTCTTCTTCTTCTTCTTCTTCTTCTTCTTCTTCTTCTTCTTCTTCTTCTTCTTCTTTGTATCTTTTTTGTTTCATTTGATATTTTCTTTATTTAAATTTCAAATGTTATCCCTTTTTCTGGTTTCCCCTCTGAAAACCCACTATCCTTTCCCCCCTCCCTCTGTTCACCAACCCACCCACTCCTGCTTCCTGGCCCTGGCATTCCCCCATACTGGGGCATAGAGCCTTCACAGGACTTAAGGGCTTCTCCTCACAATGATGTCCGACAAGGCCATCCTCTGCTATATATAGCCACAAGTCCCTCCATGTGTACACTTTGGCTGGTGGTTTAATCCCAGGGAGCTCTGGAGGTACTGGTTAGTTCATATTGTTGTTCCCACTATGGGGCTACAAACTTCTTCAGCTCCTTGGGTCCTTTCTCTAGGTCCTTCATTGGGGACCCTGTGCTCTGTCCAATGGATGGCTGTGAGCATCCTCTTCTGTATTTGTCAAGTCATCAGAGAAACTTCTTTATGTAGTGGGTAATGGTTATTACAGCATCAAATCACGATCAAGGTGCCGAGTATGGATAACACTGAGTGCTCAGTTGTACATGAGTCATCTGTGTCACCTTCCCACCATATAAGACTAAGAGAACTTGTGGAATGGTGCAGAAAGAATGTAATAGCTGGCTGATAGAGAGGAGAGCTGTGAAATACTGCCCAGTAGTCACAGCAAGACTATCACACACATCAACCCACAGCAACTGTAGTTACCTGTGCATGAGCTGCATGAGATCAAGCTAGTCAAAATGCCAGCATGGATGGAGGAGGGGGCCCTTAGGCACCACATCTGGTTGAGAATATATTGGCAATATATCGCTATTGAGGCAAGGCTGATAGGTTGTTCATTCCTCAGTGATCCTCACACCCAAGTGCAAATAAGCAACAGTGATTGGATTTAGGATTATTATAACAACAAAAATAGAGGTTAAGAGGGAAATGGATGTGGCACTAAGAGATGTTGGAAATGAAGTGGTGTTGAGTTGTAGCATATAATAATAAACAGACGCCATCCCACGCCAGCACTGGCTACTCTTGGTCCCCAGTGATCTCTCCACCTCCAGGGCTAGCCCCATGCAGTCACTGCCCATTTTGTGGTTCTCTTACAGTGGATTCTGCTCACATTCCCACCCATCTGCCCCCTGTGGTTAGCGGTCACAAATCCCAGTAACACAATAAAATCAAAGCTCTAGAGGCTTGTAATTTATCAGTCAGATTTATATTATTAAATTCTTAACCCACAAAAAACCTGCACAATGAACTCAAAACTCAATTGATATAAACAGAAGCTACACCCCTAGATGGGGCAGTTGCACCCTACTTATTGTTTAATCATGGTTCTAAGAAATCCCCAATACTTTTGCCTCCCAGGACTGTGTGGTTCTGGTTCTTCTTCCTCTCCTGTAGGTTCCATCTTATCTCTTCCTCTCCTTCCCTTCCTCTGTCTCTCTTTGCTCTCTGTACTCATCTCTAAAATTCTCAGCCCACCTTCCTTTTCCACCTCTCAATCACAGGCTCTCTTCTTATCTTGTGCATACCCTCACCTGCATATAGACAGCAATCCACAGTGAGTGGATATGGTTGATACACATTGAATACATGTATAAAGTCTTTCAGAGTATAAAGAATATTATTATCAAATAAGAGTTGGAAATTTAAAATTGTATAAATATGTTTAAAGGCAAATTTGAATCTTTTAAAATGAAATAACAGCATAGTGTTTAGTTTATAATTTATATTTAAAATTAAAATATGCTATTATAGTAGTATAAAACCCAGAAAAGGAGAAATGATATTATGTAATTGTGTGATTATTATATCATCTGTAAGACTATTATATACCATGTGTAAGTAAAATGTAATGCATCACTGAAGGTTTGCAGTGATACATCAGAGATATATAGCAAGTCCTCTACAAGTACTAAAATAAAATATAGATTATAAGTATAATAAATGAAGAAAGTAAAATTATAATTAATCTAAAAGTAGGGGGGAAGGGAACAAAGCTTAGATGAGACAAAGATGGGGATACAGCCACACATTATGTTTGTTTCATTCATATGATTATTCATATTGAATATAGGAGGATAAAATACATAATTTAAAAGGCAATCATTGCCAGTTAAGATCACCAAAAGCAAAAAAGCAAGATTCAGTGATTTGCTACCCCAAAGGAATGTAATAAAAAATCTAAAAACACAAAGTAAAAAATAAAGGATCCAAAAATAAAGATATCAGTGTGAAGAAGATTGCTATAGGCAAAGATTCTATTATAATGACAGAGGGATCAATTCATCAAGATAATACAATATTCCCGAGTCTCTGTCTAATATCTGAGCTATGAAACTATGAACTAAAATTTGCCACTTCTACAAAAATGGAAAAGTACAACCCACAGGTTCCAGAATGAATTTAATTGCCCATTTGTTAATTTATAGAATGAACACATTAAAAAAAATCAGTACAGATGCAGATTTGAACAAGCTTGCAGACAAAGTTATCGAATTGAATTTTACAGAGCATTTAATTCAGAATAATGTATGTACTTTCCAATGAACAGGACAGATTTACCAAGACAATATTCTGAACAACAAAATAAGTCTCAAAAATTAAAATAATTCATTTCATACCTATCTGTTCTTTGATCAAAATAGAATGGCCAACAAGTCAATCAGACGACTAATGGCTAGATTCTAAATGTCATGCAGAAACTCGAAGATTTATAGTTTATCAAAGGGCTTTTCAGAAGAGCAACTAGATCTGACTCTAAGAATCAGAAGGCCAAAGTCATCAAAGCAAACAGGAAATGCTGGCAAAGCTGACACCCTGACCAAGAAAGCATAGTGCTGAACGGATCCAAACACACATGTGGATATCTCCTCTTCACGAAAACTAAAAAAGCAATTCAGTGGAGTAATGAAGCCCCTCATTACTACATGGCTATATGAAAAAAAAAGAAAGAAAAAGAAAAGGAAATGGCAATTTGACAGGTGCACATCATGTCTATTTAGTAAAACAGCAAATTGTCTTCTAAATAACTATGTTTATGGCTATCAAATAGAGCTGCTGTCAGTTGTGGTCAGGAAAGCTTCTTTCTGTACTGGTCAGCTGTGACTGCAGAGATGCCTAAATGCTCAAAACACAGAAAATAAATGACTGCTCAATGCTCAGTCATAAATGGGACATCCATAACACTTCTTTCAGACTAATGGAATCTCTTAGAAAAAAAAATGGACAGAAAGAAGGCAAGAGTCAGTTGGGAAGGGCATGAAAAGCTGGTGGCTGGGAATGATGTAATTGTTGTGCTAACAAACTCATCACAGAAGCAGTGATTGTTGGCATGAGAATCACACAAAATTGTTCCTGGCACCACTTTCTGATGGAAGCTGGGAATCTTATGGAACCTTACTCTACTGCTGGCCTTATATGATGCTGAGTGCTGATGAGTTAGAAGACATATTTTATTTAATGGTATAGCCACTGGTAAGGTCTCATCAATCTCGCCCACACTCTCGTAAAGAATTGTCATGAAAATTATTTGGACACACACACACATGAAAGTACAAAGAAGCATAGTCATAAAGACAGGGAACTAAAGGGAATGGGAGGGGTACAAGAGGATAATAAGGCTTAATATGATTAAGAGCAATATGAATACATGTAACATTTTCATAATGAAATATTTTTGTGTATAAGTATGTAAATAAAACGACTAAAAAAGAGGAAAATAAAAGCAAAGGAAAACAAAAAAGTGAGAAAATGCAAAAAAAAATTGACATAGTTCACAAATACACAAAAGTTAATTAAATGGATATTAAACGAAGACCTACACCATGATATTTATAGATGAATCCCAGAAGGAAAAACATTTATAAACTTGAATAAAGCAAAAATTTTAGGTATGAACACAAGAATTACCTATTAAAACAAATTTACTATTATAAATAAGGCTGCTATGAACATAGTGGAGCATGTGTCCTTCTTACCAGTTGGAACATCTTCTGGATATATGCCCAGGAGAGGTATTGCGGGATCCTCCCGTAGTACTATGTCCAATTTTCTGAGGAACCGCCAGACTGATTTCCAGAGTGGTTGTACAAGCTTGCAATTGCACCAACAATGGAGGAGTGTTCCTTTTTCTCCACATCCTCACCAGCATCTGCTGTCATCTGAATTTTTCATCTTAACCATTCTGACTGGTGTGAGGTGGAATCTCAGATGTCCCTCAACAGAGGAATAGATACAGAAAATATGCTACATTTACACAATGGAGTACTACTCAGCTATTAAAAACAATGAATTTATAAAATTCTTAGGCAAATAAATGTATATGGTGGATATCATCCTGAGTGAGGTAACCCATTCACAAAAGAACTCACTTGATAGGCACTCACTGATAAGTGGATATTAGCCCAGAAACTTAGAATACCCAAGATACAACTTGCAAAACACAAGAAAATCAAGAAGAAGGAAGACCAACCCATGGATACTTCATTCCTTCTTAAAATAGGGAACAAAATACCCAGGAAAGGAGTTACAGAGACAAAGTTGGGAGCTGAGACAAAAGGATGGACCATCCAGAGACTGCCCCACCCAGGAATCCATTCCATAATCAGCTACCAAACGCAGACACTATTGCAAATGCCATCAAGATTTTGCTAACAGGACCCTGATATAGCTGTCTCTTGTGAGGCTATGCCAGTGCCTGGCAAATACAGAAGTGGATGCTCACATTGGATAGAACACAGGCCCCCAATGGAGGGAGGAGCTAGAGAAAGTACACAAGGAGCTGAAGGGGTCTGCAACCCTATAGGTAGAACAACAATATGAACTAACCAGTACCCCCAGAGCTCGTGTCTCTAGCTGCATATGTAGCAGAATATGGCCCAGTCGGCCATCACTGGGAAGAGAGGCACCTTGGATTTGCAAACTTTATATGCCCCAGTACAGGGGAATACTATGGCCAAGAAGTGGGAGTGGGTGGGTAGGGGAGCAGGGCATGAGGAGTGTATAGGGGACTTTAGGGATAGCATTTGAAATGTAAATGAAGAAAATGTCTAATAAAAATTGAAAAAAATAAATTTACATGCTAGCTTCTGTTGAAAGTGAATGAATGTTTTAAAACCATATTTCTAAATTACTTAAAGAACTCAACACCTAGGAATAAAAATGCTGAGCCCAATGACAAGATTAAAGACACAAACACATATAACCTTTAAACAATTCAGAAATCCAATTGGGACATATTACTTATGATTATGGAATTACAAGTAAAAACCAAGATGAGATGAGATGAGATATCTCTACATATGTGTGGGAATAGATGAATTCATATGCTGGTCATACTAAACGGCAGCAACAACTCAGAATAACTACAATCCTTACATTAGAAAGTTAAACATTTTCATAAAACTCTTAGACATCTGAAATATTACTATCTATCCTGAATATTTTTTTCTCATCGTGTGAAAGCTGTCAGAGAGCAGATTTTCATAACAGATTAAAACCACAAAGGATCTCAAATATCCATCAACAAGCAAACACTTAAACTTGTATGTACTTGCAATTGCATGCTACTCACATTACAGCAAAAGGACACGAAGGTCCATGCAACATTGAAGTTGAACCCTAAAATAACTGTTGTGTGTATGAAGCTGTATGAAGTCATTGCGCATAGCATGATGATTTTATTCTATATAAAATTCTGTGAAATGCTAAGGAATTTGTCACCACAGGAATATCATTATTTAGGTAGGCCAGTGAAGATCACTGAATGATCATTGAAATCCGATCCTGTATCTGAAAACACATTTCAGATGTGGCAGGAGTTGGATGGTTGAATGCATGTGTCTTACTTATTGTTCTATTGCTGTGAAAAGGCACCTTGACAATGACAATTCTTATAAAGAAAAACATTTAATTGGGGCTGGCTTACAAGCTTCAGGGGTTTAGTCCATTATCTTCAGGACAGAAAGCATGGCAGCATCTAGGCAGACATGATGCTCGAGAAGTCACAGAGAGTTCTACATCTGGACCACAGGCAGATGGAAGAGAGCCACTGGGTCTGGCCTACCCTTTTGAAAACCTGAAAGCCTACCTACCCTCAGTGACAAGGCCACACCTCCTAATCCTTTTAAATAGTGCCAGTCTCCGGTGACCAAGCATTCAAATCTATGAGCCTACAGGGACCATTCCCATTCAAACCATCATAAAATGCTTGTCTAAATTTCATTTTAAAACCAAGCAGTTCATTTTGTGTCAATTAAGAAAAACGTCTAAAACAAATTCATCTCATTTAAACACATGCGATTTCATTGGGAAGAGCAAACATTCAAACAACATATGTTATCAAATATTCAAACAAGACATATGATCAGACTGTAGGGTTGTAGTGCTTTTCATTGCATTAAGCACATTTAAGCTTGTGAAGTTTTCATATGGTTCATAAAACACTTCAGAGAGACTCTGGATATCTAGTTTCTAACTCCATTCCTCTATTCTAATGCTCAGAAATGCTCACAAAATTTGAAAATAATAATTCTCTGAGAAGTGCCTTTTGAGTTGACATGTCTGATCAAAACAAAGGTGTGCATGGCTCACATTCAGAGTGTGGGATATTTCCAGGCATCAATCATTGATTGAGCTGTAAAACTATCAATACGTTTGAATATAATATAGGGAAGAAAAATGAGTATTTCGATTAGCCTTTGAAAGAAATGTAGCAAAGAACGGTTGTTGAGGCTGCCATTTTCAATAATCCATAGGACTATCCAGAAAAGCATCCAATGACCTGACCCAGCTGGCTGTTTCTTGAAGCAATTATATCTATGTATCCTTGTTATGAGGACAGGGGACTCGGGTCTGAGTGTGTGGTGCTCCTCTGTTTTGAATCAGATAATTTCATGGCTTCCCACCGATCTTTAGAGTGAGAATGTTGGTCAGGGAACACTGGCACATGTGGTAATTCTACTTTTCATCAAAAAACTGAGAATGCCTACAGGATGGAGGCCACAGTTTCTGTATGAATGGATACTGGGAAGCCTCAAGTCAATCCAGGTGGTTGTCTTTGTGTCAATAGATTACACTGCAATAGTGATGGAAATTCATCCTGGTAACCTTATACTTCTGTGTCAATGCCAGGTCTGCGAGATCTTTTTAGATGCTAGTAGAATACATAAGGGTTGATAACTGGATGGTGGAAATGGAGCAGGGAAGATATAGTCCTCAGACTATATCTACCAAGTGCAATGAAGATATTTCTTGTTTTAAGTTGTCAGCCTAAATCCCTCTCACCCAGTGTTAGCATACATTGGCCAGATTCAGCCTCCTGCCATTTCCTGACTTGTTTACACTGTGATGGATCTCTGCCTAAAACAGGAATAACAATACATGTGCATGTGTGTCTTCTGTTCCATGGATACAGGTGGGGCTGAAAAGGTGAGTGTATGTGGTTCTCGTTACACACTGTTGGTAATTGAAGATGATTTCCTTCCAGCAGCAAATGCTGCAAGAGGATCCAAGTGGAATTACTCTGTGCCTCTCCAGCACTGGGAGCCTCAAGGGCTGGGATTATCAGGCTTAGTTTAGCAGCTAGATCTATTACAGTTCATTGTACATGACTGGGTATCTCCAGGGGCTGGAGAGTCCTGCTAAGGCATTCAGGAGATGTCAGCCTGGATGGTTTCTGTGTGAGTAAAGCAAGAGGCGCTTCTTCATTGCAGTGGAGCTGAGGTAATTAAAAGTGATACAGCTAATCTGTTGTTGGGATCAGCATGGTGGACAGTTATTTCTGCACAGTCAGGGGTGACAGCCTCACCTCAGGCTGTCTGCTTCCCAATGGAAAAGTCACATTCACCAGTTTTGCTAAATGAACTGTTCTGCATAGCTCTACATTCAGATCACTATTTACCAGACGGAGGCCTGTGCAGAGCCAGCATTTGGTAAGAAAAGAGGAGATCTATTATAGAAGCTTTTAAGGAGAGCAAAGTTGGAAGCCTGTGTGTCTAATTGTCATTTACAGTAGGCTTAGGTTCTAACCTGTGTGTGCGGGTATATATATACTTTCTATGTGTGTGCCATAAAACAGTACCTGGTACATAATAAGTGCTTCATAAATATGTGTAGTATTTCACTAGAGTATAATTTCAAAATATATTCCAGTGAACCCAGAAATCTGGAATTTAAAAAAAAAATTCCATAGTCTGGAAAGATGGCTCAGCAGCTAAGGGCACCTGCTGTCAAGTCTGAAGATCCCTAAAAGCCACATGGCAAAGAGAATGGACTCATAGAAACTGTCCTGTGACCTACACAAATACACAGTGTGGCATGCAGGTGTGCTTGTATACACACACAGACACACACACACACACACACACACACATTCATGCACACAAGCAGAAAATATGGATAGATGAATCAATACAAAATTTAAAACTATATTTAATGCAGCTATTCTGACACTTTATTCTGTCTCATCACCATGATAGTCAGCATCTGCAGGTCCGTGAACTTTACTAGAGCAGGCTTGTCTTTGGTGACTATGGCTATGATTTGTGCATATTATTTTTATTATGGCTTTTTATATATGATTATTGAAATATAAATTTCATGGATGCCTACACACTGATGTATCCATATTTGTGTTTTCTGGTCTTATAGGGTATTGAGGGAAACTGTACAATGGAGACAGTGTCTGATCCAGGAAGAGTGTGTCTAGTAGGACTGGCCTGGCCTGCCAGGAAGCTCTAGAGAGGCAAACATTCCCAGTTCACTGAAGTAGTTTTCTGACTTTAAGATCATTCCACTGTGTACCTAGGCTTTGACTAAATTTCACATTTCTACAAGATAAAAAATAGAACTTTGACTATATTTTACTACTTAGCTTTGATAAACGATGCCATCATTTTTCTCAGCAATCTTTTATTCTTAGTTACCATATTCACATCATTTTAGCCATATACTTTCAATGGTATAAAAAAAATCAAAACATAAGGCAAGTTGTTTGCCTGAATGTTTATTATATTATATTTTTATGTTCATGCTTTGAGTATTATTGTTAATTATAACTATGTACTTTCAAATTATGTATAGAACTATATGTGATCTATGTGTTCCTGAATGTATTTTTATTTTGTTTAGTTTTGAGGGAGAATCTCTCTATGTAGTGCAGACTACCTTAACCTCACACTGCTATTGTTTCTGCCTCCTGAATACTGGATTAAAGATATATATTTAGTCACTTGTCTTAGTTATTCTTCTATTTCTGAGAAGGATATCATGACCAAGGCAGTTTATTAAATACGCACTTAACTTATCTTTTTAAAGGGTTGGTCTACGATCAACATGGTAGGAAGATGGCATCAGACAGGCATGGTGGTGAAGTAATAGCTGAGAGCTCCTCTCTCATCTGCAAGTTGCAGGCAGAGAGTACATGCAACTGTGTCAGGGCCTCAAGGCCTATCTCTAGTGACACACCTTTTTTAGGAAAGCCTCAACTCCTAATTCTTGCTAAACTCTCTGTTAACTGGAGATGGAGCATTTACACATATGAGCCTTTGGGAACCATTCTCGTTCAAGCCGCTACACTCCTGTTATATTTAATTAATGTTTATGAAGTATTGTTTTAAACAATGATCATGTTATAATATATATAGCTACATGTATTGAAGTATACATATATAATTCATATGTAAATATATCCAATGTCTCCTTTGAAAAATAATCAAAGGAATTAATGATTTCAGAATTACCATAAGTTGTTGAATTATGGGATTCCTGGGACATAGAATTATTTTCAGAGAGTCAAGTATTTTATAGAACAATACCTTATTTTTATGAGACTTCAGAAATAAAGAAGTCAAATAATTTTACTCTGTCCTTGTTGATAGTTAATGCTTTTGGATAATTAATCTTGTATGGCTAAAAACAAAATACATGTATCAAGTGTTCCTCTGGTGTATTTTCAACTGGAAACAATACAATCTCTTAAAATAATGTGGTCACTATGCACAGCAGCCATTTTGGCTCTGTGTGAGGAATGGTAAGGAAAATCTGTTAATATACAATAGAGTTTTATTCAGCCACACAGAATGAACTTATGTTTCTTTCAGGAAATGGATACAACTGAGCATCGTTATATTACACAAAGTAGGTGAGACAGGAAGAAGCACTTTTCCCTCCATGATGGAGCCTAAATTGTATACAGACAATGGTATGTCTGTATCTATGTCCTAAGTTAGAGGAAAAAAAAAAACCTATGGAAGTGAGAGAAGGTAAAAGATAAAAAAGGTGTATGGGGCTAGATAGGAGCAAACTACATTACCTGATAAGATTAAAATGTCTTCATGGAATAAATCACCACGTACAATCGGTGAGTGCTGATAAGATAACAGGATGAAGATTGAAAAAGATCCTCTCAATTAATCCATCAATAATTTACTTGTGCAACATCAATTATATGCAAACCACTGGGATAAGCAGAAAGCAAAATAAAGGGTACAATATCTGCTCTTAGCTTATGGTTTATTTGAGGATATGTGATTATGTAACATACCTTTTTTTTATCCAAGGTAAGAAATGTAGAAGGTAGGGTAGTAGGTATTATGCAAGCTATAATGAAGACCTAAATACAGATCTCTATTTAAGATGCTTATTGTTTAGTAGGAGAAATAAAATAAGCATATAATGCACTGATTAATGGAGCACTGGATGAAATATTATGAAAATAGCTAAATATAGTATTATTAAATTCAAAAGGCTGAGAGACCTCAGCAATGTCAAGGGTTTCACTGAGCATGTGGCCTTTTGAATAAAATTTGACAGACACAAAATTCCAATTGCTTTCTTGTCATCCTCAATATTTCTAAGACACCAAAGTGAGTTTGACACTCTTCCCATTTCTCTTAATAGTTATAATATCCGTCATCTGAGAACTCATGATTGAAGATAATGAGTGTGTCAGGTGCCTGTGGCAGGAAGCAGTGTTACTTTATAGGCTGCCCATAGATATCATCTATATTTGTCGTTTCATCCACAGCCATAAATGAAAATAAGCAACCCTGTGTGTTACCAACCCCTGGACTATTTCTTTGACCCATATTTATCTGAGTTCTTGCCTCATCAAAGCCAGTGACTTACCACAATACTTGGGATATTAATGTAGGTATTATGAGCTCAGCATACACACAACTGAGTCCTTCCTCCTTCCCCAGGTTATGGCAACAATGACCTATGTTCTTCCCGGGTTTCTCCCTGTATGATTGTTCTATACACCCTGGAAGTTTTCAGTGACCTCCTGAAATATCTGGAGCCCACCTCCCCTGTCTCAGTTTGGGTTTTACTGCTGTGAAGAGACACCATGTCCGTGGCATCTCTTATAAAGGACAACATTTAATTGGGGCTTGCTTGCTTACAGGTTCAGTGGTTCAGTTCATTATCATTATGGTAGGAAACATGTCAGCCACCCTGCAGGCACGGTGATGGAGGAGCTGAGATTTCTACACCTTCATCCAAAGAAAGCCAGGAGCAGACTGTCTCCCATGTGGCTAGGAGGAGTGTCTCAACAGCCCACCCCCACACTGATATACTTCCTCCAACAAAGCCACAGCTACTCCAACAAGGCCACCCCTCCTAATATTGTCACTCTCTGGGTCAAGCATATACAAACCACCACAACCCCAAACTCAGAAACTCAGAGTCTGTTCTTGTTGCTCTTCTGTATGTCTTCCCCACTATCTACAGCTCTTGAAGTTCATTTTCTGTACATTTCTTGTATGTGTCTTTTGCAATATCTTGTGGTACTATATTAGCATCTCTAAATGCCAATTCTTTTGCTAGCATTTCCAAATTCACAAGGGCAGTAATCTTCAGGATTTGAGAATAAGAAGTCAGAATGTTTACTACTACTTTGGGAATTCTAAAACCATCCTGTTTTGTACATTTGTTTATGTACTTTATGAAGGGCACTATCATTTTAATTATATTTGCATACTTAATGAGTTGTCACAGTTTTATGTAGTAATTTTTTTAGGAATGGGAAAATATTAACAGTTTTATAGGTGTTCTGTAAAATTAAGATAATGAATTATGACAAAATTCAATATTTTAGTCATATAGAAAAAGTGATCACTGCCTGGTAAAGATATCCATTAATAGGAAGGAATAAAAACAGACATTGTGGACACAAAATGACTGCCAAAGAAAGATCCCTTAAAGGTTAAAGTCTGTTGCTGGACCTTCTTTTCCTCAGGCTCCTCTCTATTTCCATCCCTGCAGTTCTTTCAGACAAGAACAATTATGGGTAAAAGTTTTGACTGTGGGATGGCAACCCCATGCCTCATTTGATGTCCTGTCTTCCTGCTGGAGATGGGCTCTATAAGTTCCCTCTTCCTACTGTTGGGCATTTCATCTAGGATCCATCTCTTTGAGTCCTGAAAATCTCTCACCTCCCAGGTCTCTGGTGCATTCTGCAGGGTCCCTCCTATCTTCTACCTCCCAAGGTTACCTCTTTCTGTTCTTTCTGCCAGCCCTCAGGGCTTCAGTCCTTTTCCCTGCTCAATACCTGATCATGCTCCCCTCTTCCCCTCTTTGTCCCCTTTCCCACCCAGGTCCCTCCCTCCTTCCCCACTTTCTTCTCCCTCCCAAGTGGGACTGAGGTGCCCTCACTTGGGCTCTTCAGCTTGTTGACTTTTTTGAGTTCTGTGGACTATATCTTGGGTATTCTATACTTTTTTGGGCTAATATCCACTTGTTAGTGAGTAGATACCATGCATCCAGCTTAAGAGGAGGTCCCAAGGCCTGACACTATTACTGATGCTATGCAGTGCTCACAAAAAGGGACCTAGCATGACTGCCCTCTGGAAGACGCAACAAGCAGCTGAAAGAATCAGGTGCAGATATTTGCACCCAACCAATGCACAGAAGTTGCTGACCCCTGTGGTTGAATTAGGGAAAGGATGAAAGAAGCTGAGTAGGAGGACAAGCAGTCTCAATTAATCTGGACCCCTGAGATCTCTCAAACACTGGACAACCAACCAGGCAGCATACACCAGCTGATATGAGGGCACCAACACATATACAGCAGAGGACTGCAGGGTCTGTGTTCAATCAGAGATGATACTCAAGAGACTGGAGGCCCCAGGGAGTTTATAGGTCAGGTGGGGTGGGGACATCTTCATGAAGACAGGGGGAGTGGGGCAGAGGTATGGGATATGGAACAGTCAGAAGGTGGACGGAGGTGGGGGATAAAATCTGGAGTGTAAAATAAATAAACTTAAATGTAGTTAAAGTCTGGGGCTAAAGATATGGCTCAATGGTTAAGAAAGCCTATGGCTTTTACAGACGATCTGAGTTTGGTTTCTAGTACCCATATTGTATGGCTCACAGCCACCTGTAACTCCAGTTCCAGGGGATCTAATCCCCTCATCTGGTCTCGGTGGGCACCTGCATTCATCTGGCATGTGTACACAGATGCACATAAATCAATAAAAACAAGTACAAAACTTGAAATATGAAAAATAACTCTTTAACAATTAAAAGATATCCATAAAGCCAGAATTTTAAAAGCTAAAGTGTCAACTAGCGCATACAGTTGCTTTGACTTTTCTCACAGGACAAATGTTGCAGAGCAATCTTTCTTCCCTTGCTTCTCACTATTCAAGTTTGTAAGAAATTGTTCAGAATCACTTTGAACCTGCAGTTGAGAGGTAGGATTCTTCATATAATTTTTGCCAATGAGTAGGAGTTTACTCATTTGTCCTGATGGTTTTCCTATGAAATCCATACTGTTTTCACAAATTCAGTTTCTTGATGGTTTCTGACTTTCTGTTGCCAGACTGTCCACATTTATTCCTCTCTTTGCACTTGTGTTGATTGTGTAGCTCATGGCAGATACTGACACAGTAAAAAGTTCATGTGAATACTTTGTTAGAAAGTATTTAAAGAACATGACTTGCATCTTCTAGCAAGGTGACTAACCCTGTTCACAGTCATGTGTCAATCAGAGTTATACTTTAAGAACTCAGCATCTAAATTTGGGAAAAAGTACACGGAGGGGTCTTTATGAATCCATTTGTTAATATTTTTTATTTGTAGGGTGAACTCATTCTGATGAGCAGAAGTGCACTTAGAATATCACCTGACACAAGCAAGCCTTCTGGTCAAACTTCTTTTCTGTGCTCCCAGGCTGGCTTGTGAAAAACTAACCTTCATCCCCCTGTCAGGATGTTGGCTTGCCCTGATCCTGCTGGAGCATGCTAGTGGCATTCTGGGATGCTGGATTGCCCCTGCCCCTACTGGCATGTGCCAGTGTAATTCTGCTGCCAGCCATTTCTATTCTACTTTAGTGGATTATGGAACTTTTTACTGTATGACTGAACTCTTGATTTTTTTTCCTTTCCATGGGACTCAGATTGTTAGTTTTTCCTGAAAAGTACTGCAGGTTATCCCCATATGGAAACATTAGTTCTTACAGTAATGACCCCATAGATAGTCAGACTCTTCCTCAACCTCTTGTCTTAGGGTATTCAGAATACTTTTTCCAGAATATGGAGTGGTAGTTCTTACTGATTTCATATTTTTAGAGGGTTCACCCATTGACTTTAGGATAAAGACCTGAATATGTTCTGTAAGGATTCTGCAAACATCTGGCCTTTGACTATAGTATTCTTCTCTTTCTAGATTCTATGTCTCACATTAGCCTCATGAATCTCTCTTTTGTCCCTTTGCCTCCCCTTCCCCAAGTCTTTGTTACCTACACCTGAGGCTTCTTCACTAGTCATCCTTTTGGACTCAGTTCAAATAAAACTTTAAAATATTTTGAATGTATCAAGCATATTTTGAATGATAGCATCGTGTACAATCTATCTTCTGAAAAACACTTGGGTCACCTACGTAAAATAATTTCTATGGGCTTATGTCATAAATGTCTGTCTCTCTCTCCACATTTTAAAGAAAATATATATTTATGTCCTTATAATCACTAAATATCTTAATAGTACACAGCACAGAACAGATACTTCAAAACATGTGTTGAATCTTTAGTGGATAAAATAATAGTTAATACAGACACTTAAGACATAATGGAATAGAAAATTTATAGTCCTAATTAGCTATGGTTAGAAAAATGATGTTCTATAATCAATACCTAGCAATATGATTAAGTCCCTGTGATATCCAGGGCATGTGTTGATTGCTGGAACATAAAAGTGAATGACCAGTGAAAACCCCTATCTCCATTGAAGCATGCACATACTCATGGCAGGAGCACTCCATATGCAAAATCAGTCAAGAGTATTCAATTCACCAGATGGATATAAGTGCCATGGGAGAAATAAAGCAGGCAAGTGGGACAGCAGAGTGTGTGTTGAAGGTTGGAGATTCTACATGTATATAGGATGCCCAGAGAAATCACACTAGTATTGAGCAGAATATAGAGAGCAAGAAGAGGTAAGGGGTGTGCAGTATGACA
This sequence comes from Mus caroli, assembly GCF_978045245.1. Lineage (NCBI taxonomy): Eukaryota > Metazoa > Chordata > Mammalia > Rodentia > Muridae > Mus > Mus caroli. The sequence continues at coordinate 101,647,959 of NW_028227265.1, forward strand.
CTGAAAGGAATATTCCAGGAAGGGTCTTAAAGTTACTGGTGCCTGGAATGTTTAAGATTAACATGGAAACTCCTGAGGATGGATAACAGTAATGAGAAGCACAGAACTAGGTAAGTTTGGAAGTAATGGAGAGAGGTGAGTGGGTGAGTGTATCCACTGTAGCCTGTTCTTTTGCTTTGAGATATGAAAGAACTCGGAAGCTTTTGAGCAGGTGTGACATCACCCGAGTTATATTTTAACAGGATGGTTCTGGCTACCTTATGGAGCTCAGACATTAGTGGATTAAGGAGGGAAGCAGCAGGGTTGAAGAAGTTCTCACAGTCATCTCAATAGGGATTCCTAGTCAATGGTGTGTGATTAGATCATAGCGGAACATGAGAACAGCTGATTCTGGATACACCTTGATGGTGAGCCGGTGGCATTTGCTTGTGATGGGGTGTGAGCTGTGAGAAGAGAGGAAGAATCAAGGAGGTCTCCACATTCATTGGCATATTTCAGTGATGGGTGGACACCTCAACAATGAAGTATGCATAGCAGGGTGCACAGGCACAGAGAAAGTTTGGACTAGAAGATCAGGAGTTTCAATTAACGGTCTTTAAGAATGATATACTCAGAGTTGATACAAGAGATTATGGTGAGTAGGTAAGAAAACAAATATGTTTAGGGACAAGAATTTGGTTGGAGAGAGTAATTTGGGAGTTACCAACATTCCAATGGAATTTAGAATCATGGTCTGGGAAAATGTGCCTAAGAGCTTGACTAATATTAGTAGGGGTCTGAGCATTGTAATAACATGGACAACGATGAAGACAGGAAAACAAACAACAACATCAGAAACCAGCAGGAAAGAGTTGCTCTAACCAAAGAATTAGAAGGAAACTGGAAAGTGACTGCAGGTTCTGCCCACATGGTGATCCAACTTCAAGGACATGAAAGTAGTTGTTTAATCCTAGATGGTAGAGAAGCTGCCTTAATCCAGTTCACAGATGGTTTGATGCTGATGGAAGGTTCTGTGCTAACACTTGAAAAGCTGGAGTTACTCTGTGGGAAAGCAGCTGATCTTAGTCCTCCTAATGGCAGAGTCATCTCTCCAGCCTCAAATGTCACTTTCTTAGTTTACTTTTGTGGCTGGGGAATTAGGAAAGCAAAGAGGATACTGGAGTCTGAGCACAGTCTCTAGTTATTGATGCAGGTGGCAACAATTGCACTGTAGGACTGGGATTAAGTTCATGTTCCTAGCTGCCTTCTTCTAAAGTACTTTATGTGATCACATATAGTTACAGTTTCTATTGTTTTAACAATTAATTTTGTGGATGCCTTTTTTTTAATGAAACAATGATAATATGTTTGGCCTCACCTTAAATGAGAATGAGGTACAGATACTAGCATTATTATTATTATTATTATTATTATTATTATTATTGTTATTATTATTGTCATGGATTGTTTCGGAAGCTTCATGATACTGACCCTTCTCTGTTAAAATGAGGCACAAAATGGCTTAAAGTGTTGGCTCTACCATAGTCAATATCCTCAGTTGAACACTTTGGTCTTCTGCACACTGAGGAACTTAGTGGCATGCTAGGTTCAAATCCCTTCATATTGCTGAGCCTGGATCATCATTTAGATCAAGCAGTCGCATCTCCTTCATAAGCTTAGTGGAGGACCACGAAGTCCACAGTGAAACCCCTTGTAATCAAACTGGCACTCAACAAAACTGAGTAAGTTTAGGGCTACTCGTGTGTTAAAGAAGACAGAGAAAAATAACTAAAAATTTAGAAGACCCACAACACAGGGGGAAAGAAAAACACTGAATGGAATATTTGCTTTACAGCTGGATGAAGAAGTGAACAAGTACAGTCTGCAAGAAGTCAGCAGAGAGCGGGAAGCACACAGGGTTGGCATCCCAAAGGGGATAATTCTTACTGGTAATCAGGGAAAACAGCCTGGGAATTAAAAGCTGAAAGCTCAGCCTGCCGTATTTGCAAGGACTTTTTTGTTGTTGTTGTTGTCTGTGTTATTGTCCTCTTTTTATACAAGGTAAAGTCACATGCAATATTGAGATGGCTTTTCCAAGGCCTCACCAGGAACAAAACAGGAGAGATGATGATAGGAAGAACATTCATTTTCTTTTCTTTTCAAAACTGAAAAGAAAAAGAAAGAAAAAAAACCATGTCATTCAAAGAAGAAGATTGCAAAGTTGAAGCTTTGCAATGTAATAAGCAGCATTTCTTAGGAGTCTGTGTACACTTCTTGTAGAATAACCATTGAAATGTGTTAAGAGCACAAGGCTATCTAACTCTGACAGCAACGAGACACCACCCATGATTTAGAGAAAGGAAGTATTAGCCATCAAGGTCTGCTAAATGTTGATCATTTGTTTACATCTTCTTGAAGGTAAACACTCAAAACAAAGAACTTAGAGTAAATGAAATTGTATTAGATTTTCAGTGAAATATTTTGAGCTTACAACTAAAAATAAAACAAACAAAACAAACAAACAAAAAACTAGTTGGATTGTTTTGAGGACCTGAATATTACATGAATTACATTTGCTTACTTAAAATTTCCTGTAGGTTTCCTTAAACAGTTATAAGATGAGAACCTTTGTCCAAATTGTCTCAAAGTTTCTATTTACTTCTTCAACTTCACAACCCTATTTTTTTTTTTTTTTTAGGTTGTGGAAGGATGAAGGTATTAAGTTTTAATAGAAAATCTTAATCTTGCCAGAAAAACATGGCAACATGTCATTGACCAAATGGTTTGACATATAACATAAGTTGTTCTTGGTAGTTGGTATTTGGTATATAAGCATAAATCAATCAATCAATCAATCAATCAATCATCAATCAACAAAATTCACTAGAGGCTAGAGGAGAGGCAGAAGATAGATACATACTCTTATAATACCCATGAAAATATTTCATAATCAAAACCATCAGATCTCAGGGTCTGAAGGGTTGGCTTCAGAGTGGCCATTCAAACTGTCAGGTGCCTAGCAAATGAAATGGTTGCAATGGAGAATAAATCAATATGTTAGTAACATCGAATCTGTAAGTAAGTGTAAAATTTGAGCTGTCATTGGAGGCATAAAATTATGCGAACATTTAAATAGTAACATATACTGTAACCAGGAAGTGAAGGCCATGAAAACTTACCCTCCTACCTGTTTAACTTCTGGGCCTTCTCATCCTTGTGTTACCTTGTCAAATCTTTTTGTCTTTTTCTGAACCTATCAAGCTGTAACATGTTCAGAACAAGACAAAACTATGCCCATAAGATTTCTCTTGCTACAAGAATGTTGTAGACTGTTGATTGTATTGCCAAGCTAATTAAGAACTCTCAACATTAAAAAAAAAAAATGGATGGATTTACATTTTGAGACCACTGAAGATAGTTTTAGTGGATGCTGATTCAATGATACAGAGGAACCTGAATCAGATGAGTTTTGAATTCTGTTACTTGAACAAATTATCATGTTTATCTATAAAACAAGTCTGGATTAAATTAATCCTCTTCAGACAATGAGGGCTGTAAATAACAGTAAAAATAGAAATGACTTGAACTGCCTTCACATGCATACATTTACTAAGTCTTGAAAAATAATAGTATTGTTTGAAAGATTGAAAAATCGAGGAGCAGAGTTTGAGTAATTTCTTTAATGTTGCATAAGTATTAACTAGTACAATTTGGATTTGACATCTTAAGCACAGTGAAATGCTGCCTTTTTTTTATAGCCCTCCATTGTAATGTCCTCCCTCCTCTTACCCAAGGACATTACCAGTGGTAAGTAGAATAGTGCTTTTAACTCAATATTAGAAACCTGTGCACACACAACATACATGGCTATACAGATATGATGACGTTTGAGATGGTTCTGAGCATGTTAACCTGAACCACCCATGTTGGCCCAGTGATAACAGAGTTCTGAAACAAGTATCAGTGACACCATTACTAGAAGGAACCTCAGGTCAACAAATACAGTGGGGAAGCCTTTAGAAGTTGCAAAGGGAAGGCAGAAAATCTTCCCTAAATCTGCCCAACTTTGATTTGAGGCCCTTGAGGTTAATTCAGACTCCTGACTCACAGATCTATGAGATATTTAGACAAAGCTTTCAGTAATTGGTTACAGCAGCAATAAGAAAAGAGTCCTATCCACAAGAAGAACTTATTGGCAAGGAGTGTGCTTGTCACAATTTTTCTTCAGCTGGGCTGAAGAAGGCGTCATAGACACATGGGTCAAATGGCCATGAGACTATATGCATATGGGTAGTGTGTATTTTATAGTCCAGGTGATGAATAGTATGGCTTGCCAGGAGCCTTTAAGACAGTGGTTCTCAGCCTGTGCATTGTGACTCTCCAAGGTGTTGCAGATCAGATATCCTGCATATCAAATATTTACATTCCGATACATAACAGTAGTAAAATTACAGTTATGGAGTTGCAACAAAAATAATTTTATGGTTGGAGGTCACCACAACACACGGAACTATATTAAAGGTTTCTAGCATTAGGAAGGTTGCCATAAATGATGCCATAAAATGATGTTTAACTAACAGAGCCAATAAAAAAAGAGCAAAGCTGAAAATTCACTTTTCCCTGTGAGGTAATACTGAAATTGAGAGGAAAAGTCTGTATGGCTTATGAAAGTTATATCTTCGTAGTGTACATAAATTCTAGAAAGTGTTTAAGAAAACACATGGTAGATCTTGTTGCTCTAGCTATATTTGTAGCAAAGGATGGCTTAGTTGGTCATCAATGGGAAGAGAGGCCCTTGGTCCTGTGAAGACTCTATGTCCCAATATAGGGGAATGCCAGGACTAGAAATGGGAGTGGGTGGTTTGGGGAGCAGGGGGAGGGGGGGGTGGGATAGGGGATTTTGGGAGGGGAAACTAGGAAAGAGGATAACATTTGAAATGTAAATAAAGAAAATATCTAATAAAAAAGAAAAGAAAACCAACAAAGACTTTTAAATAAAAAATTGTAGTGAGACTTTTAGTTTCTTTAAAAATTCAATTATATGAATATGTTTTTGTTTTAATCCCTGGTGTGGGATATGGGGCTGCCTCATATTGTGCACAGCCATTAACTGTGGTTGTCTGATGCTGTAGGCTGCATGATATTTGACAGCTGCAGATAGTCTCATTCTGTGTACTCTGGAGGGAGTATAAATGTGAGAGCTCTGAAAGAGGCCACAAGGGCTGCTGCTTCTGCTTACTCCTGCTTTCTGTCCACACCCACCCCACCTGCTGCTGCTGCTGCTTTTGCTGTTGGTGGATTGTATCTTGTTGTTTTGCTGGTTGCAGATATCATGACTACAGGAATTGGAGTTTTCCCAAGGCCATGATACCCCTACTCATCAGGAAGTAGTCAGGAGAGGGTTATGTCCCCTTTCCCCTCTAACCTATTTCTCTCCTACCTAGTATTGGGGGTGGCTGGAAGGGATTGGGATGGGATAAGGGTTAGAATGGTGGTTGGTAGATAATAGAACCTGAGCTAGAAAGGTCTGGTTGTGTCATGTGAAGTTCTTCTGGAGCAGACCCATGACAGGACACATGACATTAGTAGAGAGGGTAAGTAGGATTAAAAACAGACAGTGACCAGAAGCTTGTATAGCTAGCTGTGCAACACTTCATTGGTCTTGCATCTTTGCTAATCTTCACTTCATTAAGAACTACTCCTGGCTTTCTGGTTGGTTCTGGTAGCTCCTGCTGACTCTGGACAGTTTGGTGAAGGCCTGGCTGTTTTTGCTGGACTGTACCACTGCTGATTTTTATTTTGTGATGCTCTTTGAACTGGACTGTTAGTATCCTGACATTTCTGAACTAGATTGTTGGTACCCTGACATCGGAGATTGGAATTGCCCCTACTTCTAAACAGGTTCACATCCCGCTGTCCTATTTACCATCTTTTCTCCCCTACATCCAGATAATGGGCTAGAAAGCAGGGTTAAAGCATTTGAAAACCCTTACTAAAATTGGTTTTGAAAAATCTAAGGCTACAGGACCTTTAAAAGGTAGCCACTGAAAATAAGCCTACAAAGAATTATGTAAGTAATAATATCTTTGGGGAGAAGAAATCCCAGAGAAACATCCATTTAAGCTTATTTACAAATTATGCTTAATTAGATGCCATATGATGGCAGTGTTAATTTAATGAGCGTATACTTGGGGAAATATTCTGCTAAACTTAAATACTAATTTTCTTTGTTTTACGAAGATACTTGTTGTCAACACTGATATTTATGATTCAGTGTTTAGCATTTGTGTGTACAAGTATTCCTGTAACAAAGAAGAGATGAAATTGAACCCAAAGATATAAATGATATGTCTCAAAAATAGGAGAGCACACAGGCAAACTAGTTGAGGCAACTACAGTTTATGCCACCCTTAAGCAAAATATGAGTCACAATATGATAAGGAGATTAATTCAGAAAAATGGAGAGGATTAAGTTAAATTTACATAAGTACTAAATCTGTGTGCATACTCTTTTGTATAATAGTGATGAAATCACAAACATGTCAAAATATCACAAAATTTAGAACTGTTTTTATGGTCATATTTAGCAGACATGACTGATTTTGATATTGTCTTGCACACAGCTTGCAGATAAAGGCATTGTTTCCCTTACCTTCGGGAATATGAGAAGGAGGCTCAGAAATTAACTAATTGGCAAATGTTTTGAGAGACGCTTGCAGTAGCATAGAAATTTCAGTGTTTTATAATGCCTTACATGCTCTAAAATGATTCAGAGAATCATGATAAGTTGGAAAGTCTCAGTGGAGCTTTTTAAAATTTTTTAACATCTTAGGATTTCCATCCCATGTGGAAAAGTGGATTTCATTTTCTAAAGAGAATATAATAACTGTGTAAGTATCAGAACAGAGTTCCTTATGTAGCTCAGCTGTTTCATCCTGAAACTTATTACTGAACAAATCAAAAGCAATCATAGACCCTTTACAAAAACATTGTGTTTCTCTGAAGGGGAATCTTCCATCCAATGTGTAAGGTTAGGAACTTTATTTCCAGGGTTAATGGTTGGCCATGAATGAAGAATGTACTGGCTGGATATTGTGGAAGTGCTGAGGGTCAAAAGAGTAATTCAGACAAGAGAAAGTGAACACGGGTTCAGAAAGGTCATTTGAAAAAGCAAGAGATGAACACATGAAGGGGATGGAAAATGATGGAATGCAGAACCAGGTGGAACAAGATTCCCAGGCTAGACCCACAAGTGAGGAGAAAACTTCAATGAGGACCAACCTAAGGCTGATGTGGTGAAAAGAGTCTCCTGAGTAGGAAGTTCATTTTTATAATGTTCAATAGAAAAATGTTTATATATCACTTACTAGTTTTATCTATACATACAAATAATGTCTATTGTTAGATGATTACATACATATATATAATCACATAAGATAGTATAGTAAAACAGGCTATACATGATAATGAAGATAAAACAATTTATGAGTGATGGATAATAATTCTCTTTTCAGTGATATAAAATTGATTCCAACTGTCTTAAGTGTATGTATGCAAATATATGTATATATATATATATATATATATATATAATTTATTTTTGTCTGAAGGAAACATACTTTGACAATTTTGAGAGTCACATAGGAAATGAATACCAGATTGCTACAGCCAATGAGTGACTGACTTAGTATCCAGGCAAGTCTTCATTAGTGAAGGTAAGATAGTTAGTGCAAGATTCACATAGTCTGAGAGAGAAGAGAGCATTTCAAAAAGTCAAGGAAAAGAAGTGCAAGGCTGTTAATTGGATTACTGGTGTATGTTAAAGACAGTGCCAGATACCCACAATGCAGGACTGTGTGTGACAATGAAAAGTCTTTGAAATTCATGCCCTATTGAAATAAAAAGGAATAGATAGTTTGTTAGGTGCTATTGTAATAGCTATGGAGAAAAAGTGCAGAAAAGATAATTTAATGCTACCAGTAAGACATTTTAAGGTAGATTAGTATACTGGCTGGTATTGTGTGTCAACCTGGAGTTATAAAAGAGCAAGGAGCAAGACCCTTGAGGAATTGTCTCTATGAGATCTAGCTGTAAGGCATTTCTCAATTAGTGATCAACCTGGGAGGGCCCATTGTGGATTGTGCCATCCATGGGCTGTTAGTCCTTGGTTCTCTAAGAAAGCAAGCTGAGCAAGCCAGGGGAAGCAAGCCAGTAAGTAGCACCCCTCCTTGGACTCTGCATCACCTCCTGCCTCCAAGTTTCTGCCCTGAGTGAGTTCCTGTCCTGATTTCCTTTGATGATGAACAACAATGAGGAAGTATAATCTGAATAAACCTTTTCCTCCCCAACTTACTTCTTGGTCATGATGTTTGTGCAGGAATAGAAACCCTGACTAAGACAAACAGGTATCATTGAAAATGCAACACTGGAGAGATCTAAGAATAGAGTATTTGTTGGTAGGATAACAACTTGAGGAAAGGCATCCTGTGTGTGTGTGTGTGTGTGTGTGTGTGTGTGTGTGTGTGTGTGTGTGTGTGCAAGAGCCACAGGAAAAATGTACCTGGATCTGGACCAAACTTTACAGAAGAGAGAACTGTAAGGAGTAGGTCAAATAAGAGACAAAATCAGACCATACCAAATCATCTGAGCCACCTATGGACATAGACTTTCCTCTGAATAAAGTAAGAGGAGACAAAGTAGAATGAGATGTGCTGGCTCATCAAAACAGAGGGCATTGTGCTCTGAAAATAGGCTGCATGGGGTATAGTGGAAGAGAAGCCTAGATGGACAGATAGAAAGCTGCAGTCATGTCCTTGGGATGGAAAGTGATGACTTTTGGATCTCTGTAGTAGTTTTGGGGCTTGTGAGAAGTGGCCAGTGAATTTATATTTCAGATGAAACTGAAACATTTTGGAGAGAATGTAAACTGTATGGAATGTTTAAAAAGGCCACATAGAAACTTTAATTAGAACTGTACTTTATAGTGGATAATGTTATTCTCAGAAAACACAGGAAGAAAAACAAAAGGCACAGTACCAGGTATGGGATACTTGCAAGTTTTTAGTTAGGGGTAATCAAGAGAATCCCAAAACAATACAAGCTATTGTCATTTTTCTTAGTTGACCGCCAGAATTTCATGGTCCTTTGGAGCCTAATTTTGTCTCTTGTCTTACTTCATCTCCTTCAGTTCTCTATTCTGCACAGTCTGAAATTGATGGCAAGAGTTTTTTGATGAAGATGTTTCTAACATACCAGTTAAAGCATATAGGGAAATTAAGTTTTCCAGACTGGGGCCATTTCTCCATGCTGGCTGGCTTTAATACTACTGGAAGACACTGTGCAGGAGTTGGGGCAAAATGTCATCAACAGTCTTGCCCATCTATGAAGACTCTGAACTACATTAATGACCGATATGGCTGGATATGCTCACTAGTCCAATAGGGGCATACACATTATGAGATTACCTACCAGTTTCTTATTAGATTTTAGGCCTGCTTCATGGCAAGAAATACATGTCTCGCACTGTAAATCTGGCTTAGGACCCAATAGTTGAGGAAGTCCCAGACATGAATCTACTACTATTATGTTCCTAAGTGCACACAGTACCAAGCTCCCTGTAAATTTGTGACTCTATAATCATAGATTAGTAGAGCTCTGAACTAAAATGGCCAAACACAATAGTAAATAAAGGAGGACCTGTGGACCTTGTGTACGGAGAGGCTCAGGAAACAACTCAGTCACACACACACACACACACACACACACACACACACACACACTGGTTTGAATGACAAATGTCTTCGATAGGCTAGGTTAATTGATTTCTTGGTTCTCAGTTGGTTGTGTTATATGGGGACATCTAGGCGATGTGGCTTTGCTGGAGAAATTATGTCCCTAGAAGAGGTTCTTGGGAGTTTGAGGTCTCATTCCGCATTACCCCACTGTCTCAAATTTTTGCTTTTAGGTTCCTACCCTGGCCACCCTGCCTGCCACTTCTTTCTAGTATTTCTGGCAGGATGGACTCTTATCCCTCTGGAACTATAAGGCAAAATAAATTATATTTTATATAAGTTTCCTTAGTCATGGTGTTTCTTCATGACAATGGCAAAATAATACAAAATGCTACTTTCATGAAGACAAAGAGTGATAGGAGACAGGAACATAATAGGAATTGATAGCATTTGCAGATTGTTCTTGGGCCTTGAAGAGTGTCCTAGGAAAGGCTTTTAAAGGGGTATAAACCATCAACTCTTGTGTGTCTCTCACTATTATTCATCTGAAGAGCTGTGTCTACAGTGAAATCTGTTCTGGCAATGCACATAGGATATGGGTAAATAGAGAACATGTCTTTCTAGCATTAGGACTTTGAATTAAAAAGAACAGTACCTAAGCATTTATACTTTAGAAATACACGTGTCCCTCGATCTCATGCATGAGGATTTTAAGTGGATACTCTACTAAGGTTCATGAAAAGTAGTGAATATATTTTCATATGGGAAGATTATAGATGATATTTGACTTTTACAAAATTGTGGTGGTTTATAATATATTTGATAACTCTCTCTTTAGAAAGCAGCTTATTATTATTCCCCTTGAGTGGCCTTGATTTGAAAGCTCATTATATTTCGATTGATTAAATTTATTCGATTTTCATACACGTATATAAGGCATTCCATTTACTCTCACCCCTCCCTTTCCTCATTTTTCTCTTACCCCTGCCATTATCCCATCATCCCCATTTTCTATATTCATGTCTTTTTGCTTTTTTTAATGACTCGTGGATTTTAACTAGGACCCTTCATATGCCCACATGTTTGGAACTAGATAATGGGGCTCAGTGGGATCAATATTTGGTACATAACTGAAGACAAGTACTTCCCACCCCTAGAGTCTAGCAGTCATCAATAATTCAACACAGAGGGGCAGAGTATTATGAGCCCCTCCATGTTCATATTGGTTGCTTGACAGGATCCATCTTGTGAAAGCAACCATAGCTGGTATGAGATCATATTTGCAGTGGCTGAGTCATGCCATGAAGATAGGATTTTGCACCTTCCCTAATTCTTGGCTTCTGCATTCTTTTTTACTTTACTTTTCTTTTCTTTTTCTTTTGGATTGGAATTTATTTCATCTAACTTACAGTATATCATGAATGCTAGTCAGGACATGAACTTGGAATCAGGCACTGAAGGAGGTCATGAAGGAATAGAATTACATCTTGTGCAGACTGATTTGTTATTCTACCTGGTCAGGGATGGCACTTGCAATAGTAAATCGTCAGTCAAGAAGATACTCAATGATCTTTTGCCTTCTAGACAATCTGATGGACATTTTCTCAACTGAAGTCTCCTTTTTCAGTTTGACTCCAGTTAGACCATATTTGATTAAAAAAGAAGAAGAAGAAGAAGAAGAAGAAGAAGAAGAAGAAGAAGAAGAAGAAGAAGAAAGAAAGAAAGAAAGAAAGAAAGAAAGAAAGAAAGAAAGAAAGAAAGAAAGAAAGAAAGAAAAGAAAGAAGTGAAAGGAAGGAAGAAAGGAAGGAAGGAAGGAAGAAAGAAAGAAAGAAAGAAAGAAAGAAAGAAAGAAATGAAAGAAAGAAGTGAAAGGAAGGAAGAAAGGAAGGAAGGAAGGAAGGAAGAAAGAAAGAAAGAAAGAAAGAAAGAAAGAAAGAAAGAAAGAAAGAAAGAAAGAAAGAAAGAAAGAAGAAACGAAAGAAAGAAGTGAAAGGAAGAAAGGAAGGAAGGAAGGAAGGAAGAAAGAAAGAAAGAAAGAAAGAAAGAAAGAAAGAAAGAAAGAAAGAAGTGAAAGAAAGAAGTGAAAGGAAGGAAGAAAGGAAGGAAGGAAGGAAGAAAGAAAGAAAGAAAGAAAGAAAGAAAGAAAGAAAGAAAGAAAGAAAGAAAGAAAGAAAGTTTGATTGATACTTTGATTTTGTTTTGATTGATACTTGGTTGATTTCAGCCCTGCATTCAATTATTTCCTGCTCTCTACTCTTCTTGGGTTTATTTGCTTCATTTTATTCTAGAGCTTTCAGGTGTATTGTGAAGCTGCTAGTGTATGCTCTATCCGGTTTCTTTTTGGAGGCACTCAGAGCTATGAGTTTTCCTTTTAGCACAGCTTTCATTGCATCCTCTAAGTTTGGGTATGTTGTGCCTTCATTTTAATTGAATTCTAAAAAGTCTTACATTTCTTTCTTTATTTCTTCCTTGACCAAGTTATCACTGAGTAGAACATTGTTCAGCTTCCATGTGAATGTGGGCTTTCTGTTGTTTTTGTTGTTATTGAAGACCAGCCTTAGTCTTTGGTGATCTGATAGGATGCATGGGATTTTTTCAATCTTCCTGTATTTGTTTTGTGACTGATTTTATGGTCAATTTGGAGAAGGTACCATGAGGTACTGAGAAGAAGATATATTCTTTTGTTTTAGGAAGAAATGTTCTATAGATACATGCTAAATCCATTTGGTTCATAAGTTCTGTTAGTTTCACTGTCTCTGTTTAGTTTCTGTTTCCAATATCTGTCCATTGATGAGAGTGGGGTGTTGAAGTTTCCCACTATTACTGTGTGAGGTACAATGTGTTCTTTGAGCTTTACTAACATTTCTTTTATGAATGTGGGTGCCCTTGCCTTTGGAGCATAGATGTTCAGAATTGAGGGTTCATCTTGATAGATTTTTTTCTTTGATGAGTATGAAGTGTCCTTCTTTATCCTTTTTGATAACTTTTGGTTGAAAGTTGATTTTATTTGACGTTAGAACAGCTACTCCAGCTTGTTTCTTGGGACAATTTGCTTGGAAAATTGTTTCTCAGCCCAGTACTCCGAGGTAGTGTCTGTTTTTGACACTGAAGTGTGTTTCCTTATGCAATAAAATGCTGGGTCCTGTTCATATATCCCTCTGTTAGTCTATGTCTTTTTTATTGGGGAATTGAGTTCATTGATCTTAAGTAATATTAAAGAGTAGTGGTTGTTGCTTCCTGTTATTTTTGTTCTTAGAGGTGGAATTATGTTTGTGTGGCTATCTTCTTTTGGATTTGTTGAAAGAAGATTACATTCTTGCTTTTTCTAGGGTGTAGTTTCCCTCCTTGTGTTGGAGTTTTCTGTCTATTCTCCTTTGTAGGGCTGGATTTGTGGAAAGATATTGTGTAAATTTGGTTTTGTCATGGAATTCTTTGGTTTCTTCATCCATGGTAATTGAGAGTTTTGTTGTGTATAGTAGCCTGTGTTCTCTTAGGGTCTTATGACATCTGCCCAGGATCTTTTGGCTTTCATAGTCTCTGGTGGGAAGTCTGATGTAATTCTGATAGGTCTGCCTTTATATGTTACATGACCTTTTTCCCTTACTGCTTTTAATATTCTTTCTTTGTTTTGTGCATTTGTTGTTTTGACTATTATGTGATGGGAGGATTTTCTTTTCTGGTCCAATCTATTTGGAGTACTGTAGGCTTCTTGTATGTTCATGGGCATCATGGTTTAGGGACATTTTCTTCTATAATTTTGTTGAAGATATTTACTGGCCCTTTAAGTTGGGAATCTTTACTCTCTTCTATACCAATTATCTTTAGATTTGGTTTTCTCATTGTTTTGGGTTAGGATCTTTTTACATTTTCTCAATGTTTTCTATGCTATCTTCTGCATCTGAGATTTCTCTCTTCTATCTCTTGTATTTTGTTGGTGATGCTCGTGTCTATGACTCCTGATCTCTTTCCTGGGCTTTTTATCTCCAGGGTTGTCTCCCTTTGTGATTTCTTTACTTATTTTATTTCCATTTATATCCTGGATGGTTTTGTTCAATTCTTTCACTTGTTTGGTTGTGTTTTCCTGTAATTATTTAAGAGATTTTTGTGTTTCCTCTTTAAGTGTTTCTACTTGTTTACCTGTATTTTCCTTTATTTCTTTGCAGGAGTTATTTATATCCTTCTTAAAGTCCTCTATCATCATCATGAGATGTGATTTTTAAATCAGAGTCTTGCTTTTCTGGTGTATTCAGGTAACCTGGGCTTGCTATGATGGGAGAACTGGGTTCTGATAATGCCAAGTAGCCTTGGTTTCTATTGCTTATGTTCTTGCCCTTGCTTCTTGCCATCTGATTATCTCTTGTATTAGCTGGCCTTGCATTGTCTGACTGTGGCTTATCTGTCCTGCATGCCTGTGATTCAGTACTCCTGGGAAACCCATTTCGCTCCTGGAGGAATTTGGGTATTGAGAGTTGTGGCAAAGAGTCAGCTGCGGGGTACAGACAGAAATCTGAAGGATCCTGTCCTCAGCTGCTCCTTGGTTTCTGTGTCCTGAGGTCCCTCAGAGCAGAATTTGTGGTCTTACCTATGCTCACAGGTGTGCCAGGACTCCTGGGAGACCAGCTCTTTCCAGGTGTTTTTTGGGTATGGAGCACTGTGGGATAGGATCAGTTCTGGGCACAGAGGGAAACCTGAAGACTCATTCATTATGAGCCCAAAGAACAAAATGTAGTTGAGGTGATAGAATGTGATTTCTCACATGAGGACATGGAAGTCATCATAATTTCCTCCTACAGAGGGTATTTACCTCAGGAAATCTAGAAGCCATATCACAAGATTATTCAAGAAACTCTATGGAGAAGCATATTGCAGGGAAAAGCTAGGGCCTCCAGCTAGATAACACTGAGTGTGTCTGGAAGCAGATCATAACATTTGAAGATTTCACGTGGCTCAAACCTCAGGTGCCACTGTAGGATCTTTGTAGGAAATACTGAAAACTCTAAGGAAATAAATATTCACAAATTTATTACATAAAACTTTAGGGTATTTCTTAGTTAATATTCTATTGCTATGAAGAGATGCAGTCACTAAGGAAGCTTATAAGAAAGAATTTAATAGGGAATTTGCCTAGAGTTTCAGCGGTGAGTCTATCTGAAAGTATCATGGCAGGGAGAATGGCAGCAGGTATGGCCGTGAGTCATGGCACTGGAAGTGTAGCTGTGGGGTTGAACTTGCATCTTATCCAAGGGCAGGAGAGAGAGAGAGAGAGAGAGAGAGAGAGAGAGAGAGAGAGAGAGAGAGAGAGAGAGAGAGACTAACAGATAGGCAAGAGCTTTTTAAACCTTAAAGAACACTCCAGTGACATATTAAAAGCCTCCATTAAAGCCATATCTTCTGATCCTTTCTAAACAGTTTGCCTACTAGAAACCTAACTTTCTAATATATGAACTCCTGGGGGCAATTCCCATTCACACAACCATATCATGTATTGTTTCATATCAATAGATGATCAAACCCATACTCATCACCCTCAGTACTGTCTCTGGAACCTGGCTTCTAAGTTCTGTTTGTTGTAGTTGGTAGTAGACGTGTGTATATATGGTAGGTACAAGGACACAACTATCTCTCTGCTTCCATTTACTTATTATTTGATTACAGGAAAGAGGTCTTCCCCACTGCTACCACCTCCACATGCTGCTATGACAGTGATATTCTCCAAAGATATGCCAGACCCCAGATGATCCTGCTGAAAAAACTGTTTTCCTTTTCTCCAAGGTTGGTTGGTCATTAGGCTACCCTCTCATCCTCTGCAAAAAAGGATAAACCTAGACTTGAGGTTTTCACTCACCAAGCTGACAGATACTTATTGTAGGATATATGATCCATCTCTTAACAGCCATTGACTTGTAGTCCTTCAACCTGGTGGGACTTGTAGAATTTCCTTTGTCCCTCTTGTTATGTTAATTGGTATTGCCATTATACATGTATTGTTTAGACAACGTGCATTTTCCCTGCTTTGTCTAGAGGACACACACACAGAAACAGACACAGAGACAGTCTCTCCCTGCATGTATGTATTATATGTATGTGTGTATGAATTATATATTCTTGTATGTTATTTGTATATCTGTTCATGTGTAAATGTATCTCTCTCCTCTCTCTCCTCTCTCTCTCTCCCTCTCTCTCTCTCTCTCTCTCTCTCTCTCTCTCTCTCTCTCTCTCTCTCTCTCTTTGGGTTTTATTCCTCAATTTTTACAGAAAATGTTTATAGATTTAATTTCAGCAGGTCTCTAAGGCTGTCACTCTTATTTCCTGGCTTTATGGTTTCAACACTTTTGTAGGATGATAACACTGGACCTAAAGGGCAAACCTGACAGACAGTATGAGATAACAGACCATAAAATAGCTGGGCTCCTGTCTACCCTATCTGCCCACTACCAGAGATTAGGTGCTTACACACTGGGTCTTCTTAGCAGCCCATCTGATCCACACATTGTACTATACATGCAATGCAACCACAATGGGAAGGGCAGAATCTTCAATCTTTAGAACTTAATAAAATGATGTGATATAAAATACTGTATTCAATGATTTCTTTATAACATCGATGAAGTTAGCATTGTCATAAAATTATTTATAATCATATAAAAATGTTCCTGCTCAATATAAACTTATACTGAAGAGACCAGAAGTCTCACAGGCACTTGGAAGTTCATCAATATCTTTAATATACTTTATAAGCAGTAGGAGCAAACTAATGATGCTTTCATTTTCCCAAGTGAAACAATCTAATGTGATTTTCCACAGATGATGCTGAAGTTTAAGCCCTCTTGACGTGGATACTCTATCAACCAGTAGCTATGCTGAGGACTGAAGTCAACTATAAATGATTCCAAAAGCCTGGAGAAGAGTTGTATGAGGCTTCCGCTACATCCATGTTGATGGCTTACCCGTGGATGCAGACATTTTAAGACAGGCCTGAAATTTTCACCAATCCATTCTGAGATGGAGAGAATGAAGTCACTGCTAAAGGAAGGCATAGATTTAGGAGACAAAACTTAAAAACAAAAACATACAAACAAACAAACAGATAAACAGACAGCACACAGCAGAGCCCATGGCAACTTTGGTAAAACCCAGAACTGTGTGGGAGCAGGGCTGCTCAGTACCTCATAACTCTGCTTGAAATCACTCATGAGACCCACTTCCCTCTCTTGTTACATTTTTTTCACCACCTATGACCTCGGCATTTGGCTATTCCAGAAGAATCATCCAAGCACAGCAATCTTGGTTCTTATTGGAGACTAGTCCCAGACCTCATTATGTCTAATTGCTCTCCTGTATCCTCTGTCACAACCGAAAGTATCTCACCCCTGTTTAGGCAACATTCTCTACCACCAAGTATTAATATAAATGGTCTTCAATTTATGGTAGGACTGTGCTCTTACACATCCATTGTAGAGTGAGAAATATCATTGCTAAAATGACACTGTTTCTACCTACCTCACTAACATTTTAACTTGGCTTTCCCTGCTGTAAGATGCTTGGAACACTTACCCTAGCCACAGATGGGGAATGTGTATTAAAGTATCACACTGTGTGTCCCTAGTGTGAAGGAAATCAGAATTTAACTCCCCAGTGCACATCAGTTGGATTCCATGGTACAGAAAAGACAACCATTAAGCTGAACTGTCATAAGTTAGAGATCATCTACAGTAAAACTCATGCTACTTATTGGAGGAAATAATGTTGTCACCGGAGATTATCCAAAGGGACTTGACTCTTTCATTCACCAAGCTAACCAATACTTCTTTTAAGATTCATGATCCACATTTAAAACATGAAGAAATGTAATTCCTGAATGATCTTGGACTGGCCCAAGGTCATATAACTAGCAATTTTCAGAACTGAGATTCCAACACATCTTTATCTGTCTCTGAAGAAGCATCTGCTAAAACAGTATTTTCCAATGTACAACTGGTAAGTGCTGAGTCAGCAGTGTGCCATAGTCCCTGCTCTTGACACTGAGGAGGATTGAGAAATAAATAAAGCAGAAAATAATTCCTATCCTCTCAGAGCTTATGTTTGGTTTTATTTCTATTCCTGTGATAAAATACTAACCAAAAGCAATGTGGGAAGAAAAGGCATACATGACCTGAGTAACACTCCAGGGACAGAAGCCAAGGCAGAAAACCTAAAGGCAGGAACTGAGGCAGAGGCCATGGAGAAGAGCTGCTTACTGGTTTCCTCTTTTTTTTTTTTTTTAATATTTTTATTACGTATTTTCCTCAATTACATTTCCAATACTATCCCAAA
Organism: Mus caroli; assembly: GCF_978045245.1. Taxonomy (NCBI): domain Eukaryota; kingdom Metazoa; phylum Chordata; class Mammalia; order Rodentia; family Muridae; genus Mus; species Mus caroli. The sequence goes on from NW_028227265.1 coordinate 101,665,983, forward strand.
AGTCCCCCATAGCGCCCCCCACTTCCCTACCCACCCATTCCCATTCTTTTGGCCCTGGCATTCCCCTATATTGGGGCATATAAAGTTTGCAAGTCCAATGGGCCTCTCTTTCCATTGATGGCCGACTAGGCCATCTTTCGATACATATGCAGCTAGAGACAAGAGCTCCAGGGTTCTGGTTAGTACATCATGTTGTTCCAACAATAGGGTTGCAGATCCCTTTAGCTCCTTGGGTACTTTCTCTAGCTTCTCCATTGGGAGCCCTGTGATACATCCAATAGCTGACTGTGAACATCCACTCCTGTGTTTGCTAGGCCCCGGCATCGTCTCACAAGAGACAGCTATATTTGGGTCCTTTCAGGAAAATCTTGCTAGTGTATGCAATGGTGTCAGCGTTTAGAAGCTGATTATGGGACGGATCCCTGGATACAGCAGTCTCTAAATGGTCCATCCTTTCATCACAGCTACGAACTTTGTCTCTGTAACTCCTTCCCTGGGTGTTTTGTTCCCAATTCTAAGAAGGTGCACAATGTCCACACTTTGGTCTTCATTCTTCTTGAGTTTCATGCGTTTATCAAATTGTATCTTATATCTTGGGTATCCTAAGTTTTGGGCTAATATCCACTTATCAATGAATACATATTGTGTGAGATCTTTTGTGATTGTGTTACTTCACTCAAGATGATGCCCTCCAGGTCCATCCATTTGGCTAGGAATTTCATAAATTCATTCTTTTTAATAGCTGAGTAGTACTCCATTGTGTAAATGTACCATAATTTCTGTATCCATTCCTCTGTTGAGGGACATCTGGGTTCTTTCCAGCTTCTGGCTATTATAAATAGGGCTGCTATGAACATAGTGGAGCATGTGTCCTTTTTACCGGTTGGGACATCTTCTGGATATATGCCCAGGAGAGGTATTGCTGGATCCTCCGGTAGTACTATGTCCAATTTTCTGAGGAACCGCCAGACTGATTTCCAGAGTGGTTGTACAAGCTTGCAATCCCACCAACAATGGAGGAGTGTTCCACTTTCTCCACATCCTCGCCAGCATCTGCTGTCACCTGAATTTTTGATCTTAGCCATTCTGACTGGTGTGAGGTGGAATCTCAGGGTTGTTTTGATTTGCATTTCCCTGATGATTAAGGATGTTGAACATTTTTTCAGGTGCTTCTCTGCCATTCGGTATTCCTCAGGTGAGAATTCTTTGTTCAGTTCTGAGCCCCATTTTTTAATGGGGTTATTTGACTTTCTGGAGTCCACCTTCTTGAGTTCTTTATATATATTGGATATTAGTCCCTTATCTGATTTAGGATAGGTGAAGATCCTTTCCCAATCTGTTGGTGGTTTTTTTGTCTTATTGATGGTGTCTTTAGCCTTGCAGAAGCTTTGTAGTTTCATGAGGTCCCACTTGTCAATTCTCGATCTTACAGCACAAGCCATTACTGTTCTATTCAGGAATTTTTCCCCTGTGCCCATATCTTCAAGGCTTTTCCCCACTTTCTCCTCTATAAGTTTCAGTGTCTCTGGTTTTATGTGAAGTTCCTTGATCCACTTAGACTTGACCTTAGTACAAGGAGATAGGAATGGATCGATTCGCATTCTTCTACATGTTAACAACCAGTTGTGCCAGCACCATTTGTTGAAAATGCTGTCTTTCTTCCACTGGATGTTTTTAGCTCCCTTGTCGAAGATCAAGTGACCATAGGTGTGTGGATTCATTTCTGGGTCTTCAATTCTATTCCATTGGTCTATTTGTCTGTCACTATACCAGTACCATGCAGTTTTTATCACAATTGCTCTGTAGTAGAGCTTTAGGTCCGGCATGGTGATTCCACCAGAGGTTCTTTTATCCTTGAGGAGAGTTTTTGCTATCCTAGGTTTTTTGTTATTCCAGATGAATTTGCAGATTGCACTTTCTAATTCGTTGAAGAATTGATTTGGAATTTTGATGGGGATTGCATTGAATCTGTAGATTGCTTTTGGCAAGATAGCCATTTTTACAATGTTGATCCTGCCAATCCATGAACATGGGAGATCTTTCCATCTTCTGAGATCTTCTATAATTTCTTTCTTCAGAGACTTGAAGTTTTTATTATACAGATCTTTCACTTCCTTAGTTAGAGTCACGCCAAGATATTTTATATTATTTGTGACTATTGAGAAGGGTGTTGTTTCCCTAATTTCTTTCTCAGCCTGTTTATTCTTTGTGTAGAGAAAGGCCATTGATTTGTTTGAGTTAATTTTATATCCAGCTACTTCACCGAAGCTGTTTATCAGGCTTAGGAGTTCTCTGGTGGAATTTTTAGGGTCACTTATATATACTATCATATCATCTGCAAAAAGTGATATTTTGACTTCATCTTTTCCAATTTGTATCCCTTTGATCTCCTTTTGTTGTCGAATTGCTCTGGCTAGGACTTCAAGTACAATGTTGAATAGGTATGGAGAAAGTGGACAGCCTTGTCTAGTCCCTGATTTTAGAGGGATTGCTTCAAGCTTCTCACCATTTACTTTGATGTTCTCAGCCTGCATTCTTATACAACTCAGGACCATTTCCCTAGGAGTATCACCCTACCAGTGTTGTAGTATGAATCCACCCAATATCAACCACTAAGTGTAAAACTGCTCTACAGATTTGTATACCTGTAATCTGATAGAAGCATTTTCTTTACTGAGGTTCCTCTTGGTTTCCAGTCTTCTCCGAGTGAACTGGTAATATTGAAATATGGTCAGTCAATGGATTGTAACCATGGTCTGCCTTTAAGACATCAACAGTGAGATACTTAACTCAAGCCAGTGCCATTGGAAGAATACTCTCAAGCCCAGACACTGAAAGATGAACTGCCTTTCTCTTTGTTTCTTGCTCCTGTAGCCAGGACTCTGGAGTATATGTTGAATAATAACTAAGCAAGAAATAACCAGCAAGTGTCAGCCTTATTACAGATGAGCAGTTCATTGCTAATGTATTTAACTCAAGTTCTTGTTCTAATGAATTAACTGCACTTAAGTGGCCTGCAGCTGAGAACTTGTTTGGGGAAAATGGCTCGGATACAAATCCCATCTGTAATCACGCTCTGAAAACCCTTAATACTTGTGCAATATTTAAATCAAGGGTTCATTTCCAATTCTACTGTCTGACAATGGAATCTTAAAGGAATGTAAACAACCTGTGTTATGTTTTGTTTTTAACCATGACAATATGCAGTGCATGCAGAAGACCAGTGGAGTTGAGGAAAAATGAATGCAAAACCCTCTGTAATTGGGATCCTGTCTCCCCTTAGGCTGGGACTGCTATACTTTTGTGCAGCTTAATTACCTTGCTTGAGAAAATTTCAGATGATGACTGTATCTACCAGAACCAAAAACCACAGTGTAGATCAGCTCTAAAACCTGCAAAGTCCAACACCCATTATTCGATTTATGTACAGTTTGGTGGAAGCAGATACTCAGGGCTTCAGTGATTCTTTGGAGTCAATATCAGAATCAGATATGCCATAGGATCATCTAACTCACAGTTTATCACGTGGTGATTGGAGCAGCATGTGGGAGCCTTGTGTCACTTTATTGAAGGGGAGCCTATAAATAAACCCTCTGCTTAAAGTGCTTTTTCCTGGGTGAACACTGTCAGAAATGTCTAGAGAACTAATGAGGTTCTAGAAAGCTTTAGCAGCTTCTTCTGGTCATCCAGCAGATTCCTCAACTTTCTGCTTTTAAAAAGGGCTCAAGCCAGCTGTACTTGAGCTACTCTTGAGCTTGAAAGGACTCGCTGTCAATGACTCTGGTTTTAATAAGACACAGAAGCATAGCTGCTATTCAAAACTGGCCAAGACCTTCACTGCACATTGCACCAATTTTAACTCAGCCTGCTAAAAGGAATGCTGAAAATTGGATGGAGTCCAAACAGGAAAGAAATGATTAAAGGGTATGGAAAACAAGAGTTGCCAGAAAAGTCTAAAGTGATTGATTTTTCTTTTTCTATTTTTTTTTTGACAAAGATGGGAGCTGTACAGTACGTATATGTATCTATGTGTGTGTGTAGAAATATGTATTAAATGGATATATTGACTGTATTTTTATTCTGCATTTTAAATATAAGAATCACCCAGAAATCACATATAGTGATAAAACATTACTCCTGGTTGGATTCCTGCTTTACTGAGTTGGCCACCTGGGCTAATGGAATTTAATAAAGACATTTTCCCCACCTTGAATTGATAATCAGTTCCACCTTCCATCCTCTCATAACTATGAGCCCCAGCAGAAAAGAGAAGATGTCTAGAACTAAAAATCCCTTTCTTTCAGGAGTTCAAGTATAAATAATAAATCAAAAGCCCCACCACATTCCTGTGGCTGACTGAATCGCTGCAGACTTTGAAATGCTCTATGGTGTGTTTAACTAGTCTTTAACCATGTCCCAAAGTATTACTCATAATTTAGCCTCAAACACTTTGGAATTCCATAAAGTTTTGAATTCTAGCTCTGGTGGAAACTTTTAGAGGAGAAGTAAAAAAATATATTTTACATAAGTAGAAGAGATACAACTTAGTATATTGCAGAATAGGGTTAGCTTTTTGTTTTATTTTGTTCTTTGTGTCTCACAGACATTACAATTTTTGTTCTTGCTCATTTTTGATAAATTCAATAGATAAGATGAAATGAAATAGATGATACATTTATACAGACATATTTGGTGTCTTGGAATGTCTTGAATGCTCCCAGCAGGAGCAGAATTCAGGATAAAAGGATTCTACACTGTCATTGCTGGCTGGTTGGAAACATTCTCCTATGGCAAGAGACATTATTTTAAGAAGGTGAATTTCCAAAGATTTTATGTGTGTCACCAAAGTGACCAGAGGGCTGATTCTTCTCTTCTGGTTACCATTTTCTATTCTCTCATGTTCATTTGCATTCCCACTCCGATTCTTCAAGCTTCTCATTTTTTTTTTAACCTCCTTCTAGCTCAGCACCTTTTACAAGGTATTGATTATCAGTATATCCAGCTCTTCTGGCTAGATGCACCTGTGTTCTTTGTTTCTGCTCCATGCAGACAGGTTGAATAAGGAGGGTAGGTGTAATGAGAGTTAGATTGAGTTCTATCCCATTGTTCCATATCCATCTATAGCACAGCTTGCTCTTCTTGCTCTAATCCACAGTCCTAATTTAGAAACCATCTCATATTTGTTTCTGTGAATAGAAATTCAAAGCAGAAAAAGAAAAACTGGAAAACTTCCTAAGTACAACTCGGTGCAGAATTTACAACACTAGTCTCCTAACCTAAGGAGGTGATATGCTTACTGAAGTCTGTTGAATCCCTATTGTGGCACAGCTGTTCATGCTTTTTACCCCACAGTTTCCATGGGTCATCAGCATGGACAAAGCTTAGCTGGGTCCCTGTTCAGGACTGCACAAGGTTGCAATCAAGGCATCAGTTGGAGAGGGTATCTTATGGTGGTTTGGGATCCCTTTCCAATGCCACATAGTGGTTGACAGAATTCATTTCTTTGTGATTGCAGAGGGAAAGGCTGAGGGTCTTAAAGCTCCTCAGCTCAATCAATAATTCAAAACATGGCTCTTGGGTTCTTATAGGCCAACCGGAAGACATTTTCTGACTTCTTTTCTGATGAGTCAACTTGCCACCTTGATGAGATTGTACTGTGACTTGGAGATAATTACTAAAGGACATCCCTGGGTATGTCTTCAGGATCATTTCTGGAGCAGATAAATGAAGGAAATCTTATTCTGAATGTGAGCAGCACCATTCTATAGACTCAGGGTACAAGTGAAGTGAAGGAGAATAAGTAGACCTTAAGAATGGGAGAAGAGCCATTCTTACGTCTTGACTTTCATGATGTTAAATGCTCTCTTCCACTATATCCAACCAACCACTATAGACTGAGGCCTTTGGGATCATAACCCTAAGCTATTAACTCCTCCATGTTTAATGGCTTTTCTCAAGTATCTTCATCTAGACAACAGACTGACTAGCATCTCTGATTAGACAACTGGGTTTTCTCTAGGAGCTCACCTGACAAATTGGTGCAACACATAAGTTCCCTTTTTAACTTTACTGGTTAGGTTAAGTACATGTTTAGAATCCCTTGTCTATTCCACATCACCTAATAATACATTCAAGTAGATAACATACTATCACTTTTATATATTCTGTTGTCAGAAAGCAAGTTACAGATGTCAACTGCATTCAAAGACATGTCACCATCTCAAAGGTATAAAATCACCAGTAGTCATGAACAAGGCAGCTCAGAGTCAACAAGTTCACTAATTTTCCTATCTTTTGCCAGCTACCTTTGCCAGAACTTTTTATTCCCCAAAAGTCACAAAAATTAATTCTATTTCATACATGATCACAAATGACTCCATTGCCTCATTACGACAGCTCACCTCAACATAATATCCTCAACTTCCTTTGCTCTACTCTGAAGGGTTTGCCCTCAAGCTATACGGATTCCCCATTGTGATCTCCTCATCATCCAGAAATCAGAACTATACCAAAGCAGAGCCCTTCAACCACATAGCCTACTGTTTAACCTTAGCTATTCTTCATCATGTCATCCAAGAGCATCAGCCACATCTCTTGTCTCCTTCATCTCTCCACCTACCTCTACCACCTCAATCATATGCTTATCAATATTTTCAATGACCTGGAAGATAGTCCTTCCATTGTTTCTTTCCTTTATCAGTCTACTGTTGTGTTCTTTTTAACCTTACTGGCTGCTTGGGATTGGTGGAGGTCATTTAGCCAAATAGACCTTTAAAATGCCTCACGCATTCACAGTAGGTGAAGCTTGCTATTGCTTACAAGTTTTAGGTTTTATTTGTTCCCATCCATATTCTCCTCTGACAATTGGTGTCCTTGGCATTTTCTTCAAGACTTCTACCTCACCTCTCTGTCCTTTAAGCTAAGGAAACATCTCATTTTTAACACAGAAAATTGAAGCATCTGCAGGTAAGAATGGCAAATAAAGCATCCATAAAATTCTCTTCAGTTATACGTACTGCTTGTCATTCACTCTTAGATCAGCAATTGTCCTTTTTCCTCAATAGAGTCTTCTTCTTTCTTCCTTCTTGCATTTACCTTCTACCTACAGGCCTCTTTTCTTTTTCCTTTTTTTCTTTTCTTTTCTTTTCTTTTTTCTTTTCTTTTTGTTTTCTTTCTTTCTTTCTTTCTTTCTTTCTTTCTTTCTTTCTTTCTTTCTTTCTTTCTTTCTTTCTTTCTTTCCTTCCTTCCTTCCTTCCTTCCTTCCTTCCTTCCTTCCTTCCTTCCTCTCTCTCTCTCTCTCTCTCTCTCTTTTATTAGATATTTTCTTTATATACATTTCAAATGCTATCCTGAAAGTTTCTGATACCCTCCCCCAACCCTGCTCTCCTACCCACCCACTGCCACTTCTTGGCCCTGGCAATCCCCTGTACTGGGGCATATAGTTTGCAATACCAAGGGGCCTCTCTTCCCAGTGATGGCCGACTAGGTCATCTTTTGCTACATATGCAGCTAGAGATACAAGCTCTGGGGGCACTGGTTAGAATGCCAACATTCACGTGGAAACTGAACAACACTCTACTCAATGATTCTTTGGTCAAAGATGAAATAAAGAAAGAAATTAAAGACTTTTTACCTACAGACCTCTTATCTGTTCCTTGAACACAGGACACCTCTGCCCTTTACCCTGCCACCATAGCTCAAGTTCATGTTCTCTACCCTCATTCATTGAGTTTATAGAAATCAATTCTTACCTAATGGCCTCATGCTAGACAAATACTTGATATACGGTATACAATAGGAACCACTGAGATTTTAGATAAAATTTTATGATTGATCACATGCATAATACCTTAGTGCAAAATGGCAGACAATTTGTGCTTTGCTATACTTCTGTCATCTTCTGGAGGGCAAGGGTTAAGTAGTCATCTCTGTGTTCTAAACATACCTAGTAGCTCATTTTCTACATCAAGGCTGTTCAACTTACTTGGACAATCCAGTTGATTCCTGTTATAGTATGTATCATATTGTGCATTTGTCTTTAGCTATTTATTTCTATACTCATTAGTGATCTTCCACAAATACAAGGGAAGTGCCCTGAGAGAAAGAATTGCATGTCCTTGTTGACTGTTACATCATTAGGACTCTGAACAGTATCTGGCAGTTAATAGATAATTTGTTACCACATGAATGAATAACATATATAAAATATTTGACTTATAATAGGTGCTTAATAAATTTAAAGATATGTTGGGGATAGAAGTTGATTAATATAAGTTGATTCAGAGTGGGGAAAAACTATTTGTTTTCAAATCAGATTCTTTTTCCCTTTTTAGAGGAGAAAAATTCTAGGCAGAAATATAGTATATTTGGGGACTTGCGAACCACTCCTCAGAATAGTTCTATAGCCATTATGATTTCTCTTGGCTTTTGTTTCTTATTTTTAAAATATCTAATGGAGCATAAAAGCATGTCTTGTTGAATGACATGAAGTATTATTCAAAGCACAGGGAGTGTCTAGGCAGGTAGTTTCAGTTGTATTGTAATGTAATTATATTGTTTTGAAGTTTCATTATTTTTTCATGTGACTGGATATAGGATGTAGAATATTAATACAATGAAGATTGGCAGTTGATGACCCTACAGAGGATGCTGATATAATATGCACCATGCTACCTCCGAATCTGAGTCATGTGTAGGAGGAGTCCTGACTGTAATCAAGATTTGCAAGTGATTGTAGATGAGCTATTCTTGAGTCATTGTTATTCTGCACCATCACCTATCATTGTCTGCAGCCTTAAATGGGATGTCTCATCAATCAAACCTGCCCCTCCTATACCCACACTATCTGGAGGATCAACAACGCTTGAGAAACCTGCATTTCACCAAGTATTTACAGAGAGTGGCTGGTCATTACTTAGTTCCCCTGACAACTTATGGCTCACTGTGTCCTCAAGTTTTGCTAAACTCTTCTCATAGATAGGAGGTCATCCCTAGGTTTTAAAGGTGAAAGGGTTTCTAAAGAATGCCATTTCCCTCTTGGCTGTGGTAGTGTCTGAGTGTCATGTGGAAGATTTAATACTAAGTCTGTTCCTTTGATGCATGTGACAATATAATATCCTCTAATTGCATCTGTTATGTCTTTGTACAAAGAGGAAAATATTCTTTCCAGCGGGACTACAAAATTACACACATTACAGCAGAATACTCAGGTATGAAAATAGGTTTTCTTGCTTGTTAGGGAAGAAAGAAACCGAAAATTGTTTTGGTTTTTACATTGTGTCTCATATCACATGGGGCTGAAAGAGTGGGGTTGGGTAATTTTATAGGTGTTTTGAAATACGTGGTTCATGGATATTTGATAGAAATATCTCAGTGTGTGAGACAAATGTTTATGCAGGTGAACAAAAGGTGAACACGTGCCCCATCACTTTTTGTGGTGTTAGAGTAAAGTTAAAACTGGAAAGAATTTCTGTGTTTCCTTTAATAGTGCTTGCATTGCTATTTTTCCTTTTTCTTTTTTGTTTTTTCTTTCTTTTTCTTTTCTTTTTAACCATTTTTAGTCCTTCCTAATTGATGAGAGTTCCAATCAATCCATGTGATAGTTACTGAAGTACACTTTGTAAGTATATGGAATCACCTGCTTTATACTTATCCAAATGTTGCCATTTCCATATTACAGAAAGGAGCTCTGCCATTTGCAAAGCATAAGAAATTCCATATACACTAAGACGTTATGAGCTGAAGGATGACAACTGAAAGTCAGTCTCAATCATTCCAAAGGCATATACCTATCTTTTGCCTGTGATGTGACTCATTTCTCCATGTCTGCTTTTAAACAATTATTGTTAGTATGCAGGTGTAGTGCAGACCAGTTGACAAATGGCAAAGAGACAACCATTTTAGTCTGATGTCTATATGATACTGACACATCTACCTTTCCTGTGGGGACAAATTGATTCATTCTTGTTTTACTTTCCATAAAGAAAGGCAGAGTTTAGGACTCCTTTCTAGGTCTCCAACCTCAGATTATACTCCTCAACAACAGGCTGTTCCACATGGACACAGAACATCCCATCTTGATTTTCTAAAATGTTCTTAAACCACAGACCACATGGTTTCCTACCTCTCAATATTATTCTTTTCTCATCAAAGGCCCTATCACTCTCCACTGCACTGTAGAGAAGGGTTTTTTTTTTTTTGAGCTGTGTTTTTGATTCAAGACTATAGCATAGAACATATACACATTACAAATAATTATTTGTCAAAAATAGCTTCGTTTCTACTGTGTCATTAAGTTCACTATCAACTTTAGAATTTGCTGAAGGTCACAACCTCCATGAGGAAGAAGTAAAGCTGTTTATTTGGCCCCTTCTGCTAATGTCAGAACTCTGCAATAATAGTATATGAGACACTCTATCTGTTTCTCTAGGGCTTAATATGAAGCATTGCCATAGAAAAAGTGACAGGAAGAAATGCAAAAAGTTGTACAAGTAATAATTAAAATCAAATTTTCAGTCTGTGGTGGGTGGGAACATCAATTAATACTCTCAGAAAATTAGAAGACAGTGACTTTCCCCCTCCTCGGCTCTTATCGTCTTGTTTCTTGGCCGCAATTAAAAAGTGATTAACTACAGTGAATTAAGGGCTTTCACACCCAAAATAAATAATTCATACTGTTATTCAGTTCATTGTAAATTATTGGAAAAACCAGAGTCTTCCCTATATTCACTAAACTATTGACACTACCTAAGGAAATGGCTTGCCACTGTGTAAAACCCTTTCTGCGTTTGTCCTTGGCTTCAAACATAAAAGAACTTCTTTCATAGGAATCACATGAGCTTCTTACTACATGTCCTTGCCTAAATCCATCTTTCTATTGATGACCTTGAAGTAAAACAAATAACAAAGTAAGAACAAAGAATGAGGTCCAGACCTCTAGTTTCCATGTCTCCCATGATAACTGGGCCCAGACATAATGCTATCAAATACTCAGTGTCACCTGCAGTGTGTCCTTGCTAATGTCTTCCTTCCCAGAATCTCCCTGTAGATATTTTGTTCCATCACTAGGTTCACATGTTCTATAACAAAATTCTCCGTTTTAGCTTCCAATTTGCTAGTGACAAGGGAATAAAAGAATCACATTTTTAGAGCTAGAGAAATTAGAGGCCATCAGAGCCCTCATTTTCAAATGAAATTACTGAAGTCTAGCAAGCCAATGATAGACAGTAGCAGAGTCAAGATTAGAAAAGTATGTCTCATGCAGCCTCAAATGATTCAGTGCAACAGCAAGCTAAGTGCTCTTACTAATCGTACAATGTCAAAAAGGATTTAGTATTTATCTTTGTTCTCTTCTTAACTATAGCTCCAGCAGATCTTTATGAGTCTTTGCAATATTCTAACATCCTATTAAGTTTCTACTACTATGCCTTTAATTAGTCATCAGCTGCTTCATTTAGTAAGTCGATAAATTATAAAACCCTATTGGAAAGTATAATAGGAATTAAAAATAAACAAAATATGTGTCTTGTCCACTGGGATGGTGTGAAAGAAAATGCTTTGGTTCACTTTGTAGCTAAAGGACAGTGAACTGGGAAAGTGTCTGATGGTAGCTCATAACATTGCTTTTGTTCTGAGCAAAAGAGATGACGTGAGCTCTGTCTTGAGCTAGTGAGATATGCTAATAGTTTCAATGAAAAGAAGAATTGTTAAGAAGAAAAAGAAAGCTACATTAGGCACTAGATGTGAATTAAATATCTGCCAAGCAGAACTGAGAATCTACCTGTGCTCTTAGCCTTGGGACAAGACTGAGAAAAATGTGTTGTCAGCATAAAACCCATTACAGTGGTCTTACAACTCCAAGTGCATTGTGAAGGTAAGTTTGATGTTCAGTCATGTAATGAAAGAGCTTTCTTAAAAAGCTTGGAGAGTCCACTGAAGTGTTTAGTTATACGAAAGTCATTTAGCTCATGAGCAGATGAGAAAGAAAGAAAATTTAGGAGGTTTGTCAAAAAGTACAAGAAAGATAAAGCAATGGTATAAACTTCAGTAAAAACCACAAAGAAAAAATATCATGAGGATTTCCAAAGGCTAGAAAAAAAAAGGTGACAGTGGAATATAACATTTTGAGATGATGATACTGTGGTCTTGAGACTGGTTCAATACAGTAGAGAAGTGACAGAATACATTTCAGGAGAATTCAAGGGACTGTTATAAAAGGGTGCTGAATAGGCTATTAACATAACCTGGAATATGCTCAGAGGGTTATGAAAACAAGGGGCTGGAAGTAGGGTGTATCAGCCAGCAGGATACAAAAGGAAATACTTATTACTCTTTCCGTATCAAGTCCTGTCTGAGCACTGAAATATGAGATGAATAAGAGATTAAATCCTAACTACAAACAAGGAAATATATGAACAAAATATCTTGGACTGCTATATAAGGCAAGGTATGGGAACATAGATTAACTGTGTGTATAGGAAGACTTTATGGAGAGTGTCTGAAGTGAAGCCCTGGGAGAGGACAGCTGTATCAAGATCTGAGCAATATTCTGGGAAGAGGTAACTGTATAAAAGATCTCTGAGATCTTGCTTTAGAGTGAAAAGATTCAGGCTAGGTTGAATCCTATGTGCCACATAGTGAAAGTGGATGGGTAAAGTTAGAGAGGAGGAGAAGATCAGGTCTCTATAATTTCTAGTCTAACAGAAGAAACTTAAATGTCATTCTAGGGACAACAGTAATTTAATGATATTTTCCTTGGAACAAAATTAACTTCAGCATGACAGGTATTATTAAAATGAAATGTTAAGTCATGTTTTCAAAATGAAAGGAAGAGGAGTACCCTCCCAAAATGCTATATCTTCAATAGGTCTTTTGGGATGAAGGGAGAGAAATGAGAAGAATGACAGAGATCCAAGACAATTAAAAATAGTATTCCTTTCCTACAGTCATCTTTGTTTGAACAATCAGATAGGATTCAGGGAGGCAAATAGGGGCAATAATCTGAATTTAAAGGAAGTACCAAAGCTTTCTTTATTTACTTAATGGGACAATCACAGGGAGAGAAATAAAACAGGAAGAGCTGCCAGATGGACACCAAGCATCAGATTGACCTAGCAGAGAAGGAGGGGCCTTTCTAGGAGCAACCTTAAACAAAGGGCTCTAGACTCTTTATGAGCCTACAGGCTATTGAGTAGAAGAAGCATAAGGACTTGCAATGGACTGCTTTTAACTCTCAATGTAGAAAATGTCTAGACCAATGTTGGAAGCACAGTGACCTTCACATGGAGACCATGTGGATTATGGGTTATGAAAGCACATACGTGTTTAGCTGTGGCTGGGCCAGAGCAGGGGCATGCTCTTGATAACAGAACTCTCCAGAAACCTGTGATCTACAGTCAATGAGCCATTTTTGTTCTATTGGGTCTGATATACAAACACAAGTTGAGCTGGGTATACCTGGAAGGAGAGCTAGTGATGAAATGGAATGGGTGGACAAGAGAAATAATGAGCCAAGACAAAGTTCTCTGATTGAGGCTCTAGTGTTAATGTTCACCTCTAAATATATAGGGGAAAACCCAAGAACATATCCTTTGTTCTGGCTGGATTCTGTTGCTTTGTCACAGCTGGATTCTGCAGCAAAACAAGTTCTCAGCAGCTCAGCAGGCAGGCAGTCTGCTCAAGTTTCAGGCAGGAAGATGTAAATGTAGCAAGGTCAGGCACCTGGTTCCAGCCATCAAAGACTTGTTTAGTCAACTCAAGGCTGAGGAAGGGCTCACAAGAAGACATGAGAGACTGACTACAGCAGAAAACCCCAGAAAGGAACCAACTTTCTAGTTAAGATGGAAAGACAGGAAGAATCCAAGGAATGAGAAGGTGAAAATGGATGTATTGACATGGTGGTCTTCTCAAGCACATTCTTCTAGGGAAGAGAAAAAGGCTCTTTACATCTTCAGTTCTCTGCACATAGAACCAAGGGCATGCATCTTTCATTCTCAGGCATTAACCTAGTTCATAAAAAAGTGCTTGTGTCAATTAAAGTAATTAATTAATTATGACTAACATTTTTAATACTGTGTTACAGAATAGTTGCTAATGTGATATTAGCAAATGTCTTCAAGAATCAGGTGACAGGTAAGGTAAATATGTCAGTGACCCAAGGGTAAAATGTGTGGAATAGCATAGTAACGCTAAGAGCAGTGACTTGCTTACGAAGTTAGGTTCACTGAATGCAAACCCACTGTGCTGAGATTAGATATTCTACTGATAGGATGTCAGAGGGTTTGGGTGAAGCGGGGTTAAGAAAGAAGATATGGTTTAATATCCCTTGGACTTGAGCATTCCTACAGCATTCTACAATACAATGCAACTGCAGGGATGTTCTATCTCAGTGGTAGTTTTTCTAGCGTGTAGCAGCCTAAGCCAGTAGGCATTGCTATTGACTGTGACTTGTATCTTTATACGGCAGAGTTCTGTTTCTACCTAAGTATCAATGAAAAATTTCACAGTATCTCAGGTGCTTGTCTATGGATACTTGGTCAGGCTAACTGTACATCACCCCAAATTCAATATTTAGACTGATATCAATCTTACTAGGAACTTAAGAGGTTCTGGATTTTTCCAAATATATATATATATATATATATATACATATATATATATATATATATATATGTGTGTGTGTGTGTGTGTGTGTGTGTGTATGTATGTATATATATGTATATATATATGTATATATATATATATATATATATTTGTTCACTATTATGCTAAAATGCTACAGGCATACAAAAGAATGAATGGCTACTTTGTCCTTTCTCTCTGTTCCAACTGTCCCATCCCCCTCCAAATGAAGAATAAAGGTGGCATACACTATCTTCTAAAGAATAAGTGATATTTTGGCATTTGTAGATTCAGAAACATTATTTTCCAGGGGAATGTGAAAAATATAGGATTTTATAGTCCCTATATTTCAGAAAATTACTCATTAGTGGATAGGAGAAAGTATGCATGATAAGAGGACCACTAGAGTGAAGACAAAAGACCTAGATTCTCCTGGAACTAAGCGTGAGTTTTCATTTGGGCCACATATATAAGATGTAGAGGAAAAAAGAAGTAAATAACTCGTAAGGTTTCTTTCATCTTAATAATCTGAACTATGGCTGCAGTTTGATTCTTACAAAGGAAGTCTATGTCTCTTGTTAGGAGATGCATACAGCTAAAGTATACTTATATGTTAGCAAAAGCACTGGACAGTGTCGTGTGCAAACAAGTGGAGTTAGGTGGACATGTTTGCTTTCTTCCAGTTAAATCCCAGAGGGATCTACTTAGTCTCCCACAGTCTGGCTGGTGCTCTTCCTGGTGAAGATCAGGTGTAGGAAAAGCCCCTTTCCTCTCTGTCTTTTTCTTTCTTATCATAACCGATCTGGTTTCTTTCCTTCTCCTCTTCAAAAATGAAAAATCCAAGCTGAAAATCACAAGGAGGGAAGAAATTTGGTAGTTCACACTCATGTTTTCTAAAAAAGGCTGGGGAGAGGTCCCTGTCTCCTAACTACATTGGGGATCTAAATATTTCCACTGTGAAGAAAAGGTTAGATAGCAGCTGCAGCATATTTTGCTGACAGATGAGGCAGGATGTTTGGGATATTGGATGGTTGTCCTCAACAAGTTGAAAACATGGATGTCTGATGTTGACCTTGGAGGTTTCAGATTATTGACTGCTGATATTCCCTCATAACTCTCAAACCTGCTAAAGAGAATTATAGACAGATAGTAGGTACCCCCCCACACACCCCCAACTTCATAGATGAAAGCACTGAAGTCATTAGGTTCAACCTAAGAGTTCTCAAACTGGCCAGGATGCATAAAATAACATGTTCTAAGAAACTCCTAAATCCACATAGCTTATCAATTTTTTCACTTCAGCACTCAACTATAAATGCTTGCAGCACTCAACTATAAATGCTCCTATTGGCCAGCACTCAGGTGCAGAAGCAGTTAACCTACAAATGTAACAAATGCTGTTTTGTTTATACCCTGGGCAAGACTGAGATTAATTCTGGCACTTACCTAGCTGTCACTGGCAGACTCACAGGGCATGCAATTGCTCTGTTGTTCTTTTTGTCGGTCTAGTTGTGTTAGTCAGGGTCTCTGTTTTCTGTTTTCTAGAAATGCTTGGATATCACTAGCCTAAGCACCTCACGAACACTAGAAATGCTTGGATATCACTAGCCTAAGCACATCACAAACACGAAGTAATCCTCCTCTCTCAGACCCCCAAATGCTAACATTACAGGCACCATCCACACTGCCTTGTGTTAAACTACATCACTTTTGCTAGCAGCCTTACCTAACCCTGACTTTAGATTTAATTTGTCCAGTTTCTCAGGATAAGAAGGGGGTTGGGGTTATTCCTCAAAGATAGGGTACATTCATAAATTCTATTTATTTCACCATCCACCAAGTTATTCTAAAAGTCACAGCTCCTCTCAAAAGGATTTAGGGAACAGGCAGATAACAGAGAGGCAAAATGAGTTTTGATCATATCTGGGAATTTGAGTGCTGACAGGGACATCTCAGTGCCACGAGTTTGTCATTACTCTATTAAATTTGGTGACAGTGACTTAACACACATTCTAGCAAGGTATTTTACTCAGTCCACTGATTCTAGATAGAAGCTCTATATGTGGGAAAGAAAGAAAGAAAGAAAGAAAGAAAGAAAGAAAGAAAGAAAGAAAGAAAGAAAGAAAGAAAGAAAGGAAGAAAGAGAGCAAGCAAGCAAGCATTTTTTTTTTTTGACAGATCCATCCAACTTACTTGGCCAGGGACAACTTAGGAACCTACAAAGACCACCACATACCCTGTACTTCTCTAGACCTACAGTATTTCTTCCTTGGAGTCTTTTATGGGTGCAATGTCTCTGGTACCAAAATGGCCAGCAGAGGAACAATCCATAGGAGACAAGAAGGTAGCACTTTGATCACAACTTAGTAGTCAGTGTTGGTTCAAACTTTGAGCATCTGACCTTGAGCAGCTTACCTTAGGCATATTTAAACACAGCACAATTTAGTGATTTTTTTTTCTGGTGATGAGTAATTAAATCCTGTGTGAACAACAAAGCTTAAGAAATGACTACATTGAAACTCGTTGTAAAAGTATTCATGATATATTCAATAAAGATAAGTTCTATAGATTGACTGAGAGAAACAAGCTCATAATAGGAGTCTTAGGGAGGATCTGGTGTGGTCTTGCCCACACAGATATTACAAAGGTCACCAGACTATTAACCACATCGATGGTTACCAGCCTTCTGGGCAGAAAACAGGTTACACATCTCTCACCTTGCTTCAAGAAACAAGGAGAATGATGTGTAAGTAATGGCATCAAAATTTGATCTCTAATCTCTCTCTCGATACACACACACACACACACACACACATATATACATATATATATATATATATATATATATACACACACACACACACACATATATATATGTGTATATATATGTATATATATGATATATATGAGTGTGTATATATGTATATTTATATATATGTGCCCCTCTCTCTCTCTCTCTCTCTCTCTCTCTCTCTCTCACACACACACACACACACACACACACACACACCCTCTGTTCCCCTGTACAAAACAAAAAGAAAGAACTTCTGTTTGCCTTTGGGATATTGCATTTTATGAGGGCTGTTAGACTGTTTCTCTATTGATTTATTTAGAGGACCACATTCCTTATCATCAAGAACTGTTGTCAAAAACACAATATTTCAAATCGTGTTATTTTAGTTTTTCATAACCTCTATGACTTAGTGTTCTTGTTCCTATGACCTCGGATGTTAAAGCGAGCTTTTCTCTGATGCTTCCATCACTTTCAGAACAATGTTACTATTTGGAGCCTATCGTCATGACGTGCCTGGCTTGCCAGGTTTACAGTAGAGCAAGGGAATCATTACTGTGTCTATGCATGGTGTGGTTTTATGATATAGGTACTCAGTGAAAGGAGCAAGAGAGTCCCCCAGACACTGAGAAATTCAGGTGACATGCCATGCTATGTCAGACATTCTTTCTTTGACCATGGAGCATGAAGATGATTGAGTGTCAAGCCTAGCTGTGAAGGTCAATGTCCTGTGAGAAGAGCAGCAGATTCTGGAAGGATTATAGCCAAGCATCAGGCGAAAATGCTGAGGTGTTGAGAGAGTACCCTGATTGGAACAATGACGGGGCCGCTCAGACAGAGTGGAGGCACCTGCATGTTCTAAAAATGCATATAAAAGTCAGACAAGAGCATGTGGAATGAGGGACTTATATGGACATGAATATATGAGCAAGATGTAGGGTTCCCAAAGAAGAAAGCTAAAACCTGACCATTGAAGAAGCCCCATGCAACAAGATGGATTTTCCTAAACACAGAGTAGTGGTTCACCGTATTATTTTATAGCCCATACCCATCTGAGACAAGGAAAGGTGGCTCTCTGGTAATAGTGACTCTGTGATTTGCAGCACACCAGAGTCGATCTACATCTCAGCAGAAGAAAACATCACAACCTTTAGTTTACAAGATGCAGGCATAGATGCTGCTAGGGCTCGCTGACCATTATATCTTTTCTTCTCTGTTAAATTTATAATAAAGCTACACTGTAAGAAAATAGAAATAAACATTTCAGAGCAATACGTCTCTGGAAGAGAGAAGGAGCAGGGAGAAGCTGCTATTGGACACAGTTTAAAATATATACTTATAAATAAAGAGTGATTCTATTTGGAGTCTCCTGTGGTTCTAAAAAAAATTCCCTTTCCAAAATTCATGGGTTTTTTTTTTATAACATCTTAAAAAAGCTCTACAAGAACAAGAACATGGGGTTAGACATTTTATAAGGTATTATATTCTAAATAAAATGATGGATAATGATGAAGCATTTTTCTTGAAGATTCATTCTCATTTGAAATGAGAGGTTTTATTTTATTATTTTTTGACTCTGAATTAAAAAAAAAAAAATCCGTACCTTCATCAGGAGATTCATCACCATGCAGAAGAGTTGGGGCAGAGGGAAAAGTGCGAATTGGATAGATCAAGATGTTCCACACAACATGAAGGTCTCTGGAACGCCCCCCCCCCTTTTTTTATGTGGTCTCCTGACAGGATGAGCATAAGAGCTGCAAAGTGATCAGATGGTAAATTTAGAGCCAATAAATGGGAAGACACTCTGCAGAGCAGGTAGCTTGCTTCTGGGAATCTCTGACATGGAAGGTCAAGGAATTAAATACTGGTGCTGGATTTATACCAGGGCTGACTGTTTTTATGGGCAATGCAACATTTATTGGTATGCGAGGATGAAGTTAATCAAGTCTTGGGCTTCATGGTGGGGAAGCAAAGATTTTTTTTTCTCAGAGTTAGGAGAGGATTCCCTCCCCTGACACCATGGCACTCACACTGCTCAGTTGTCATTTAGCTTTCTCTCCTTTCTGGAGGTTATTGAAAGAGCAGGAAATGTTTGATGAACACATGTTCTCATAAGAAAAACTTATCATTACTCTGCAGGTGTCATGTGGGTGCATGATGGAGCTGTGTTCAGGTTTTTAGAGTCTCTTAAAAGGCAGAATTTGGTTCTAAATTCTACAGCTGATTCTTTGTGTCCTCAAAGGTGATATCTCAAATTATCTTCTTGGCCTTCATTTTTATCTTGAAAAGTGTGTGCCATGCATTTCAGAGTGGATGCATGGTACGACAACTTAAGCTCTATCAATCACTGTTCTCATTGCATATCTTACAGTCCAGGCTTTAATGATTGGTGGTACTCTTAGAGAGTAGGGCTAGGAGAATGTCTTATTTGAAGAAGGTGCAATCAAATACCGAGTTGATTATTTTTAGGACAGCATTTCTATTTGATGTAACTGGGCTAGAGATAGGGGTAGAGTTGAAGTCTTTGGGGGTAACCACTAAAACTAGCCTAATGTCATGAGACATAACTAAGTTTAAATTCACCCAGTCTGTATGTGACCTTGGTCAGTTCTTAAACCTTTCTTAATTGGATTGACTTCCTGTATGTACAGAGTGGTGATAATAAAAGTTACCCTGAAATACTCTATGTAAGATCACACTTAAATAATGTTCTAAATAGGGAACTTTTGACCCTTAGGAGGAGTATGTGAGTATGCCAATGTCTTTGGACAATTTCCATTGTCATACTTGGGGAACAGGTACTTCTGGCTTCTAACAGGTAAAAAAAAAATAGGGAAGATATCAAGCATACTAAGCACACAGGATGGATTCTGACCTGCCTTCACATCCCATGTCTCCAAGGAATTACCTGATACAAATATCCACAGTTTTGGGTTTTAGAAATCCTGAACTTAATTCCTATAAAGTAATTAGTGTCACGTGTGGCAAATGTGAAGATGGGTAAATGTTATGCACTGAATTGTGTCCCAACTCCCTCAGAATACAACAATATTTTCAGATGTCTTTATGGGGGGAATGCTAGAAGCTTTAAAATGAAGCTTCAAGCATGGGCTGAGTGACTTTGACCTTTGGAAGAGTAACTGGAACATGGATAGAAACAAATTAGGTATTTGCTTGTGAAGCAAGGACTTCTGAGCATACGGCTAAAGCCAGTCAAGACAGACACTAAAACTTAAATAAAATCAATCTTAGATGTCCCGATTTTCAAGTTCTTACTTCCATCAGCTTAAACAGCTGCTATATCTGTTTTTTTCTTTTTGCAGATTTAGCAAAATAGTGTAGTAATAATTATTATCATTACTATCATTCACAACTAAGCATTTGGTTTGGGGCAGCAGTACCACAAATCATAGAACAAGGAGAGCAATTGCTTACCAGTACGCTGGTAGGGAGGGTAGCAGTTGGTATAAAAACGTTATGTCTTTGAAACACTTCATCTGTGGTTGATCAAACGCTCAGCATTAGTAGGGATTGGAATAGTAAGAACTCAGTGAGACAGACCTGAGGAAGTTTATGTTCTTTGAGTATTGAAAAGTATTCCTTATGAACCGGTGAATGTTCTAGGACTGCTAAGGCACTCATTCCTGGCTAACATCTGTTCCAAAAACAAATCCAGCAGAGACATATTAAAAAAAAACTGTCTGGCCCTGAGGATTATCCACAACCTCAACGATGTGGTGCCAAATCAGTATCTGCTGAGGGTGACAATTCTTTGTGCTTTGCACCTTGCAGAGCAACTCACCAAAAATAACCTCTTTGTGCCCTTATCCTGGGCTTACAAATTTGTCTGGAATGTGGAAACTCCATTCTTCTTCTTAAAAAAAAGAAAGTCAAGAAAAGCCATGCCAAGGCGTGAAGTATTTGTCTTGAGACCTCTCTCAAAGTTTTTGAGTCAGTGTTTCCTTAAAGGCAACCCCCAACTAAAACTTTCTTTGACTTGTTCCTTTGTGCATGGGGAGAAAATGTCACTTACAATGCATGAACAGGTGATGGACTCATGAGGCTGAGACATGTTTCTGTCTCCAAGAGCTTTAACTTAATTAAGAGCAAATGAAATTATGGTAATGCATGCTTAGAGATGAGAGTAGAACACATGTGTAGCTCTCTCCTATATTTTACTAGGACGAGGACTGACTGATATGGGAAACATCATGGCTGCTCTTAAGGGAATTCGGGAGCATGAAGACAGGCATTTCCTTTTGCAGCCACATGGAACATTCATATTCTTATTAAAGGCTAGCAGGTTATATACTGGAAAGAGTATTAATTTTGTACCCATAGGCAGGACCCAGCACCATGGCCAATTTAAATCTCAGCTCTAAACCCCTGTTTCTGATGGCATTGTGCAGTAATTTAAAGTGATATTATTATTCTATATACAGTGTTTTCAACTCCAACATCCTTAGCCTATAAATGCAGAAATCTAGGAGTGGGAAAGTGAAGTGATAGTCCAGCAGCAAACTAACCAGCCACTGGGGCTTTGGGACATGCACACTCTTATTTTAGGACATCTTCCTTCTGTTTATGTCTTAGTGCCTCTGAATACCACTCTTTCTTCCGACCTCCTCCATCTGGGTCTACTATGCTTATGATTAGAAAATAATCAGTGTGTTATTTTATTTTTATTTTAATTTGTTTGCTTTCACTTGAGTGTGTGAGCATGCATATCTGTGAACATGCATATACACGCATGTGTGCATGTATGTGGAAGCCAGAGATCAATGTTAAGTGTCTTCCCCAATCAGCTCTAATCTATTGTTTAAACATGTATTTTTATTTAGTGTGTGTGTGTGAAACTGCATACGTGTGTGTGTGTGTGTGTGTGTGTGTTAGAGAGAGAGTGTGTGTGTAATGTGTGCCACATGTATACGAATGTCTCCAGAAGCCAGAGAGGGATGGTGTTGGCTTTCCTAGAGCTGGAGTTAAAAGTGGTTGCTAGACATTCAACACAGCTTCTAAGAAGTTATATTCTGTTTCCTATAAAAGCAGGAAGTGCTCTTAATCACCGGGCCTCAGTTCTAGTCCCTTCTACCTTATGTTTTAAGAAAAAGTCCTTTATCAAACCATTAAACCATGTTAATGGCCTAGACTGAATCGACAGAACGCCCAACTCTTTCTGCTTTCATACTCATATGCTAGGATTTCTGGTGTGCACTGCTATGCCCAGTTTTTTTAAATATGGATGCTAATGATTCAAAATTGAGTTCTCATGACTGAACACTTTACCAACTGCATTATCTTCATAGGACCCTTAATTTGTTTTGTGGAGGTGATTTTCATTGTCGAGGTATTGAACAATGGCATCTGGGCTGGCATCTGTCATCTCTAAGAGACTATGGGACATCTTCCCTGGCTCACTGGGCTCTTAAAGCCTATGCTGAAGGTTGGGTTGTAATTCTGATAGGTATGCTCTTATATGTTACTTAGCCCTTTTCCCTTGTGGCTTTTAATAGTCTTTCTTTGTTCTGTACTTTTAGTGTTTTGATTATGTGGTGGGAGGATTTTCCTTTTGGCTCTAATCTATTTGATGTTCTGTACATTTCTTGTATGCTATAGGCATCACTTTCTTGAAGCTATGGAAGTTTTTTTCCATGATTTTGTTGAAAATACTTTCTGGTCCTTTGAGCTGGGAGTCATCTCCTTCTCGTTCTATTATTCTCAGGTTTGGTGTTTTTATAGTGTCCCAAAGTTTCCTAGATGTTTTGTGTCAGAAACTTTTGAGAGTTACCATTTTCTTTGACAGATGTATCAATTTCTTTTATCATATCTTTTATGCTTGATGCTCCTCTCTTCTGCCTCCTATATTCTGTTGGTGATGCTTGCCTCTGTAGTTCCTGTTCTCATACCTAGGTTTTTCACCTCCAGGGTTCCCTTGGTTTGTGCTTTCTTTATTGCTTCTGCTTCCATTTTCAGGTCTTGAACAGTTTTATTTATTTCCTTCATCTATGTAACAGTTGTGCAGCTGAGCCTTTATGTGGGACTCGTAAAGTGAGAGCATGGCCTGTCTCTCACTACATTGCCCACCTTTGGATCCATTCCCCCTAATTGGGTGGCCTTGTATAGCCTCAATAGGAGAAGATGCTCCTAGTCTTGTTGCAACTTGATATGTTAAGGAAGGTTGACATCCATGGGAGGCTTCCCCTTCTCTGAGGATGGGGGGGGGGGGGCTTAGGGGAGAGATTAGGAGGAGAGGAGGGAAGGGAAGTTGCAATTGGGATGTAAAGCAAATAAATAACTTAATCAATATATTTTTTTTAAAAAAAGAATATATTCTAACAGTGACTTACATTTCCAGCCCAATAGATGTTTTTAATATTAGCTAAATCAATAGTAGTGAATATTTGATTTTAACTTTTAAAAAAGCTAAAATGTGTTTTATTCCTGAAAAAAAAAAAAAAAACCAAATCCAGCTACCTCAGCTTCCTTTTATTAGAAAAACTGGAATAAATTAAAAAGACTGAGTTAATAAAATCTTAAGAGGCTTTGTGAGCCAAGAGGTAAAGGAATACTATTATTGAACAAAGAACTGTAAATTATGAGACTAGAAAAGCATGAAATAAGACGGGTGTGGTGGCCCACACCTTTAATCCCAGCACTTGGGAGGCAGAGGAAAACAGATTTCTGAATTCCAGGCCAGCCTGGTCTACAAAGTGAGTTCCAGGACAGCCAGGGCTACACAGAGAAACCCTGTCTCAAAAAACAACAACAACAACAAAAAAAAAACCACCATGAAATAAACATTAAATAAAAGGATTTGGGTCACTCAAATCCTGGTTCAGGGCCAGCTGCTCAGCTTTGACTATATGATGGTGGACAAGTCACTTAGGGACCCTAAGTCTGAAACAAGAACAATGATTAATTGATTGAGCACTCGTGAAAATTGGCAAAAATGCACAAGTTATCAAACATGTATGTGGTATGTATTGTGATTAGTAGGTTGGACAGCACAATGACACTCATTTGTAATAATACACCTCCTAGGTTAATACATTGCCCCTCTTGTGAAACCATGGAATGAGGTTTCTTGCCTTGAAAATTGAACCCTGTCTGTTTGTTCTAAATCAAGGTCTCTATTTGATATCTTTCACTTTGGAAGTACATGCACATATTTGGACAAGTGTGCTAGAGGATGAAAGAAATATAGCCTGGACTCATAACCACTGTGTGTGACAGACAGGTGTCATGTAGTAGTAGACCTTAGATGGCATGCATTTGGCTATGTATGGTTTTCAGAACATGTCCAAAAGATCTGAATAATGAAATCAGTCCACATTTCTAACCCTCAGAAACATAAATTAAATCAATGGATATTGTTTTAAGCACTAAGTTGGGGATACAATAATACACTGTTTAAATAATATTTTTATTACAGTATTTTAACTTTTAAGGACCATAAAATTTAAGCAAAGGCTTTATAATTTCTCCAAAAGACACACACACACAAAAAAAAAAATAGCTGCGGATTTTCCTTTTGAGTTACAGAAGCATCCTTACTCAATATTTCTAATTTAGCACTGAGAGTATTGATTTTACTCAAAAGGTCAGGAAGCAGCTTCAATAAATGACTCTAGCAAAGAGCAAGTACAAATGATAGTGAAATAGACTGAAAGTCCATGTTGGTTTTTTTGGGGAAAAACCCCCTCTGGTTAAAAGACACTAAAACGGAGAAGAAGGGGCATGGTAACCACTGAAAGAATAAATTAGTGGTAGTGCAGTGTTTGGTTGTTAATTAAATGTTTGCCTGCCCCATCCACACCCCATTTAGTCACCCACAATCAAGTCCACCTATTGCAATACTTTTACAAGGACAGTCAACAACTACTGTATTTTCTGCCTTTCTCCAGAAACCTGAATCACCCTCAGGCTACCCACAACCCCTAGAACATTTTCTGTTTATTTCTAGTATCAGAAAAAATCCATTTATCCAACCTGACACTGACCTCTGTGTCTTCAGATGAATTCTGACAAAAGACAGTTTGGTTCCTTCCTCAGCTCGAAGGTCCAGGAGGATGCTGTGCTGTGGTCCCCATGCCAGATGTTCGCCTAATGGGCAAACTGGGTACGGTTTGCAAACAGACTTAGATGGAGTCTCTTGAAAGCAGTTAGTTATGGCTCTTGCTGGGAAACAAGGGTCCAGACATCACACAGGCTTAGCAAACCAGGTCACATGTGATAGGAACTTGGACAAGGGCAGCTGTTACTTTTTATATCTGCATTTGTAGAGTTTTTTGGTTTTTTTTTCCCTGCTTGCAGGAGCAGCAGGCTTAAGAAAGTTTGGCAGGAGAGACAGTTTCTCATTTATTACAGCAAATTGCTCTTGGATCTGTCTTTGCTGGATACAGGAGAAAGGACACTTGACAATTTCAGGTTTAGGTAAAGTAACCAAGTTATGTGCTACATCTCTCATCTAAAATGTGTATCTAAGTGATGTGCAACGGGATCATTTTATCCAACAATCCTGCATGGCTATGAGGGCTTCACTGCAAATGAAACGTTCAGTTTAAAGGAATAAAATATGCAAAGAGTTTAAAGGAGTAAAGCGTTCACAGTAATGAGTTGATTCCGCTCTAACAATTTGCAAAGAAGCAACTGGGGTCCAGACACTGTAAGGTAAAAGCAAATAATGTCCTCTAAGAACCTGATAAATGTAGCAGTTCGGGTTGTCTTGGGTTCCCTAGAGCACTGGTACCACAGGGACTTATTTTTCTCAAGTGTACTCCTGGAGAGCTCACCACTGCCATAGCTAAGCAGCAGCTACCTCAGGAGCACTACTGTCATCTCCCTCCCACAGTGTTCCAACAACACACACATTCTTATAGATACCCGGGTCTAACTCTAAAATTAACTAATGACCTAGTTATGGCAGAAACCAAATTTCATATGTCAGATGGCATTGTAACTGCACTAAAATTCGCTAATTATTTGAAAGAAAAGAAATCACTTAGAATTTCTGCCTATTGTGACTTCAAACACCTTGCAAAATTTACTTTCACAAATTTTCTTTTTCCTTACAGCTGAATACTATTCCAAAGTGTATATGTATCACATTTTCATTATCCTTTGAATCTTTGGGGCATATGCCAAGGAGCAGTATAGCTGGGTCATATAGGACTAGTTTGAGCTTTTGGGGAATTCTCCACACTGATTTCCACAGAGGCTACAAGAGCTTGCAATCTCACCAACAGTGAATGAGCATTCCCCAACCAGCGTTTGTTGTGGGTTGTTTGATTGACCTTAGCCACTGTGAATGGAATAAGATGAGATCTTAAAGTAGTTTCAATTTGCAGTTCTCCATTTGCTAAGGATGTTGAATTTTAATAGATTCCTTAGCAATTTTTTATTTCTTCTTTTGAGAATTCTCTGTTCAGATCTATAGCCTATTCTTACAATTGTTTTTTCTAATGCTATGTTGTGAGTTCCTTACATATTTTGGATATTAATCATCTATCAGAGAACATAGTGTACCGAGTGAGCCAATCCCTATTCAGAAGGAAAACAGAGTATGCTCACGCTTATTTTTGGCATCCAGCTTTAAAACTTCAGTCATGAGTGGAATAATAGGAATAACAGCACATAACCAGGAAGTAACAGAGGGACCACAGAGGGGAGGGAAGGACAACTGAAAGGGGAATAGGAGGACACAGGTGCTATGACAGAGAAATGAAAACAGTGAGGGAGCCATTTTCCTGGGGAGGGAGAGAGGAAGGAAGAGCAACACAGAGGAAGACAAGGGAGGTATAAGTAACACTAGGGGTTGGAAGAGGTCATAGGAAATTATACTATTTAATATCTACTTAAAATACATCACACACTCACATGCACAAACACACACACATATACACACATACATATATACATATATATGTATATATATGTATATATGTATGTGTATATGCCAGACATGCGAAACCTTTTGAGTTGTTGAATAGGATCATCTATAGACTCCCAAAACAATATAGGTTATTGCTGCTGCCTTTGGTCTCCTCTAAGAAACTGAAGTTTAATACCATAACGCTGAAGATGTTACACACTTCTGATACAGGACTTGGAGGAAATGACTTACAACGCTCCTGCCTGAGGACCAGCTCTCCATGTACCTGGAAGACCTGTGTGAGCTTCTAAGGAGAAACACAATCCTACTCACCTGTAACACACATGAAGCACACCAATGAACAGAATGTCACGATACTCCAAAAGATGTAATGATGGCATTTATATCCTGAGAGTAACCAATAGCCATATTAGACTTAAGGCCCTTTCCATAGGAAGGAGTTTATACCCAGAAGTGTGAACTACTCATGGCTGCTAAGTGAGGCCCTGAAACCCAGAGGAAATTCCTCCCCTGTCACTTCTCTACACCAGCTTAATTCCTAACTATATGCTAAATGCTTATCTGCATAGGCAGGTAAGTTCAGCTTTCGCCTCTCATCAAGGAAGCTCTTTTTGCAACAAATGGAGACCAGGACATAATGCTACAGAGGATTGGAGAACGCCTAATTTGAGGAGCAATCCCAGGTTTATTTGCCATAGCTGGTAGGATATTAAAGTAAAATTATGAAAAATCCTATAGAAGAAATGTCACTCAGCCAGCTTAACAGACTGGAATAATCCATGAGTTGGTTATGAAATGATGTTTTTAATAACATTTGAGAGTTTTCTCTCCAGATTAGACATATAATGTTCTTTGTTCAAAGATAAGACGACAAAGCAACATGTAGATTAATATTAACTAGATGGATAGTTGGAGCCTCCTGGATAAGTGTGGTTGGGTGGAACCAGTGAATCTGGAAGGGTCCACTTCAAGCTAAAATAGAAAGCCCGACTGTTGCGGTAAATCTCTCCAACCCAAATATGCCCCAGCAATGAAAACACAACTTAATTAATATGAATACATGCTGTGCGCCTAGATTGGGCAGATCTACCACTACACTACCATCTTCCACATCTATGGGACCCCTTAGAACTTACAGTTTCTCCAGGTCATGTGCTTCTCTTCTGCTTTTCTTCTTCTTCCTCCTCCTCTGCATCCTCTCCCTCTTCCATTTTCTCCTTCTTCTCTCACTCTACCTTCTGCTCCACCTTCCCTTTATCTGCCCAATCATCAGTTCTCCTTTGTTTTACAAATTAAGGTGGGAAGCAGGTTTACAAGAAATCACCTGAGTGCTGTCTCATTCCTTGTTTGCACAAGAGAACGGAATTAACATCAAATATAATTAGCCCCAGGGCTATCCATAACACCCAGCTTAAAGTTGTAGCCTTCAAACTTTCTGATCATTGGCATATCATCATATTTTTAAGTATGCAGCTCACTAAATACACAGATAAGCAAGGCATTAGCTTATACAATAAAAATGAAAATCACTTAGGCTAGAGATTAATAGCACAATTTATATTAATTAATAGTAAATGCATATATACATTCAGAAATACATTGAATGCAATTTCTGCAAATCCTGGTATTTCTCGTAAGACTTCTTAGATTGCCCTTATTTTCCCCTTGCAAAGCTTGCAGAGGAGGAGGCAGGGAGTTGGCATCTCTATCAGACTTGTTTACTTGTTGTCCTGTTGCCTTTAATCAGTGCTGATTTTTAATGCATATATTAAGGTAGTACGATTTGGAGGGTTAGTTGAATCTAGATACACAGTTTATAAATATATATATATATGTGAGCAAATGCGATCTGTGTTAGATTACAGCAGCCCAGAAGCAATGCAGATGTTAGGTTAATGTGTATGATAGCCCTGCTTCTCGTTTAGCCTACACACACACACCGATCTTTCTGTAACATGAGTTAGAGATGAGAATGTTCAAAATGCCATCATATTTCTTTTCTTTCTCTGGAACAAAAATAAAAGAAGTTTATTTGGAATATAGACAGTTATGTTCTTTCTCCATTCCCAAGGCATGTCAACCACAGTTCAGATTTTAGCACATTGGGACATCTCTAACGCAGAGGCCAGGCAGAATTACTGGCTTGTCCCACGATCAATATTTGAAGATTAAAGATAAAGAGATGTAGAGAAAGTACGGTCCTGTGTTGATGTGCAATGTTTTGTATTATGAAGGTGATCCACTTAAGGTCTCTGAGGGTAAGGAGCGTCTCCTATTCTTTCCTGAGCATGGAGAACTGCTCGGAATGGAGCTCAAGTAATGCTTCCTAAACGAAGACACACATGTCCACACTGAGATAAGAGGTACGAAATAGCTTCAGCCACAAGTGGCAACAGGATAAAAATAGCTCCCAGAAGAACAGCAACTGTATGCTGTGACTTTTAACACTTCACATGGGAGAAAAAGAAATGGCTGCCAGCTATATTTACCTCCACAAAACACATAGTCCTGGAAGCAACACAGAGGAGCATGCCAGGAAGAGCTGGTGCTATTCTATGCCTGACCACTGTTGTCCACCAACAAATCTCTTGCCTTGTAAGAGCTGGAGAGGAGAATACTCAACGTGACTGCTCACTATTGACAAATATGGGCTATTTGGGATACTGTGTACATTATCAATCACTCAAATAATTCCCCTCTTTTCTGTTGCTGGATGCAATTCATTTGTGCTTGTTTCTCAGGTATCCGAGTGAACAACTATTTTGTATATTTTTTAGGGCATGACTTCTTTGCCCTCCATAGAGAGCCTAACCCAAACTTATGAAGATCCTGTGCTGATGCCTATGCCTGGGCTGCTGCAAAACTGAATTTTGACAGGACAACTTGCTGTTCAGAGCCTGTCATGGAAGTGGCTAAGGCCCTCAGTATGTAGCAAGGAGGTGCTGAGTATCTCTGCGGTTATGAGTCCAGTGGGCAATACCTGGGATGTGGAAAAGTCTTAGTCTTGGCCAGTGGAGGATCATGAAACGCTCTCAAGTTCAGTTTCCAGGACGTGATTTTCACTAACCCCCAAATGGAAATTGTCATACATAATATCATTAAAATATATAAAAGATGTGATTTGGTGAACTACAACCAAGAGGGATCAATCAGAATGTGAATATGGGAGGAAGCAAGGGTAGTATAAGGTAGATATTCTTAAATATTAGGGAATGACAGTAATTTCTGTCTTAACCTCTTCAGCTCTGGTTGCTAAGTTACCATGACACACCACTGGGGGTACTTCTCAGTTTTTGGTCTTGGATCTGACAGTTTGATTAATTCTCGGGAGTGCAGAAATCTTCATGTTGAATATTTAAAAATTACACATGCATGCACACACACACCCACACTCACTCATCCAGTACCCCATTATTGCTTCTGATGTATAAAATCTGTTTTATAATTAAATTGACATATGTAGGAGGAAACCTAAAATGACACTTCATTTTAATGACAGAAAATCCTCTCCCCTGTGATGCTTCTTGAAGTTTTCCTTAAATATAACACAGTTCACTCTTCCTTAACAGCAGCCGATTCCTCCCTTTAACATGTGTGCTTAATTCTTGACTTTACGTTCAAGAAACATGGAGAAAATAGAGTGTTATTTCACAGCTGATGTTGCTTTTCCTTCTTCTGTATGTCTTGCTTGCTGTATGATTGAGTTCAAAAATGTCCATAAATAATACTCTAAGCTGGTGACTGGTTGGCTATGGGTTGTCAGATGTATCTACAGGGATATGTCAGTGTCAGACTGCTATGCCAGCCTGACTTAAATCCAAGGAGCTGCTCTGAAAACAACACAAAATGTATATTTTGAAAACTATATACCAAACTATGGCATCTCAAGCCACACTGTTTTCTTGTTCTTTGGCATTTGGGGATAATTGCTCTCTGTTATTCTGTATTCAAGTGACATTGTATTCTCTCATGATGTATGTGGATTTCCTTTCTTTTAAGAATTTAAAACAAAAGAGTGCCAATCTCAAATCCCTTTCAATAAAGCCAATGAACTTGTATAACACTGGTAAGAAATGATGCTGTAGCTGGTGTATACTCTGTGGGTTATTAGAGATAAATACATTTCAGCTGCTGACAGTGGTTCACTGCTTATTGTCCTGTTATCCAAAGTCTGGCATCTGCCCTCCAGAAAACAGCCAGAAAGAGTTACAATCCACAGTCTAGGCAACCAAGTAGCATGGAGTAAATCTGACTGTTTTCGTCATTCTATGAAGTTCTTACTCCACCTTTGTATAATTATGATAGTTCTGTTGGCTGACCTGTGCATAGAAACATCTTTTTTTTTTTTTTTTTTGGTTTTTCGAGACAGGGTTTTTCTGTGTATCCCTGGCTGTCCTGGCACTAACTTTGTAGACCAGGCTGGCCTCGAACTCAGAAATCTGCCTGCCTCTGCCTCCCGAGTGCTGGGATTAAAGGCGTGCGCCACCACGCCCGGCTAGAAACATCTTTATTCCCATGGCTAACAGGGAAAGTTAAGTTGGTGGTCTAAAATCTCATTGTGAGACTCTAAACACATATGCATCAATTGCTGTCATCAATCTTCTTTAGTAGTAGCTAAAGCAGTCTCCCTTTCATAGTCTGCCTTTACCCCAAATTGTAGTATCATCTCTACATATACTGTCTTTACTTGGTTACTTATCTTAATCCGAATTCATTTTAAATTAGCTTTTGATATTTTTTTCTTTCAACTTCCTTTCATTACTCTACAGCTCCACGATTTAAATGAAATTGCACTAGACAAGATCACAATTGGCTTGTGTGATTACAAGTTCTGGCACCATCATCTCTCTTAGCCTCTCAGCAGCTATAACCCAGGCACTGCTCCCTCCTTTATGAAATCTTCATTTTCTTGACTTCCATATAACTAGATTAATTTTTCTTTTGCTTCATAATTCTTTACCTTTTATTATTTCCTTTGTAGACCCTTTCTCTTCCTTTTAGAGTCTAAACACCAAGCCTCTTGAGGGCTTTTTTGACCTGTGTACTACTTCTTAGAGGACATTATTTCCCTTATGTCTTTACTTGTATGTATTCACTCATGGACTTTATAAATACAAATGTCTAGAGCAAATTCCAGGCACACATATTCAACTACACATTAGAATCAAAGACATCTAAGCATCATGTCCAAATAGGATCATTTGATTTCTCTCTTCTCTCTTCTTAGTCTTCCACATCTTAGTAAGTGTATTGTCATTTGCTTGAGTCTAGAAGAATACCAAGAATGCCAGCCAATGGTGGTACATGCCTTTAGTCCCAGCAACTGGGAGGCAGAGGCAGGCAGATTTCTGAGTTCGAGGCCAGCTTGGTCTCAGAGTGACTTCCAGGACAGCCAGGGCTACACAGAGAAACCCTGTCTCAAAAAAACAAAACAACAGTCAATCAATCAAACAAACAAACAAAGAATACCAAGAACATTTCTAGTGCTTCTACCACTACAAAAAAAATTAGCAATCCTATCTCTATGAAGCTATGCATCTTCCCCCTGACAGGTATTCAAATGTGTCACTTTTTTTCTGTGGCTATAGCAAAAACCTGAACTTTCTGTTTCCACTCCTGCTACATATCTCCAAACCATTGCTCATGTTAGTATTATACTTTTAAAATATACCACATTAGTCTCTATTTTAAATATATCAATTGTTTCCTATCTAAAGTGCTCTAGTAGCAAAAATGATATTGAGGATTCGTTTCATAATTTTTATCTTCAAGATATGTATGTTATAGTCAGGCGTGGTGGCACACGCCTTTAATCCCAGCACTCAGGAGACAGAGGAGGAGCCTAGAGAGAGTAGACACTTTCTCTGCATCCTGCTCAGTGAGCATCTCTGCTCCCTCCCACCACTCCTACCAAGACCCAGAGAAAACTGAGGCAGATGGATGTTTCTTACTTTCATTTTCTCATGTATCTGTAACCTGGAAGTACTATTAACAAGGTTTAATTACGGTATCTTGTAACCTTGCAGGGTGTCCCTAGTGAGCTTTCGTCCCCACCTCTGCCTCGCTCAGTCCCCATAGCATATCTCCTTTACTATCAGGATTTCTTTAAAACACGTGTTAGTGCTTCATCTTATTGAATAAGCTTGTTTGTCATCAAAGTTTGTGATCTTTCTTCCCCTGGCCCTTGCATCCTGCTTCTGCTACACATCCTCCCCATGCCACATCCTCTCCACACAAGCTCCTTTGGTTTTCTAATACTTGGGCAGCTCGCTCTTCCTCACTCTTTCAATAACAGTGGGCATGTTTAAGAAAAAAGTATTTATTTCATAAAAAATGTTCAAGATGAGAGTTAAAGGCATACTGAGATAGACTCTTATTATATCTTAAATTCTAACGTTGGTTTGCATGAAACAGGGAAGGAGACCTGAACTCACGATAGAAGGATGTATGCTGAGAGGTACAGGTCAAGGTTCATCCATCTATGTGAAGCTATCCGAACTCAGACATTATGTGTCATAGATGCTGTCTCTTCAATATGCATTGTTGGCATCGTTGTGAAAAATCTGGTGGCTATAGGAGTGTGGGCTTATATCTGGGACCTCTTTTAAAATATGACTTTAGTTTCATGGGTTTATATCTGAATCCTTAATTCTATTCTATTGAGCTGCTGCCTGTTTCTGTGCTAGTACCATGCTGTTTTGATCACTATGGCTCTGTAGTATACTACAGGTATGTTAACAACTCTAGCACTATGCTTTTTGCCCATGATTTATCTGGTCTGTGGGATATTTTGTGTCTACACATGAATTTTTAGGTTTTTCTGTTTCTGTGAAGAATAGCATTGCAGTTTTGAGACTGCATTGAACCTGTGTATTTCATTTGGTAGGCCGACCATTACTTACAATATTTTGTTCATCCATGATCATGGGAGGTCTTTCTATGTTCTATTATTTTTCTCTATTTCCTTCTTCAGTGTTTCCCAAGTTTTTATTCTACAAATCTTTTCTTACCTTTGCTGGGTTTATTCCATGCTGTGTTTTTTAAGCAACTGTAAATAGGATAATTTCTGTCATTTTATTTTCAGTATACTTGCCCTTGGTCTATAGGAAGACTACTATTTAAGTTCTGTTAATAACTAAGTTCTGTTAATAAGGTGTCCTGATGCTATGTTGAAAATGTTTTTTCAACTGGATGAGTTCTCTAGTGGAGTCAGGGTCTTTAAGGTATAGAATTATATCATTTGCAAATAAGAATACTTTAGTTTATTTTTGTATGTGTGGTTTTTTGTTTTTTGTTTTTCTCTTACATTATTTAGGTAAGAGTTTAAGCAAAACCTTAAAAAGGAGTAGAGAGAATTGGATATATTTATTTTGCTCCTGAGTTTAGTGGGGCTGCATCATTTGTGTGTGTGTGTGTGTGTGTGTGTGTGACAAGGCATTACCCTCTGAAAAAGAGCTACAGACAATTCATGGTTGCTGAAAGAGGGAGAAGTATTTTTTTCACCAGGGACAAGACTGCTGGCAGGTTAGCCAATCCCAAGAGGTCAGCCATATATGCCTATGTGACAATTATCATTAAAGAGAAAGATGCTGTGCATTTGGAGCATGGGAAGAATTAGAGGGTGAAGGGGCAGGGGGTGGTGGTGGTATAGGTGAAGTAAATATAATCCTTATGTGTGAAATCCTTAAAAAATCAATTAAAAATAATAATGAAATGATACAAAATCAGCCCAACAGAAATGGTTAAGAGGAAAACGTGGTAATATGAATGAACAGATTTTTTTTTTTTTTGCTTTCTTTTTGCCCTAAACAACATACAGTCATTGGTGAGAACTGGAGAGCCATGATCCATTAGAGGAAAAAAAATCAGAATGCAAATCATACCATGATTGTTGGTTAAAATGCTTACTTGGGACAAACACTGAGAATTAATATGCTAAAAGTATATTGCTTTCAGAGAGGGGATATGTTACTTCAATGATAATTTCTCCCAGATTGCTTTAGTGCAGTTACTAAGTTGGTTGTAGCTCACCCTAGGAAATAACCTACCCTGTGTGTAAGGTGAGTTAGAATCTGAGGGAAAAAAGACTCTGTCACCCAAGTCCCTGCCACCACAACCCAACAAACAACATAACTTGCAATATGAGAATGATACAAGAATTTCCATTTCGGTAATGTCATCAAGATGAAACATATAACTTTTCCTGTAAAGGGAAAAGATGCTGACGTCTGATAATCTCTGACTCCATGCTGGTTCTAGATGGATTTGGAGAATGGATCCCATCTGAAAGAGCAAAACAGAGCTATCGAACTGATCCTGAACTCACCACAGAGGACAGTACCCTTGGACCCTAGAGCAACAGAGGAAATTGCATGCCTTTCCTGTCAAACACATTATCCAAAAAGCTACACTAAAAGGTAAAATCTTGACACAGGGCTCAAAGGAGGATATGGGAATTCCTTTGATAAGTGTCAACAATACAGTATCCCTGGGTTCACAGCCTTGGTCCTATAGCTGGTGTACTAAGGGGAGGTCTGCACACAGATGACATTTTATA
The DNA here is from genome assembly GCF_978045245.1 of Mus caroli. Lineage (NCBI taxonomy): Eukaryota > Metazoa > Chordata > Mammalia > Rodentia > Muridae > Mus > Mus caroli. The sequence goes on from NW_028227265.1 coordinate 101,701,842, forward strand.
GTTCAAATGACAAGCTAGTATCCAGCTTTATAGACATGACGAAAAGAGATAGATTTGCAGTTGGCTGTACAGATGGTAGATTTATGCATTTAACAAACATGATGGTGGCTTGAGGAATACAGAAGTTTTCTTTGTACTAAAATATATTGAGTTGGGTATGATGGCACCTGCACTCAGGACAGAGAGGGAGATGAGTCTCTGTGAGATCGAGGCCAGCCTGGTCTATAGAGAAGATTCCAGGACAGCTAGTGCTGCACAGAAAAACCCTGTATCAAAAAAAAAAAATCTATCTATCTGTCTGTCTGTCTGTCTGTCTGCCTGCCTACCTGTCTTCTATCTTTCTATCTATCTATCTATCTATCTATCTATCTATCTATCTATCTATCATCTATCTATCTATCTATCTATCTATCTATCTATCTATCAATCTGTCTTCTGTCTATCTTACAAAATAATGGGTTTCTTCATGTCATCATGATGTGTGCATGTCACTCACTGTGACCTTAGCCACCAGCAGCATTCTGACACATGTTTTAGGAAAGAGGGTAGCAAATAGAAACAGCAAACAGCATAGCAGGATATTAACAGTGTCCATTTCTAGTGTTCTCTGATTTTAAGTTATTTAGTTAGACCTGACCAGACTGTGGAGCAGTGTATTTAAATGCCACGTATTTTAAGGATGGGAACTTCAATTCTGTATTTACCATATTGACTTTTAAACTATCAGTTCTGGGAAGTTAGAGTGACCACACATGTGACAGGCAGCCTGAACCCTTATTGTGTGGCTCATGTTCTCACCTGCTATTCTCACACATGGAGATAGCCATTTGTAGCTGTCTAACTCTTGGTTACCACTCCCAGATAGCCCCTTGGTGGACCTCAAGAACCATTTCTAGCAGGCTCTCTGCTCATCTCTGCAGGTCTGAGTTGCAGCTGGGTGCTATGTAGGCTGCATCCATGATTTCTGTGGATGAGTCAGTTCTTTTCTCTGGAGGCAGCAGTCCCTGATGGTATGGACATTCCCACTGCTGTTAATCTCTGGAACTCCAATGGAGAGACTATAGAAATCTAACTACACACTAAGTGGTCAGGAAGACACTCAGAGAAAGGCAATGAATGCCCTCATTTCTAGATAGTAAAGTAACTGTATCACCCTTCTTCAAGGTACTCACCCTCCTTCGGGTGCTGTGGGTCAGGCTCATCAGGAGACTTATGGACTATCTCCCATTACACGTATGCAATTCATCAGAAAATAGAACTATAGCAAAAGCCTTATAAGGAGGTGCTCATGTAGCCTGAAGCCAAAGAGGTGGAAATTTGTGTGAGTGTTGATGGAAGAGGAAAGTGTGGGAATTAGTCATGTGACATATTTAGAGATCACTTCTCCCAATTTACTAGGTCCAGCTCTTGACTTGTAACCATGGCGAAGAAAATATGAGCACAGGGCAGGGAGTCTATCTTGATAGCAGGACATAGACTTTAAACAACTACAACACATCACGTGAACAATAAAACGGCAAGTACATTGCTGATGAAAGTCTAAGTAGGTTTGGGATAAACAAGAGGCAGCCCTGATGACCACTTACATTGAAGTCCCACACAAATTTTTCTTGCATCTGTTGTAGTGAACACATCCTTCCTGTGTTTGCCATAAACTCCCGGCTCATCTGGTCTGAGGATCATTTACCAAGAAGGGGCCAGACTATTTAGCATTGTAACCTATGGCTGGATTTGAACAGAAGAGAACTAGAGAAAAGATGACAGCTGTGCTCAGGGATGCATTGTTCATGAGGGTGAGGTCTGGAGTCAGCCTTTGCTTTCTGAGTCAATTTAAACTTCAGCCTAAAAGATGATGAGATGTGTAGTCTTGGTTGTCAAGTTGATTGGATCTGGAATCAAGCAATCGAGAGGCTTGTTAGGTGAGGATGCTTTAGGTAGTTTCTGGAGGAGCTGACTGAACAGGGAAGACATCTCACAGAGGCCCTGGGTAGAGGTACCTGGTTATAAGGAGGTTGAAGGGAAAAACTTTTACCTTTTCCTGACCAGCTCCACCTCTTGTTGGCCAGTGAGCTTACTCTGTTGGTGCTTTAGTCTGAAGTTTTTTGCTGAGATTGGGCTCCAGATTCCTGGTCTTTCAGTGTGGACTGAAGACCAGTGGCTTCCCAGGGATTCTCTAGACCTACAGTACCAGATTGAAGTCCTCCAAGGAACCCCACTCCATGAACTGAGCAACTACTGGGTTCCCAGCCTTCCCAGTGTTCAGCCAGCCATTGTTGGACTATCCACTGTAAGCCAAGCTAATAAGTACACTTTATAACCTACATCAATCTATCAGTTCTGTTTCTCTGGAGAATCCTGGCGAATACAGATTTTAAAGTGTTGCCTGGGGAAGAGGCATTAGAATCTTTTTTTTTTTTTTTTTCCTGGCTACAAGGTGTGACCTTCTTCCTCTCATTGCTCAGGCCTGCTACAATAAACTGGCAGCTCCTAAACATGGAGCCCCAAGAATATTCCTCCCTTTGTTTGTAAATGTCATGTTCTTTCTCACCTGCTTACCCAATGGCCATGGAAGAAGCCCTCTAATGAAGGCCTTCTTTACTGAGTAAACATATATGTGTCTGAGTCACTCCCTTCTCTCCTTCACCAATACCTTCATGAAAGTTGGCATGACTGAATGCATTTCTGCTGTACCCTCAGTGCACTTAGCAGGATAACACCTGGGTGGCTCATCGCTTGCTTCTGTCTTTGCACTATATCATCCCCCACAGCAATCAGATCCTTAAAGATGCTGGGAAATTCATCAACAAGACAGTTTTAGGATAGTATGGTCAGGTATACTGGGTGAGTCCTGAAGCAAGGTACATAGTGAAGACTGTAGTCTTCACTGACCCAGTGTAGGGACTGGGGTTAGATAGAAAGCTCTGGAACAAAGCTAGCTTACACAGAACCTTCCACAAGGCTGACTGACTCTTTAGCAATGGGGAGGTTGAAGTGTTGCAGGTTGTAGGGTGTAGCTTTTGCTACTCTGCTTTAAGGCACACTCTGGGAACTGAGCCATACTACCAGCCCCTGCCCAAAGAGTACTGGATACAAAAATGAAGAACACAGACACACACAAGTTGATCAGTTTCAATCTGCCTTATTGGCTCAATTGCTAGACACCTCCAATCTACTGTGGCTAGCGTGCCCTTCCCAACACTCTTAGCTTATCCCTCTCAACCTGCCCTAGCTTGTTACTTTTAGTCCTAGCTGGACACCCCAACCTCCCTCCTGGAGAAGCGGTGTGTGGCCACTCCATCTGAGATCTCACATGGCTGGTTGGCTTTTCTGCCTCTGAAGAATGGTGAAAATCTTCTTTCCCCTCTTCCTGGGTCTGCTAGATCACTTGTGTGGATCCAGAAGTCCTGCCTCTTCCTTCTGCCCAGTAACTGGCCCATAGCATCTTTAGTGCTAGATCAAGAACCAACTGGGGAACAGGACCTTCATCAGAACCACCCTGACATTAGATCCAGAGCCTAATTACATTTTATTTTGGGGGCTACCTTTAGACTCTCATTAACCATTCCTTGCCCAGCTGTGTGTCTGAACAAACATTCTTGTGACTATTAAGTGAATTTTCATAGTGATTAACTTAGTAGGTAACTGGCTTGCTCTAACCTTGAAAATAATATCATACATCATCCCGAGGTCTAGGGCAGAGATTCCTCTGTTTTGCTGTCATCAGCCTACCTGCCCTCTCTATCAATGTGTTTGAAGAGTGCCTTGACTTCTGATCATTTTCTCTGTTTCCATAAAAAACGTCATGAAACGTGAATATTGGAATATGATATTTGAGGAAACCAAAATCAGTGTTTCTGGACCCTGATGTTTTGTATTTGATTCTAGAATAAGCCAGGCCTTTTGATTCTCTGATGTGAGTATTGTTTTATTCCTTGATATGGAGCTCTAAAACTGGATGATATGGGTGAAAAAACTGGATGGCAAGTCCCAGGAAGTCAGCCCTCTAAGTCTCTAGAGACCTCTCCTCCTAGTCCCTGACTGTCTTTTGCAGGCCACCTCTCACCCACTCCTAACATGCCTGTGCCCTTCCATCTGTGGTTGGTTTCCCTAGATTTTGCCATTCTTAACATTTGGAATGACAGTGGCCTCAGACCAGAATACTTAGGGGTTAGCCTGAGTTGCAGCCATCTCCCCTCTAGCCACGCACATTGCATCATAAAGAGACAGATCTGCCCCAACATTCTGAACTGTGATGTATAAAGGGCACTTCAGACCTCTGGAGAAACCATACAGACTGGGTGCTAGAGGTTGGAGATGCTGTACAGACTTCCTGCTTGCATTGGAATTGTATTAGAGAGAGAGAGAGAGAGAGAGAGAGAGAGAGAGAGAGAGAGAGAGAGAGGGAGAGAGAGGAAGAAGTGGAGGAGGAGAGTGTGTCAGAAAGATTGTATGTGTATGTGTGTGTGTGTGTGTGTGTGTGAGAGAGAGAGAGAGAGAGAGAGAGAGAGAAAGGAGAGTGTGAGAGAAAGAGATAGTGTGTGTGTTTGAGTGTGTATGTGTGTGTGAGTGCATGAAAGTCATCTAGATAGAGTTAGATTAATAGATATTTAGTAGTATAGATAGCTTAAAGTAGATAGTAAATAGAAGAGGTTTATTGATTTCAGGGTAGGACTTAGAAGGGTAAAGCCTCCTGGGGCTAGAGAACACGTGTTCTGAAAGGCTGAATTCCACCTTTTTGATAATCAGGAGACAACGATTTATGGCCATCAATGAAAGATTAAGGGGGCAAACCTCTGGACTGGCTACTGGGTCGAGTTTGGTAATCCAGGCGCTTAATCACCTCAGGGTCATCCCAGGAAGTAGACCTGATATGGGTGATAATCAGCCTCAGCATAGGCTGGCAGAGCTGCCTAGCACTGCTCATGGCAAGAAGAAGCCAGGCCATCTTCCATGACTCTAATCCAAGCTTGTTTATAGTCTCCAAAAGAAACTTTCGGGGCAAATCTGTGGTCGAAGGCCCGAGGACAGGCAGACATTTGTTGGGCCCAGTGACTTGCCAAAGAATAGCCCCAAGGCAACAGCAGGGGAGGCCCAAGGGAAGAAGAGGACAATGGAGTTGCTTAACAAGGCTAGAAAGCAAACAGAAAAGTCCACAAATCTAATAGACATCAGACAGCTCCCAAAGCAAGGGGTGTTTATGAACAACACACACCCATGCAAGGAACATCCAAAACAGCAACCAAGGAGCCTGGAGGAGTGGAGGAGGAGCCGTCTAGGGGGAGACAACACAGGACTCATAGAGTCACAAGAACCTTTCAGGTGCTGTGAAAGTCTTGCCCTAGAAGAAAAGGCAGTCTCAAAAGAGAGCAAGTACAATCATCTACTCAGGACCTTCATCAGGGCGCTCCGGAAAGAAGCAACATAAAACCTAAGTCATGGCCAAAGGCAGAAGGCTGGGACCACAGGGTCCAGGAAACTCCAGTAATTCTTACAGTTCATAGCCATAGTTATGTCTCAAATGTACATCCATCTCCTCCAGACATTCATCAGAGCCCTCCGGAAAGAAACAACATAAAACCAAAGTTGAGGCCAAAGGCAGAAGGCTGGGACCACACAGTCCAGGGAACTCGAATAGTTCTTACAGTTCGGGACCATAGTTATGATTCACAGGTGTCAAAATATCCTAGTGCTGCAAAATACAAGATGAACTTTCTTAGAAAATGAAGTATTACTTAAGTGCCCTGCAATCTATGATGTATGAGTAGGCATGAATACTGATGCAATAAGAAGGCAGGGCTAAAGGCCTGGCTAGCCCTTGAGGGCAAGGTGGGCTTGGGAGAAGCACAGGAACAGCAGCTGTTTGTCAGGCATCTCAGAATGACATGATCTGCCCATGGACACCACTCTTTAGGATGCCACAAGAAGGAGCAGGCACCCTTGCCTTGAAGGTCCTCATTTCTTCTAAATGTGATGACCTCATAGAGACCATTCAGCTTCTGGGAAGTAATGGTGCCCAACCCCAACCCTCCACCCCCACCCCCTGCCAACAGTTTATAAAGCCTTTGCTTTTCTCTCTACAGGCTGAGAAACAATGGGGCTGTGCTGAAATATTTCATTCCAGAGATGGGCTATGTACTTTCTCTGCATCCTGCTCAGTGAGCATCTCTGCTCCCACCCACCACTCCTACCAAGACCAACAGAAAACTGAGGCAGATGGATGTTTCTTACTTTCATTTTCTCATATATCTGTAACCTGGAAGTACTATTAACAAGGTTTAATTATGGTATCTTGTAAGCTTGCAGGGTGTCCCTAGTGAGCTTTCATGCCCACCTCTGCCTTGTTCAGTCCCCATGGCATATCTCCTTTACTACCAGGATTTCTTTAAAACACATGTTAGTGCTTCATCTTATTGAAGAAGCTTGTTTGTCATCACCATTTGTGATCTTTCTTCCCCCTGCCCTTGCATCCTGCTTCTGCTACACATCCTCCCCATGCCACATCCTCTCCACACAAGCTCCTTTGGTTTTCTAACACTTGGGCAGCTCACTCTTCCTCTCTCTTTCAATAACAGTGGGCATGTTTAAGAAAAAAGTATTTCATAAAAAATGTTCAAGATGACAGTTAAAGGCATACTGAGATAGACTCTTATTATATCTTAAATTCTCACGTTGGTTTGCATGAAACAGGGAAGGAGACCTGAACTCATGATAGAAGGATGTATGCTGAGAGGTACAGATCAAGGTTCATTCATCTATGCATAGCTATCCAATTCAGACATGTGTCATAGATGCTGTCTCTTCAATATGCATTGTTGGCATCGTTGTGAAAAATCTGGTTGCTATAGGAGTGTGGGCTTATATCTGGATCCTCTTTTAACATATGACTTTAGTTTCATGTGTTTATATCTGAATCCTTAATTCTATTCTATTGAGCTGCTGCCTGTTTCTGTGCTAGTACCATGCTGTTTGGATCACTATGGTTCTGTAGTATACTATAGGTATGTTAACAACTCTAGCACTATGCTTTTTGCCCATGATTTATCTGGTCTGTGGGATATTTTGTGTCTACACATGAATTTTTAGATTTTTCTGTTTCTGTGAAGAATAGCATTGTAGTTTTGAGACTGCATTGAACCTGTGTATTTCATTTGGTAGGCTGACCATTAATTACAATATTTTGTCCATCCATGAACTTGGGAGATCTTTCTATGTTCTATTATTTTTCTTTATTTTCTTCTTTGGTGTTTCCAAAGTTTTTATTCTACAGATCTTTTCTTACCTTTGCTGGGTTTATTCCATGTTGTGTTTTTTAAGCAACTGTAAATAGGATTATTTCTGTCATTTCATTTTCAGTATACTTGCCCTTAGTTTATAGGAAGACTACTATTTAAGTTCCGTTAATAACTATTTAAGTTCTCTTAATAACGCGCCTTGTTGCTATGTTGGAAATATTTTTCAACTGGATGAGTTCTCTAGTGGAGTCAGGGTCTTTAATGTATAGAATTATATCATTTGCAAATAAGAATACCTGAATTTATTTTTCTACATGTGATTAATTTTTGTTTTTTGTTTTTCTCTTATATTGTTTGGGTAAGAGTTTAAGCAAAACCTTGAAAAGGAGTAGAGAGAATTGGATATTTTTATTTTGCTCCCGATTTTAGTGGGACTGCATCATAGGTTTTTTTTTTTTTCCAAATTTGGTATGATGTTGCTATAGGCTTGGTTGTACATGACTTAATATATGTTCACTATATCCTTAGACTTTCTATGACTTTTATCAAGAGGAGAGAAGGTTGAATTTTGAAAAAAATGGTTTGGCAAATATTTATTTCAATATGCCTCTGTCTTTAAGTACATTTATAATTATTGATTTGTATATGTTAAACAACCTCAGTGTCTGTCATGAAACTGTCCTGATTTTAGACTATAGTCAAATGGTCTTTATTGTGTGTTCTTAAATTCAGTTTACAAGTGTTTTATTGAATTTTTTGTATCTGTATTCACCAGGACATTTGTCTATACTTTTCTTTTTGTTTGTGTGTATATAATGCTGGTTTTGCCAATCCTTTATAGAGTAGTTTTAGAACACTGGTTGTAGTTCTTTTACTGAAGTCTGGTAAAACTTTATGAGTCAATTTGAACATGGGCCTTTTTTTCTTTTGGTTAGGAAGTTTTAAGATTGTTGCTTCAACCTCATTGCCTCTCCATTTAAAGATTTTAAAACATCATCTTAGTTCAACCTTAGGAGGTTATATGTATTTAGGAATTTATACTGTTTATTTAGACTTTCCAATTTGGTAGAATAGAGGTTGTTGAAGTGTGTACTTGTGATCATCTAGATCTCATTGGCATCTGCTCTACTATCTCTCTTTGTACGCTAGTCTTACATATATATGTATATGTATATATATGTATATAGGTGTGTATATATATACATATATATATATATATATATATATATATATATATATATATATATATTTGGATAATTTCAGATAAGCCAGAAAATGTTCACTATATCTTTGTCTTGGGAGACATTGCACTTTCATTGGGTATTGAACCTTCTGGTGGAGTCAGGACTATCTTCACAAAGCACAACTCCACTGTTTCCAGTAGACACAGACCACCGTCATTGTTTCTGATAACCAGCTGCACATACACATCCTGGTATATGATAGGGAAAGGGGCATGGCCAAGGGTAGGAACCTGTTGGGGAAGATCAAACCCATAGGTAGGTGTACCTCCTACACCCTGTCTCAGATTCTAGTCCCTCTCGACACCCTCTGTTGCAGAGCACAATACAGGAACGAGGACCAGATTACCTTCACCAGATACAGTGACCACAATGGGCCAGGTGACTGAGGCACCCAGTGCTCCACATGAGAATCAGACAAAGTTCCAAGAGTCCACTGGCATCCCCATCCCGTGTATTCCATTTGAAAGCAAGAGTTGAAGATAAGACAACTTTAGGCAACATCACTGAGGACATGAGAGGAGTCTTGTCAAGTGTGATGAGATTATCTGTCGATTGGATGGAAATCTTACTGCACTGTAGGATTAGCAGCATCAGACAATGGGGGACTAGACTACTCAGTTGTTGGTGACATACAAGGCAGAATACCTGGGGCCCTGGGCTTCTCTCTTGGGGGAGCTCCCCTATAGTGGTGCTTTACGACCCACTAAGAAACAAGTTGCATAAGGAAATCGAAGTAGAGATATAGTAATCTTCTGGAGAAATATTTTTGTTGGACCTCAATCCACCAAGTTCCAGGCAGTTGAGCTGCTACCGTAATTTCCTGGACACTCCAGTTCCTTGGATATTGACCACCTTTACAGGGAAAAAAAAAAGAATGATGTGTTCTGTAAGCATTGAGCCAGGCATAGAAAATGTAAAGTCTTAAATAAAACTGTTTCAGATCTGCACCCAAATGTGGACATTTTAAGTGCATTTCTCTGCTGATTTAATATTAAGAAAATATCTTTTACATTCTGAGAGACAGGAACTTTTGCTGTATCTTAGAGACAGAGTTAATAACACAAGTTGAGGTCCTGTTTTACTTAAATCTCTATCCTACTCTGTACTCAGGATTTGTTTAATTTGCCTTTAAGAGAACAATGTAACACTTGGGTGGTGGTAGTACATGGCTTTAATCCCAGCACTCTAGAGGCAGAGGCAGGCTTGAGGCCAACCAGGTCTACAGCCAAAGCTACACAGAGAAACCCTTTCTTAACACAACACCACACACACACACACACACACACCAAAGAAACACACAAACAAATAAGAGCAATGTAACGACCATCTTTACTTGCCTCAGGTTTCCCATGTCATCAGCTTTTACAACCCAAGCTAATGTGTAGCTGTGATCTTAAGTCACACACTTAGCCGTGCCCTTGATCTGGACTAATGCTTGCATGTATGTATGCTATGCTATCAAATATTTCAGTCTTATAAGACTGAAAGCAGTCTTATAAGATGAACACCCATCATAACTCTTGAAGACAATTTATGGATATTGCTTGATACGTAATGATGTTTGCTGTACTGTTATCTGGGTTAGTGGGGTCATTTGGAGTCAGTGACTTAATCTTTTGTCAAACTTTGATGATTTCAATACAGTATCTCTCATTTCTTCCCCAATACGTTGGTTTGTGTGCTGTTCAATAAAAGAGAGAGCAAAACCCTTAGGGTCTCTCTCTCTCTCTCTCTCTCTCTCTCTCTCTCTCTCTCTCACACACACACACACACACACACACAAGATAGAGAGAGCGAGACATGAAGACATCAGAGAGTGACAGTTGACATAGGGAGAGAGAATTATTCAAGTCTGGGCTCACTCATAGATTATATCAAGGGGTAGAACATTTAATTTCTTCCCCTTAATGTGTCATAGACACATTATTGGTAACTGGGTTTATCATCAATGCACTCAAAACTGTATGACTCATGTGTAAGTCTATATCCATTCTCCTTTGATTATTTTTTAATTTCCTGTCTTATGGATACCATGCTAGACTTTCTCAGGGTTTTAACACTATTCCCATAAGCTAATGGAAATACCTTTTCACTACACAGAAAGATGGATCTCAAAAGAGTAACAAAATAGCCCACACAGTAGATATCTATCAAACCAAATGATCTGGTAGCCTAACAGTGCACAGGGAGCAGCTGTCTCTAGAAGACTTTTCTTCATTGCAGCCAGGAGCACTGAACAAGTTAGACCCATGTCAGCCACTGTCAATTTGAATGACTGAAAATGTAATAACATGCCAACTAATAAAACACCCTGCTTAGTTCCCTAGTTATAGATGGGCCTGGGTCTCAGGGTGGGTCCATCTTAACAAGAAAGCTCCAACTAAGCTCCAGTGAATAGTAGCCAGGATTCCTTTTTCATTTTTTCTAATATTTACTTATTATATATAAACACACTGTAGCTGTCTTCAGACACACCAGAATGAGGGTGAGATCTCATTATGTGTGGCTGTGAGCCACCATGGGTTGCTGGAACTTGAACTCAGGGGCCTTTGGAAGAACAGTCAGTGCTCTTACCTGCTGAGCCATCTCTCCAACCCAGTAGAAAGGATTCCTGTGTCACATTTTCCAAGTTGCAAGAGAAACATTCATTGGTTTCTGATCCAAGGATCTATTGGAAGTTGTGGGTGAGACTGGGCTACAAGATGCCATGATATCTGTGGGAAAACCACAGCAACATCTGGGTAGAGAAAGTACTAGTGGCTTGAGTGTTTAGTGATGGTCTTCTTCTTCTTCTTCTTCTTCTTCTTCTTCTTCTTCTTCTTCTTCCCTCCTTCTCCCTCCTTCTCCTTCTCCTTCTCGTCCTCCTTGTCCTCCTCGTCCTCCTCCTCCACCTCCTCCTCCTCCTCCTCTTCTTCTTCTTCTTCTTTCTTCTTCCTCTTCCTCTTCTTCCTCTTCCTCTTCCTCTTCCTCTTCTTCTTCTTCTTCTTCTTCTTCTTCTTCTTCTTCTTCTTCTTCTTCTTCTTCTTCTTCTCCTCCTCCTCCTCCTCCTTCAGATTTATGCATGTGAGTACACTGTAGCAGATGGTTGTGAGCCTCTATGTGGTTGTTGGGAATTGAATTTTTAGGACCTCTGCTCGCTCTGGTCAAACCCACTTGCTCTGAAACAAAGATTTATTTATTATTATAATACATAAGTACACTGTATCTGTCTTTAGTCGAACCAGAAGAAGGCATCAGATCTCATATCAGGTGGTTGTGAGCCACCATGTGGTTGATGGGATTGGAACTCAGGCCCGTTGGAAGAACAGTCAGTGCTCTTTCCTGCTGAGCCACCTCTCCAAGCCCCTAGTGATGGTCTAGTCTACCATAGTACTTAGCTCTTCACCTGACTGGGAGACTACTCCTCTTCAATTATGTGTGCTTCCTCCATATTCTTATCCTCAGCAAGGATTTAAAAAAAAAATTGTAGCTAAGAAAGTGCTGGCTATGGTATCCTGAATGTCATCAGGGTCACACATCTGTCTTTTTGATTTTGTGTATCCTTCCATTTTTGTCATAGACAATCTCAAAGCTACTCTTGGATTCATGTTGACTGATTCTTACTGCTGAAGTCTAAAGATCAGTCATTCTTAAACCACTTTCTTCACATTATTAAAGAGTCTAGAATTTTACTTTATGATTCTCCAAAAACGCATGCCTTCATTTTGCCCACAAGTCTTTGTTGACACAGACAAGCAGCACAATGAAGGATGACTGATTTTTATGTGTGCATCTCAATGGCAGCCTTGCTGATTTCCTTGAGACATGGTTGGTTACGGCCAAGGCTGATCTTGAAGAATGGAAGGTCTGTTCTATTCTACATATTTGTCTGGGGTAACCTGATAGAGCATGATGTCTTAGTTACAATTTCTGTTTCTGCATAAACATCACGACCAAGAAGCAAGTTGTGGAGGAAAGGGTTTATTCAGCTTACACTTCCACATTACTGTTCATCACCAAAGGAAATCAGGACTAGAACTCAAGCAGGTCAGGAAGCAGGAGCTGATGCAGAGGCCATGGAGGGATGTTCCTTACTGACTTGCTTCTCCTGGCTTGCTCAGCTTGCTCCCTTGTAGAACCAAAGACTACCAGCCCCAGGGATGGTACCACTCACAATGGGCCCTCCCTTTCTTGATCACTAATTGAGAAAATGCCTTACAGCTGGGTCTCATAAAGACATTTCCTCAAGGGAGGCTCCTTTGTCTTCATTAACACCAGCTTGTATCCAGTTGACCCACTAAACCAGCCAGCACAGATGGACCAGCCAGCAACTTTTATCCTAGTGGTTTTTTTTTTGTTTTTTTGTTTGTTTGTTTGTTTGTTTGTTTGTTTGTTTTCTGAGACAGGGTTTCTCTGTATAGCCCTGGCTGTCCTGGAACTCACTCTGTAGACCAGGCTGGCCTCGAACTCAGAAATCTGCCTGCCTCTGCCTCCAGAGTGCTGGGATTAAAGGCGTGCACCACCATGCCCGGCTTATCCTAGTGTTAATGAAGAGTTAAGATGCACATGGCTTCAGTAGGAAGCACATGCTAATTGAGACTAATCATGTCAGTTATTGGGAAGCTCACTGTATCTTCTTGGTGATGGAAATTCTTGTGTTGGGGATCAGAGTCTCTGAATCTGGCTTCCCCAACAGTAGTGCCTCAGGCCAATTCTGTTCTCCTGTCCTTCATTAGTGACAGAAAGGTTGTCCCCAGTTTTATCCTCAGTGGTCATGACAGAGACAAGTCTTCAGCAATCCTCTAGTGCTTTCTCTCAGTCTTCTGGGTGAAACCCAACATCACCTGAAACAGGACAGTCCCCAGTGACTGTGGTACACAATGTAAAGTGACTTAAGGGGGCCAGGAATGTGAGGGAGAAACAGCAGTGGCGCCTGGCTCCAACTTCCTTCTGCTTTGGTGTTTCTCAGGACAGGGATGGCAAAGTTACATTGGGAAACCTTTGAAAGTTTACTACCACTAAAAGGCTGAACATCAGAAAAAAAAAACCCCACCATTGCCTGTTTCAAACTATTTGACTATGAATTTTGGTATAGTGCGCTTAGGCCTTGGAAGGGACTTAGGATCATGTAATGTTATAACACCAGCTAATAGGAAACCGCTGGAGAGTTCATTTATTTTTCCTTTCCCCTACTCTTTCCTCTCTCCTCCCTCCACACTCTATCCTTTCTTTGCCTATTTATTTATTTATTTAATTGTTTTATTATGTATTTTCTTCATTTACATTTCCAATGCTATCTCAAAAGTCCCCCATACCCTTCCCCCCCACCCACTCCCACTTCTTGGCCCTGGCATTCCCCTCTACTGAGGCATATAAAGTTTGCAAGACCAATGGCCCCCTCTTTCCACTGATGGCCCACTAGGCCATCTTTTGATACATATGCAGCTAGAGACACGAGCTCCGGGGGGGGGGGGGGTACTGGTTAGTTCATAATGTTGTTCCACCTATAGGGTTGCAGACCCCTTTAACTCTTTGGATACTTTCCCTAGCTCCTCCATTGGCGGCTCTGTGATCCATCCAATAGCTGACTGTGAGCACCCACTTCTGTGTTTGCTAGGCCCCGGCTTAGCCTCTCAAGAAACAGCTATATCTGGGTCCTTTCAGCAAAATCTTGCTAGTGTATGCAATGGTGTCAGAGTTTGGAGGCTGATTATGGGATGGATCCCCGGGTATGGCAGTCTCTAGAGGGTCCATCCTTTTGTCTCAGTTCCAAACTTTGTCTCTGTTACTCCTTCCATGGGTGTTTTGTTCCCAATTCTAAGAAGGGGCAAAGTGTCCACACTTTGGTCTTTGTTCTTCTTGAGTTTCATGTGCTTTGCAAATTGTATCTTATATCTTGGGTATTCTAAGTTTATGGGCTAATATCTACTTATCAATGAGTTCATCTACATATCATGTGAGTTCTTTTGTGATTGTGCTACCGCACTCAGGATGATGCCCTCCAGGTCCATCCATTTGCCTAGGAATTTCATAAATTCATTCTTTTTAATAGCTGAGTAGTACTCCATTGTGTAAATGTACTACACTTTCTGTATCCATTCCTCTGTTGAGGGACATCTGGGTTCTTTCCAGCTTCTGGCTATTATAAATAAGGCTGCTATGAACATAGTGGAGCATATGTCCTTCTTACTAGTGGAGCATATGTCCTTCTTACCAGTTGGAAGGCTGGTTCTTTCTGTATTTCTCAGCTGGCCCAGTGCCTGTGAGTCTCTTACCTCAACATTTCAAGTCTTGGGATTACAGACACCTGTATCCATGCCTGCCTTGGTTTAGTTTTTATTGGTAACACTTAGGTGGAAGATAAGCTGGGCTTGGTGTAACAGGAATCACCTATTTCAATAAGAAAAAATATACATATCCTTGGGTACTTAAAAAGGTGGATGGACTGGTAAGTAGAGTCATGTTGAGCATAGACCTGCCTCCAGTCTCATACAGAAAGCATGATGAACTCTCCCTTTGTATTTTATGGACATATCCAAAGAGGAATCCAAGAGTGTTGAGTACCTTGCTGGGAAAAGGAAGTCCCCTAGAAGTCTGAGGGGGAGGACAAGGTGAATCACAGCAGAGACCCCGAACATTGTCACTTGTTGGGCCCAGACCAGTGCCTCAGTGAGAGTGAATTGGAGGGCAGACTCCCACAGGAACAGATTTTAAAGTTACATTGTTTATAGGATCATGCTAAGGGTGGACTGGGCTCTGCACCAAAGTTTAGCTTATAATGCTTTCCTTGTCTCTGTTCATTTAGGTAAAGTAATAACAGGTACACTAGAGGGTCTCCACTAGGAGCAAACCAACTTAATGGACAAAGGAAAAACTTGGTCGTAATTGCATTAAAATATGACTACTCAGGAAAGAAAAGAATATTCAGGGGATTCTTCCCAGCTGTGAGGAAGAAAAGAAAAACTCACTTGGCATTCTAGTACTGAGCATGATTGCTCCTCGGATCAACGTGTATCTGCTTTAACATTCAGAACAAAGGTGGTCATGTTCCTCACCTGGATGTCTTTGGCTTAAAATCTGATGCCAAACTTAAGTCGATCCTGAATGCTTAGTTCACCTTGCCTAGGATGGGAAGTGCTTACCTTGTGAGTAAGGTGAGTACTTGGGCTGAGGGGCAGTGAATATGGAAATGAGGAAGGCACAGGGCTGATAGATGCATGCAGAACAGAGGGATTCCCAGGAGGTAGAGGAGAGAGCCTTACCAATGTCTCAGAAGTCGTCTTTATATAAGTGTGTTTGCCATCATTCCTCATCAAATTCCTGCTGTGGTGATTTAAGACTGAACCATATGGATTGCCTTCATCATAAGTCAACAAACCCATGGTCTACTTTTGCTGTGTCAAAAAACAGACGAATATTGCTACCATAAAACCAATCAACCACCAACCCATTGACTCACTTACCACTGACCCACTGACCCAACGACCATTGGCCAGTGATCCACTGACCCACTGACCACTGAAAAGTGTTAGGATTTTTTCAGCACAGCAGTAAGATGACTGACGTACAACCCAGAAGACAGTCTGGATATCTCTACAGCAGTTCTCAGCCTGTGGATCACTACGACTTTAGCAAACCTCTATCTCCAAAAATATTTACCTTACAACTCATAACTAGCAAAATTACAGTCATAAAGTAGCAATGAAAATAATTTTATGGTTGGGGGGTCCTCCCAACATAAGGAACTTGTATTAAAGGATCGTTTGGAAGGTTGAAAACAATAGCTCGCCAAGTAGTGGTGGTGCACGCCTTTAATTCCAGCACTTGTGAGGCAGAGGCAGGCAGATTTCTGAGTTTGAGGCTAACATGGTCTACAGAATAAGTTCCAGTACAGCCAGGGCTACACAGAGAAACCTTGTCTCGAACAACAACAGAAAGAAAGAAAGAAAGAAAGAAAGAAAGAAAGAAAGAAAGAAAGAAAGAAAGAAAGAAAGAAAGAAAGAAAGAAGAAAGAAAGAAAAGAAAAGAAAAGAAAAGAAAAGAAAAGAAAAGAAAAGAAAAGAAAAGAAAGGAAAGAAAGAAAAAAAGAAAGAAAGAAAGAAACAAAGAAAGAAACAAAGAAAGAAACAAAGAAAGAAACAAAGAAACAAAGCAAACAAGCATGTGTGGATTGGTCTATGCTTTCAAATGTAGAATATTGTTGATAGCTTTTAAGAAAAAAGAGGGTGGTGTTTCCTAAGTTTGATTTCACATTTTTTCAAAAGAAAAGGCTGAAAGTTTCAGAATTGCATTTAGAGAAATTTCCCCTTATATCTAGTAATTGAACAACTCCTTATTGCTTCAAATTGTACACATTAAAAGACTCTTAATCATAAGGTACCCAAGTCAGGTAGGAAAGACTGTTCACAACAGCCATGCTAAATAGAAGGTTGTAGCACACTAGATGTTGAATATAGGCACATGTACCCTATTTAGCTCTCTTTCTTGTGTCTGCAATAAATCAGAAAGTGTTCAATAACTCCAAATAACCAGTATATACTCTTGTATTTAGGTAAATGGTTCTGGTTTGCCTTTCATACAAAGGAGAAAGTATTAGAGGAACAAAAGAAAATAAAACTAAAACAAAGATGTAGTCCATGATAATAATCTATAAAACAATAAACAAAATCCCAAGCTGTAAAAGATAAACAAAAGTATTTAAAGATGACTCATAATAGTGTATAGAGGGGAAGTTAGAGTGCTTGCAGTATAATCACCATGAGGACCTGAATTCAGAACTTAGCACTCAAATAACAAGTTGTGTGACTATAGTCTCAAGTATGGCTATAATGCCCACCCTTGAGAAGCAGAACCAGATTTTCTGACTACCAAGATAAATGAGAAATACAAACCTTAGGTTTATAGAGAGATCCTGCTTCAGAGGAATAAAGCTGAAAGTGCAAGAGGGCAATGGCAAGTGGTTCTTTTTAAATCTCTGTATGTGCACACACACAGACACACACACACACCATACAAATAGAGTACTCATACAAATATAAAAGAATCAGAAAGTAGTCTCTAAAAAAAATAAACTATTAAGAAAAGGATACTGGTGTAAATTTATCAAAGTATTGTGTTTGTAACCCGAAGAAAATTCATGAAACTGGCTTCAAAATAAGACAAATATTGATAAAACTAGGAAACATGGACACTTAAGAGGTAGTGACTCATGTCACTAACAAACCAAAACAGAGCTAAAAGTGGTAATGAAGGCTGCTTACCCACAGGTGGATCAAGTGGAAGACATAATACCAAGGATGGACAACAAGGCAGATACAGTAGAACATTTAGGCACCAACAATGACAAAAGTTAAGAAAATATGAACAACATGTATGAATTTATTGGAGCACCATTAAAAGACAATTACAATTCAGAGCGGAAACCAGGAAATGTGATAGCATTTGAAATATAAATAAAGAAAATATCTAATAAAAAAGACAATTACAAATTCTGGAGAGAGAAGAATATTAGGCTAAATAAATAAATAATATATTTAATAGCTTCATTCTAGAAAAGTTCCCAAATCTAGATAATGAAGTGAACCTCTGTATTCAAGATGCACATAGAGTTTTAAATGGACAATATTCTAAAGGGGCCTCCCTTGTTATATTATAATCAAAACACTAAGCATAGAAAACAAAGAAAAAATATTGAAAGAAGCACCACGGTTTACATAAAAGCAAGTCCATCAGAATTTTAAGCAGATTTTTAAATAGAAAGCTAGTTTAAAACATGGATGATCTTTATATTGATAACTTTAAAACACTAAAGAAAGAAATCAAAGATCCTACAAGATGGAGTTTCCATGCATAAGGAGTGGAAGAAACAATATTACACAAATACTACCAAGAACACTCTTCAAATTCCATGTAATGCCCATCAAATTGTCAATGTCATTATTTATAGAATTAGAAAAACAAAATCCCCAAGTTCTTATGGAAGCATTAAAGATGGTTAAGATACTCCAAGCATCCTTGCGAAAAGAGCAGCACTAGATGTACTACCATACCTGATTCCAGGTTGTATAGCAAGCAGAGCCATAGTAGCAAAATCAGCATGGATGAAACTGGCACAAAACAGATCTGTGCAACAGAGAAGACTCAGAAATAAACTCCTGCTGCCACAGATACCTGATTTTTTTGCAAAGGTACTAAAAATACACACTGGGCAAAAGACAGCTCTTTCAACAAATGGTGCTGGCACAACTGGATATCTGTATGTAAGAGAAAAAGTTAGATCTCTTATCTTTGAACCTCTGTGAAAATTAATTTCAAATCGATCAAAGAACTGAATGTAAACTATAAGACTGATTGAGGAAAAAAAGTAAGGAGAATACTTCACAATGTCACCATAGGCAATAACTTTTTGAATAGGACTCCAGTCACTTTGGAAATAAATTTAATTGACAAATTGGACTTTATGGAATTAAAGGATTCTGAACAGCTGAAGAGGTAGCTTACATAATGGGGAGAATATAGTTGCTAGACATGCATCTGATGGGTGATGATTACATAGACTATGCAGAGAAAAAATACAAGAAAATCAAACCATCCAATCAGTAAGTAGGGGAGAGCTACTATCAAGATGTGGTCTGGAGACACCTGGATAATGATGCATACTAGTCATCGCAGCTACGCAGACAAGGTACTAGAGCTCTAGAACTCAAGACCAGCTTTGGGTAAATGGAGCTTCTCCTTTGAAATACAAACAAAACAAGACAAAACAAAGCAAAAACAAAAACAAAAATAAGAGCAACAATAACAAAACAAAAAACAACTTATACATTATAGAAGCAAATACAGAGCAGGGCCATAGATGGAAAGATTTACCATGGAACTCAAGCACTCCTATGTAATTTTTAACTTGCTGTGAAGATCTCCACCTGTATTTCTGACACAAAGAGAATCTTGTAACTGGAATATATCTTTTGGGATAGATTAGTGTATGTTTTAGAGCCCTCTTATCCATCTGAGCTTCATCTGTCTTAAAGTCACTGTCCTGAGACAGTGTGTAAAGCATTGACTTAGCTTTAAGGAACCAGATGTTTAAACATGGATAGGAAAAAAAAAAAGAAAGAAAAAAAGAAAAAAGGAACCAGAGAAGTGTCAGCATCTACTGATGTAGCCCAAATCAGACAGGCTGGTGTACTGAGTCTCTCAAATTGGAAGAGTATAAAACATATGGAAAGGAACAAGAAAGACCTGGGAATTAATTGTGGCAGGAGAGCAACTCAGCCACTCCACAGTGTTAAGGACACCAATGTGAGTAAGGGAATCATGGGGAATGAAGGATGGAAGCCATTTCTAAAGATCTAAAGATCCAAGCTTCCAGATCAACTCAACTTATCTCTCAAAAAGTGCCAACTATTCAGCAAAGAGAACGCCAGAGAAAAGCAAAGCTCTCCCTCCTCCCTCACTCAGTGAATAGAGGTGGCAGAGGAATAGCTCTGGTTGTTTGGTGTGAGAAAGAAGCAGCTAGGAAAGAAGAACAAGGACAAAATAAAACTGGGAATTCCACTAGTGATCAAGGGGATGGGCAACCAGCAGCCCTGGAATCATCACAGAGGAAAAGGAGTCACAAATCAACGTGATCCCAGATCTGTATTCTAGCTAAATGAGCTTGGGAAAAATCCAGTTGCTTAGAGTGGAAAGAATTTATTAAGAAGGAAGGGTTAAAAAGGGGAAGGAGGTACAGGTAAGATACAACACTGCATAGTATTTACCCCTAGCAATTTGTTTCCATTATTGTAGCTGCCACCATATAAAAATATTGTAGTTTAAATGAGTGAATTCAGGTGAACAAAACCCAGTTTTCTGCAGCCACAGTGGCCAGTCGTGACTGCAACTACTGTACGGGGTGCACAGGTGAAGCACGCTCCACCATCACACAAAGTCTTTCTGTAGAACTCTGTCCCTAGAGTGTATTGGGGCTCTAATTCTTCATACATGCAGACACTACAAGTGAGTGCAGAGAAACAAAGTCCACCTTGGCCTTGGTCTTATAATCCTGAACATTAGATGTGTTAGGTATAGGCCTAAAGCCCTAACAGCTCAGGAATAGTCTTAAAACCCCAAGAGGAAGGAACCATTTGAGCCTAATAGACTGTTCTACCAGGAAACATTTGTGAACACTAAAAGAGACCACCAAGAAGCTGAATCCAATGCAATTGCATTAGGGTCTCCTTGTTTAAGCTCTAACTTGGGCTCTCCGCCAACTCAAACACAGCAGGAAGGTGGAGCCCTGAGTCTAGTATTAAGCAAGCATTTATAGAGGCAAGAAGCGGGTATCTAGCCTGATACACATCTGATTGGGGGGGGGCGATTATGGCCTTAACATAACTGTCTCGTGCTGGGAATCAAACCATAAACTTAACTGCTGTAGTTTTTCCAGATTGGTGGTTGTTAGGAAGTAAAGTGTCAAGTGCAGGCTTGTAACCTAGAAGTGTAGATTTGTTGGGGAATAACCTGGAAACGTGCTAGACTCGAGTCTCATTGAGGGATAACCTGGAAACTGGTTCTAGCTACCAGTCTTGTTTGTTAACTTGAGTTTAATTCGGCTTTACTTAGATTAGGTTCTCTATATGAGTCTGAACCCAAAAGATATGGTCTCTCAAGACCATGTGCTACACACACATATTACGGTCCTGTGGAGAAAGATCTTCAAACAGATCTTCTGAATATCTTAGAAATAAGGCGAAACAAAACACCAAAAAAAGGTAGGAAAACTATGGTACAAACACTGGGGCAAAACCTGAAACTACTTAAAGATGGAGTTAATACTAAAAAAAGAAAATGTAAATCAAATTGCATCAAAGTTAAAATATCAAAAGTAATTTCTAGTAGAGAAGAGTTACCAAGTAAATTACATCATTGTTCTATGTCAGATTTCCTTAAAGGTATGTGTAAGGAGTAGGTTTGCAGAATGCAGATGTTTTAAAATGTTGTCTATGTCTTATTCACTTACTCATCCACAGGGAGAAAGCAAAGCCATTTCCTTTATTACATTGGTGTGTTGAAAAAGTTTAGGATATTTGAATGTATGATATTTGAAAGCATGTACTACTAACTCAAAGTGTATACTACCCTACCCACTTATTAGGTAACTTAAAAGAAAAAGGAAATGAAAGAAATTTAGAAAACATAATCTTATAGTAAGGAAAGTGGAAGCATGGAAAACCCAAACCATGAGAAATATTAATGATATGTCACCCAGTATGGCTGAAAAATCTCAAATGAGTTATAATAACCAAAATACAAAAGTCATATGTTTTTAAAAGAAACAACTGTAAAGGAATTTCAATAAAAAGTTAAAAATTTAGACAAAGATTAATCATGCAATGCCAACAGCAAAGCGGCCCTATGCATCAAAATAAAATCAATTTCCCCAAGCAGCAAATGGACAAAGGCGGTGATTTCATTTTGATTTAAAAGTTCTCAATGAAGAAATAACAGTTATGAACCTCCATACACCAGATTAATGTAAAATAAGCAGTCCCTCAAAAATGCTTTTAACTGTGCGCAGAAAATTGGACATAACAATAGCAATAGGGGATATCTAACACATCTTTTTGTTTTTGACAGTTTTTAGGGAAAAGTGATAAACGCAGGTAATGAGTCAATCTGCACCGATTCATTCTTAACTATGCTTGGCATTGTGTGGCAGTAGTGGAAAGTCTTGTGCATTTAGGGCTTAGTATACACAGCAAAGCACATTCATAATGATTGAAAGGTTTTAAGGAGTTTGGAGGCTGGAGAGATTGCTCAGTGGTAAAGTGCACTACTGTTCTTAAAGAAGATACTGAATGGGTTTCCAGCACTGACCTGGAGGCTCACAGCCATCTATAACCCCAATTACAGGGGACTGGCTGGCCTCTTCTGAGCTCTGTGGTATCAGGCAGTCATACAGACAAAACATTCATATATGTGACAGAAAAATCCAGAAGAGCATACATGTATACACTAGTGCACTTTGGAAGATGTACTGACTTCAAAGGAGCTTGGGGAAACTATTTAAAATGAAGAGAAAGGAGGAAAACAACTGTTGACCATCACACAGGTAACTTAGTCTCAGTACATGTTCTGAAAGAAGTGAATGCTTACAGAATACCTCACTTAAGAAAAACAACTCTAATAACAACTAGAATGACATGAAATAACTAGTAACTCCTACTGTTTAGGTGGTCAGGACAAGGGCTGCATATTCTGTAAGACAATATACACTGCAGTCAAACCTTTACTCATGTGCCCTCAAACTCTTAGTGTAAAAAGAACAATATATTTGTTCTAAATAGTAAAATGAAATCAAGAAAGTAAGAAGGTGGCAAGACAAAATTCTGTTAAAAACCGAAAAGATGAGACCAGCCACCTACTTTTCCAGGGTCTAGCCTGGAGAGTCTCTCTGACATTCCCATCCTCCATGTCTCCGCAGCCCAACAGATCTAGCCTGGGTCCCAACACAAATGGATGGATGGTGGCAATCTCATGAGGCCTCAACTCTACAAAAACAAACAAACAAACAAACAAACAAACAAACCAACCACAAAAACTCCTGCAGATTAGGAAGAAATGTTGGGAGTTGGAGACATAGTCATCACTGAGGAAGAACATACTACCTGGTTAATGGTCAGCCCTGAAAACATATATACATCTAAATTGTATGGACTGATTAGGTTATATACATTCAAGTTAGTATATATATGTGTGTGTGTGTGTGTGTGTGTGTGTGTGTGTGTGTGTGTATCCATATATACATGTAAGAATAGTTAATGAATAAATATGTCAAGAATTTAAAAGAGAACAAGGAAGAATATGTGGGAGAGTTTGTATGCAAGAAAGGGAAAAGAAAAATAATGTAATTATTTCATAATATCATAATATCAAGAATAAAAATAAAAAATAGTCAATTACAAAAACAAGTAATTGTATATATTAGTACAAAATACATAAATATGCTAATATCTTTTAAATGTTGATGTGAAGGTAAATAAACATTCATATACATAGATTGACTTATATGCACAGATATATACATAAAATCATATATAAAATAAATGTTAAATTAAAATATATAATGAGGAGTAGGTTCTTGTGCGGTACTTAGAAATACACCTAACAAACTACATGCATTATCAATATAAAGAGAGCTACTAAATGATGTGACTATAGTTTGTGGTAAAGGACAGATACATTACATTTATGGGAGAGAAAACCCACTCTTGGAAGTTTATATTACAACATTCTATACTTCTGAAAAGGAAATAGAAACAGCCGGAATCACAAGGATCTGGGAATTATTTTGTGAGATCTTTTTTTTTTGTTTGTTTTTTGATCTGACCCAAGAACAAACATGTGGGATAGTAAACTAATTTTATTCCAATTTCTGTGACTTGGGAAGTGCTCTCAGGCAATGTTCCACAATGCACCTAGAGTGGGATATCATGTAGGTGTACCTCATGAGGCCTAAGGTTCATCTTTGTACAGTGGTCCTATTAAGGACCAACTATTGGATTTGTGTTTTGCTTGGAAAGATGATTAGGGCCAATGTTTGTTCCAGATGTAGTGTTGTAAGAAAACTGGTATTCTTCTATAACTGAGTACTGACAAATGGTAGCCTTAGCTAGACAGTAAAATAAAACAAAAGCTATTATTGGTTTAAAATTTTTAAGGAATTGGCATTCTCTCCTATGTGCCCAGAGAGGAGGCTGATTGGTATTTATTTGCCTGGTTTCTATGGCTCTTTATCGTGGTCTCACAGTGATTATGGCCAATGCTTGCTTTCTGTGCTATTATTTCTGCCCAACATGGGACCATCTAAGCCTTGCAACTGCCAGGTCTACATTAACACTGGCCTGTTGGTGACTGCCAGATCAGATTCTGGGTCTCAGCAGGTACTTACTCCCATTTTCACAATTATATTTGAAATTAATGAAATTAGGTTTTTTTTTTTTCATTTTCATTTGCACCCATTTGAAACTACTGATTTTTCTTTCGTCCAGTCTTCTTGAAGTAATACCTATTCCATTGTCTACTGTTGGTTTTCACTTGACCTCTTTCAATGGTTTCTTTTGTAAAAGTCCAATAGTAGTAAGCTTAGGTATCTGTGAGTGGCATGTGACCTTTGGAATTTTCGAACTCTACTGTAAGTTCATTCCCAATCTCATTGCTTGTGCTATTTTAGCCCCATCTTGTTAGAGACAACACATTGTGACTGGCCCGCACTCATTTACATTCTAGTACCGTATCTGCCAGTTCTACCTTCGTCTTGCTTAATCCCTTGTTTGCTCCTGTTTCCATTTTCTTTCCTAGTAAATGAAATAGATCCCTTTCCAAAGTCCTTTTTGTTTGTTTGCTCTCGCTCTCTCTCTCTCTCAGCTTCTGTGTGACAACCAGTGTGCACTGCAGAATTCAGATTGCAGGTAGTTTCCTTCTGTGTTTTGCTCCTGAGGTTCTTCTGTCTGTGACTCCTGTCAGTGCCAATGTGATTCGCTGCTCCTCTCCGTTCAGCTCCGTTTTTGATGAGTTCATGTTCTTTTCTGTTACTAATTAAATGTTTCTGAACCCTGACAAATTTAATAACATCCTACCAAACCTGAGTGACTCCAAGAGTTGTACATTTCTTTCTTCAACAGAGCTTGTACTGAAGCCTCGTGATTGCTCTCTACATAATTTGGAGGATGCCTTGGTTAGTTGTATTGTCAATTTGACACAACCAAGAATCACTTAGGAAGAGGTCATCTCAACTGAGAGAGTGCCCAGATCACATTGGTCTGTGGGGAATTATCTTGTCTTGATTGTTTGTCATTTTGGGAGGGCCCAGACCACTGTGGGTAGTGCCATCCTTGAGTGGATCAGTATAGGTGGTAGAAGAAATGTAGCTAAGAAAGCCAGCAGAAGGAAGCTGGTAAGCAGTACTCCTCTGTGATCTCCTGTTCATATCAGGAACGTCAGTTCCTGTTTCTAGGTTCCCGCCTTCTCCTATTTGTTTCCAGGTTATGGACGGTGACCTGGAAGGGTACACTGAAATAAGCCCTCTGCTTCCAAAGATATCTTGGGTCACAATGTTTGATTACAGAGATAGAAAGTGAACTAGAGAAAAGGAGAAAATACAAAGTGTTCTGTGGGTGAAACCCATTTGAAACAGTTTACAAAAACATCTCTCTAGCTGTTTAGTTGTCAGGGCTTAGAAAGATCAAGGACCATGGCTCCAGGATGGCCTATGCAGGATGTACTAAGGCTTTGGGAGACTGGCCTCATGAATCCTACACTTACTACTTCTCTCTAAGTTTCACAGAGCCAAACCAAGAATGTATCAGTCCACTGAGGATTAGCAAATAGTATATTTTTAGAGAACTGTCAATTTTTTTTTTTTTTGGCTTTTTCGAGACAGGGTTTCTCTGTGTAGCCTTGGCTGTCCTGGAACTCACTCTGTAGACCAGGCTGGCCTTGAACTCAGAAATCCGCCTGCCTCTGCCTCCCGAGTGCTGGGATTAAAGGCGTGCACCACCACGCCCGGCTGAGAACTGTCAATTTTAAGATAGGCAAAAGCATGACCCCCTAAATTTTGTGAGAGCAACTGGAATGTCTCTGGAATTCGGAGATTCAGAAACTAATGGAGTCTACTCATGAAGTTTCAAAGTTAACAACAAGCAGGTGTGCCTGCTCCCTGCATTATGTGAAGACTGAGCTTCAAAAGGACCTCTGATCAGACAGGCTGCTGTGCTTGCTTGATGGGCAGACAGGGAAGTTGTGCTCAGCCACACTTAGTCCTCAAGTCTGCTTTTCTTTCTTCTTCCATCTTACAGTGTAGGAAATGCCTAATGGCTTGCTCCCAAGTACAAAGCCATCCCTAAACCCTATTGACAACCTTCAAAGTAATAGAAATCTCCTTTTTATTCTTACCACTGTGGAGTAACAGCCATGGGATTCAGTTTCTTTCTTGAGACAACTAAATGCTAGGCAAAGAGAAGAAAATGATAGACTATGAACATGCAAGATATTAAATAATGACCATTAACTGATAAATGAATGAAATAAAACGTATAACTGTCCCTGGCCACCACCTAAAAACTAAAGCCCCCATTGTCACACACGTTATTCTGCCACATAGGCCCAGAGTCTAAGAAACTCAATGGACTTCCCTGTCAGCATCACAGAATCCTTTGAAATTCTGGAGCAAAGCCCCTCTACCCTTTGTGGACAACTGCTTTTAAGAAGCAGACTTGGACTACCACTGAGCCTTAGTGTAGATCACTGTTAAGCCACAGGTCATGAAATTACCTAGCTACTCGGGCTGTCCATCATCAGCAGGATATAGCTTGTCTACCAGAGGTAAAACTTTGATATACATAGCAATTGCACATTATCCAATAGGAGCTATATATACAAGACAGATAGGATCATGCTGCTGCTAAAGGCACAGGAAGTGGTAGGAAAAGTGGTTCACTTGCACAGAATTCCACTCCTGCTCTCCCTCTCCCTCCCCCTATCCCTCTCCCTCTCCCTCTCCCTCTCCCTGTTCCTTTCCCTCTTCCCCACTCAAGTTATAACCTCATAGGGTATTCCTAACCTTCAATGTCTCCAAGCTCATTGTATCTTCTTCCCACAAGCCTCCATTGCCAACTATGCCTAATCCAAGTCTTCACTTTAATACCAGGAACCCTGAAGGGTGAGGAGTTCAATTTGTGTTGTAACTCAATTATGTGGATGATGAAATTCCATTAATTACTTAGTTAGTTAGTTAGTTTGTTTGTTGTAGGCTCAACTCCAGTGGTTACAGATCAGAGTCTCTTTGCAGGGAAGGCTAAGAAAGTTTCAAGTCATTTATAGAGCACACAGTCTTAACTTTATCCCTAGGCTCATTCCCATCTCTCCCATGTTTGCTCAATGAAATTAAGAGCAACCAGCCAATTTTACTTTATACTCCTCAACTTGACAAATACTTTCAAAGCCATCATGTTTATAGATGCCCAGAACCTGCTTATAAGTTTGTAAATCATTGAATAGGAATATCTAGTGACTCTCTTTCCCATATCCCTCTTGCCACATCCGAAAATATACTCTATGCACTCCCATTACTGCTGGAAATAGTAACCGGTGCATTTAAATCTAATTAGATCAGAAAATCAATATATTCTACTTCCATTGAGATCCTAGAAATCCCAGAACCAATTCACAGAACTCATCATTAACATTCTGTTTCTCTAAGACCCTTCTGACTGACAGATTCTATTATTAAATCTCAACATGAAAAGCTCTATTCCAGAGAAAGAACCATTTGTGTGTATGTGCTTGCATATGAATATATGTGTGTGCAGTCATGCATACATAGTGATGTCTTTTCCAGAAATGTGCTGTGTATATGACGTCAGTCCTAGAACTGGTGATTCAGCCATTATAATGCTGCCACTCAAGTGTTTGAGAGATGCTGAGCTGCAGCGAAACGTCAGTCATATGCCATCATTGATGATTTCTTGTCCTCTGACCACATTCTGTCTTAGTTATGTGAATTCTGATCGACTTGACTGATTTTTTTTTTTTCACAAACTTTGCCTATTGTAAAATTCGGCTGGTGCTTATATCTTTGAAACTAAAGTTACCTGTGTAAGTCTGTGACAAAATTTCTATGTATCTGATTGGTTTCTACTAAGGCAGGAAAAGATACTAAAATTTACTTTGGCTCTCGGGTTTGGTCTAAAAAAGTGGGCATTTGCTACTGGTAGAGTTCTAAACATGTGTGGAGTATCATATGACCAGATAGGGAAAGCATCTGTGGGCATGTGCCTGTTTCTTCTAGTCTATCCGTTCATTGCTTACTAGAATTAAATCATAGAGACACAGTCCTGAAAATAATTGCCTATTCTAATCACTGACCAAACCCTTGTCTATAAACCCAACTGGGTTGAGTTTTTCTCCAGAATACCTCATTATGGTGGATGAAATTTTAGCATGTCAACTCTGGAGGCACACCCTGACACTGCATGCCAGCAGCAGTACTTTGAAACTTAAGGTCATGGCCAGTTTGCCATGCCAGCCATGATGTTGCCTGGCTGCCCTCTTGAATGGCACATAGTACCTGTACCTCAGAATGATCACAGCAACTCAAGATCTTAGACCTACTAACTGAGATGCAATTTTGTTTAAAACGGGAGTGAAGAACAAACACAATCATGGCTTCAATAACAGAAAGCACAAACATGCTGTCCTGAAAACTCAGGTTTCCTGGTGCTCTAAATGGTGACAACAGAGAGCTGTTCCCAGCTTACATTCTTCTACAGGGCCAGGTCAACCAATGTCATTTCACTTTCTCCTTCAGAACTCCTTAGAGAGTGTTCTTAGAGCCAACAGGCATATTGCCTTGCTGACCCCTGTGCCCCATAAACTAATGCCACAGGAGAAATCTGGCTAAAATTGAAACTGGGTCTTTCACATTGCTAATTAACATTGTTCTGATATTACATATGTATCATACAGTGTATGATAAGGTTAAACATATTTCTTGGCTCAAAACTGTGTTACCAATTGTGGAAAGACCTTCAAAGTCTCTACTATTTTGAATTGTATAGTCAACTATCGCCCCATAAGCATCCTAATGGGCATTGGCACTGAAGAACATCTTGCTTGTATGTAATTGTGATTTAGTACTTATTAACCCACAGCGTTCCCATCAGCCAACTCTTCTCATCCACTGGTAATCATCATTCTATTTTCAACTTCATTGTGCTCTCAATTTCTATGAGATTGGCTTGCTAGGGTCCTTTTATAAGTGACACAATGAAACATGTATCTTTCTGTGATTTCTTATTTAACTTAGGATAATGAACCACAGCTCTACCCATGTCTTTGCAAATGAGAGGACTTTTATTTTTTTGTTGTGCGTGGATAGTATTTCATTGTATATACATACTGTATTTTCTTTATCCATTTATCATTGAACAGCTGTAATACTGGATGAAGTCGATAAGTATGTTCCTAATTTTTGAATTTCACTGTATTTTAGCATTATTTAAAGTGTAACTTTAAATTTATTAAAACACATTAACTTTCAAATAACCTCCAGCAGATATATACAAGGCTATCATCCAGAAGCAAGCTTTGTTCACATAGAAGACAACAGCTCTGTGTGTGTTACTGTCTCTGAATTTTGCCTGTGGAAAATGCAGAGACAGGGGCTGGTGACATTGAAAATTATGACCTTGTTGATGTGACAATGATACTGCATGTATTCTTGTCTTACTATTTTCTGCCAAAAAAATTTAAAAGTAATTAAAATTCAAATCAAAATGTCCACAGAAAGTTATGTAAATGTTTATTGAAGTGTACTAGTGTTTGTTTTGAACTGACTATTTAAAAGGGCAAAAGTTAAAAAAAAACCGCAAGTACATCAAAAGTGATGTATGTTAAATGTGATGTGCTATTTAGTTTACATACCCACTAGAGACAACTGAAGATAGAGGACATCAGTTGAAGATTTACCTCCATCATATTGGCTGGTGGGTATGTCTGGGAGACAATGGCTTCTTAGGTAATTTATGTGGAATGCCCTCACTCTCTGTGGAAGGTACCACTCTGAGGCAGGTTGGCTTGGCTCCTATAAGAAAGGTAGCTTAACATGAGCATGGGAGCACACCAGTAGAAGTACTTCTCCATGGTCTCTGCTTTAGTTCCTGCCAACAGGATCCTACCTTGAATTCCTTCTTTATCTTACCTCAATGGACTGTAAAATGTAAACTGGATAAACCTATTTCTTTCTAAGTTGCTTCTGGTCACACTGTTATCCCAACAACAGAAGAGAAACTGGAACATGAGGATACAATTAATTTAGCATTGATGTGATATTTATTATGTACTTAGTCCACCCTAAGTGTGCGGTGTCTGTAGAGCCCAAAGCACAGCAGAGATGCTGCCTACTATTTGTTTCCTGGCTCTCCTATGCTTTAGAATGGTAGGTGCCTTACCAGCTCTGCTTATAGATATTCTATTGTAAACAATATTTTCTACTATACCTCTATTTACACACGGTATAATTATATTATGCTGTCTACAGTATCTAGTATAGATACATGTTGTAGAAGTTGGTAACCAGGTATGTGATGGACTATACCACCTTGGGCTGTGCAGAGGTCCATGCTGATGTTCCTCCAGTGATGGAATTTCTAAATGATGCATTTCTTAGAACACACCCCACTGTCACTGAATGCACAGTTCACATACAGGAGAGGACAGCAAGCTGGAATCAGGGAGGACTTGATACTGCTTGAGTCTAGAGGCAGGACAGAGGTAGAACTTCCCTGTCCACAAGGGAGGTCATTTTTCTGTTGTTTTATCCACAGCTTTAGTTGATTGGCTGAAGCTCAGGCATATAATGGATGATAATCTTCTTTACTCAAAAAAATCTATTGATTCAAATATTAATCTTGTGTAAAAATAACTTCACAGAAAAGATACAGAATGTTTGTCTAAATATCTGTGTCCCGTGGCTCTGCCAAATTAGGACATAAAACTGAACATCTTAGAGGCTTCTCTCTGTAAGAGCATGACACTCAGATTATCATATTCTGGTCAGAAGATGCCAAGCCATCTTGCAAAAAATAAACTAGTTTTCTAGATACACAGTGTTAGTTTCCACAGAGGCTCTCCTTGTGTACTTAGAATCAAATTACTCTCCTTGTGAAAAAGAAGAAGACACGATGTGAGCTTGTCTCATTTGTTTTTCCTTAAGTAGTGTTTTCTACATGAGGTCTAAATCCATACTCCAGCCCTCCAAAATAGAACTTTATTTCTGCTCCGATTTTGCAGTGACGTTTCAGGGAAATCGGTACATTTGCACCAGCCTTTATCTTTTATTCTTAGGCACAGCACATGCTGAATCTTGCCCCCTCCTCACGGAGGCACTTTGTTGAATTTTCCCATTTGCAGAGAGTAATGGTGGCGGATGCTTTCAATTCCAGATTATGCCAAGTTGCATTTCGCCGAACCTTAGCAACCAGTTGAAATAAAAAAAAAAAAAGTTTTTTTCTGCCTTTTGCCTTGGGTCTGTTCGGTACACAAATGCTCCAGTAACTGTCACCAAGGGGACATGGCTTTGATGGTTTGTGAGAGCAGCTTGATGTCTTCTCTACCTTTGCTCCTTCCCTCTGTTCCTCCTTCTGACCTTGTCTACATCCTTTCAGCTTTGTCTCTGGTTCTATAACTCTTGCATCTTCTTTCTTTGGGGATTCTCGTTCACATCCCAGGCAGTGATTTTGAAGGCTATGGGACTTGGCTTCATGTACATGGAAGAGCTTGCATGGCATGGTTGTCAGTGATTTTTTATGGTTACTTTTTAAACCAAGCTTGTTATTTGAGAAAATTATAGATCAAAGTGCATTTGTAAGAAATATAAAGAAACTTGGCATGCATTCTTTATCCAGTTGCTTCTTGTCCCCACTAATAATTTACTTGAACACATTAGTAAAGTATTAGTAACACAAGACACAGACTTTGAGTCTGGGAGGTACAGAAGACTATAATACTATCCGTCCTGTCCTAATGGCAACCACTGGTCTGTTCTCCACTCTTACAGTTCTATCACCTAAAGACCTATATAGTTGTCTCTTGTGAGACTAGGCTGGGACCTAGCAAACACAGAAGTGGATGCTCACAGTCAGCTATTGGAAGTATCACAGGGCCCCCAATGGAGGAGCTAGAGAAAGTATTCAAGGAGCTAAAGAGATCTGCAACCCTATAGTTGCAACAACATTATGAACTAACCAGTACCCTGGAGCTCTTGACTATAGCTGCATATGTATCAAAAAATGGCCTAGTAGGCCATCAATGGAAAGAGAGGCCCATTGGAAATGCAAACTTTATATGCCCCAGTACAGGGGAACGCCAGGGCCAAAAAGTGGGAATGGGTGGGTAGGGGAGTGGGGGGGAGGGTATGGGGGACTTTTGGGATAGTATTGGAAATGTAATTGAGGAAAATACGTAATAAAAAAATATAAAAAAATAGAGGGAAAAAAAAGACCGATGTAATGGATTCAAAGAACATTAAATTATTTGGAATCAGATTATTTTTGGCTCAGCATAATTCTGTGAAGTCTTATCTAGGTCATTGTACTATTAATTTGTTTCCCCTTATATATGAAAAGTATTTTTTTTTTGGTACAACTGTCTCAGGATATATTTGTTTATTCACTGAAGGACATCTTGGTTGTTACAGCTCCAGAGGCCTTCATTGTTTGTGCACAAGTTTGTAAAATGATGCATTTTTATTTTTCTAGATAAATGGTCAAGAGCTTACTGTTTCTAAGTAGATGGCAATCTTTTCCCCCCTCATTTCACAGACATATTGTATTAGCCTTGGGGAGAAATCAAAATAATTGTAGGAAGATTATTTTGAGAAAACACAACTTTATGTTATGTTTTATTTTGTTCTTCTAAATATCTTAATTGAAATTCTAACCTGAAGTACTTTAGAATTTGACTTCATTTGAAGTGATAAATAAGTTAAAATAGGTCCTAAGGATGACTAAGATTGGTGGGTTTTGACATGAGGACACGGACAATGTAGACAGAGGGAGCCATGTGAATGCCAAGAGTAGCACCAGCCAAAGCAAATCAAACTGGCTGGTACTTTGATCTTGAAATTCCAGTCTCCATGGCTGTGAGAAAATGAATTCTATGGCTGAGTTACTTGATCTATGGGGTTAATTCAGCAGCTCTGTTGAAGTAAGAAAAGCCAACTGCTATACAGGATAATAAAACTCGAAAAACAAAATATTTAAAGAAACTATCACTTGTTTTCAGAAGGTCCAACATGTCCTGCACCAATAGCCACAGTGTACAACTGACCCACTTTCTTACCATGTGATCTAACACTTGGTATAGCCGATAAGTGTTGGTTTGGTCTTCTGAAAGGCATGTAATGTTATTCATTTTAATATCAATTCTTTGAAAACTAAAACATTTGGGGCATATCTTTATATTTGTTATCTGTATATCTTTTGCTCATTGTCTCAATGGAATATTTATGTTGTCAAATTTTTTTAATTTTAAAATGTATTTTAGGTACTGTTTGTTTGTTAGTAACAGTGTCTATTTTCTCCCAGTCTCTAATTTTCTCTTTCCTCTGCTAATGGCTTTTCACAAAATAAGGGCCATGAATGAAGAAATGTGCCTCACATGCTTTCCTTATTAGGTTTATTCTTTTAATGTAAAAGTCAAGGCCATTTTGTCTAGATGCTGTATTGAGAATACTTTTCTACATATTCTTTGTTTTACTTTCTTGCAATCTATTTCAAATCAATTATTTTCAGTAATATGCAGGTGGAATTTAGGGCTTGATATCTATAAGGCAGACGTTCAACCACTGAGCAACCACCTCCAATAATTTAAGTTTTTCCAGAAGTATAAGTATGCCTTCTATTGCTGTAATAAACACCATAACCAAAAGCAACTTCGGGAAGAAGGGACTTAGTTCAGCTCACAGCTATTGTCCTGCATGAGGTCAGTGCAGGAACTAGCAATAGGAATGCGGGGGAACCAACTGATGTAGAGGTTAAGGAGGGGCCTTACTAACTGGCTTGTTCTCCATGGACTGCTTATCTTGCTACTTTATACAACCCAAATCCATCTGCCCAGAAGTAGCACTGCCTACAATGGGCTTGGCTCTCCCACATCAATCGTTAATCAAGGAAATCTCAGGAAGGCATGCCTCCAGTCGAATCTAGTGGAGGTTCTTTTTTTCAACTGAAGTCCTCCCTCCCTGATGACTCAAGCACAGTGTAAAACCTAACCAGCCCCTGTGTGATACTTAGAAGGAACCCTTCCTCTCTGTGTTATCTCTGAGATAGCTGTTCAGTTTGGAATGTTCAGCACAATTTATTGACAAGGCTCTTCATGTTCCACTGAATCGTTGGTAGCTTTGTGTCAGCATGCCATACATGTGTGTGCTTTTTCTATATCATTCAGTTCCATCTTCTGTGTACATCCCACACCATCTTTTCTTGACATTTTATAACTGATTATTTATTTCATGAATTACAATGACACTAAGTTAAAGAAATATAGTGTAAAGAGAACCAGAGAGTCTTCACTGTCAGTTCTGTTTTGTACCCACTCTCTTAGGCAATCATTTTTAATTTAGACATGTCTACCTTCCAACCTATTAATATTTAGGATAGTATCTACAAAATTCTTATTCAATACACTGGATGAAATCAATAAATAATGCATTATTTAGAGAGCTTAGATGATTAGATATTTTAACTATGTGAAGTAAATTTAATAAATTATATTTAAGCATAAGTATATAATATATCCTTAATTGTTCACAGTTCTGATTTATCCACAATGCTTAGAAAAATAGGCACACACAATCACACACATATACAAACATACACATAGGTACACATATAAACACATATGCATAAACACACAACACACAACTACACATACACAAATATACACACAGAGAGACACACATAGAAACACACACAGAGTCTGCTCTGAGCCAAAATGCAATATTCTGGCTGTATCTAATAATTTGTCGAGGATCTTTATTCAAATATAGTCATTCAGGATAAAGTCCTGTGATCATATTAAAGTCATAAAATGTATTACAATAAAAACAATCTCCATTTAGAGTCTGACTCATGGTCTTTAATTCTAGCACCCTGGAGGCAGAGGCAGGCAGATCTCTGTGAGTTTAAGGTCAACCTGCTCTACATTGTGAGTTTTGGGCCAGACAGAGAGCTACATAGTGAAAACATGTCTCAACAAACAAACAAACAAACAAGCAACAAACCTCCAAAAGCCAAAAGCAAAAACAACAACAACAACAAAATCTTTGTCATACCACACATTCGTGATATGGCACTTATATAATTAATCCTGCAATTAGACCGACTGTTCCCACTTTAAATTTCTCTTTCAAAACTGCTTTAGCTATTTTAGTTTCTTTGCTTTTCATTTAAATTTCAGAGTAGCCTCCCACGAAAAAGTAGTGCTGCCGAGATTTTGATGGAAATTGCATCAAATCTGTATATCATTGCTGGAGGGGAATGACCCCTCCCTCATGGAGATTCTTCCAGTCCATTATCCTTGTACATACACACTTCCACTTGCTATGTTTTTCTTTACTTCTCCCCTAGTGTTGCAAAATTATTTCACTGCTGGTTCTCCTTCACACATTTAGTTAGAGTTACAACTACACATTTAATTTTTACAAGCAATCATAAATGGTGTGATATTTTAATTTTTAGTCCCCATGTGTTTTGGTTGTGATAAAAATACAGTTAGATTTGTAAGTTTAATATGGATACTCTGGAACTTTTTTTAGTGAATTCGGCATGATTTTTCTAAGCAGACAATTGTATTTTCTAAAACATGTCTCAATTAATTTCATTATTTTGTGTTGCTTATTGACCACCTATGTGTGTAAAATGAGAGCCTTATGACTCTGAAGTAAAGTACGTTTTGGGATGTATAAATGGCCATCCTGTTCCCACCACCCCATAGGCTAAGAATATCATCAGATATCACTTAAAGCTCATGACAGGGAATTCCATACTTGTATATAATCATGCCCCAATCCCTAATGTTTCCAACAGTATATTTTTTTAGCATCTTGGTTCATGACGTTCATTGTTCAATTACTGCAAAACTTTGTGAAAGCACTGCCTAGTTGAAACATGTATTTGCAATAACATGAATCTGTGTTCCTAAGCTGTGAATGCTTATGTTTGGCCCTTTAATAATCTCTCTCTCTCTCTCTCTCTCTCTCTCTCTCTCTCTCTCTCTCTCTCTCTCTCTCTCTCTCTCTCATTCCTGTTGAGGTGAGGTGACAGTTTTAATTTCTATACAATGGAGTGAAAATTGTTCAATAGCATACATGTACTTAATGCCACAATACTTTGCATTAAATATAAGAAAACTCACACTTTTTTATAAATGGATTCTATCATACCAAATAAATACTAAAAGCCTTATCAAATAGAGGGCAGTTAGTATTAATATTGCTGATGCCATCTAAGTGGATATAAATGCTAAGCCCCCGACAGGTTAAATATCTTG
This sequence comes from Mus caroli, assembly GCF_978045245.1. Classification (NCBI taxonomy): domain Eukaryota; kingdom Metazoa; phylum Chordata; class Mammalia; order Rodentia; family Muridae; genus Mus; species Mus caroli. Next base: position 101,738,389 of record NW_028227265.1, read on the forward strand.
CACAATAGTATGCAGTTAATGGGAATAGGGACTAAACTTCAAACCCATGGCTCCTAATAAAAAAAAAATTAGTTTATTTTCTAGAAATACAAAACATCTTATAAGTCCACCCAAGGGCATAGAATAATCCCAGATTCATCATTCTTAAGGTCACTGAAAGGGGGAGTTGATGGTTAGATGAAATAAATAAAATCCAGTCCATGAATATGCAATATGTTTGTCAAGAACTTGCTAATTGGTAAAATCCATAATCCTCAAAGGTAACTACTAATGATATGATACGTGTTTGTGTTCCTCATTACACTGTGATGTTAGTTTCCAGCTCACAACTGGATACTAGTCTAATATTAGGATCTGCACTTCTGAATATCTCCCCTTCATCGTACAAGTTACAGGTGTTTTGTATATGTTATATGCACAATGTATGTCTCTGTGTGTGTCTCTGTATGTGTGTCTCTGTGTGTGTGTGTCTCTCCCTCCCTCTGTCTCTCCCTCTCTCTGTCTGTCTCTCTCTCTGTCTGTCTCCCTCTCTGTCTCCCTCTCTGTCTCTCTCTGTCTCCCTCTGTCTCTGTCTCTCTCTCTGTCTCTCTGTCTCTCTGTCTCTCTGTCTCTCTGTCTCTCTGTCTCTCTGTCTCTCTGTCTCTCTGTCTCTCTGTCTCTCTGTCTCTCTGTCTCTCTCTCTCTCTCTCTCTCTCTCTCTCTCTCTCTCTCTCTCTCTCTCTGTGTGTGTGTGTGTGTGTATTACATTAAATATTGCCCTGGGTTGTTTTTTATTTGAGAGTTTCCTTACATAGGCTATAGTATGCAATGGCTAGGAAAATGCTAGCAAATACTTATAGCAAGGAAGAAAACTAAGGAACTGAGTGGTACTCATGTTTCTGTTAAGAAGGCACACATTTTCCCAGTTTAACTGTAATTTATGTGCTGTTAATTAGGAAAAACAGAACCTATTCCCTATTGCTCGGCTACTGAGTAAAAGCATTTGGAAAGCCCTGTGAAAATGTTCAGTTTTACTTAACAAAGGACGTGGCACAACTCAATGTAAGATATTCTAGTTGAAAGGAGGAACACCCCCCCCCAAGGAGCTAGAGAGGGTTCAGTGGGTAAAGTGTTTCTTGCATCAGCATGAGGATCTGGGGTTTGTGTTCCTGTACTCCATACAAACCCACTCATGTCAGAATGTGTCAGTACTTAACTCACCACTAAGCAGCCTCACTAACTGGTGTACAACCATGATACAGGAATCTGAATTTGGTCAATACTCTGCCTTTCTCCTCTGATGGGATGGATTAACATAAGCAGTAAGGTTACCTGATGCTCATAGTCACACAAAACATGCACAGAGACAATGGCTACTAAGTTCTTGTATTGTGAATTTGAAGGGAAAAAAAGGGTATTTACAAAAGAGGCTGGGTTTTAGAAAGAAGTTTGCAATAGATTCATAATCAGGAATTAAACAGAAAACAAGACAGTAAAATCCTTTAGGGGATGTACAAATGGACCCTTAGCTTCCACCAACTCAAAGGCTAAGAATATCATCAGTTATCATTGAGATCTATGACAGAGAATTTCCTACTTAACTGTAACCTGACGTTTCTAATAGTGTATTTTTTGAGTGTCTTGATTTATGACTTTAATTATTCTATTACTATAAAAACTTTGTGACACTATTGCCTAGCTGGAACCTGGTGTTTCAGGTAACCCAATTCTAAACACTTATATTTGGCTTCCTAATAAATTCTCTCTCTCTCTCTCTCTCTCTTCAACAGGATGAAAGCTATCAAATCATATACATATATATATATATATATATATATATATATATATATATATATAATGATTAATCCCTGAAAGGATGATGTCACTGGGGATTATATTATTGAATTTAATAAGGCTTTAGTTAATGGAGGCAATGAGACAAGGAGGCTAAAACTCTTTAGAAGAGTTAGCCAACTTGCAAGGTTACAGGTAGTTTTAGTCATGTCTTCACAGAGTTTCCAGGAAGGCATCTCATATCAGGGAAGAGAGATAAGAGACCACACACTTCCCTCTTATCTCTGACTTTTGGCCAGCAAAGAAACAAATGGCTTAAATACTACTGGCATAAATGGATACCTTCAAAGAAGTTGGTGGCATAGGTAGAAATTTAAGATAAAAATTGAAGACATTAAAGCTCAGAGACGGAAATCAAAGCATGGCTATTGAGGAGTCTATGGTGCCAGCTCAATGATTACAACTGGGCAGCACACAGAGTTAGATACCAGACTTGTTAATAAGAAATGAAGAAAATAAGACTGAGTAGTAATCAGGGAATGGTCTTCTGCTTAGAATACAGCCCTTACAAGGCTGAGGCAGGACAGGGAGACCCTGACTTATATAGTAACAACATCAAAAGAGTCAGAACAAAGGCTGACCTGGCCTTTGAAGTAGTAAGTTATTATTACAATGAATATTCATATATGTCCCTCAGGCTGAATACAGGTGAGTCCTGGAGTCTGGGAAACATTTACGCAAATACATTAAGTTGTCAAAATGGAAAGTTGATTGAATTCTACAAATAAAGATAAAAAGGAACTCATTCACATGTCATCTCAGCTACACTTCAACATTATTAAAATTATCACACAGACACGTGTGTGTGCGTATATACATATAATCTATTATACACATATATGTAGTCCAGGCTGGTCTGGAACTCACCATAAAGCCCAGGCTGACCTCAACTCAAATACTTTGCTATTGTCCTTTCAGCAACTCAGAAGTCCCTGGATTGTGCTCAGAGAGACCAATTTTTATATTTTACATTCTAGATTTTCAATTTTGATTTTGCTGCACTTGCTGGTTTTAGAGTCTAGTTGTGATGGAGAGGAGGTTTCAGCCATAGAGACTCTGCAAACACGTTTGTCTGGAAAAATAAACCTCAGCGTTAATTTCAAAGATTGAGTGTCTAGTTGCATAGTTTTTGGAGTGACTATTAATTTTCTTTGGCTTCCCTTGAGCATCTATCCAGTTTCACTGTAATTTCCTGTGCTTGCCCCATTACACCAGTCAGCATGAGCCACTGACTTCCTAGTGCTATACAGTCTGTTGGCATGCTCACTGGACATTGTCTGAAGCTGGACAAACAGAATAATGATTAACTTGGGGACAGAGGTGCCAAGATGAGGCTGACAAAAGATTTACTACAGGAGGTTGTGCAATCACTCAGCTTATTTTGTTTTGTTTTGTTTTGTTTTATAAAATTATTACAGCTTTTCCCATTGGGACACAATGATTTATTACCTACTGATAGACAAGAGTGTTTAACTGTGTTCCCATTAATTGAACAATTTGCTTTTTGCTTTGTGCTCACACCTGTTCTTGATCAAACCTGGTTGTGATTCTGCTCTTGGCTATTGCATGATGCTATATTAATGCTTTATTGGTTCCGCTGTGCCTATAACACAGCAGTTTATGATGCTTAATAAAATGACTTGTCTAAAGACTCTCTTGGCTTGGAATTGTCTTTTTATCAAATTAATATCATGATGTAGGTTTTCCTTTTACTTGAGGGTTACAAATTTCAGTAATTATCATCTACATAATATGCTAGATATTCTAGCAATTTTCTTGCAATATATGAGACGGGCAGATTGCTCTCTGGCTAACTGATGTCCTTTTCCTCGCATACTTCAGACAGTTAAAGAACTACACGAGAGTTCTATAGGGAGTGTAGCCCTAGATGCATGAAGAAACTTTTAGGCATATGCTGGGCATCTCTTTTCTTGTGCTTAGACTCTCTGAGGAAACTGTGAAGGATGTTTCATCCTAACGAATAAGGGAACATGGGACCTTCTACAATTAAAAAGTGAGGAACCTATGTAAGTATGTATAAAGAAGCACATGGTACCTCCAAAAGGTTGGAATATTTTCTCTTACTATAATTTAGGGAGCCTGAGAGAGTGGGAATCTTCAAGTACCAAGTTCTATCATGACCCAACCATGATGATTCTCACACTGGAGACCATTCCCTGAAGCCTTCTAATGGACACTGTATCACTAAAAGTTTGTTGTATGGCTTCCGGAGCCAGACTCCTTGAGTTAAAAACCAAACAAATCTTTGATACGGGAATTGATAAGGTTTCTGTTGCTGTGACAAAACGCTGTGACCAAAAGCAACTTGGGGAAGAAAGGATTTATTTAGCTTATAGGTTATAGTTCATCTATAGAAGTCAAAGCAGGAACTCAAAGCAGTAACCTAAATGTAGGACGTGAAGCAGAGGCTGTGGAGGAATGTTGCTTACTGGATTACCTCTTGGGGATTATTCTAATTGCTTTCTCATACAACTCAGGACCCAGGAATAGCACTCTTCTTAGTGGACTGGGCCCTGGCAATGAAGAATTAAGTAAATGTCCTATAAACTTGCAATCGGATGGAGGCATTTTTTCAATCAAGGTTCCTTCTTTCCAGATGATTCTACCTGTGTTAAGTAAATAATACAGTGTGCCATGCCTCAGATTCCTCTATAGATTGAGTAAAATACCCAGTCTATATTAATTTAAAGTGTAAACACTTAAGGTTATAAAATCTCTTCACATAGTCCTGGCCATTTTAATCAATATTTGCAAATATTAGTAGTTAGTATTTTCATAATGACATTAAGAATAAGATGTGTTAACTCTATTTGATGGTTAGATGTGGAGTACCTGGTATACAGGAGAAAGGAAAATGGAAGGGATGAATATACCGAGTGGTGGTTCTCTTTGTAACCCATTTAGGTTGAATTACAAGATGCTCAGACCATCTTGTTAATAAGGCCAGCTAGTTAAATTACCACAGCCCATGACTGCATCCCTAACCTTGATAGAAACTCCTATAACTGTGTGCTGGAGGGGAAGGAATGATTCATCAGAAGGAACAAAAAGTACTCAAAGCACCAAGTCCTGATGAAAGTCACTTTCCTTTATGAAGAGCCTCATGGATTGTCATCAGAACATATTGTCACACAACCGAACAGAAGGAGAGACAGTGTGGTGCTCTCATTCTTTGCTTTAAATGACCACCTGATCTATTGTCCACTGACATGACGCTTCATGCAAGTGGTCTCAACTAACAGGCTTCTAAAAGTTTCCTACTGTTACACAGTTCCTATGGTCCATTTGGGCAAATTGCCAAAAACAAACAAACTGACTAACAAAACCAAAGAGCAAACACAACAACAACAACAACAATAACAACAAAAATCTCTTCTTCAAGATTCTGCTCTTCCATCTTTTAGAAAAATAACCATAGTAAAATGGTTGTTTGAAAAAGATATTTCACTGTCATCTGCCAGAAGTTGAGTTTTGCAGTAATTCTGCAGCATTCATAACACGTGTAACTCTTCCTGGAGTTGTGTTGGACAAATTACATGTGATGATACACAGCATTCTTTCAGGTTAACATTCACCACAGCACTTCGTTGGCTCCATCTACAGTAATTATTACAAGCTATTTTTCTCAGTTATGTATGTCTTATCTATGAATGACCTCCCTGTATGGTTTTGAATCTGCAGGACACTGGAAATAGCTTTCTTGTTCATTGCTCTATCTATCATCCAAAACCAAACCAAATCACCAAGGGTTCTCAAAGTATATTTGTTAAGTGACTGAATACATTATAAAAGTCAATGATCATACCTCCTTAAATTAGGTCCAGCTTATGTCCTACACACTACAGAAGGAAGCATGATTAAAACTTACTTGCCCACATCATATGTTGACTGAGACTGAAAGCATTTTTCAATGAGCTATGAGATTTATGAATCATATGACGCATAGGTGTTTTTATTTTTAAATAAAAACCTGGAATAAATGATCTAAGCTCCTTAATTCTTTCCTCTTAGGATAAGAATGGGAATAATTAAAAAGCAATCCACAGGAGCCATTTTGAGCTGTCAGTTTCAGGGAAGTATGATTTTGAGAGCCAAGAGCCATGGTATTTTGAGCCTACCATTGACTGTGGGAAAGCCTCATCTTTCTGGTTCTCTGTTTATGGATTTACAAAATATGATATTTGAATGAGAGTTCTCAGAATATTTTGGCAAATAGTTTATTTTGTTGTTACTTTGGCAGTGCTGAAGATCAAATACAGGACTCTGTGCATGCCAAGCAAATTCTCCCACCAAGCATCCCCCTTCAAAATATTTTGGATCAAACACTGGCAGGCTTTCTAAGCCGAGAGTGCTGCTTAAGTGCACAGCCTCTTCCCACATCCACTCAACCACAGCAGTCTAGGAATATGATACCTCACTGTGACTCAGCTTTTGTGCCTATTGAAAGGGAATTGTTGGTTTGTGCTTCTCTTTATCTTGTAGCAAATGTGATAGATTTGTAAGGACATGCTAGTCATACCAAGCAGAGCCTCAATGGCTAATTTAATGGACAGTAATTTCTGAGGCACGAGCTGTTCATTGCATTGAATAAAATGCGTGGCCTCTCATTCCTTATGACATTAATGAAATGGTCAACTCATGCTTGTTTGAGTAAAAGATATGTAATTCTAGCATAGTATGCTATATGAGTTGGGATCAATTGGGCAAAAGGTATTTAAAATATTTAGAACAGAGAGATTAAAATGCAGAAGTTTGGTTGTATGGAGTACATTTACTATGACAGAAACAATGTAGGGAGGAAAGATTTATTTGAATCACAGTTTAGGACATGCGGTATATTATAGTAGGAAGTCATGGTGGCTGATGCAACCCAGGCTGTAATGGCTGGAATTGATTGCTTCAGTCCCCATATCTTGCAGGCTCATGGATCAGAGCACTTAGACTAGAAACAGAAGAATACAATTTCCATGGCCCACCTTTGGAGGTCTACATCAGGCTTCTATCCCCATGTCCAAAAGATTCCACACCTTCTCTGAAGAACACACCATCTGGGGCCCAAATATTTATACACATGAGCTAGTGTAGGATAGTGTACATTCTAACCATAACTAAGATGACAAATATCCAAGGAGTGTAATTAAGTCCATTTAGAATGAATCAAGAAGAATAAAGGATGCCATCACCAGAGGCAGGAATCAGTTTAAAGCCATGTTGGCTAGGCTATCTCTCCCTGGAAGTTGCACTGGTGAGTAATACAGCCACACAGACGATGCTGCCTTAAGGGGAAAGGGAAGAGAAACAACCTGAATATTATCTCCTTCCTACCTTTTAACCTTCTACCAGCTTCTCTCAGCGTCTTTATTCTGGGCAATATAAGTGAAGCAGAGCAGATCCAAACAATGCATAGAAGTTCAAACAGGACTAATATTGCCATCAATAGCTCTCATCAATTATCTGACACAGAGAGAAGGATCACAGCATATAAGAAATTCATAGAGAGTGAATATTTCCTTAAGTGGGACAGCAGAGTGTACATCCTTACATTAATTTTTATTATAATTATACTAGATATCAAAGCCAGACAATCAAAATATATAAACCTTAATGTATAATCTATTTTGACAGCTACAGGGATCAAGTTCTTGTGTATCTGAGTTTCAGCTCAATCAATTACTACAGCTAATCACTAAAAGGGTGAAAGTTATGGGACTGAGTATGATTCAGTGTATACCATCATGCTGATCTGGTGTAAATTTGGACAAGTGCTAGATTCTGAAGAACAAGGAAGAATTCAACATGACCATAAATAAACTAGGAAGGAGATCCAGGAGGAAAGCTCTAGACTGTGTACACAACTATGGGGGCCCAAGAGGGAACATTATAAATCTGAAACATGTAAACAGGATGGGGATAAAGGGATAGCATTTAACATGAAAGGAAATGATATGCTGTCAACTATATAATAATACAAATAAATAGCAAAGTAAGAACTGAAAGACACAAGTCTAAATTACTGAGTTGCACTACCTATAAAGGTGCCTTAGACAGGATTGAGAATAAGATAGAGACAGGATATAGCCCATTGAACCCAATGTGGCTGGTTCCATAAAAGGATATGAGGCCTAGCTGGGAATGGAATAGATTTCCAGGACCTCATACCTCAGCCAATTGCCAGTTAATAGACAACCCATTCCCCACCCTAGACTGCTGTTATAATATCTACTCTAATTTTGGGTAAATGGCTTCTAGGTGCCTACTTCATATATGCATGGGCTATTAGCAGTAATCTCATGTATCCATGAAAAATGGAGACAGCACAGCCAAGGTTGTGGTCTTTACAGAGGCCTAGAATAACTTTGAAACTGAAGAGCTATTATTTCTTAATCCTGGAACCACTAAACACACCCATCATTTTTTTCCCTACAAAGTTTTCACTCTGCACCAGAGGCAGAAAGCCTTCTGAGTGTTTAGTGTCCAGCTTTAGTGTATGGTTGTGCTATGAAAGCACATTTCAAGAATACTGTTTAGCTCTGAACCATCGTTGAGGAGTCTTTCTTCCCTAGTCCATCCTGTGATTTGATCTGTACTCCTAACTTGGGTGTTTACATCTTTTAATCCCCTGTATCATAGAGCAAGCATGCTGGCCCTTCTGAGCTCTGGTCACTGTTCTCTCTTCCTGGGACATCCTTTTTTTTTCATTCACATGAACATTTTATTTCAACACCTGCAGCATTACTAGAAGTTTCTCTATGATTGGAGCAAGGACCATCGTTTGGAAAGCCTTTCTCATCTTTATCTCTCAAGAATCTTTTTCCTAGGGGAATTGCACTAGGAGAATTTCTCTTTCTCTCATCTAAGATGATCATTTGAACATAGGAACTGGACCTGACATACAACTCTGGCACTTAGTCATGAGATGGAAGTAGGGCAGAAGGTTTGATGTGATGTAGTTCCAAGCTGGTACTGCTTCATGAATGGTCTTGAAGGAGGTACCAAGCTGTTTCTTCTGGCTACTTGACAGGTCTCTCCCTGAAGCTTTCTTTTCAGGAAATAGTGTCTTCCAGCAACTTATGGAAATGTGGGAAGGCAGAATTAATTCACATCTCTTCTTTCTCCAATTTCCTACTGGTCAATAAATACTTTATGAGGGTTACCATCCCCTTCTATGTGGCTAGTATCCATCCACTGGGGTTGACTCATGTAGTTCATGTTGCCTTCATTTGCAAAAGGTCAGGAGTTGGAACAATTTTATTTACTCACCCTTTATTTAGAGTTTTGAAGTAGACAGAATTAATGTAGGAAAACACTGACATATATATTTATTAATAATGTTAATACACATGAAGTTTGATATTTCGAAAATTGAAATATATTTCTGTGTCAGCTCAACATACACTTAGCCATATATGATGTGGCCATGATTGCAACAATGAACTATGGGAAAATTAATCTGGAGGAAGCAAGCTTATTATATTCTACTTATATTGTTTGTCCTTAAATCAGGCTTCTATAAACCATCTGTAATGCTGGGATTTTGGAGGTGGAAGCAGAAGAATCTCATCTAAGTGCATTTTTGATTTGTCTATTAATAGTTCTAAATTGTTCATGCATGTGCTTGTATCTGTAGTGTATTCTGATTTTGATTCTTCATGATGTACACCCAAGGGTGGTACAGGTAGATATCTGTTTTTATTTTTATTTTTTTAGGGGAGGTCTACACTTCTTTCCATAATGGCCACACTAAATTAACACATTCACCAACAGTAAACGTTTTCTTTTTTTCTTACATGTTGGTTAAAATCACTGTATATCATCATTGTGACAGGAGTAAAATGGAATCTCAGTGTAGTTACGATTTGTATTTTCCCCTGATAGTTAAAGATGTTGAATGGCTTTGATATTCTGTGGGTATTTATATTACTTTTGAAATAAATGTATGTGTAGTTCATTTGTACATTTGCTGATTAGATTATTAGTCTATTGAAGAGCTTTAAATTGTTATATTAATGTATCAATTAATAATCTGTATGCCCATCCCCTCTTGGGTGAATAGTTAGCAAAGTTTGCCTCCCTTTCTGTAAGCTGTTTCTTTACCCCACTGCTTCCTTTGTTGTCTAGATATTTTTAATTTGATGCAAAACCATTTGTCAACTCTTTTCTAATATTTCCTGAACTCTTAGAGTCCTTTTCAGAAAACCATCAGCTGGGCCCAACTTGACATGTGTCCCTTGATTTCCTGTAGTAATTTCAGACTTTACATTAAAGTATTTAACTAACTTTGAGTTGCTTTTAGACAAGAGAGAGGTCTCATTTTAAACCAAAATTGCTTCACTTTATTGTTATTTTTAAAATATCTTTTGATATTAAAATATAATTATACCATTTCTTCCCCCTCCTTCCCTCCAAATCTGTTCACATACCCCTTTTTTCTCTTTCAAGTTCTTTTTTCCTCTGTTTTAACATATATATTATGTTAGTTAGGGTTTTATTGTTGTGAATAGACTCCTGCATCTGAGGCTCAAGGGTCATTGTGGAAGAGGAGGTAGAAAGATTGTAAGAGTCAAAGTAATGGGGAATTTGCTGTGAGATGGTCTACTAAAAATGTCAGAAGCTCCAACCATGAAATCTTACCAACATGGCTTCCTAAAAGAATGGCATGAATAGACATGCTAATGTGGAAGAGGAAAACTCATGAGGTCTCAACCCCAGACAAAGAACTACAGGCAACTAATGAATATTAAGAAAGAGTAAAATAGTATCCACCAGGCACATACACATGAATTGGCTTTCTAATAGCAAAATGTCAACATAAACAAGTAACATTATACAATACATGCTTTGAGATCTTGCATGAACACTATTCTATACTGTTTTCAATGGACTTGATTTAGTGGTAGCCACACAGGGCTACATGCTATATTCTGACATGGTTTGTGAATTGTAGAGGAAAGAGAAAGTGGGAAAGCCTGCTCACTTAGCTATCAATCAGCCATGGCATATCAAGTTGTAGTAAGACTTTCTCTTCTATTAAGGCTGGACAAGAAACCCCAGAAGGAGGAAAGGTTCTCAAAAGCAGGCAAAAGAGTCAGAGACAGGGCCTGATCCCACTGTTAGGAGTCCAAGAAGACCAAGCTATACAGTTGTAACACACATTGAAGGGCCTAAGCCATGCAGACTCCCTGATTTGAAGTTCAGTATAGGTGAGCACCTATGAGCCAAAGTTACTTTTTTGCTTGGGTCTTCTTATGGTGTCTTTGATTCCTCTGGATCAAATACTTTCACTAGCTGTCAGGATTCTTCAAGCTCCACCGAAAATTTGGCTTTGTATCTGTTTCCACCAGTTGCTAGGTGAAGGCTCTCTGGTAATAATTGGACTAGGTACCAATCTATGAGTATAGCAGAGAATCATGAGGAGTCATTTCCCAGTCATGTTTGGTTCTATCTTAGGTCTCTGGGCTATCCAACCTCTGGTTCCTGGCTCTCCAGGCAGTATCTGGGGTGGACTCCTGCTCATGACATGGGTTCCAAGTTGAACCAGTCATTGGTTGGGCATGCTTAAAACTTCTGTGCCACTTTTACCCTAGCACATCTTGAAGGCCAGACAAATTGTAGGTAGAAGGTTTTGTGGCTGGGTTGGTGTTCCAGTCCCTCTACTGAAGTTTTGTCTGGTTATAGGAGATAGCTGGTTCAGGCGCCATATCTCCCCTTGCTAGGTGTCTTAGCTAGAGGGGGTTGTTTTACCCCCCTAGATTACTGGGAGTTTCCATTGCACTAGGTTTCTAGATCATCCCAGAGATGTTCCCAAATTCAAGGGTTCCAGTTGTCTTTCCCAGTACTCTTTTCATTCATTTTCCCCTCATCTGATCCTTCCTGTTCCCATCCCCAACTCCCAACCCAGACCACTAACCCCTTCAGCTGAGAAGTCTATTCTATTACTAAATTTGTTTTAATCCTTTGTGATTTTCATGTGTATCATCAGATTACATGTAAATAAATGTAATTTTACATCTTTTCGTTAAAAAAGATTTATTCTTTTATTCTTATGTATACATATATATGCATATGTATGTATATATAATGTATATATATGTGTATATGTACATATATGTCTATATATAAGGTGTATTTGTACTGCATTTATATAGCTACATATGTGTGCTAATGCTTTGGAAGTCAGAGGCATGGGAACCCTGGATAGAGTTACAGACTGTTTTGAGCTTTCTGAGGTTGGTGTTTAAAACTTAACTGGGGTCCCCTGGAAGAGCATCAATTCTCTTAAGTATCCAGCCTTCTCTCTGGCCCCTAATTTTATTTCTTTGCCCAATTTGAATGCCCTTTCTCAGTTTGTTGTCCAAATGCTCTGGGTAGGACTGATAATGTGGGAGTGAGGATTGTTTTATGCTTCATAGTAGAGGAAAAGATGTCTCCCATTGATGATGGCATTAATGCAATGTTTTCCACACACTGCCTTTAGTGTGGTGAGATAAGTTCCTTGAACATGTAATTTGTTGAGTCTTGTTTTTTTTCTTTTTTTCAGGAAAGGATGTTGACCTTGTTCAAACACCCTGTGAAGGCATCCACTGTAATGATCATGAGGTTTCTGGTTTTTAGTTGACATGGGACATCGCACTGATTGATCTGCACATTCTGAATAATCCAAAACTCCCTGGAAAAAAAATCCTCCAGGTCAGATCCTGCACTTCTAATTGAATTAAATTTCCTGGTAGTTTATTAAGGAAAAGCCTCCCTCTTTATTTCATGCTTACTTTTGCTTTCTCTGCTTTCATAGCTCATGGAATGGTTCATCAGTTTTATTTACTTAAAAAGAAAAAACAAAACAACCAGACATGCTGCTCCCTGTGGTCTCTTCACTGATTTTCTGTCATGATGTGGTAGCCACTGCTGAAGGGAGTCACTGAAGTAGTGACCACTTCTCCAGACTCATAATTGTGTCTCTAGATGTTCTTGACTGGCTGCTTTCAGAATTTTATCCACTTTGGATTTATTTGAAAGTACTCATTTGTGCTTTGAGGCTCTGCTTTGACATAGCTTTGTCTCCCATCAGCTTCTCCTCTGCTGATTGCCTTGCTGTCTTTTGTATTCCCGAGTATGGTTAGATGGACTCTGTTTTGTCTTCAGCAAAACTCATTCAATTTTTTGCCTTGTTAAAAAAAAAAAAAGAAAAGAAAAGAGAAAATCCATCGGACAGCTATGAGCAAAGTCCTCTCTGCCTTTTGACTGCAATTCACGTGTAAATGTTGACTTCTCCATTGCTGTTCTTGTCAGCCTATTTTCTAATTTTTGTTCCAGTTTTTCTTTTGGTAATTTTGAAAATAGCAATGTGTTCCTTAATTTCCATGAAATAAGATTTCTGAGGCTATGTTTTAACCACTAGAATGTATAAAGTAAGGAACAGCAACATTTTCAATTTGTTATTACTTCTAACCTTGTTTTCATAAAGTTCCATGATTTTATGTATACTTGAACAAAAGCAGAGTGACAGTTCGGGTATGATGATAGCATCACTCAGATATTTATTTATTTATTTTTATCTCTGTTTCAAATCATTGATATTTGTATATTGTACCCTCGAGTTGTTTTCATGTTTTGTCCTTTATGAATACTGCTGTTTTAGATATACATTGAACACATTTCAGGAAGCATACCTTTCTTAGGTCATTTTTTACCTTATGTTTTTGGAGACACTGGTGCTCACTGAACCAGAAACAAGTAAGTGAGGGGCCAATAAACGCTAGCTGTCCATCTTTGCCACATGTCTTCCTCTATGGTTAGAATCATGCTGCCCACCCTGCTTTTGATGGGGTTGTTGGGGACCCAAAGACAGGTCTTCACATTTGCACCACAGACACTGAACCAACTGAGCTATCTCCCTAGCCTATATATTTTTATGTACTATTTTCTATGTAAGCCTTCTTACTTAGTGAGTAATGTCCCCAGTCCTCTGTGTTTATTATAATGAACCCAAATATTTTGTGACTTTTGTTTTCTCGTCAACTACATATCTTTCTATCAATCTCCTAGAGATTTTGTATATCTCTGACTGATTACAGCCTAATACAAACCATGGATTATTTTTTCAAACTCTCAATGCTATTTAAAACCCTCTTAACATCTTTCTTCAACATATTTTACGCTAATATATTTTAATTCTACTTTCATTTTAAACCCCATTAAACATTAAATTATTGTGTTGTAAGAGCAACATTTCTTTGCATTTATGAGTCCCCTTTTTCTGTATTTCTTCTTGTATAGTAACTTTTACACCTGGGATCAGTTATTGTACACTCAAAAAGTTCTCTGTATTCTTTTTCATTTGTGTCAGGCTTGCTCTTAACAAAATACTTTGTCTGAAAATATCTTTTTACTCTAATTTTTAAAAGAATAATGCTTCTATATTCTAGTCTAGTAGCATTTTAAAAATCTCTTACTTTCTGAAAATCTCACACATGTACACATTGAAATATGATCATTTCTACCCTTATTTCCATATTCCAATTCTTTCAATAATCCCCCAATTTGTCCTCCTCTTTAGAATTAATTAGTTAATTTTTGATAAGCCACTAAGCCCAGTTAGTGCTTTCCCTATGTGTGTGGGTGTAGAGCCATCCATTAGAGCAAACCTTCTGACAAGCATAGCAATGAAGTAGCCAACATTCATGCTATAAGTTGTAGTCAAAAGGCCTAGAGGAGGATATTCATAGCTTTCCAACAAATATGTATTTGCAAGGCAAAAAGTTAATGATATTTGTTCAAGGCAAAACAGATCTAATCTGATAATACTTGGAAATACAAGATGGGTGGCTAGATCCTGAAAAAGAATGGCTCTATCTCCCTTAGCAGCTACCAATTGTCAATAGCTCCTCAGTAATGAGTGATTCCTGGAGATCATCTACTCTGTGGATGCTGGCTTGATAGTGTACAGGTATTCTGTGGGTAGCTACAGCTGTTGGTGAATGGGATAGCCATGCCATGTGAAGAAGACAGCACACCACAGTATTCCTCCCTATTTTCTGGTTTAATGTGTTTTTCTGCCTCCTCTTCTGTGATGTTCCCTGAGCCTTGATGGCAATGGGATTAATAAAGATGTCTTATTAAGCTGTGGACTCAGTTTCTTATTCTTAGCACTTTGACCAGCTAAGTATCTGTACTTTGATTCCCTACTGAAAAAACAACAAACAACAAACAACAAACAACAACAACAACAAAACCCAGAACCTTCTCTGACCAAGGTTGACACAGATTTATTTAGAAGGGAATCTGAAGGCCCAATCACATGTCAAAATGACAATATTTTGCAGATTTTACTCTAGGATCTATGACCTTCTCAAACACAACTTTTTGTTTGTTTGTTTGTTTGTTTTTACCAGAATTACAATAGTAGGCTTAAGTTATTGCCTATGAAGTAGGCTTCAAACCCAATTAGAAAGCTGTTAGTTATCTGACAAGAGCTGTGCCACTATTGTACAAAGGGATACATCTTGCCTGGAAGATGGGTACTGCAACATGCAAGGTCCATCACTGGGTAAAACAATTGATCTCTTCTCTTCCAAAAATATGCATGGCACCTTCTGGCACTATAAAAGTTAGTCAGCAATGAGGAAGTGTTTACTCTGTTTAATATTGATTTCTCTCTGTGCTGCAGCTGAAGTGTGGGGTGTTTAAAATAATAGGATCTTACTCTAGTAACATTTTATATGATATATTTTAAATATCATGGCATCAAAGAGAAAGAGGAATGGAGGAAGAATAAATTACTCTAAGAATGGTTGAAAAAGATATAGGAAGCCATATTGGTATTGTTTAATTTTAACACACACATTTTAATGAAATCCACAATTGGTCAAAATGGAAAGTACAACTGACCATCGGGTGTCCAACACCAATTAATACATCTTTAACATAACCCCTGCATGCTCAGAGAATGTCATGGATTAGGTATACAGAAAATTTGTAAGAGCTAGCAGACTAATGTATCTACTTCAAGACAGTGTTTTCTAAATATTACAGGAGAGCTTTACCCATGAATTCTAATAAATATGGTTAACTAAAGGGAACCTGAAAAATTGAAAGCATTAGTTATCATGCCAATATGGAGAGAGAAAATCTCTAGGCAATTAATGACTGCTGAGAAGTGGAGAATCAGTATGCTCCATGGTTGAGTTTCCTGATGGGTTATTCAATCCTAAGTAGTAAGCCCTAAACACATGTAAAAATACATAAACACACACATTCATGTGCATGCACACACACATGTGCCAGTATGCATGCATATTACACAGATATAAAAAATAATAATTAAGAGTCCATGTATTATCAAAGAGCATTGGAAGAGTTGGAAGAATAAAAGGGGGGAAATAATGTAAATACTATACTTATACATGAAATCTCAAGAATTAACTAATTCATTATATTATGTATAAAATATATATGAATATATTCATGGGTTTTTGTTTAAATTATTTCAAAAAGTCAAGCTATCACTTTTGATTACTATTCTTTTGATGTAATGAGTCCTTTAAGATCTTTTATCTCACTACTTTTTAGTTTCCCTCACTACCTGAGGTTTTCAGAAGTATCTTAATTTACATAGTGGTGTGTGTGTGTGTGTGTGTGTGTGTGTGTGTGTGTGTAGTAACTCTCTGTGTGTGTCAGTGGTTTGTATGTATGTGTGTTGGCATACTTTTTAAGGTTACTTTGGGGTTCTTATACTTCTACCTCCCTTACAAACCTTGTTCCACCCTATTCCCTTCCAATCCTTCTTTTGTCCCAATCCTTTCCAAACCCCCAAGACTAGCCAGGAGAAAAAGTTGGACAGGTAAAGAGGGTATAGACTTCTTTAGAATACTTTCTGTAGATTAGGAACATTAAGTTCCTGGGGCAAGTCCAATCTTCAAACCTTTTCTTCTTTTGTCTCTTTGCTCAAAAATACTAGACAAACTGCAACATTAGCAAGTAAGAGCAGCAACCTTCTTTCCGATGCCCCCAGCCTTTCTCAGGGCTCTCACATTTACACCCTCTCTAAAATACTCAGAATTCTAAGTATAAACTCTCTGCAGCTGGCAAAACCATGCCCTTACTAGTGCAGGAGGCAAATCATAATCACCTGCTGGGAAGCTGTCACTTATCCCACACCTTGGAATAAAACATAAACATATTCATATAATATAACTGGATTTTACAAGAAACCAAAACTCTCTCTCTCTCTTTCTGTGTGTGTGTGTGTGTGTGTGTGTGTGTGTGTGTGTGTGTGTGTGTGTATGTGTGTGTGTGTGTGTGTGTGTGTGTGTGTGTGTGTGATGGTTGTGGCTTTGTGTGATGTGTCCTTATGGTTCCCTAACCTTACATTCAGAATTTGACTTTGGGAAGAAGCATGAGAGCAGCAGAATGAAAGCAGTAAGAATGGGAAATGGAAGCAGAGAAGGATGATGAATGTGAACAAAGTATAATGAAATGAAAATCCTATGAGAAAACGCCTCATTGTTGCTTAAAGAATTAATTTAAGAAATTGGGCAGTTAGAATAGACGCTTCCTGTCCAGGGTCAGCTTCTCAAGCAGAAGGGGCCAAGAATATCCTTCCCATGATAAGAAAAATAGTCAGTGACTCAGAAACCCCTGACCTTGAGCAAGCAGTGATTTGAGGTTTTAAGTTTGAACTGAAAAAGAAAAAAAAATCAGGAAGTTTTCATTTTAACCTAAATTAAATTAAAATCATTTGGTTATATGCTGGATGGTTGATATATGTCATTCATTTCTGGAAAATGCTTAGCAATGATCCTCTTTGAACATGTTATTTCTTTTCTCTTTGTAGAAGCCCAAACCTATACATTTAGTAGTGTTTGTAGCAAATTAAGTCTCTCATGCTCCCTTTCTTTAGTCCTCTTCTTCTATCTCTGTTTCAGTTTACATATTACTTTTGATGCCAGGACTAATAACTAGCTAGTACACTAATCCTATAAAACAAATCTCTAAAATTTTACTGGTTTCTAATTTCCTCCTCAAGGAGGTTCTCAACTTTAGTTCCTGCCCAGGGTTGGCAAATGCTCCTAGGTGTGATTTTCCAACACGGACAGATCATCTGGAAGATAGGTGCCCCCTTCTGGAGTTTTAAATCATGCAGTCTTGGGGTTGGAGAGATGGCTCAGTGGTTAAGAGCACTGACTGTTCTTCCAGAGGTCCTGAGGTCAATTCCCAGCAACCACATGGTGGCTCACAACCATCTGTAATGGGGTCTGATGCCCTCTTCTGCTGTGTCTGAAGACAGCTACAGTGCTCTCATATAAATACAATAAACAAATCTTTAAAAAAGTAAATAAATCATTATAAAAATAAATCATGCAGTCTTAGCTGCTTCCATGCCCTTTATTGCCTTAAAAGATATGACGTTTTAAAATATGTCAGACGTTTTCTTGGTGGTACTATAAGCATGCTGGCTTGCTGTTGTTTACTACGGTCAACTACTGCATGAGTCCTGTCTGGTAACTTGGGTCTTCAGATGGCAATATTGCCTGCCCCCCACCCTGTCTGTATAGTAAGAGTTTCAAAATGCCTTTTTCCCCCTCATTTTATATTAATAACTGTTCATTAATTTTTTTTAAGTTCAGAAAATTGTGACTACAGATGTTAGGTCTGTTTGTCATTCTACATTTACAGATTCTCAAACTAGGTTGGATGGAGTCCAGACTGCCTTCTTTCCTGTACAGAGCACAAAATGCAGGGCATCAATCCTGGAGATGCCTCGAATGGCTGAGCTGAAGCTCAGGAATCTTAATTTTCACATAGTTCCTCGGCGAGCCTGATGAGCATCATCACATGAAGGCGTTTGGAAGCCACTGAACTAAGCACAGCATGATTAAGAAGTAATTTTCTGAGTCACTATTTTTATGATAGAACGCAAGAAACTTCATGGGCTGTAAATAGGAAGGGAGATCAATTTTCAGTTCCCATTTCTAGTAGGTGAGGAAAAATGGATCTTTACAAGAAAGCTTAAAACTACATCCCAACAGCACACCGTGTAAATCAAAGTAGAGATAATAAAATATAAAAGGCAGGATGAAAGAATTCGGGTCCTGGAAGGAGAGCCAAACTGCATCAGAGCCTGAGGTAAATTCTGCAGGGTGGCCAGCCACTTCAAGAGGTATATGGAAAAGGAAAAAAGAAAAAAGAAAAAAAAAACCCTTAAAGTGGTTAGAAGAGTTTTGAAAGAAGACGCAATACTCCTGAGCAGACCAAGTTTGGTGGGATGAGACCATCAATGGTCATGCAGGAATGGGCCCACCAGAGAGCTATTCCTAAGGCTATTAGGCACATTAAGTCAAGTGTTTTATTAAAGGCTGATAGCAAAACCACTATCATTTAAAAAGTAGCTATGTAAAAATAATTTGTTTTTATGCAATTTCTATTCAGAAAAAGGGCTCAGTTATTTTTAATAAATTGTTTTATGGTTTCATGTTTCCAAATTATAAAAAAATTTTTTAAGTATTAGTTTGAAAACAAACACACCCACACTGGATAATGCTCCCTGCCTGCTGAAATAAAGAATTCGGTGCTCAGAAGCAGCAGAAAATGTTAATAAGAGCAACTTCCCAATCTTAAAACTTGTTTGCTGTGAATGGCTGTCATGTGCCTAGTATCACAAGAACTGTGGCCAGTGATTCAGAGCCATAAGACCAACAACACTTGATTCCACGTGACTGGTTATGAATGCATGTATCAGATCTAAAACTTGGAAAGGAGGCACCCAATCCTACATGTTGGAGGAAGAAATGTCAAGGAATGTTCATCACAGACATGGACATTAACACACTTTTAACATGGATCAAAAATTTGGACAAATCTATGAAAGGGATTCTGACACAAAAATGGCCACATATGTTACAGTACACTCTGAAAAATTTTGATAGTCGTTTAGGTTTTGATATCTAATGTTACTTATGATATAACTGGGGAACTAGCATGATAACCTAAGAGCTGTTTACCTTAAAATGTCATTTTACTTTCATCTACTTTATAATTTAAAAAGATAGCTTATGTCAACTCTTGTTCATTCCTGTTGTTCCCTTAGACAATTTGATTTCTTCATTTTTATAAGATAGATGTGCTATCTATTAACTATGCTAATGAGGTGACTTCATTTCTATATTAAAAGATTACTCATTATTTAATATTTACTACTACTCCTCATTTATTGATATTATTATTGTTGTTGTTGTGTGTATGTGTGTACATACTTAGTAGTTTGTTCTCTCTTCTTTCTGTGGAGTTTGGGAATCAGATTAGGGTCATCACATCTTCACTGGCATGTTCTTGTACTTCATTTTTACTTCATCTTCCTTCACTTCTACTTTTATGTCATATATGCAATATATGTATAAAATGGTCTATGTGTTTCTTTGATGTCTTAGAACTATAAATTTGAGAAAGCATGCAATATTATTAAATGACATTTTGTTTTGTTTTGTTTTGTTTTGTTTTTCAAGACAGGGTTTCTCTCTAGCCCTGGCTGCCCTGGAATGCACTTTGTAGACCAGGCTGGCCCCAAACTCCACCTGCTTCTGCCTCCCAAGTGCTGGAATTAAAGGCATGCACCACCGCTGCTCGGCATTAAATGACATTTTAAATAATGCTAATGTTTGGACTTACTCTGAAGATGAATTGGAACTGTTGAATGGTTTGAAACAAGAATGGAAAAATCAAGCCGGAAGAAACTCATTTAGGCAGTCCTTGGATGGATGAGGGAGGGAGAGAGCCTGTGTGCAGAATAACAAGCGGAGTTGCTTTCCAAGACTATAATTCTGAGTGAGCATAGGAAACTGATTTGAGGCACATTGCTGATTTGATCTGTAAAGTCTTATCAGTGATTAGCTTCATATTTTCCCCTTCTCCCCCAAAAAGAAACATCTGAGGATGACCTTACCTTTCCAGTTTTGTGGTAGAAATAACCAGGATAAAAATTACATGAGAAGAAATAAATTTCTACTGTAGAAATAAGCTTAGAAAATAACTTTGTGTCCTCTCTTTGTCCCTACATCAAGTCCAATTTGTGCCGCTCAGCTAATTATTGGTGTAGAACCTGTTCTGCAGTTTGATTGACCTCGCAGGGGACATACCTTTAAAGGAAACGTATTCTCTCTTTGCCATAAACTATCAATTGCAGATAGCTTCCCAGATCAGGGTGGGACTTTGTGCTCTCCTCCTGCTTCAGGCTGGGATTTTGTCTGGCTTGAGTTTTTCCAGGTTTTGTGTATATCATCACCACCACTGTGAATCCGTTTGTGTAACTGCCATGTTGCAAGCAGAAAACACTGTTTCATTACAGTAACCCTCCAATTTCTAGCTCTTACAATCATTCTGTCCTCTCTTCCACAATGATCCCTGAGTCTTGTGGAGAACAGAGTGCTGTAGCTCTCTCATTTAGGGCTGACCACTCTGTGGCCTCTATTCCCTTTATAGTGACCATTTGTTGGTGTAGTACCAAGAAGTGTTCGTGAACCCCAAAAGACCATTCAGGAGGCAATCCAGTGCAATCACACTAGGGTCTTTATCCATCAGTCAAGCTTGGGCTTAACTCACCACAGACCCTCAGGACAGTTTTAGTGAAGAATCCTGACCTCTCAGAGGGACAAGGTTTTATAGAAAATGGTAAGCAAGGGATGAATGTTTCTAGCCTGGCAAACTAATTTGGTGTAGGGGACTACAGTGGCCTTTAACATAATTGGGTAGTGCTGGGAGCCAAACCATAAACTTAACCTCTGCTTTCCTTTTGATTTGTGGTTGTTAGGTAGTTAAGTGCCAGCGGTGGGCTTGTAACCAGGAGGTGCAGATTTGTTGGGGAATAACCTGGAGACTGGTGCTAGACACAGGCCTTGTTGGTGGCATGGGTAACCTGGAAACTGGTGCTAGGTACCAGCCTGTTAGTTATCTTGAGTCCAATCTTAGGTCAGGTTCTCTAAGATGGAGTCTGAACCTCCCCAAATTGGTCTCTATCAACTTTCACTTACTGTAAACAACATCTCTGGTAAGGGTTGAGTGATCTAAACCTCTCAGAGATCACCAATCTATCTCATGCAATGTGATCATCAACAGCACTTGTTTCAAGGAAATACTTTTATCTCCACAGCAAATGATGTATTTGTGTCTACAGGTTCTACAACTTATCTATACCACATCATCTCCAAGATGGCTTCCTGCTCTGCCACATTTGTTTCAGGTTCCTGGGCACACCAAAGTCTAACCTCATAACTCAAATCCACCTTGGAGTCAAGAAAACAATGTAACAGAGCAAAGCAGAAGGAGAAGTATTTGTGGGAAAATTTCAGGGAGTGGGGCAAATCAGCAGTGCAGTCCTGTGTTTCACAAAGTTACACAGTCAACTAGCAGCCATTCCAGCTTCAAATTTATTTATTTAGTCACTTTACTTCCTGATATCAGCCTCCCTTTCCTCCCAGTATCCTCTTACTGCTCCTTCTCCCATTCTCCATGCCCTTCTCCTCTGAGAAGAGCTAGCTCCATCCTGGGTATCCCTTCCTCTGGCCCATCAAGTCACCACAGGATTAGGTGCATCCTCTCTAATGGAGGCCAGACAAGGTGGCCCAGTAAGGGAATGGGATCTAGATGTAGGCAAAAGATTTAGAGATAGTGCCACTCCAGTTGTTGGGGGATCCGTACAAAGATGAAACTCCACATCTGCTATATATGTGCAGGGGGCCTAGGTCCAGCCTGTGCTCATTCTTTGGTTGGTGGTTCAATCTCTGGGAGCCGCCAAGGGTCCGGGGTTAGTTGACTGTCGGTCTTCCTGTGCAGTCCTTATCCTCTTCGGGCCCCTCAATCCTTCCTGCAACTCTTCCACAAGACTCCTTGAGTTCCATCTAATGATTGGTTGTGGATCCCTGCATCTGTTTCAGTTAGCGGTTGAGTAGAGCATCTTAAAGGGGAATTGTGTTTGGATCCTGTCTACAAGCATAACAGAATATCAGTAATAGTGTCAGGAATTGTTTCTTGCCCATGAGATTGGTCTTAATTTGGGCCAGTCATTGGATAGCCATTCCCTCCCTCTCTGCTCTGTCTTTGCCCCTGTGCATCTTGTAGGCAGGACACATTTCAGGTGAAAGGTTTGTGTGTGAGTTTCTGTTTTTATCCCTCCACTGAGAGTCCTGCCTGACTATAGGAAGTGGCTACTTCAAGATTCATATCCCCCATTGCTAGGAGTTTCATCTAGAGTCTCCCCAAAAGACATTCTCTAGCCTCCCCTTGTCTCAGGTATCTGGTATGTCTTAGAGAAACAGCCCTCCTCCCTATGATTTCTGTTCTCCCTCCACTGTTCTCTCTGCACGAGATGCCCCTACTGCCCACCCAATCCCCATCAGATCCCCTCCCCATCTCATCTCCCACCCAGTTCCCTCCTTCTGTTCACCTTTGATATCTATTTTATTTTCCCTTCTGAAAAGGTTCAATTATTCTCCCTTGGACACTATTTGTTATTTGGCTCCTTTGGGTCTGTGAACTGTTTTAGCATGGTTATCTTGTACTTTATGACTAACAACCACTTATAAGAAAGTAATACCATACATGTCCTTTTGGGACTCTGTTACCTCAATCAGGATGATATTTCCTAGTTTCACCCATTTGCCTGGAAAATTTATGATGTTCTTGTTTTTCAGTAGCATTCCATTGTGTAAATGAACCACATTTTCTTTATGCATTCTTCAGTAAAGGGACATCTGGGTTGCTTCTAGTTTCTGGCAACTATGAATAAAGTTTCTGTGACCATAGTTGAGCAAATTTCCTTGTGAGATGGTAGGGCATCTTTTGGGTATATGCCCAGGAGTGGAATAGGCTGGGTCTTGAGGTAGAACTATTCCCAATTTTTGAGAAACCACCAAATTGATTTCCAGAGTGGTTGCACAAGTTTGAACTCCCACCAGCAAAGGAGGAGTGATCCCCTTGCTTCAAGTCCTTGCTTGCATGTACTATCTTTTAATTTTTTTTTTGATCTTAGCTACTCTCATGGGTGTAAGGTGGAACCTCAGAGTCATTTTGATTTTCATTTCCCTGATGACTAAGGACTTTGAACACTTCTTTAAGTGTTTCTCAGTCATTTGAATTCCTCTGTCGAGAAATCTGTTTAGCTCTGTATCCCATTTTTAGTGGGTTATTTGGGTTGCTGCCGTCTAACTTCTTGAGATCTGTATATATTTTGGATATTAGCCCTGTTTCGGTTAGGGAAGATCTTTTCCCAATCTGTAGGCTGTTGTTTTGTCCTATTGAGGATGTCCTTTGCCTTTTAGAAGCTTTGTAGTTTCATGAGGTTCCATTTATTAATTGTTGACTTTAGTGCTCTGTTCAGAAAGTTGTCTCCTGTAACAATGAGTTCAAACATTGTATTTTCAGAGCCAAACTGCCCTTCTTGCTCATTTTCAGAGTTCTAGAGTCAGAAAATCTGTTTTTCAAATTACAGTTTGATTTCTAAAGACAACAAGTATTTTCATAATATGAACCATGGGATGCAAATTTCAACTATTTTTATTTTAATGCTGGCCTGACTCAGCAAGGGTGGGAAAGATGCAGGTGAGTATCAGGACTGAGATCTAATGAGTGTACATGGATGAAACCTCTTACATAAATAGCTTCTAATCTTACCTCTGACATTCTTTAGATGCTTGAACTTGGCCAAGTCTCTTAAATCCATTTAGTTTTCATTTTTCATATGCAAAGTGAAGCTAATGAGAAAGCACTGTTATAAGGATTAAATTGGACAATATGAAAGAATGAACCAAACAATCAGTGATATTGAAACATTGGGACATTATTATGATTGGTGTTTTTAATATTTAAATTCAAACTTGCCTTGAATTTTTTGTTTTATTAAAGTTACTACTTGTTCATTTTTATGTCATAGAATGGAATTTTAAAAACTGTGCAAATAAAGAATAAGCAGGCCTCATCATAGTTTGATTGGAATTGAGTATAGTGACTGAGTATAATATGTTCAATATTTCATTTTTTAATATATTCTCTGAACATGTACTATAAGATGGAAATTATTCTAGATACTGAGGACTCAGGTATAAACAAACTCAGCGGTGCGATAGTATCTTTTTTACATGACAGGAAAGCTTCACTCATAAATTGCCAAAATATGATCTCTAAATATTACGACAATATGGTTTACTAAATAAGACTGAGAGGATTACAACACCAGTTGACTTTGGTTTGGCTTAAACCCGCTTTCTCTTGGGGTAAATTATGCACCTGTGCCAATGATCACTCTCTTGCTTCATAGAAATATCAGTTCATAGAAATATCCATAGGATGGCCTGTCTACCTCCATTTTGTTTTTTTAATGTTTTAAAACAACATTTTAAGAACTCCAAATATGGATTGTATCATTTGTGCTGTTCTTCCTAGTTCAGGTTCATTTTGTTTGGTCTGTTACCCTAAACAAGCAATATGAACCTCATAGCATGTGCTGTGTGTCTTCATTTCATTCATGTAGATCTGTTCATACACTCGCGCGCGCGCGCGCGCGCACACACACACACACACACACACACACACCTTAATTCTCACCTTGGGACACTGTTTTTGGCAAAGAGGGTCGCCCCCCCCCCCATTTTAGTATGCTATTGGTTTTTCAATGGGAAAGTAGAAGGTAGTTGTGGCTAGAATAACAACTTCTCAGAGGGACCTTACTACTGGGTGTTCATCTTCAATAGAGATGGAGTCGACAAGGAGCATTAAGCTTACCTCTAAGTTTTTGTGATTGCTTTCCTTACTTGCCCTTTTAGGACTTCTAGGGAAAATAGCCCTGTTAGGGCTTAGCAGCTTGTCTCTTCACACTACAGTTTCTTTAAGGGTTTACAAATAATTTCTTTATTAAGGTGTTTCAGTTGAACCACTCTGTCTTCATACTGGGACCCAGACTGATGCAGAAATGATTATTGAAGGTGGTGGATGTATTCTCATGGAGTCCTAATTTAATAGCAGAAACATGCAGGCTAGACTCTAATGTTGATTTTCTTTAAAGTCTCTGCAAATGTCACACTCATGAAACAAGTATTAATCACCGTATGGATTCTGGCGAGAGGGAAAGAACTCAAAATGACTTTCCCATAATTCCATGACAGATGCTGAAATCTTATCCAATATGTGAGTTAAGTTATGGCATCTCATAAGAAGTGGCACGAAACCAAGTAATTGAAGGGAAATATAATCGAGTATGTTTCAATAGGCAGACATGTGGCACTTGCTCACTTGGATTGCATTCTGTGCTGGCTAGTCTTATGTCAACTTGACACAACTTGAGTTATTTGGGGAAAAGAAAACTTCCCATTGAGAAAATGCCTTGCCCCCACCAGATTGTGCTGTGGAACATTTTCTTGATTGATGCTTGCTATGGGACGTCCCAGCTCACTCTGGGCAGTGCCATCCCTGAGCTGGGGGTCCTGGGTAGTATAAGAAAGCAAGTTGAGCTAGCCAAGGCGAATAAGTGAGTAAGTACTATTCCTCCATAGTTTCTGCTTCAGTCCTGGCTTCCAGGTTCCTGCACTTAGTTCCCACCATGACTTGTTTCCATGATAGAATATATAACCTGGAATTCATAAACTGAAACCCTTTCCTTCTCAAGTTGCTTTTGGGAAAGTGTTTTATCATGGCAACCCTAATTAAGCTTGGCATAGCAGCACACAGCCAGCCTTTGGGAGGCAAAGACAGGCATATCTGAGTTCAAAGAGAACCCAGTCTATATAGTGAGCTCCAGGACAGCCAGGGCTATGTAACAAGACATTTTCTCAAGAAACCCTAATTAAGATACTTTATAAGTTCTCAGTGTGAATAACTTCCCCCTCCCCAAAGTTGTGTGCATTTTGAAGTTTCATAGCAGGGAGAGAGAGGTATGTGATATTTCCTCCATCAGAGGAAACTCAGATGCTTGAGTAACTTCTAGGGCAGGATGGTTAGGATCCATTCTTAGGGAGTAATATGCAAATTATCCTAGAATGTAGGCATGGGAATGAAGAGGAATTTTAATTGCATTTAATGCAAACTATGGAATGTTGATGCTGTGGTCTGAACTTCAAATGAAAGATGAGGGTTTGGGTCAAGAAGCAAGAGCCAAAGCAATAAATACAGGCCTAAAGAATTGCAGTAGCTGTGAAATAAACAAAGCCAACTTGGATAGAGGTGATAAGAACAGAAAGTCCTTGGGGGCACTTACTGCAACCCGGTTCTCTTTAGGAAGCCTTGAAGCGATGCCTCCAGAAATATGCATGAAGGAATTCTAAAATGAGTGCAATATAGAAACTTCTATGGAGACAACACAACAGCCTGAGACCAATGAATGGGAGCTGGCTTTCAGATGTTGACGCTACAGGTGAAGGGAGAGACCACCATGTCAGTGATGGATAGGCTTGTTGGAAATGCACTTAAATGTGATCCAAGCACACAAGCCATGCTTTCATTGAGTACCACAAGGCAATGGCTGCTTTTGCTAAGCTAGCCATGATGGACCTTGCAAAACTTACTTGATATGTCTTCAGGAGAAGATAGAACCTAAATGGAAACTAAATTTTCTTTTATCTTTTTTCTTTTTCCTTTTCTTTTTTGTTTTGTTTTTCTTTGGGGGGTTTTGGTTGCTTGTTTCTTGTTTCAAGATCTACTTTGCTCTCAAATAGCATATCCCACTCACCAACCTAAGAGACTCTCTTTAGCCAGACTTTTCAAAGGCAAAGTCCTCACTGTCCCATATATTGTTACTAAAGACAGTGCCCCTGAGAGATCTTAATCTAGCTTCCTTCTAGTGTTTAGAATATACTCAAAATAGACCTTTAGGAGCTTATTCTTAATGAAGATAAACCTAAGTGCTCACACATATGACTTTAATAAATTACAACTGATTACATAAATGACATTAAATGAGGCCTTGAGAGATGGCTCAGCCATTAAAGGTTATGCTCACAACCCCAAACAAACGACATTAAACTAATTTCCACCTGTATATACACTCTAACTTTGCCCTGTTTGATTTTCGTTATAATTAGTGTTTTCCACTGATATCCTACTCAATTTTTTGTCTTCTTTTGAAATCCTACTTACCTGTTTCCCGTCTTATAGCAGCTTTATTTATAATAGCCAGGAGCTGGAAAGAACCCAGATGCCCCTCAACAGAGGAATGGATACAGAAAATGTGGTACATTTACACAATGGAGTACTACTCAGCTATTAAAAAGAATAAATTTATGAAATTCCTAGGCAAATGGATGGATCTGGAGGGCATCATCCTGAGTGAGGTAATCCAATCACAAAAGAAGTCACATCATATGTACTCACTGATAAGTGGATATTAGCCTAGAAACTTATAATACCCAAAATA
Source organism: Mus caroli (assembly GCF_978045245.1). Lineage (NCBI taxonomy): Eukaryota > Metazoa > Chordata > Mammalia > Rodentia > Muridae > Mus > Mus caroli. The sequence continues at coordinate 101,766,629 of NW_028227265.1, forward strand.
TAAGAAACAATTTGCAAAACACATAAAACTCAAGAAGAACGAAGACCAAAGTGTGGACACTTTGCCCCTTCTTAGAATTGGGAACAAAACACCCATGGAAGGAGTTACAGAGACAAAGTTTGGAGTTGAAACGAAAGGATAGAACATCTAGAGACTGCCATACCCGGGGATCCATCCCATAATCAGTCTCCAAATGCTGACACCATTGCATACACTAGCAAGATTTTGCTGAAAGTACCCTGATATAGCTGTCTCTTGTGAGACTAAGCCGGGGCCTAGCAAACACAGAAGAGGATGATCACAGCCAGCTATTGGATGGATCACAGGGCCCCCAATGGAGGAGCTAGAGAAAGTACCCAAGGAGCTAAAGGGATCTGCAACCCTATAGGTGGAACAACAATATGAACTAACCAGTATCCCCTGGAGCTCCTGTCTCTAGCTGCATATGTATCAGAAGATGACCTAGTCAGCCATCAGCGGAAAGAGAGGCCCATTGGTCTTGCAAACTTTATATGCCTTAGTAGAGGGGAATGCCAGGGCCAAGAAGTGGGAGTGGGAGGGTAGGGGAGTGAGGAGGGGGATATGGGGGACTTTTAGGATAGCATTGGAAATGTAAATGAAGAAAATTCCTAATTAAAAAAAAAATCTTGTTTTAAGTGCTAAGTGTTCTGTTTGCATGTGTGTGCGTACAGTATATGTGTGTGCCTGGAACCCATAGATATCTCTAGGGTGCATCAGAACTCCTAGAGCTGGAGTTAGCAGAGGTTGTGAATCATCATGGGGATGCTGGGAACCTAATCTGCATCCTCTGCAGAAGCATCAAGTGAGTGTTTTTAACCATTGATCTTATCTCTCCAGAGTATCTGCACTCTAGTCTATGACATTTGTCAATGTGTCTGTTCTTGTGGACATGATACTTGATACACCTTTATTAACATGTGTTACATATAGTACACATTATTGTGAGTTATGTTTTTATGATGTAGTTTTTTTTAAAAAAAGATTTATTTATTTATTATATGCAAGTACACTGTAGCTGTCTTCAGACACTCCAGAAGAGGGCGCCAGATCTCGTTGTGGATGGTTGTGAGCCACCATGTGGTTGCTGGGATTTGAACTCTGGACCTTCGGAAGAGCAGTCGGGTGCTCTTACCCACTGAGCCATCTCACCAGCCCCATGATGTAGTTTTATAATGTATAGTTTTTCATAAATCCTGATGTAAGACAAGGCACATTTCTTGTCTTTAAAGATGCCCTGTGTAATGGAGTACTACTCAACTATTAAAAGCAATGAATTTATGAAATTCCTAGGCAAATGGATGGATCTGGAGGGTATCATCCTGAGTGAGGTAACCCAATCACAAAAGAACTCACGTGATATGTACTCGCTGATAAGTGGACATTAGCCCAGAAACTTAGAATACCCAAGATACAATTTGCAAAACACATGAAACTCAAGAAGAACGAAGACCAAAGTGTGGACACTTTGCCCCTTCTTAGAATTGGAAACAAAACACCCATGGAAAGAGTTACAGAGACAAAGTTTGGAGCTGAGAAGAAAGGATGGACTATCTAGAGACTGCTGCACCCAGGGATCCATCCCATCATCAGCCTCCAAATGCAGACACCATTGCATACACCAGCAAGATTTTGCTGAAAGTACCCTGATATAGCTGTCTCTTGTGAGGCTATGCCAGTGCCTGGCAAACACAGAAGTGGATGCTCAGTCAGCTATTGGATGGAACACAGGGCCCCCAATGGAGAAGCTAGAGAAAGTACCCAAGGAGCTAAAGGGGTCTGCAACCCTATAAGTGGAACAACAATATGAACTAACCAGTACCCCCCAGAGCTCGTGTCTCTAGCTGCATATGTAGCAGAAGATGGCCTAGTTGGCCATCACTGGGAAGAGAGGCCCATTGGTCTTGCAAACTCTATATGCCCCAGTACAGGGGAACATGAGGGCCAAGAAGTGGGAGTGGGTGGGTAGAGGAGGGGGGAGTGTATGTGGGACTTTTGGGATAGCACTTGAAATGTAAATGAAGAAAATACCTAATAAAAAATTGGAAAAAATGCCCTGTGTAGCTTTTGATCAGAGTTGAATTGTATTTGTAGAGCACCTTGAATTGATTTGACACCTCCTTTGTGGTATAATTATATTACAGGTATGATCTTCCCTCCAGTTATTTGTGGTCTTTGTAAGATATCTCAGTGAAAAGTTTTAGCAGCCTCTCCTGGGACCTTAAACACCATTGGTATGATTTACTCTTCAGTATTTTGCAGTTTGCTTTGCTGTGTGACTTTATTTGAACATTTATATTTTCTTATTATTTATTATTGATCTATAAGAACACAAAGGTCTTTATATAGTATTCATTTCAAATGCTTTAACTCTACTATCTGTATGTATAATTTATGTAATATATTCTGTAATACATTTTATGTAAGTTCCTTGTTGATGGCCTGGAACTACCTTTAAGTGAACAATCACAATCGTCTACAACTAATGATGCTTTTATTTCTTGGTTTTCACGCCCTGCCTGGTGCTTTCTTAACTTTTCTCCTCTGACCAGGTAATTGGATGCGTGTGCCACATTATGAAAACAATCTCTGAGGCACTGACACTCAACAACAAGAGTAAAATCTTAAAAGTTTGCTAGGCAATAAAGATGATATAGGGCCATACAACTTTTTCTAATGAAAGTAGGAACCAAGAGGGAAAAGATACCCAAATTTGCTTGCATTAAAAAGGAAAGCCCGTGGTAGAAAATAGTGCTTAAAGAAAATGGGGGAAATGAAAATATAAATTGTAAATGGAAAGGTTTCTACTATAATACATACAATTTTATGGAATAGTCAGTAACTGGCTCTTTAGGGGATGAGAGACTGTTAAATATACTGTTGGAGTGTGCAAGCATTCACTTCACAAAGAAGTATTGATGCTCACAGTACTTCTAAAACTTGAAGTAGCATGGGAAAGTGGCAGGAAAGCTGACCACATCAGCAAGAACCTCCAAGGAAGGACACATATGTCTGGGCAAGCAGAGGGTTTGTGTCCACTGGGAGACGTGGCAATTTGGTCACTGTAAGGAGAAGCTTAAGAGGAACAAATGACTTACTTTACATCCAGTGGCTCTCAGATTTGCCTGTCAAAGTAGCCCTTGCACTTCTAAAAAGAATACTATATCTTTTATGGTTTTGAGATTGTAATATGTCAGCCTCTCCCCTTTCCATTTCATTCCTCCAAACCCTCCTATATACCAAAGTCATGGGCTCTTTCCATAACTTCTATTTCATGACTTGAAAGATTCTCTCACCCCTACCCTAGGAATTTGATCTTTGAAGATATATAGTTTAGTTTAAGTTCCTTAAGTACTTTTAACATCAAATCTATAATGTGTGCATCCCTTTTTCTTTGGAGACAAATTCTTTTTTTTTTTTTTTGGAAGTAATTCTATGCATGTAACTTTCTTTTTTTTAATATTTTTTTAATATTTTTATTACATATTTTCCTCAATTACATTTCCAATGCTATCCCAAAAGTCCCCCATAGCGCCCCCCACTTCCCTACCCACCCATTCCCATTCTTTTGGCCCTGGCATTCCCCTATATTGGGGCATATAAAGTTTGCAAGTCCAATGGGCCTCTCTTTCCATTGATGGCCGACTAGGCCATCTTTTGATATATATGCAGCTAGAGACAAGAGCTCCGGGGTTCTGGTTAGTACATCATGTTGTTCCAACAATAGGGTTGCAGATCCCTTTAGCTCCTTGGGTACTTTCTCTAGCTTCTCCATTGGGAGCCCTGTGATACATCCAATAGCTGACTGTGAACATCCACTCCTGTGTTTGCTAGGCCCCGGCATCGTCTCACAAGAGACAGCTATATTTGGGTCCTTTCAGCAAAATCTTGCTAGTGTATGCAATGGTGTCAGCGTTTAGAAGCTGATTATGGGATGGATCCCTGGATACGGCAGTCTCTAAATGGTCCATCCTTTCATCACAGCTACGAACTTTGTGGAGACAAATTCTTGTTGGCTCCTTGTCACCTACAACTCTCCAAGTGGCTGGGGCTCACCTTGAATTCTGATCCTCTTGTCTCAGCCTTCCAAGCACTGGAATTACAGATCTGCACTGGCATGCTTGCGCTGAATGTCTGCTAAGACAATGAAGAACACCTCCTTTCCCTCTGGGGATCACAAAGCACTTGCCAAATTGAATCAAAATAAGGCCAGGAGGTTGCAGGCCCTGGGATGGAGGTTAAAAGGTGTCTGAAACAGAAAAGATATTAGAGTTCTTGAACATGAGAAAACTGCAGGAGAGCAGATTAAAATGGCTGTCCAATGATGTGGCTGGTGAGTGAACCAATCAAGAACTGTTATGCCTCAGAGAAGGTCTAGAACTGGCTTCTTTCCCTTTTGCCTTGCTATTCTTTACCTACTGCCTAATTCTGAGAGGGAGCCAGCAACTGTTGATATCCTCTTATCACCTGCATGTTCCTAGTGTGTGCTCCCTTAAGGATTCCACAGGAAAGATACCAAATTTCTTGAGTGAAAAGAACCTCACTTCCAAGAGATGCAAGAATGCCTCTCACCAGGTACCCTATGCAGGAACCTCAAGGATGCACCAAAGTTACTGGGGTCACTGTTTTTTGATGGGAAGAAGGATTCTGGGAGGTGGGACATGGAGGAGAAGCAATTGTATAAACCAGTGCATGCGCTCTTTAGTGCCCAGAGGAAGTCTGCTGGCTGCCTTACATCTACCACTGACCTCATCTGTTTAATTCTATCCCACAGTCATGTGAACTTGTTTTCTCTCAGTGCCGTCTTCCTTACTGTTAGTTTCTTTGCAGACTGCCTTTTAATTAAGCTTCTAATATATCTATTTAAGGCCTCCCCAGACTGATTAATCAAATGCCACTAGGAAACTGAAATCCCATCATAAAACAGTTACTAATGTGTAAGGGGGGATTATTAAATTGCTGTTTTATTGCCCAAATTGACAAAGATCAGTGATGAAGAGTGAGCGTGCAGGAGTCGCGTGGCAACGCACTCATCTAATTAATGAAGTGACAGCTTTATGCTGTGAAGTAGCAAAAGGACTTGACAAGACTCATGGCTTTCCTCACTGACTAGAGCAGCTGGAAGGCTGTTTCCTAACATCCTTAAAAGCATTGGCAGGAATGTATTAACCTTGTAGCACTTAAGGAAGAGGGGAGGGGCGATTAGCTTCTTCACGGAATGTTGGAAATTCAAGTATTTCTGTCTCCACCTAATTTGCCAGCATTCACTCCTCCATGATATACAGTACAATCAGTTATTTCCCATGCGAAGCTTCTTGGCCCTGTTGTATGGAGATTGGGGAAACCAACAAATAGTGACATGAATTTCCCCAGGAAGCAAAAGAAACAAAAGCATTGACATAGTTTATTAATGATTCTGAATTCATAAGCCATTCTGAAACAGCAAAGAACTTACGTTGAATTAATCAGACATGAATAATACTACTGAATGTTTCTGATAACTGGTTAGACTATCAGATGACAAGTCAGGCAACTCAATCTGCATTTTTAGTAGGTTATTACTTTATTTGATTTATTGGTCTTGGCTACTTCTTTTGTGTGACTAAATATTTTGACATTGGTATGTTTGGAGTTCACTTACATAGGCAGTGGAAAGCAGATCTCTCTCTCTCTCTCTCTCTCTCTCTCTCTCTCTCTCTCTCTCTCTCTCTCTCTCATCTTTGATAGTCTCTGGAGAGCAGATGAAAAACAGTTTGCTCATTTTGGAATCTAGTGAGTCCCAAATTGAAAGGCTACATAGTCCTCCAAAAGCTGACTTCCTTCCAATATTCAGCCAGTCTCCTCTTTCACTGTTTCCTCTCCAAGCATCCTCTGTTAAAGTACAGCAGAAAACATCTGCCTCTTTTATGCATGTTTCCTAAGCCTACATTGCTAGGTGCAGCCTCAATCAGATGTAACCCCAAGGTTATATGCATGAAGCTGGCTTCTGGAAACTAGCAGTTTCCGAAGGTAAATGATTATAAATGTAAATTTCAACTCCCCACGGGGCTGCTTGGCTGAGAAGGATTTGTGGGCTTGGCACAGCTCAGTGGTAATTATCTAGACTTGAACATGGTTTCTGTTTCAAGGGGAAAGACATTTGGCAGCAGTTCTTGTGGGCGCTAAAAGGCCACATCATTTCTTTCACAAGGATGCCAAATCTTCTAATTTCCAGACCTAAAATGTCAGTTCTCCTCACTCACCAGCCTCCTGGTCCCCACCAGCTTTGGGGAACAGGTATATGCCTTTTTCTGGAACAGCTACTGCAGGAAAACACAGCGGCTGCAACCTGGCAAAATATCTGTGTCCCTGGCATATCACTTATGCTGGTCCATATGGGATGGCTTTCAAATCCTTGAAGGGCTAGACTGCAGGTACTAAAAATAATGGTACCACGCTTTCTGTACAGTTCACACAAGGATCCATAGTTTCAAGCTGAGTCAGCAAATGAAGCAACCAAAACAGTTTTGTTTTGTTTTGTGTTTTGTTTTTAATTTTAAGCATCTACTTACTACCTGTCAAGTCTTGTGTTACCCAATACAGATGGTAAATACAGCTCTAAGCCTTTAAAGGTTTGAAGTCTGCTAGGGTAGTACTTCATTTATAATAGCAACAGAGTGTGATTTCAAGTAAAATTGAGAGACAAGGGAGAGGGGAACATAACACGTTCATTTATTCAAGCAACTCACAGTAGCTTAGTATCAGACATGGATAATTTACTGTTTTAAGAAGCACATAGATGATAATGAATACATAGGATAAATATGTCACCCAGTGCTCATTCAACAAGTATTTATTGAGCACTTTTTTTATAAGGTAGCCCCTATGCTGTATGATGCAGATATCACACCACCACACCAAGAAGCTAAGTAGCTATCCTCCTCCCAAGGGGTTAATTATCACGCACTCACTCATTCATGTGAACAGTTCACAGTGATAAGTAAAAACAAAACAAAACTGTGAGTGGGATTTGAAAAAAAAATATATCTGACATTCAAATCTTACCTCTTTGGTGTATTTATGTGGCTGAAGAAGTTATTGCATTTGTTTAAGTCTTGCAACAGGGTTGTGGTTATTTGATTAAAGAAAGTTACATAAGCACAGCACCTGTTGTAGTGTTATGCATCTAGTAATTAATAGTAATGAATTACAGATATAAATAGGAATTTTTCTTGCAAAATGTACAATTCCAGAATCTGGATGGTCTGAGATGAGTTTGAAAGCCCAAAGTCGCAACCAAAAGCACATTAAAAGAGTAAGGGGGCCTTCTGGTCCACTCCAGCACCTGGGTGCCTTGCGCACGGAGTCTTCAGACACCCGAAAGGACCCACACAGGATCCCCCACGGGATCCTAAGACCTCTGGTGAGTAGAACACAGCGTCTGCTCCAATCCAATTGCTCGGGACCTGAGACTGTATTAACTAGGGAAGCAGATAAACCTGCCTGATCAGGGGCACAAGTCCCTTCCAGTCCACTCCAGCACCGGGGTGCCTTACCTGTGGAGTTTCTGGACACCCACAAGATCCTCACAGGACCCTCCATGGGATCTTAAGACCTCTGGTGAGTGGAACACAACTTCTGCCAGGAGGCAGGTTTGAACACCAGATATCTGGGCACCTTCCCTACAAGAAGAGAGCTTGCCTGCAGAGAATACTCTGACCACTGAAACTAAGGAGAGAGCTAGTCTCCCAGGTCTGCTGATAGAGGCTAACGGAGTCACCTGAGGAACAAGCTCTAACCAGAGACAACTATAACAACTAGCTTCAGAGATTACCAGATGGCAAAAGGCAAATGTAAGAATTATACTAACAGAAATCTAGACCACTCACCATCATCAGAACGCAGCACTCCCACCCCACCTAGTCCTGGGCACCCCAACACACCCGAAAAGCTAGACCCAGATTTAAAAACATATCTCATGATGATGGTAGAGGACATCAAGAAGGACTTTAATAACTCACTTAAAGAAATACAGGAGAACACAGCTAAACAGATAGAAGACCTTAAAGAGGGAACACAAAAATTCCTTAAAGAACTGCAGGAAAACAGGACCAAACAGGTGATGGAATTGAATAAAACCATCCAAGACCTAAAAAGGGAAGTAGACACAATAAAGAAAACCCAAAGTGAGGCAACGCTGGAGATAGAAACCCTAGGAAGGAAATCTGGAACCATAGATGCGAGCATCAGCAACAGAATACAAGAGATGGAAGAGAGAATCTCAGGTGCAGAAGATTCCATAGAGAACATAGGCACAACAATCAAATAAAATACAAAACGCAAAAAGATCCAAACTCAAAACATCCAGGAAATCCAGGACACAATGAGAAGACCAAACCTACAGATAATAGGAGTTGATGAGAATGAAAATTTTCAACTTAAAGGGCCAGCAAATATCTTCAACAAAATTATAGAAGAAAACTTCGCAAACCTAAAGAATGACATGCCCATGAACATACAAGAAGCCTACAGAACTCCAAATAGACAGAACCAGAAAAGAAATTCCTCCCGACACATAATAATCAGAACAACAAATGCACTAAATAAAGAGAGAATATTAAAAGCAGTAAGGGAGAAAGGTCATGTAACATATAAAGGCAGGCCTATCAGAATTACACCAGAATTTTCACCAGAGACTATGAAAGCCAGAAGAACCTGGACAAATGTTATACAGACACTAAGAGAACACAAATGCCAGCCCAGGCTACTATACCCGGCCAAACTCTCAATTACCATAGATGGAGAAATCAAAGTATACCATGACAAAACCAAATTCACACATTATCTTTCCATGAATCCAGCCCTTCAAAGGATAATAACAGAAAAAAAACAATACAAGGACAGGAATCACGCCCTAGAAAAAGCAAGAAAGTAATCCCTCAACAAACCAAAAAGAAGACAGCCACAAGAACAGAATGCCAACTCTAACAACAAAAATAAAAGGAAGCAACAATTACTTTTCCTTAATATCAATGGACTCAATTCTCCAGTAAAAAGACATAGACTAACAGACTGGCTACACAAACAGGACCCAACATTCTGCTGCTTACAGGAAACCCATCTCAGGGAAAAAGACAGACACTACCTCAGAGTGAAAGGCTGGAAAACAATTTTCCAAGCAAATGGTCTGAAGAAACAAGCTGGAGTAGCCATTCTGATATCGAATAAAATCGACTTCCAACCCAAAGTTATCAAAAAAGACAAGGAGGGACACTTCATACTCATCAAAGGTAAAATTGTCCAAGAGGAACTCTCAATATCTATGCTCCAAATGCAAGGGCAGCCACATTCATTAAAGACACTTTAGTAAAGCTCAAAGCACACATTGCACCTCACACAATAATAGTGGGAGACTTCAACACACCACTTTCATCAATGGACAAACCATGGAAACAGAAACTAAACAGGGACAAAGTGAAACTAACAGAAGTTATGAAAGAAATGGACTTAACAGATATCTACAGAACATTTTATCCTAAAACAAAAGGATATACCTTCTTCTCAGCAACAACGGGACATTCTTCAAAATTGACCATATAATTGGTCACAAAACAGGCCTCAACAGATACAAAAATATTGAAATTGTCCCATGCATCCTATCAGACCACCATGGACTGAGGCTGATCTTCAATAACAACATAAATAATGGAAAACCAGCATTCACATGGAAACTGAACAACACTCTTCTCAATGATAACTTGGTCAAGGAAGGAAGAAAGAAAGAAATTAAAGACTTTTTAGAGTTTAATGAAAATGAATCCACAACATACCCAAACCTATGGGACACAATGAAAGCATTTCTAAGAGGGAAATTCATAGTTCTGAGTGCCTCCAAAAGGAAACTAGAAAGAGCACACACTAGCAGCTTGACAACACATCTAAATGCTCTAGAAAAAAAGGAAGAAAATTCACCCAAGAGGAATAGATTGCAGGAAATAATCAAACTCAGGGGCGAAATCAACCAAGTGGAAACAAGAAAAACTATTCAAAGAATCAACCAATCAAGGAGCTTGTTCTTTGAGAAAATCAACAAAATAGATAAACCCTTAGCCAGACTCACTAGAGGGCACAGGGAAAGCATCCTAATTAACAAAACCAGAAATGAAAAAGGAGACATAACAACAGATCCTGAAGACATCCAAAACACCATCAGATCCTTCTACCAAAGGCTATACTCAACAAAACTGGAGAACCTGGATGAAATGGAGAAGTTCCTAGACAGATACCAGGTACCAAAGTTGAATCAAGATCAGGTTAATGATCTAAACAGCCCTATATCCCCCAAAGAAATAGAAGCAGTCATTAATAGTCTCCCAACTTAAAAAAGCCCAGGACCAGATGGGTTTAGTGCAGAGTTCTATCAGACCTTCAAAGAAGATCTAATCCCAGTTCTTCACAAACTATTCCACAAAATAGAAACAGAAGGTACTCTACCCAACTCATTCTATGAAGCCACAATTACTCTGATACCTAAACCACAAAAAGACCCAACAAAGATAGAAAACTTCAGACCAATATCCCTTATGAATATTGATGCAAAAATCCTCAATAAAGTTCTTGCTAACCGAATCCAAGAACACATCAAAACAATCATCCATCCTGACCAAGTAGGTTTCATCCCAGGGATGCAGGGATGGTTCAATATACGGAAATCCATCAACGTAATCCAGTATATAAACAAACTCAAAGACAAAAACCACATGGTCATCTCCTTAGATGCGGAAAAAGCATTTGACAAGATCCAACACCCATTCATGATAAAAGTCTTGGAAAGATCAGGAATTCAAGGCCCATACCTAAACATGATAAAAGCAATCTACAGCAAACCAGTAGCCAACATCAAAGTAAATGGTGAGAAGCTTGAAGCAATCCCTCTAAAATCAGGGACTAGACAAGGCTGTCCACTTTCTCCATACCTATTCAACATTGTACTTGAAGTCCTAGCCAGAGCAATTTGACAACAAAAGGAGATCAAAGGGATACAAATTGGAAAAGATGAAGTCAAAATATCACTTTTTGCAGATGATATGATAGTATATATAAGTGACCCTAAAAATTCCACCAGAGAACTCCTAAGCCTGATAAACTGCTTCGGTGAAGTAGCTGGATATAAAATTAACTCAAACAAATCAATGGCCTTTCTCTACACAAAGAATAAACAGGCTGAGAAAGAAATTAGGGAAACAACACCCTTCTCAATAGTTACAAATAATATAAAATATCTTGGCGTGACTCTAACTAAGGAAGTGAAAGATCTGTATAATAAAAACTTCAAGTCTCTGAAGAAAGAAATTCTAGAAGATCTCAGAAGATGGAAAGATCTCCCATGCTCATGGATTGGCAGGATCAACATTGTAAAATGGCTATCTTGCCAAAAGCAATCTACAGATTCAATGCAATCCCCATCAAAATTCCAAATCAATTCTTCAACGAATTAGAAAGTGCAATCTGCAAATTCATCTGGAATAACAAAAAACCTAGGATAGCAAAAACTCTTCTCAAAAAACTATTCAAAGAATTAACCAATCGAGGAGCTGGTTCTTTGAGAACTTCAAGTCTGTGAAGAAAGAAATTAAAGAAGATCTTAGAAGATGGAAACATCTCCCATGCTCATGGATTGGCAGGATCAACATTAAGTGGGGGGCGCTATGGGGGACTTTTGGGATAGCATTGGAAATGTAATTGAGGAAAATATGTAATAAAAATATTAAAAATTAAAAAAAAAACCATTGTAAAAATGGCTATCTTGCCAAAAGCAATCTACAGATTCAATGCAATCCCCATCAAAATTCCAACTCAATTCTTCAAGGAATTAGAAAGGGCAATCTGCAAATTCATCTGGAACAACAAAAAACCTAGGATAGCAAAAACTCTTCTCAAGGATAAAAGAACCTCTGGTGGAATCACCATGCCTGACCTAAAGCTTTACTCCAGAGCAATTGTGATAAAAACTGCATGGTACTGGTATAACGACAGACAAGTAGACCAAAGGAACAGAATTGAAGATCCTGAGATGAACCCACACACCTATGGTCACTTGATCTTTGACAAGGGAGCTAAAACCATCCAGTGGAAAAAAGATAGCATTTTCAACAAATGGTGCTGGCACAACTGGCTGTTATCATGTAGAAGAATGGGAATTGAACCATTCATATCTCCTTGAACTAAGGTAAAATCTAAGTGGATTAAGGAACTCCACATAAAACCAGAGACACTGAAACATATAGAGGAGAAGGTAGGGAAAAGCCTTGAAGATATGGGTACAGGGGAAAAATTCCTGAATAGAACAGCTAAGGCTTGTGCTGTAAGATCAAGAATCTATAAATGGGACCTCATAAAGTTGCAAAGCTTCTGCAAGGCAAAAGACACCTTCAATAAGATAAAAAGGCCACCAACAGATTGGGAAAGGATCTTTACCTATCCTAAATCAGATAGGGGACTAATATCCAATATATATAAAGAAATCAAGAAGGTAGACTCCAGAAAATCAAATAACCCCATTTAAAAATGGGGCTCAGAACTGAACAAATAATTCTCACCCAAGGAATACCAAATGGCAGAGAAGCGCCTGAAAAAATGTTCAACATCCTTAATCATCAGGGAAATGCAACTCAAAACAACCCTGAGATTCCACCTCACACCAGTCAGAATGGCTATGATCAAAAATTCAGGTGACAGCAGATGCTCTCGAGGATGGGGAGAAAGAGGAACATTCCTTCATTGTTGGTGGGATTGCAAGCCTGTGCAACCACTCTGGAAATCAGTTTGGCGGTTCCTCAGAATATTGGACATAATACTATCAGAGGATCCAGCAATACCTCTCCTGTGCATATATCCAGAAGATGTTCCAACCGGTAAGAAGGACACATGCTCCACTATGTTCATAGCAGCCTTATTTTTAATAGCCAGAAGCTGAAAAGAGCCCAGATGCCCCTCAACAGAGGAATGGATACAAAAAATGTGTTACATTTACACAATGGAGTACTACTCAGTATTAAAAGGAATGAATTTATGAAATTCCTAGTCAAATGGATGGACCTGGAGGGCATCATCTTGAGTGAGGTAACACAATCACAAAGGAACTCACACAATATGTACTCACTAATAAGTGGATATTAGCCCAAAAACTTAGGATACCCAAGATATAAGATTCAATTTGTTAAACGCATGAAACTCAAGAAGAATGAAGACCTAAGTGTGGACACTGTGCCCCTTCTTAGAATTGGTATAAAACACCCATGGAAAGAGTTACAGAGATAAAGTTTGGAATTGTGATGAAAGGATGGACCATCTAAAGACTGCCATATCCAGGGATCCATCCCATAATCAGCTTTCAAATGCTGACACCATTGCATACACTAGCAAGATTTTGCTGAAAGGACCCAGATATAGCTGTCTCTTGTGAGACAATGCTGGGGCCTAGCAAACACAGAAGTGGATGCTCACAATCAGCTATTGGATGGAACACATTGCCCCCAATGGAGGAGCTAGAGAAAGTACCCAAGGAGCTAAAGGGATCTGCAACCCTATAGGTGGAACAACATTATGAACTAACCAGTACCCCAGAGCTCTGGACTCTAGCTGCATATATATCAAAAGATGGCCTAGTTGGCCATCACTGCAAAGAGAGGCCCATTGGACTTGCAAACTTTATATGCCCCAGTACAGGGGAACACCAAGGCCAAAACGTGGGAGTGGGTGGGTAGGAGAGTGGGGGGGAGGGAGTGTATTGGGGACTTTTTGGATAGCAATGGAAATGTAAATGAGGAAAATACCTAATTAAAAAAAAAAAAAAACCATGATCTTCTTATTAGATGCGGAGAAAGCATTTGACAAGATCCAAAACCCATTCATGATAAAAGTCTTGGAAAGATCAGGAATTCAAGGCCCATACCTAAACATGATAAAAGCAATCTACAGCAATCCAGTAGCCAACATCAAAGTAAATGGTGAGATGCTAGAAGCAATCCCACTAAAATCAGGGACTAGACAAGGCTGCCCACTTTCTCCCTACCTCTTCAACATAGTACTTCTAGTCCTAGCCAGAGCAATTCGACAACAAGAGGATATCAAGGGGATACAAATTGGAAAAGAAGAAATCAAAATATCACTTTTTGCAGATTATATGATAGTATATATACGTGACCTTAAAAATTCCACCAGAGAACTCCTAAACCTGATAAACAGCTTCGGTGAAATAGCTGGATATAAAATTAACTCAAACAAGTCAATGGCCTTTCTGTACACAAAGAATAAACAGGCTGAGAAAGAAATTAGGGAAACAACACCCTTCTCAATAGTCACAAATAATATAAAATATCTTGGCGTGACTCTAACTAAGGAAGTGAAAGATCTGTATGATAAGAACTTCTAGTCTCTGAAGAAAAAAATTAAAGAAGATCTCAGAAAATGGAAGGATATCCCATGCTCATGGATTGGCAGGATCAACATTGTGAAAATGGCTATCTTGCCAAAAGCAATCTACAGATTCAATGCAATCCCCATCAAAATTCCAACTCAATTCTTCAAGGAATTAGAAAGGGCAATCTGCAAATTCATTTGGAATAACAAAAATCCTAGGATAACAAAACTCTTCTCAAGGATAAAAGAACCTCTGGTGGAATCACCATGCCTGACCTAAAGCTTTACTACAGAGCAACTGTGATAAAAACTGCATGGTACTGGTATAGTGACAGACAAGTAGACCAATGGAATAGAATTGACGACCCAGAAATGAACCCACACAGCTATGGTCACTTGATCTTCAACAAGGGAGGTAAAACCATCCAGTAGAAGAAAGATAGCATTTTCAAAAAATGGTGCGGGCACAACTGGTGGTTATCATGTAGAAGAATGGGAATTTATCCATTCCTATCTCCTTGTACTAAGGTCAAATCTAAGTTGATCAAGGAACTCCACATAAAACCAGAGACACTGAAACTTATAGAGGAGAAAGTGGGGGAAAAGCCTCGATTATATGGGCACAGGGGAAAAATTCCTGACTAGAACAGCAAAGGCTTGTGCAGTAAGATCAAGAATTGACAGATCGGACCTCATGAAAATGCAAAGATTCTGCAAGGCAAAAGACACTGTCAATAAGATAAAAAGGCCACCAACAGATTGGGAAAGGATCTTTACCTATCCTAAATCAGATGGGGGACTAATATCCAATATATATAAAGAACTCAAGAAGGTGGACTCCAGAAAATCAAATGACCCCATTAAAAAACGGGGCTCAGAGCTAAACAAAGAATTCTCACCTGAGGAATATGAATGGTGAGTAGCACCTGAAAAAAATGCTCAGCATCCTTAATCATCAGAGAAATGCAAATCAAAACAACCCTGAGATTCCATCTCACACAAGTCAGAATGGCTAAGATCAAAAGTTCAGGTGATAGCAGATGCTGGTGAAGATGTGGAGAAAGAGGAACACTCCTTCACTGTTGGTGGCATTGCAAGCTTGTACAACCACTCTGGAAATCAGTCTGGCGGTTCCTCAGAAAATTGGACATAGTACTACAGGAGGATCCCGCAATAAGATGTCCCAACTGGTAAGAAGGACACATGCTCCACTATGTTCATAGCAGCCTTATTTATAACAGCCAGAAGCTGGAAAGAACCCAGATGCCCCTTAACAGAGGAATGGATACAAAAAATGTGGTACATTTACACAATGGAGTACTACTCAGCTATTAAAAAGAATAAATTTATGAAATTCCTAGGCAAATGGTTTGACCTGGAGGGCATCATCCTGAGTGAGGTAACACAATCACAAAAGAACTCAAATGATATGTACTCACTGATAAGTGGATATTAGCCCAGAAACTTAGTATACCCGAGATATAAGAGACAATTTGTAAACACATGAAACTGAAGAAGAACAAAGACCAAAGTGTGGACACTTTGCCCCTTCTTAGAATTGGAAACAATCAGCCATGAAAGGAATTACAGAGACAAAGTTTGGAGCTGAGACAAAAGGATGGACCATCTAGTGATTGCCATATCCAGGGATCCATCCCATAATTAGCCTCCAACGCATGACACCATTTCATACACTAGCAAGCGTTTGATGAAAGGACCCTGATATAGCTGTCTCTTGTGAGACTAGGCCGGGGCCTAGCAAATACATAAGTGGATGCTCATAGTCAGCTATTGGATGGATCACAGGGCCCCCAATGGAGGAGCTAGAGAAAGTTCCCAAGGAGCTAAAGGGATCTGCAATCCTGTAGGTGCAACAACATTTTGAACTAACCAGTACCCCAGAGCTCTGGACTCTAGCTGCATATATATTAAAAGATGGCCTAGTAGGCCATCACTGGAAAGAGAGGTCCATTGGACACGCAAACTTTATATGCCCCAGTACAGCGGAATGCCAGGGCCAAAAAGTGGGAATTGGTGGGTAGGGGAGTGGGGGAAGGGTACGGGAGACTTTTGGGATAGCATCGGAAATTTAATTGAGGAAAATACATAATAAATAATATATATGTATATATATACATATATATATATAAACAATTAATATAAAAAAAAGAAAGCCCAAAGTCATCAAGAAAAGGAGGAGGAGGAGGAGGAGGAGGAGAAGATGAAGAAGAAGAAGAAGAAGAAGAAGAAGAAGAAGAAGAAGAAGAAGAAGAAGAAGAAGAAGAAGAAGAAGAAGAAAGAAAGAAAGGAAGGAAGGAAGGAAGGAAGGAAGGAAGGAAGGAAGGAAGGAAGGAAGGAAGGAAGGAAGGAAGGAAGAAAGAAAGAAAGAAAGAAAGAAAGAAAGAAAGAAAGAAAGAAAGAAAGAAAGAAAGAAAGAAAGAAAGAAAGAAGGAAGAAAGAAGAAAGAAGAAAGAAGAAAGAAGAAAGAAGAAAGAAGAAAAGAAAGGCCCAAAATCCTAGGACTCTTAGAAAGCTGGATGCTGTGCTAGGGCTGGAAAACATTTCTATGGCTACAATATGGTGCTAAAAACAGAGAAACATGACAGACAAGGATCAAGCTGGACAGGAAAGCCTAACAGTGAGAGCTCACTCTGCCATAGCATAGAGTGGGATTTTTATCCTGCATATGATGAAAACCACTGGATAGCAGCTATATGGATGTTTCTTGAAGCAACAGGGCTAAAGTTCAGCACTACACTAGGTAGGCTGGAGACTGTAGAGCCAGCAGCCTGGTGGAGAGGCAGAAGCAGAGTTGGTGATGAACAGGTCATTGGCTGACACAAAGGAATTTTGTCTCTGCCTTGGAGTGCCCCAGGAAGTTGTTGGTTATTTTATGCAAGAATTCTAGTAGTGTCTAGTGATGAACCCCAGTTTATTTCTTCTTTGCTTCTGATTGTTTGGCTTCTGTCTATTCTATTTCTTATACTTTATAAAAAGTAAGGATACTTTGTTTGCCATTACTACTATAATTGTGATGGCCCATATTTGCCTGCAGAATTTTGGGTGCTTTGGTTACACATTGGGTGACTCAGACTAGCTCTGTACATATATATGGCTTTGCTTCTTAAACTCAAAGTGGGTCACAGTTTGACATGTATAATAATTTTGTGGAAGACAACCTCAGGAGAAGTGCTTGAGACTGAGCTGATGAGTCAGTGGGTTTCTATGGATGCTTTGTTGATTATAACTGGGTGGAGACAGATACACTCCAGGCTCTAGTGGCTGTTCTTTCACTCAGTCCTTCAAAGCTACACTCTCTGCCACAGAAACAGTTTTTCTTCTAATCAATTCAAATACCAATCAGTTCTGAAATATCTTTATTCTTTTATCTTATTTAAGAAATTTATTTTTTTCTCACATTTCTGAAAGTCATACATCCCATAAAACCTTACTCTGATTTCCATACTCTACTTTTTCTTTCCATGTTTGACTGATCTGTGTTTTGTAAGAAGAATGCTTCTCTTATGTTGCAACATGTGGGTCTCCAGAGTCTCTGAGACCAAAAACTCACAAGACACCTTTATTCCCAAAGGCAACAAATGCAGGGATGAATGTCCACTGAATGTGCTGAGAATAAGAGAGAGTTGAGTAATCAACCATAAACAGGACATTTATTCTACTCCACGTAAGGGTCAGGGAACATTGTAGAAGGGGAGAGAAAGAACCTAAGAACTGGGAGACAGGGAGGAAGAAGGTATAGAACATGTTATCTTCTGAGCCTGATACAGCATGCAATCATGGTCTTATAGAAGCTACCTACACGGTCAGCTGCCAGTCATGGGTTGAGATGGGACAACCATCACCTTAACTTAAATTAGGACTTGATGGGTTAACCTGATACACTCCTGTGATCACCACACCCATGATCACACAAACAGCTTCGGTTGAACTTAGTAGACCCCGAAGAATAAACAAATGGCAGGAATGTTGGAAACAGCCTTGCTGGAGAATACAGAAGGAAGGGGGAGAAAATAAGAGAGAGTGAGGAGTAACAGGAATCAAACTGCACTCTGCAACCTCTTCAAAACTGTTAAAGAACAAATGTAATAAGTAAATAAAAATAAGTGTAGGCACAATGTTATTGTGTACCATGTAAAGATTATTCTTGTATTATTCAAGTGCTGATTTATGTGCCCCCATATCTGGTTGTAATCCTTATTCAAAGAATCTCCTGTTTCAACTGGGTTTAAATATGGCTCTCCAATTAATCTCTGAGTTGATCATGAAACATCCTGTTCACCAATCGAAGAGGATGAGAGAGAATAGGGATGGACTTCCTCCCAGCCAGGGGAGGGGGAAGAGAGAGAGGAAGTGGAGATTAGCCATGAGGAGAGGGTCCAAGAGACACCATGAGAAAACACCAGGAGCCTAGAGAGACAGTTCAATACTAAAATGCAAGCATCACAGAGATTTTTACTGGGAGGTAGCCAGATTAGTTTAGAGGATTAAAATAGAGAAACACTGATCACTTGTTGTGCTCTTAAAGCTAGTCAAATAAGTATAATAGTTCAGTCACAATTATTATTTTGTTTTTGTTTTTGTTTTTGTTTTCTTTTTTTTTAAATTTATTTTTTATTAGGTATTTTCCTCATTTACATTTTCAATGCTATCCCAAAAGTCCCCCATACCCACCCCCCCCAATCCCCTACCCACCCACTCCCCCTTTTTGGCCCTGGGGTTCCCCTGTACTGGGGCATATAAAGTTTGCAAGTCCAATGGGCCTCTCGTTGCAGTGATGGCCAACTAGGCCATCTTTTGATACATATGCAGCAAGAGACAAGAGCTCCAGGGTACTGGTTAGTTCATAATGTTGTTCCACCTATAGGGTTGCAGTTCCCTTTAGCTCCTTGGGTAATTTCTCTAGCTCCTCCATTGGGGGCCGTGTGATCCATCCAATAGCTGGCTGTGATCATCCACTTCTGTGTTTGCTAGGCCCCGGCTTAGTCTCACAAGAGACAGCTATATCTGGGTCCTTTCAGAAAAATCTTGCTAGTGTATACAATGGTGTCAGCATTTGGAAGCTGATTATGGGATGGATCCCTGCATATGGCAATCACTAGATGGTCCATCCTTTCGTCACAGCTCCAAATTTTGTCTCTGTAACTCCTTCCATGGGTGTTTTGTTCCCATTTCTAAGAAGGGGCAAAGTGTCCACACTTTGGTCTTCGTTCTTCTTGAATTTCATGGGTTTAGCAAATTGTATTTTATATCTTGGGTATCCTAAGTTTCTGGGCTAATATCCACTTATCAGTGAGTACATATTGTGCAAGTTCCTTTGTGATTGGGTTACCTCACTCAAGATGATGCCCTCCAGGTCCATCCATTTGGCTAGGAATTTCATAAGTTCATTCTTTTTAATAGCTGAGTAGTACTCCATTGTGTAAATGTACCACATTTTCTGTATCCATTCCTCTGTTGAGGGGCATCTGGGTTCTTTCCAGCTTCTGGCTATTATAAATAAGGCTGCTATGAACATAGTGGAGCATGTGTCCTTCTTACCGGTTGGAACATCTTCTGGATATATGCCCAGGAGAGGTATTGCGGGATCCTCCGGTAGTACTATGTCCAATTTTCTGAGGAACCACCAGACTGATTTCCAGAGTGGTTGTACAAGCTTGCAATCCCACCAACAATGGAGGAGTGTTCCTCTTTCTCCCCATCCTCGCCAGCAACTGCTGTCACCTGAATTTTTGATCTTAGCCATTCTGACTGGAGTGAAGTGGACTCTCAGGGTTGTTTTGATTTGCATTTCCCTGATGATTAAGGATGTTGAACATTTTTTCAGGTGCTTCTCAGCCATTTGGTATTCCTCAGCTCTGAGCCCCATTTTTTAACGGGGTTATTTGATTTTCTGGAGTCCACCTTCTTGAGTTCTTTATATATATTGGATATTAGTCCCCTATCCGATTTGGGATAGGTAAAGATCCTTTCCCAATCTGTTGGTGGCCTTTTTGTCTTATTGACGGTCTCTTTTGCCTTGCAGAAGCTTTGCAATTTTATGAGGTCCCATTTATCGATTCTCGATCTTACAGCACAAGCTATTGATGTTCTATTCAGGAATTTTTCCCCTGTACCCATATCTTCAAGGCTTTTCCCTACCTTCTCCTCTATAAGTTTCAGTGTCTCTGGTTTTATGTGGAGTTCCTTAATCCACTTAGATTAGAGATACTAAGGTCAGTCTCAATTATTTGAGAGCTACTTGGGTATAAGAGGAAAACAGCAATGCACACTTATAAAAATGTCACTAAAAAATAAATAGGGACTACAGAAATAACTCTGTAATATGTTCACCATGCAAACATGGAGACCTGTGTTGAATCCTTAGAATTCATGTAAAGAAGGCTGATGTGATCCATAATCTTTATTGTCAACTACAGCACAAAAACAATAGGCCCACAGGATGCTGAAATATGTAAAATGGAAGATGGTCTCTAAAGAATAATTCCCAAAGTGGATCACTGGCCTGGACTAGCACACCAACATGTATGTGAACGTGCACTTAAACACAGCTGTGCATTTATATATATGCAGATTAACATAAATATACTATTAATATAAACATAATGTTAATATGTAAATTATGAATCTTAAATGTTAATCTATAGAAAGGTGATGGAGCGTCTGAAAGTCAAGCTCAAGATAGCTTTCAATTGTCCAAGTTTCCCTTCACTGGGAAACTGGTGTCAAAACGTCTAGAACACTAGGTCCTGAGCCTTCTCTGTGTCCCCTGTTCAGCCAGCCAGCATGCTGCTTGTAACCTTTCTGCAGCCACCCAGGACCCTGCCCTCATTTTCCATCTTTCAGAATACATTTGGGCCTTTCGTTTCTGGTGATGTTCCTCTCCCAGAAATATGAGCAGGTGACATGCCAGGTTCCAGGAGGAAGAGATTCATTGTGTTCAGGTAAAAAAAAAAGTTTATGTTTTAAGGATTATGTTCTATATATAAAAATTGTCAGAGTAATTTACTGTTATGAAGAAAGATGCTCTGAAGCAAGTGCTACCAATTAGGTCTTTGTAGCCTGAAAGTAGTGAAAATGAGATTCTGTCTCTGCCTCTGTCTGTCTGTCTCTATCTCACTGTGTTTGTCTGTCTGTCTCTCTGTCTGTCTCACATCACATTTCCTCTCAGGAGACTTCTTCTATGCTATTTAAGTAGACACCTATGAAACTTGTCTTCAGTATTTCCTTCATGGCAAGAAATACTTCTACACTTAGATTAAAGCTCTAGTTCTGTCTCAGAGACTACTCCTTGGGTTCATTAATTCCATAGTATGAAAGCAGCAGGAGCAGAGATATTTTTCACAGTGAGACATTATGTCACCTTGGAAGAATACATGATTTACATTTAAAAGCAGATCTTAAGTTTCCCATTTCTAGGGAAGTCACATGAACTAGAAAAAAAAATAACCTGTTTTTTACTGCCATATTCTCTAGCCTTGGATATTATCTAATTTATAATGGCTTCTACTTCTAACCTAAATTCTATAATACATCTATCATACTCAAGCTATGCATGATCATTATTCCCAGGACTTTAACCACAAACTTCATACTTATTAGAAGATTCAAAATTGAGAAACAAAATGCAGGTGTGAATGCAGTTGGAATGTTGGGTGGACATTAGAGGGAGAGATTTAAGGTCAGCTCCTTGCCTCCTAAATGTGGGGTTTTATAGCAATTCATTCCCTGTAAAATAATTCATAAGGAACACATGCCTTGTACCATTAAGCCACCACTATCATCAGTGGTTGGGCTGCTGTGTTGCTGAGTTCAAAGTCATCATCGGCACTCAGATTTTCCTCATCAGCACAATTCCAATCCTCTATTCTTTAGAAGTAAGAAATATTCATCATCTATTCCTCAAAGTGTTCCTATATGTATGGATCTTTTCTCACATAATATTACTGAGGTAACTTCTCATCTTAGGAGACCAGGATCACATGTCACAGGCTTTTAAAAGCAGGCATAGAGCATAGGTTTCTGATGCCAGATTCAAGGGGTGGTGTGTATAGATTTTAATTAGCACAGTCCGCAACATATACTAGGTTTAAGCAAATAAAAACAAACTTTTCTTTCCTGAGGAAACACTAATGTCATTTGGACGGTACTCTGCAGTTTGGTGCCAGGTCATAAGAAACAAAATTTAAAAGCAATTGCTAGGACAACTGTTATAGAAACTTGACATTAGTATGGTACTCATCTGTGTTACCAAAATCCTTTCTATGCCAAACACCAAACATGATATGTTATGTACATCAATACTATATATATAGCTATTAAATGTTATCATTTCTGCTTACTTGTTGGTAGATTTATTGTAATTGCAATTTTCAATTGCAACTTTGTAATTGGCAAAAACAAAACAAAACAAAACAAAACACATTCTGTTGCTTCTTTTCTAATCTCTGATCTCTCTGATTTTCCTGTTTTTATCTGTCTTAAGGATATTAGGATAATTTTTGAACAGAAGTTCTAAGGACGTTCATGTCTACTTATTGTCTATAGAGATAGAACATAGTCTTTTACCATGAATTGCAATATCAATCATATCTTGCTAGAGATGTCCTTTTGTCTTTCAGAAAATTCCATTTCTAGCTTATTAATATTATTATGAATGTCCACCGAACGGTATCAAATTCAGTCTCTTGAAGTCATCATATGGATAATTGATTTTGTACATGGGAAAAGAGGAATATGTCTGTGTGTATAAGTCTTTGCATGTACATGTGCATTTATGTGCATGTGGAGGCCAGAGGTTGACATAAGGCATTTTTCTCAATTACTCTTGGCCTAAAATTTTAGTTATAGCTTCTCTTGGACCTAGAGCTGTTCATGCTTGATGACAAAAAGAGTGATTCATCATATCTAAATATTAAGCCAACTTTGCACTTCTAAATAATTCTCTAATGCCAGTGATATTTTTATTTTTGGATTTGCTATTTTAAAGTATGTGAGAAACATGCACATATATATTCACAAACAAAATTGGCCTGTGTTTTCTTTCATTATAATATTTTCTTCATCCTTTAGATATATGGTGATGCTAGCCTCATAAAATCAGGTGAGGACATTTCACCATGCAATTGCTATCTCTTCTTTAAGTGTTAATAGCCACCAAAAATGCTACTTGTTTCTGGAGTTTTAGGTATGACATTTTTCAAAGTTCTTGAGTTTAATTTTTAAATTAAATATAAGACTGTTTATTTATTTATTTGGTTATTTTATTTATTTACTTTTCAAATGTTAAACCCCCCCTTCCCAGTTGCCCCTTCAAAAAACCCTAATTCCATTTCCCCTCCCCGTATTCATTCATATTTTTTGATACTTTGTTTTGATACTTTGTATCCTTTACAGAAGTTTTAATTGTCTACAATAATATCTGCATTTTCCATAAAGTCGGAATCTCCCATTATATTTCTAATGTTCAAAGAATTTGTAGTGATGGCCTCTTTTACATTCTCAATGAAATTGTTTCTACTAATTTTTTGAATAGTCTGGGGAGTGTTTTCCATTTTGAAAGTTGGTTCAAAGAACCTTAATGAAGATTGATATTCTCTATCAGTTTTGTATTCCCTATTTTATTGATTTCTGCTGTTCCCATGATTTCTTAATCCAATCTAGTCTCATTTTCTATAACTGCTTTAGTAGTTTCTGTAGTCATTACTACACACATCTTCATCTTATTACAGTCTATTTGTGAAAAAATGTTAATAACTTCATGTAGTATCAAGAGATTTGGGCCCAATAATGCTTTTAAAGACGTGGTTTCAATATGTTTTCATGCTTCATATGTTTTATATCATATCACATGGCATTACTGAGTTTCTTAAGTTGTTATTTACATTTGAAAAGGGTTCAACATATTAGAAGCTTTAAAAATGATTTATGATAATCCATTGTAGTGAAATTTTAGGTTTCTTTAAAAATCCAGTTACGTGATGCGAATGTGTTCTTGTTCTAATCCCAGGTGTGGGATATGGGGCTGCTTTAGATTGTCCACAGTCAGCTGCAGATAATTTATGTTTGGGAGCCTGGAGAGAGTATAAATGGAAGAGCCCTGAAAGCTGAGAGGGCCTGTGGCAGCTGCTGTTCCCCTTGCTGTTGTGCCTTCCCCACACCCCCTCCTGGTCTCTGCTGCTGGATCATTGGGTCACTGGGTCGCTGGGTCCCTGGGTTGCTGGGTTGCAGGTTAGTTGGAGATATTTTGACAAAGAAGATCAGACTTGCGCCAAAGAACTTGATGCCCCTAGTCAACAAGTAGTCTAACGAGGTCTATACCACTTTTTCTCTCAAACCTTATTTCTCTCCTACCTAGTTTTGAGGGGCTGGGAAGGATTAGGGTGGAATGAGGGTTGGGGGGGAAGTAAATATAAGAACGTAATAAAGTAGCCCAAAAAGTAGAGGTGCAATCTATTTCTTTGAAGAGATCCAAATTCATAATTTGCATTTTCTTAAGCTGTTATTTACATTTGAAAAAAGTTTACATATATTAGAAGCTCTAAGAACTACTTCAGTCTCTGACAATCTATTCCTTTGAACAGATTCAAAGTTAAAAGTAGCATTATTTATTTTATGCATGAAAAAAATTCTTGAATTTTCATAATATTTTCCTAGTGGAGATAAATTTTCTCAGCTTTAGCTTATCAGGAAAAAAATTATCTATGCATTTTCTCTACTACTCTCTTTGCTTAATAGAGAACCCTAGAAAGACCAACCACGATTTTCCTTCTTGGAGTTGAGGATGCTACTGAGATGTCTTCCA
The DNA here is from genome assembly GCF_978045245.1 of Mus caroli. Taxonomy (NCBI): domain Eukaryota; kingdom Metazoa; phylum Chordata; class Mammalia; order Rodentia; family Muridae; genus Mus; species Mus caroli. The sequence goes on from NW_028227265.1 coordinate 101,791,869, forward strand.
GCTTACAAATATCCTAACTGAAATGGAGAAAAATTCTCCCCTTGGTCTTTTGTAATTAGTTGATCCTTTCTTTCTCCTGGATGATTTTCTATCATGCTATCAGCAACGTAGTTATGATGTTTTCTTATTTTGTTTTGTGTTTATTGTGTTCTTAGTCTAGTAGGTTCTGACTTCGCATAAATTAAGAAAACATGACATCTTTTTTTTTCTTATGCCCCTGAGTTCTCTCTTATCAACACCCCAAATATATATTGTTCTAATTGTGTGATGCAGTCCTCTGTGTCCTTGATCTGCTCTGTCAGTCTTGCTGTTTGTCTGTTTCTCTTGGATAAATTCTATTGCTGTCTAAATCTATTAAAATTTTTTTGTAGTCTACAACCTGCTGTTGATTTTCCAATGCAAACTTTCATATCGCAGATATTTCATCTGCAGTCTCTAAGTGTTTCCCACGGGTTTCATTTAGACATTACAATTTTCTCAGCATCGTATTCATCTTTTCTCCAATTATTTGTAATATGGAATAAATTTATGATAATTGCTCATATAGCCTTATGTGTGAATTCCATAAACTAATGCATTTCGTAGTTGGTTTTAATTGATTGGTTTTGTATTGTTGTAAGTCATAATTTTTTGTTTCTTGGGAAATCAGGCTAGTTTTTTTTTAACCTGACAAATTTCCATCAATTTATTATGTACTTGTTTTAAAACACGTATTAATTATGTTCAGACCATATCGTGAGTATTCATTATAGCCAGCCATTAATTGTCTCACTACATTGAGATTTAATTAGTATGACTTCACATGTTTATCACATTTGTCATGAAAATACTTCTCAGTTGTCAAGAAGACAGCCCTTTGCTGTTACCTGCACTAGGCGTGGTGTACAGTACAGCTCTTCAACTTGGGCCTAGCGAAGTGACACTTCATATTCTGATAATGCTATCGTACTCTGTACTTCAGTGAATTCGACTTGTTTTGGAAACTGAATATAAGAAAGATACTGCAGTATTGACTTTGGTGTCCCTCATCTTTACCTTATGCAATGCCCTCCAGATACATCTATCTTTGTAACAAAGGACAGGGTTTAAATGTTTTCAGGGTAGTGGATAGCACTCTGGTATATTCATAGCACAATTCCACTATCCTTTCATCTACTAATGGACAATTGTGTTGGTTTCATATTTTTCCTAGTGTCACCTTGATATTTGACTAAATGCTAGATATTATGACATTGTTTTTGAAAACACTAGAAATGTTTGTTTTTAAATTAAAATTTACTATTATTTTCCCTTACTTTTGAGGTTGTGATATAATTATAATTTCTTCCTTTCCCTTTCTTCCTCAAAATCCTCCCATATTCCCATCCCACTCTCCTTCAAATTCATCCTCTTTAATTCTTACTGTTAGCCCATAAAATTGTTACTGTATGTATATATGCATATCCATATGTACATGCATATGGGTCAGACTATCTGATCCCAGATTTTTCTGTGTTCATATGTGTGTCGTTTTTCATTCCTTTATCAGCCCTAGTCAAGTTTCCAGCACCCAAAGCATGCAAGCACATGAACCAAGACTGTTTCTGGCTTGACCATTTGGCAGTGGAAAATCAGTTAGGTGTTCTGCCGTGAGGAAGACCACCTTTCTTGCTCCAGGCTTTCCTCCATTTTCTGTAGTTCTTTGTGTAGGGTTAAGGCCTTGTAGACTTCTCCCCCATCCAGTTTGGCATGTTCTTTGACATCATTCCTTTTATCTCACATTTGGACAGTCATGTCGCGGAGATTTTTAGAGGTTTAAGGTTGAGGTCCCATGGGATTTTTTTTTCTCAACCACATTAGCATGTCTACTCTTGTTCTTGCAAAGCTCATGTTTAAACAGTTATGGTGCTGAGACTCTGTGTGTATAGATTCTAATGTTACTAGGAGACACTATCTCACTGTTAAAGTTTGAGATTTCATACTCATAACATTGGTATGCTTCTCTCTTCTCCCTTTAACCTTTGTTCTCATTGTCCCTCTCAGATTCATGACCTCATCTTCTTCAATTATTGTTTTTACATATAGACATATGTATTCATAAATGCACCTTGCTGATTGACTCCGTTTATTGTTGCTCACATGGGTATGTGTTTTGGGCTTCATGTTGGATAATGTATCCAGGAGCTTGCCCCTGAAGAAGACTGATTTCGCTTTTTGGAACAATTAACTGTCAGTTTTCATTTGAGATGAAGAATTGTCAGAGTTCCCCATCTATGTTGTCATATCAGCTGGTTGTCAGTGTGCCAGTCCATTTTAGGCAACCATATTGTTGCTACTTCATGGATGCATATTGGATCTCTCTACTTCTCTATATCTCTATATCTATGTATCTGTGTATCTAGGTATTTATTTCAAACTATATGTATAGATAGATACAAATAGAGATATAGGCATGTATATATAGTTATAGATATATAAATGGAGATAGAGATAGTTATAGATAGCTATAAATAGATATTTATGTAGATATATAGCTGTGTATATCTATATACATATATAGCTATATAGATATACATACATACATACATATATAAAGAGAACAATAGAGAGATAAGGAGGTATAGATATCCAATAGGTATCTATGGATATAGAGATATCAAATATATATACATATATATGCATATATATAGAAAGATTTTATGGTGTAGATATAGATTGATGTAGATGATATATAGATTAGAGATAGAGATATAATCCTCTAACAGACAACCTAGTCCATGTTCTTGCATGCTTTTGGTGCTGGAACCTTGACTAAGGGTGATTAAAGAATGAAAAGACACACATGTTAATACTGAAAAATATGGGATCAGATAGTCTACCCTCTTGGATGGAGAATCCAGAGTACCAGAAAGTTCAGAATGTTTACTAGCTATTTGCTACTCTTTCAGAAGACCTGGGTTCACTTCAGTGCCATCTATCATACCCAGTACCAGAGGCTACTATTTCTTCTTCTGGCATTGGAGGGTAGCAGGCATGTACATGGTGCATGGCTAGATATACAACCAAAACATCCATACACATAAAATGAAAAATGTAAAATAAAATAAAATTGATCAAGTACAGCACTGCTTTTAGGATGCCAACAGATGTTCACCATTTCAACTTGGACTATTAAAGGAGAGAGGCTTCTTTCTGTTGACCTTGCCTTTCACAGTGATATGTTGAAAGCACACATTGTTGAATGTCCTATTATGAAGTTAAAATACTAAGGGATCTAGATGCCAAGGACTCTTGTTTGTATGTGTTCTTTATGTTAATAGTCTCAGGATGTAAATAATACATAGGATCTCCCAGTAAATGGTATATGTCTATAATGGCATTAGGCTAAATCAGAGTCAAGTATCTTTTTGGATATTGAATTATATTTGAGTGTTTGAATGGAAGTTTTATCATTCTAACTTTTGTTAATTCATTCAGGCTTCTTCATGAATGACCTGTTTTAGGAACAGATTATTGAAGAAAGAGGACATAACTGTACCCTTTGGTGCTCTTCCAAGAATTCATTTTAAGTTGAAACCCAAAGATATGTATGAACTCAAGTCTTTTAAAAATATATATTGCATATAGTATATATTTGTCATATCTACCACCATTCCTCCTAACTCCTTACAAATCCACTCACCCGCTTCTCCTTCTAACATCATGTCCTTGGTTTTTATTCTTTACAACCCACCAAGGAACCCAAGTTTCTATTAGTGCAACAAAATGAGGGAGCTTCACTTATTTCTTTCTAGTTTATCATAAGTTATGATCAGGACCATGGTACCCCATCCTTAGTAACTGCCTGTCTCCAATGCATAATTTGCATGATCAAGGCTGGGTGCATTGTAAAAGAACACCAGGTGCTCTGAGTGTAGCCAAGTGGGTTACAGGTTAATAGAAGCAACATAGAATCCTGAAATGCATTAATTCACAGCAGAAAACTGTATTGACCATAGGGATCTCAAAGAGCTGGTAAAATCCCACCCCCTGCCAGAAGCCAAGTAGTACTATGGTGGGAAGGGTTCTGATTGAGAAAGCATTAAATAAAAATGCTCTCAACCCTGTGGGAATCACAGTGCCAACATACCTGAAGTCAACGTAGAGTCAGTTCTGAACTCCAATGACTGACTTATGGTTATTCATTTTATAAAAAGGGGAGAGGGTAAAACCTGATTTTGTAAAATATCAAATCAGGTATAATTTGCCTATTTTATGTAATTCCAAATATGTCTGGAAAGTCTAGAACTATATCAAGAGAGGGTCTTAGGAAAATTATCTAAGAGTATTTTACTCCAAGATCAAAAAGAAAACTGTAGACAAATTTTATTCACCATCACAATATAAATATTTTAGTGGGTGCAAAATTCTAAGACCATAAGCTATCTGCCCAGGGTGCGGACTTAATTTTTGTTGTAAGACATTAACTTGTCATCAGCAAAGAACAGCTTTAAAGAGAGTACCCAGAGTGCAAAACTCATTTTTGCTCTAGTTGGGTCATGTGTTTCTGTGAAGAAATATCATATTCCCTTTTTTTAGAACCCACTGGAACATGGCACTGAAGTGGGAAATCACAGTAGCTTAATTGATAGGGCAGAAGGCTATATACATGAGCATACCAAACGTGTGTTCTCATATTGTGGTAGCTTAACACTGCCTGGTCAGATCTCTTGTCCAATGGTAATAAAAAGAAAATTTCAACCTCTGTGATAATTGAGAAAGATAGGGTGGACATCAAGTGTCATCTGAGAAGACATTCATTAGCAGATGGGTGACATCACCAAAGTCTTTGTGACAGTTTTCTTGAGCTTTTAGATGTAGATTAGGGAAGTCCTTAATATAGGAGCCTTAAAAGTACACAGCAGCATAGTGCTGGCTGCAGAATAAGAAGTCTGTAATTATCACCTCTTCTCTCTTCCTTCTGGACACATTTATGCATGGGTAGGCAATGCACAGGCAAAGACATTTCCATTTAATGTCTACATCCCTTAAGCTACTGCCAAGATCTTGCTTCAAGGCATTTCACTAAGTCTTCACCCTCACTTAAGAAACTGCTAAACTGAAACAAACCAAGTAAGCTAAGGCAGCAAAGAAGAGAGCTGAGAAGCATGAAGTTGGATGGGAGTCTTGGGTCCTGCTAGCCTGCTGTTACCCTTCTTCATGGCCCTGAGCACTCAGGCTCTTTGTTTGTGGAGGAGGTCTTGTGGACCACCAAGGTGACATTTCATTGTGAATGTTCTCCCCTGCCTGCCCCTGTTAGCTGTCCACACTCCAAGTTCTCAACTCTCTTCTTCTGATGTGCTCCTTGAGATATGCCAGAGGGGAAAGCTAAAGCTTTCTGGAGCATCAGTTGTTGGGGTCTCAGAAGAATTCTCATATTATGTGGGAGATGACTTAGGTACCAGACTGCCCATAGAGATTAAGGAAACCATTGTTACACACATTAGATCTTGTTTGGGAATATTAATGTAAGTAAAAAAAAGAGCTAGATTCTGAAGGTAATCCAGGCCAGTTTACCCTCCCCTGCTACATTGATTTCTTTCTGTTTAATCTATTTTAGGTTAGTCCTGGGCTTATCTCAAGAGGTCCACAACTACCTTAGGACAAAACTGTGATGACTGTACATATTTTACTTTAGTATGTAGTACACTTCACATTTCTACAGAACAATAATAACCATAATTACCATTTATTGAGTGCATGCCTGGATCCGTTACAGCTCTAAATGGTTCCTATTCTCCTTTAATTCTCATAATACCCTGTGAAGTAGAAGTCATTATTTTTCCAATGATGGAAACCTAGCTTAGAATTGTTTAATTTCTAAATTACACAACTGGTAAGTGATGGAGCCAGTATTTTCATCAAAGTCTGGTTTGACCCTTATTACTGGGCTTTGATGTTGACTCCTTCAAGGGACCTACCCAGCAAATCCACTTGGTACACCACACAGTGCAGATCATGTCAAAGTCTTTGGGCAGTTTAGTGGCAAATGAATTAATCAAAAATAATTAAGCATCTTAGGCATACTAAACAAAAAATAATAATAACTGGGACATAGCTGGATCTCCACATGAATTCCTCCTGACGAAGCACTTGCTGCTGTGACAGAAAAAAAAATGCCTCTTGGTAATTTGAAGCATACACAGCAATTAATTCTGCATTTATAGGGCCTGATTTTAGAACTGTATTTCAATTTTTTAAAGCACTGTTTTAATATCTGTGCTGTAACTGATAATTATTTGGGGAAGGGGATAAGAACAAGGGGATTTTAGTGATAGCACCAACATTTTTTAATGCAACAGCTGCAAGGCTTAAATCACTTGTGTGCCAGGAGCATTGGAGACTGACAGAGAGGGGATAGTATATAATTACTGCCTTCTTATCCAAGGGCGCTGGGGTGAGGCTACCCAAACCTAACTATGGCTGGAGGTCACCTTCACTTCATAGCTCTTTGGTGGCCTCAGTAAATGAAACAGAGCACTTGTCCAATTAACTCCTGGGTAACCACTCAGGACTAGTGCCAAATGGTCTCACTCTTGATGTGAGAGGGATGTTTCGCTGTGATCCATGAGGAATATTGTTGTTGTTGTTGTAATTGATTATTATTGTTATTTATTGTTTGATTGTTGCTGCTGTTGTTGTTAGAGTGAGATAGGATTTGACAAGCATCTAGTAAGATACCAATTTGGATGGAAGAACAATCCCAGTAGCTTTTGTTGATGTGTTAGGATTGCAAATATTAGCACAGGGTCAAGAATAAAATTCATCCTCCTAGTCAAGCCTGGTACCCATCTAAGATTCTTGCCTACAATAGAGCTGCTCGGGACTGTAAACATACAAAGCCCCGTGAATTCTAGTCACCTCTGCTCTTCATGTCTCCTCTTATGCTCATAATCACTCATAACTGCGTTTTCTTATCATTTCACTCAGTGTGCTCAAATGAGAAGTATCGTGTAGGATATTAAACTCTTGCATTGGTCCACTGACTCATGAACCTTAACTTGAAAAAGATCTCCTGATATCTCCATAGTCCTTCCCTGAAGCCTTTATTACATCAAGACTAAAAATCTCATGTGGTGGCTATATACCTCTTGCATCCCTATCCTGAATAAATGAAACGCTGTGTAAAACTGGAAATGCATTCTTGCTGGCTACCCTATCCTATGCCATTTTATTATTACATTCTTTGTAGAAAGAGGAAGAACATGAATTAACCAGGTAATGTGTTTAAATATCTCATTTTCATGGTCAATTCTCAATCACAGCTCATTTTGATTCTATTCATCCTAAATATATACTTGCTTTTATATTTCAGCTGCTCTGTCTGAGGTGAATATCTGGGCCCAAGTGGATAGAAGTTCCTTGCTTTATTTGTGGCCCAAATCACTCCTGCTGTGAAACATTTTTGTCATTGGTGACCATCTGGAGAAAAGGTTCATTCCTCAGACAGACTTAGCATGGTATTGAATCAAATGACTCTGAAGATACTCTAAGGGGTCACGGAAGAGTTAAGGGTGCTTAGTAAATATTTGTGGAATCAACTGAATAAGCTAATGACCCTGCATTACTTGCCTAGGCTCTATGGGCAATTCCCTTCACTCTTTTTCCACTTCAACTTGCCAGTCTCTGAAGAAATGCCAGCCTGCTGAAGACCCCAAGCTTACATGCTTACTGAAGGAGATAAAAAACTGTGAGTCAACCACCTGGTCCCAGACCCAACAGCCACCTGCATACTAATTACTTCAGTGATTCAAACCGATGCCCTGAACTGCTGGTAGAGTGCATATGAATTTCTACCTCTGCACCTGACTGTAAGAAATTTCCCATTGCTTAATTTTTCTAAATCAAATTAGTTCTGACTTTGTGCCCACATGAGTCATGATTGGGAGAACTTCAAACCCAGTAGTATGTTTCTGAAGACAGGTGGCTTCTATGAGAACCCATATAAGGGAATGGAGGGTGCAATTTCTCTAGTCTTTACTGATTGATTCTGATACATGTGGGGTTCATGTGAATGATGGTTTAGTATTCAGACCTGCTGGTGTTCAAGCTTGGGTGTAAGGAGCTTGATGAAGTCCAGACTTGGCATCCTATTTCAGTACACAGACATGGCATGTCCAGAACATTGTAAGAAAATAGATTCCTTCCCAAGCCTTTCTTTCTTTCCATTCATTAAGATAGTGTTCCTTCTTTCAGATAGCCATTTTCTCTTTAGTCCTACACCCCACACACACACACACACACCCCAATATACACACACACATACTAATCATAAATAGATACCTGCATGGATACATAGGACCATTATTACTACAAAAAATATATATTAACCAGGATAAATGATCATTCAATTTTGTAAATATGATGCTCTCATATAATAAAACATACACAGTGGAAGTCTACCTCTGGCTCCTGGCATATATTTGCTAAATTCCTAGACTCTCTAGAGCAGTGATTCTCAACCTTCCTAATGCTGTGACCTCTTAATACAGTTTCCTCTGTTGTGGTGACCCCCAAACATGAATTTATTTTGGTTGCTACTTCATAGCTGTAATTTTGTTATTGTTATGAATACTAGTGTAAATGTCTGTATTATTTTGGTCTTAAGTGAACCCTGTGAAAGAGTCATTTGATGCCCAAAGGGACTGTGACCTATAGGTGAAGAATGAGTGATAGTCGTCCTTGTTATGCTAATGAGATGATTGGTGACTGGTGACTCCTACATAGATTGTGGATGAGTTTTGCAACTCTATCTCTTGACAGCAAGGGAGAAGATGGGATTAAAATTGAATTGCAAATGGCAGAAGCAGGTTCTCCTCTTGAGTCTAGTTTCTTGAGCCATAGGCAGTTAACTAGGTTTACAGTACCGGACAGGAATTCCTTCCTGTTTAGCAGGATTTAAGACTAACTACACTTGATTGGTTGATTATTACCCACAAGCTAAAAGTTCCATGATTGCATAATTGGGGATATCTTGCCAGGTTAGTCATGCTGTGGGTAATAGGATTACAACTGAATAGGAGTTGAATTTTTTTTCCCTTGGTAGCTTGCATAGCACCATCTCAAATTATTGAAGCTATTCAGTCATAAGAGGGAAGAAGCTTCCAGATGAGTTACAGTTCTCTCCCTCCAACTCCTTGTATCCTCAGTAAAAGGGCCTTACCTTATAATCCTGGGAGGAATCAAGGGCAACACAAGGACAATAGACTGTTTATTGTCTTGGGGATCTTTTATTTCCCTCAGCAATTCCAGAGAAGACTTTTCATGTTTGGCACTGGGGCTTTTGTTACATAGTCAATGGCTCTTGATGACAGCATTATCACACCAAGTAGTGTAACTTCCTTTAGAAGAACATTATATGTAACATATTGTTATAGTTTGTCTAGATTCAGTCCAGGGAGTGGCACTATAGAAGGTGGGACTCTGTTGGAGTAAGTGTGGCCTTGTTGGAGTAGGCGTGTCACTGTAGGTGTCGGTTTTAAGACCCAAATCCTAGCTGCCTGGAAGCCTGTAGTCTGCTAGCAGCCTACAGATGAAGATGTAGAACTCTTAGCTCCTCCAGCACCATTCCTGCCTGGATGCTGCCATGTTCCTGCCTTAGTGATAATGGACTGAACCTCTGAACCTGTAAGCCAGCCCCCATTAAATGTTGTATTTATGATAGTTGCCTTGGTCATGGTGTCTGTTCATAGGAGTAAAACCCCAACTAAGACACATATTATGTATAATTTTAGGTAAATATAAAATAATATGATCCCCTATGTCTTTCAAGTATTCTTAGTCTCTTTATCCTCTTTATCCCTTCTCTTTGTATTCATCTCCCTCTCCCAGTTCTAATAAAAGCCCACCCTCCTTTTCCATTTCTCACTTCGTAGCATCTATGTAATGCCATTCCCTATACCTGAGCTACTCCTACCCTTGATACCTTTTCACTTTCCTGGTTTCTGAGGTTAGGTCACTGCGGGTTATATACTCAGATATAATGATTCAGAGCTAGGATTCACAAACAACTAAAGTGTGTCTTTTCTGCTCTGGTTTAACTCACTTGTATAGTAACCTCTAGTTTCATACATTTTCCTGCAAATATCATTATCTTGTTTTCCTTCATTTTGAGCTAAATAGCATTGTGTATCTATAACACATATTCATTTTCCCCTCATCAGTTGAAGGACGTTCAGGTTTTATTTGTTCCTAACTATTATGGACCATGAACACAACTAAGCAAGCATCTGTGGGATGTTGAGTTCTTTGGGCATATGCCAGAAAATAGTATAACTAGGGCATGTAGTATATGTACTTTTACCTTTGTGAGGATGCTACACACTGATTTCCATAGTAGCTGCACCAACCTATGATCCGATCAACAGTGAAAGAGGTTTCCTCATTCTCTTTATCATTGCCAACATATCTTTTGTTTATTTAATATTTTATCACCTATTCTTATGCCCAGAATGCAAGTGTATTTCTTACCTCTAATAAAGAAAAGCTTTAAAAAAAAAAACAGATGGGGATTGTTACAGAGATATTTAGCTAATCAAAACGTAGGGATAAGTTACAGTGGGGCACAAATACCAACTAATACATCATGCAACCAAGTACTGAACTTTTAAAGTCAGAAAAAATCTTAGAAGGGGGGCAGATAATTGTAAGAGCCACAGTCTCAAGACACCCAATAGAGATTGTGGCCCCTAGATATGATGAGGAGAAATGTATACATGGTCTCACAATAATATAGTTACATGAATAAGACAAGAATAATGAAACTTAGAGTTGAAATGTCAATATATCCAAGTAAAATGAAGGGATTTCATGTGCTACTACTCTTAGATGAAGAGATATAAGTCAATGGCTGCTGAGACATGGAGAATCAGTTGCTTCAAGAATGAACATGTTCATAGAATGTCCATTCTCAAATGGTCAGCGCTGCAATTGTGCAAATATGAGAAGAGGTTGGTGTATTGTGTGTGTGTGTGCAATTAATATCAATTATAAATTAATATACATATTTTGTTTAATAATACATGTCAATGATATAATTAATAAATATGTTCATTATATAAATATTAATAATCAATTACATGTGATTGATATTATATAGAGAGAACTATATGTAGATATATAATGTATGTACATAGATAATTAACACATAAAATTAAATAAGAGATCATGAATATTAGAGAAAGAGCAGGGAGTTAGGGCAGATGGAGGGGATGGAGATATAGTATCTGCTTATGTATAAAATGTTCCAAAAACCCCCTAAGACTTAAAAACAAACTGAAATGGTTACTGTTGGAGTTGGTCTTATGTGCTGTGTATTCAGAAGCTGAGGTTTTTTTTTTTCTCCAAGTTCAAGTTGTAGTCTGGACATGGGCATTGTATTGGACAATGTGCTGTAAGGAATGCTACCCAGTAATCTCTGATTGGGCAATAAAATGATGGCGCCTGTGACTGGGCAGGAGAAAGGAAGGCAGGGCTTGAGATCAAGTAAGGGGTCTCAGGTAGAAAGCATGAGGAGAAGAAACAGTTTAGCAACAAAGGAGGTTGTCATGAGGCATGATGAAACATGACCATGTGACCAAGGGAAAATCCCCCTGATGTTAGACATGGGTCAGAGCCATCAGAGCAAGACTCAGTTGGCAAGTAACACATGACTGATGGCTGGGATGTAGGTTAGAATAGCTCAGAACCTACTCAGTTTGTATAAAAATACCAGGTGTCTGTGTATCTTATTCTATGGTCTAGAGTTGGGGGAGAAAACCCCCATAAAATTACTTTAATAGGTTAGAGATGACCAGTGATGTATTCAGTTATATAGGCACTGAAGCCTTAATACAAGCCCAAAGGTTTTTCATAGGGGTTCTCGGTTTCTTAACTGCTGAGCACACGGGGATTCCTGGAGGGTGGAGTCCAGGGAGGACGGGAAGCTGCATACTCTTCCCACTTTGCTTTACCATGTGCATCTATCTGCATATCTGGTACATATATATCCTTTGCAATACATTTTATAATAAATAAGAGTCCTACGTCCCTTGGTTCTCTAACTTCTTTTAGGCACACTAGGAAGTTAACTGCCTTGGGGAAGGTTGTGGGCACCCGAGCAGCTGAGGATGATCTATAACCTGGGGCTTTCAAAAGGCATTTGAAGTGGAAACCAGTCTTCCTTCTGAGCTCCTACCCTGTGGGGTCTGATGTTCTTCCAGGTAGATAGTGTCAGAATTCAGTTGTATCCTAAACCAGCCAGATAGCCTGGACAAAGCTCATTACATTGGATTGAGGAATCATGTCCTTGACCGTGTTCTCTTTGTACTGAGTGGGGATAGGCTTCCTTTCTCCAGATTCATTCAGAGTAGGCCTTCCCCAGTGGGTCTGTGGGAACACAATGTAGATTCCTTTTTCTGGAGAGAGAGAACAAAAAGCTGTCCTTTGTTGGCCTGGCCATCAGTGCATCCCATCCCATCTGTGCACACAGGGGAGAAAGCTGCCCTCTTCCCTTGCTCTGACAATACAGGTGTAACGGGACAAGTGCCAACTTCCTCTTGGACCCTACCCTCTACCACCCTTATCTCAGAGAGTAACTAGGATAAAGATTCAATGAATCACACAGCCAGGAGAAACTACCCATAATCCTAAATTGTCAGCTGAACATGTCAAAGGACTATCATTTCTCCTGGGTTTTTTTTGTTTTTGTTTTTGTTTTTGTTTTTGTTTTTGTTTTTTTTTTTATGCCATGGGCAGAGAATGTAAATTGAGAGTGACTTTATTCAACTTCCTGGAAGCTGTTGTCAAATGCAAGTCTAGATACCCTTTGGTTGGGATGCTTTCAGGCTCAGTGCCTTCCCCAGCAGGAACTGCAAAAGGCCTGGCTTCCCAAAGCCACTGTAGGAGAGCAATTTGCTCCTGAATTTCACTTTAACAGCAAAACACCTCCAATCCTGAAGCTTGAATCAGTCTCCAAGGTGAACTGAGGAAGGTGGCGGAAGTGTAGCTTTTATTACTGCAATTTGCTTCCTACAGCAGCCCCCAGATGGAGATGTGAGTGGCTTTCTTGCTTTTATCTCTTAGATTATTTTTCCCCCAGAATCCCCAATATACCCCTGAGCAGGCCAACTTTCTTTTCCCTGTCTTGCTGGCATTTTGCATACAGCCCAGCTTCTCCTGGACACAACAGAAGTCTAATTCTATAGTTAGGTACTTTATTGTAAGCCACAGAAAACTCAATTATCTCACAAGGAAAATAAAAGGGACTCCCAATCTCCTTCTCTCAAGCTTCTCAGGGGGATGAGGTAACCATTCTGAATCCTTCCAAAGATTCATGTTCAGGCACAGACAGTTGCATGGGTACATTGTTGATCATGCTGCCTTTATGAATCAAGGATTTTTACCTTTGAGGAGAAGGTCTTAAAAAGAGGACTGTATTTCCTTGGTTTACAGAAAAATAAAAGCCAAATACCAAGTATCCTCCTGTGATGCTGAGAGATGAAAATGTGTTTGTTTTTGCTATTTAATACCCTGGCTTCTTCAAATCCTATTTTCTTATATTTCTTCTTCAGTGATTGTTCCCCCCAACCACATATTTCTAAGGAAAAAAAAACATAACGTACATTAACAGAAAAAAAAAATCAGTCTCTTGTAATTAAATATATTCAAGAAGATTTTTCCATATTTCAGAGAATGAATGTTAAATCTGAGCTAAGGGGCCAGGGCTTATTTCCCTAGCCTGTAACAAGTAGTATGAAAAATATCGATTTGCTCCTGAGCGATGCTAGAGCAACTTAATTAAAGTTGTTTAAGTACTTTGGAAGTCTTTGATGGAATGAAACACATAAACATGTAATGTGCTTTAATGTGAAGTTTCCAAAAGCCAGAGGAAGCCTTTCCACACACCACCCCATTTCAAGCAGTGCGCTCACAAAGATCTCTTTTCCATATTCGTGTATGTCTGATTGTGATAAATATAGTCTCTGACCTTTAGCAAATGTAAAAGTGAAAACACAAAGAAATTGGACATGCTGGGATGGCTATCGCCTCCTTCCCAGCCTCTCAGCATATTGATTGTCTGGAAGACACTTCTGAGAGCTGGTATGTGACTCTTGGTAAATCCACTCACTGGGGGCTAGGGGGAGGGAGGAGCGTGCAGGCTTCTGAGAGCGCGCACAAACTGAGTCACATGAAACAAAGAGGAAATCAGTCAATACACCTGCCCTTGTGACAAAGGCCAGCAGGAAGCTCTTGTCAGTAAGCAGCCAGTCTCTGCTTCTTGGTTCTCTACATAGTAGAAAGTGAGATCTCCATGATAGAAGGCTCTGTGGATTCTGTTAGCATGTCTTGGAGCACAAAGGTCTCCTAGCAAGTCCTTGCCTCCTATTCAGCATTCTATCAAGGTCTTGACTGATTCATTCTTCTCTATTGTTCCTTGTTCTCTGCCCATCTTCTGCTTGCTTAATAAAATCGTTGTTGAAGCCATCTACCTGGGAGCATCACTGGATGTGAAGGGATTAAGTTCCTAGGGGTCAGTTGTGGCCATGACCTCTTGGATTGGTCACAATAGAACATTGTGTTTGGGGATTTAACAAGGGGACCCACTTCTCTACTTCTTAGAAGACACCCCATATTATCAATGTGTAGTGAGGGGAATAAGTGAGGGGCCTGGGGGGAAGAAGGAAGTTTCCCTTAGGTACCACAATGTTATTTGGTTCATCTATAATGGGCTTTAGTGAGCACAGTCATGCTGGCTCTTGCTAAGAAAAGTGACTTTCTCAGCTAGTGGATTTCCTTCTTCCTTGGACTTAGATAATGAGAAGAGACTTTAGACTGTAGGTTCGGCCACCCACTTATTTTTAAGCCAGTCTCATTAGGTTCAGATGGGCTATATGCTGGTATTCACTTGGGGAAATACTTTTTTTTGGTGGCTCACACCATTCTCATGAACAACCTTGCTCATTTATGTCTAAGTTGGATTGACCAGTTTTATCTCAGTTGTGACCTCCACTCTCACTTTGGATTTTGAAACTGGAGTTTGATGATTGGATTTGGGCTTCTCCTAACTAGAATGATTTGGTTCTTTCTATGCTCTTTATGTCTCTGCATATCTTTTGATGACTGTTATTTTCTCAGATTTCATTCATAGAAACTAAAACTAGAATAAAAAAAAATGGACCACTCTGGATTGTGGGTTCTCCATGAAAATCTGCTAACAACTAGGGCTTGTGAGCAAGTGGCACCTAAGTTAGTTTTGGTGGTGGTGGCCGGGTCAGCACTCATCTAGCCTACCTCATTCCCAATGAATGCTCTGACTACAGGTAAGTCAGGATGTAAGGCCCTCGGGTGCTAGTGAACTTCTCCCTGAATTCTAAGAACTAAGAAACCTGGGTTTTGTTGTTGTTGTTGATTGGCTGGTTGATTGGTTGGTTTTGTTTTGTTTTGTTTTGTTTTGTTTTGTTTTGTTTTGTTTTGTTTTGTTTTGTTTTGTTTTGTTTTGCTTCAGCCTACTTTCTCCAGGTTGGACATTGACTGCTTCATGTTCTGGTTTTAAAAGCTGAGAGATTTCTAACCCGAGTTGCCATTCTATTTCTTCTTTTTTTAAAAATTAATGAGTTGATATTTTAGGCCAATGATACTCTTTTGCTCTTTCTATCAATGCTAGGTAACTTCTAGTTTTCCTATTATAAAAATTAGATTATGAAGCCCTGTATGCAAATGTTTTTGTGCACTTTTCCAGCAGGATATACACCAGGAGTCGAAACCCTTGGTTCAGAGAGTGTGCATATTCTGACAGACACTACCAGATGGCCTTGCTAATAGGTCATGTCAGTCCAGATGCCAAGGAAACATTTGAAAGAATCCTGCCCATTGTCTTTGCAGTTCTGTGACTTGTAGAGATTTTTCTCCATCTGCTGTCGGTCTGCTTTCTTTGTATCATTCAGATCTCAATTGAAACCCATACTGAGGAACCATCCCTAACCACTGGAGCAAAAAGGGCTCCTCTCTCTCTCTCTCTCTCTCTCTCTCTCTCTCTCTCTCCCACCCATCCCTTGCCTTCTCTACCTGAGTTATCTAATTCAACTCTTTTTATGGAGGTGATCCCCCATGTCCTTCTTTTCATATTAGATCACTTATGGCCAGAGGGTGGTCTGCCATCTAGTATACTGAATGCCCAGAACAAGAGTTGGAACATGTGAAGCAATCTGAAAATAACTGGCACATTTCTCTATGTCTATGGACAACAAGGATGTTTAATATTCACTGGATGCTATTCTAAACACTGCTAACCTGTTAACTAATTTTATCCTCAAGACAACCCTGTAAGATTGGGTATAGCTCTCTTTCTTATGATTCCATAACTACTTAGTCATGGACCTAGCATTAAAATTTAGGCAGAATCATTTTTGGGTATGTTAGGCTAATTTACATCCTTATGTTTTTGACAAAAGAAAAAAGAATTTTTATTTTTGGTTTCTTTCATTTTACTGATTGCCAATGCTACTGGGTAGGTATTCATTTTACATGTTTATTGACCACTGTAAGTAGCTTTGTGGGAACTGGTTCTCTGAAGCTTGTGAATGAGTCCAAGTTCTATTTTATTAACCTTTGCTTTAGCCACTGTCTTCCTTTCCATTTGTTATTCCTGTTGGATAGAAACAGGGATTCCCATTGAGTCTTTCATCTACTCTACTATAGGCTGGATTTGTAGAAACAGAGATCCTAGCTGAGGGCACTTTAATTTTGTAGATACAGAATCAGTTAGGAATTTTGTGGGGGTTTTTCAGTTATGATGTTGACCAAGGGTGGAGGTAAGATCAAGAATGAGTACCACAAGAACTGTAGTGGTAAGATGAGCGACTGCAGGACAGGGGCTCTAAACCGGGAACCTAGAAAGATAGAACATGCAATTTGGAAAGAGATGCTGACACAAAGAGAGCTGTAAGAACAGTCACTGAATTTGAAGATGGTACTGGAAATGGGAGGGACCTGCAAGCCAAGGAACACAGGTTGAATGGAGACAAGAACAGAATGTATATCTCAGATGGCTAATGATGCCTGTGTGCCTCAGGGCACATCTGAAACCAAAAGGAACCTTTGTTTCAAGTGTCCCACAGTTTGTGAAAACCATCTTATTCTCTAGCTACCATCTCAAGTGCTAGGGAAAAAGAAAACAAATGTTCAAAGTTGAAGAAGAAAACCAATCCAAACATCATATAGAATTGACAGTGACTTGTATCTAGTGAAACTATTTAAATTATTGGGTCTCGTTGTATTTTTAATTAAATTGTACAAAATCAAACACGTCAGTGCCTGCTCGGTATTAGTTGGAAGCTAACAGAAATCGAAGCAATTTAGGGAAATGAAAACCATAAGACAATTTGTTACCTGACACACTGGGAATTTTGCTCAGCATTTAATATTAAGAATGACGCTCACTAAAGGTTTCTGAAAGATACAGTTAAACAAATTTGAGCTGATTTCCTTTATTCTTAGTTCATTATGAGATTTCAGAAAATGGTTATTGAATATTTTAAAGAAATATCTTACAGCTTCTAGTGTGCTTCTTCTCTGTCAGTTTCTGTAGTGAAATATTTCGGTATACTGCCTAATATCAATCACACTTAGCTTCTTGAAGGAAAGATTTTTTTTTTTGGTAAAATAACAACTCATTGTCATTTTAATGGATTGATTCAATGTCATGTGCTCTCTACATGTCCCGCCCCTGAATTCCTTAAAACTGTCCCTGACATATTTTCTTGAATTTTTTTTGACTTTTTATATACAATTGATCACTTTACAAAATTTTAGTGGACACAAAATTAGGTATATTTTCAGATCAATAGTTTCACCAATATCCCATATTACATACACATATTACATATATATGCATATACTTATGTAGTATAGTATATGTACTATATATTTGTATTATATATTACATATATATATGCCACTTTCTCTTTACTCTCATAATATGTTATGGTCAGGAAAGTACACTATAGTAAGTGTAGTTACCATCTAAGTAACTACCATCTATTGTTACAGAAAATTTTCTTCATTTTTAATGTTTATCGAGACCCCTAGATTCACAGATTCATCAAAAGCAATGGTTCTTTGTTTCCATGATGCCCTTATTTAAGTCTTTGCTAGAAGTTGTACTGTTGCAAACACTTCACCTTTGAGGTTCTTTCTAACCACCTCAACTCTGAAAATATGAATTGAGAGTTGGGCTCTGGTTACCTTGAAAGACTTCACAATTATTTTGTTTTAGAGAAAAAGATGCTAGCCTACATGACCTTGCATGCTCTGTGCTAATGCCTACCATCAGTCTTTCTCAATGATCCCCTTGTTTATATAATCCCAAGCTTCCTCTCACATTTTTTGATGTTCCCCATTAGTAGATACTCTCTCCATTGCAATGTCCTAAATAAAATGATCCTAATCATTCTCTGCAATTTGCTTTGAACACAGGGAAACAGAACAGACAAACAGAGAAATGAAACTATGAAAGCATGTGGCATAATCAGACATGTAAAGTCAGCTGGAAGAACCTTCTCAGGTCCTGACAGATTCCCAGATTTAGGCCTTGATCCAAGACAAACAAGGTGTCCCTAACCATTCTATTCCTTAGTTCTCTGTTCCCAGGACAAGTGACACTGCTGCCCAAATTAAGATGACTTCTGTTTTCTGGGGTCAGTGGAAATGTTTTTTTTTTTTTTTAAAAAAGACTTTCCATGCACAATCTCAGCTTTTCATTCACAATGTTATATAGCGAGTTATCAATTCACTGTGACAGAGGTGATTTTTTTTCTTTTGGAAAATGCCCAGTCCCTTTAGTGGATGGCTAGGTGACCAGAGCGTATTTTCAGCAGGACCACAGGTTGATAGTTCGAGCATGTTTCACTGTATGGGGATGAATAAATAGGTTGACTTTATGTAATATTATCATGCCAATAAGCAAATATCATCAGTTTATGGACTCAATTTTGATGTTACTTGATGGGAAATCATTAATGGATGTGAACTGGCAAGGAAAGCAAGCAACTGCCTCATCTTTAAAAATCAGTTGTGTGCTGCTGCTAAGCCTTAATTAGATTTCCTTTTGCTTTTTCTTTTATTGTGTTATTTACTCTATTTTCCCTCTCAGCTAATGTTGTAACTAAATGGAATAATTGTTAGCTCTTGGGATTTAATTCTAGGAACAATATTATACTTGCTGTGAATTAAAAAATAAGTAAAACAAATAGAAAAAAAAAGGACAAAACTCAGGAACTTTCAGATGCACTAACAGGATTTTCATTGTGGAGTTTTGATAATGTAATTTTCACACAAAAAAGTAAGACATTAGGACAAGAATAAGCAATTATCACAACATAGACAAATATATCTATTATCAACTGTAGGGAAAAGGTTTTATTTTAAATAAATTGTACTCATATTGAATCTCATCTCTTATTTATATTCTCACACTTATTGAGTACAGATTGCTTAGCACATGGTATGCTATATGTCCTGCATACAAAAATGTATAATATGTTAAGAATATATGAGTTTTAATATACAAATCCAGGTGGATGATAAATAGAAAATTTACACATTTTTTTTTCTCTAGATCAATCAAATTTCTCTTCTGGGATTTAGTTCATGTACATTGGCAAGAAACTTAGTATTTGCATTTTTCCCTCTGTTGAGCCACTGTGAGTCTGGCCACATGGAGTTACAGGCATCAATGATGAAACGGTAGTGTAGAGGTCTGTGTTGACGAGACATGTTTCTCTCCTCTTAGTTTGGGTTCTTCTTGGTTATGTATAGGCGAGACTCTGCTAGGACAGCTGGCACTCAGGTGCTTCTGTTTTTCTCTTTGGCCTTGCCCTTGCCTTTGACCTTCAAGCCTTTATGAAGCATTGATTCTACAACTTGCCATAGCATCTGCTTCTCCATGGTCCAGAGCAAAGTCTTTTCCAGCCTGGGCATAGTCTCAGTCTCTCTCTCTCTCTCTCTCTCTCTCTCTCTCTCTCTCTCTCTCTCTCTCTCTCTCTCTCTCACTCTGCTTTGTGTACAATCTGCTGTCCCTTATGAATTCCTTCCTGCAACATTTCTACATTTCTAGTGCAAGCTACTGGGTAAGGTTATGCAAACAGAAGCTGAAATTTGTAGAATCCATCTGTTTCTCAGCCCTGCCATATTTTCTTTGAGACGATGATGGCAAATACCCTCCATAAAATTCCTGAAGTCTTGATTCAGACGATCATAGTGCTTTAAGAACCCTTTTTATTTGTGTAATATTCCATTTCTTTTATACTGTAAGCAACAAATTTCTCTTTTCTTGGAGTATCCCTGATCTTACCATCTCTGGCCCCTGACTAAGTCTTTCCTGGGTTTTCATTGTTGACAAAAATAAGCCCTCATGCCTTAAATATTTTAAATCTCCCCTGTTGGCCCTAACATTCTTAGTACCATTTTCTCCCCGATGTTTTTCTTTTATGCTTCTGTGTTCTAACCAAAGCACAAAAGAGCCTACCTGCTTTCTCCTTTTATGTCCTGGTTCATGATGCTTCATTGGGTGACCAAATGCTGTGAGCTACTTGGTTTGGGAAGTTGTTGTGGTCTCCTGTGGGAGTTAGCTGTAGGAATATGGCAAAACAAAAGGC
The DNA here is from genome assembly GCF_978045245.1 of Mus caroli. Taxonomy (NCBI): domain Eukaryota; kingdom Metazoa; phylum Chordata; class Mammalia; order Rodentia; family Muridae; genus Mus; species Mus caroli. Next base: position 101,812,520 of record NW_028227265.1, read on the forward strand.
TGAAAGCAGTCTGTGTGGCTGGCCTGAACTGTGGAGTAGAAAGAAAATGTAGCAAAATGTGTAGTGAAAATCTCCCAATAAATCTCAGCCTCTGCAGAACCTAAATGGCAGTCTCTGAAACAAAGGGGTGACTTCGGGGCCTGAAGTGGCAACTACTCTGCTTTAAATCCAGCTGGGCACCAAGAAGAGCATAGTCCTTGCTCTACTTGGGTTGCTAATCTAAGATATCATTTTGACTCCAACCTTAATCAGCAATGATATCATTCATTTTAAGGCTATCAGTGAACAAACAACCCAAAGTGACCTATCTGAGCCCCTGAACTGCTTTCCTTATCTTCGTAGGAAAGGCAATACTACTAATAATATAAGGGCATTGTTGGTTTAACCCATCTCCATTGATGAACCGTAGCTCCCTCAGAGGTAGGGCTTCAATTCCTTTGTAACACAGTGCCCTGGGCCTAATTCTCAATCATTTTTAAATAGAGCCATCAAAGTTGTCATACCCACAAAAGATTTGGTCCCATCAAACATTTCCTCCATATTAGACCCAAAGACTAGTGAGTGGGAAAGAAATATTTTTGAACTACTTGGGAATGTTCAGACTGAACGGCAATGCTATGAAGGTACCAGATCTAATTTGCAGTCTACTGTAACCCTTCAGACAGGAAGCACAGGGTTTCTTTTCTCTATTCTAAGTCTATGTTGACACTTAAGATACATATGTGACTGAGAGGCACTCTCTTGGTATGATATAACAATATTTATAGGCATAGTTGGCATATGATTAAAAATATCACTCAGTTTATCCCCAAGTAAAATAAATAGAATCAAAATACTCATCTTAGTAAAAGAAGAACTTGATTAAAAAGATACTATAGAAATGAAATTCTGATGGTACTATAAATCCTGTGGTAAGTACAAGAAACTTCCTGATCAGCTCGCCTCGATTCAATCATGACTCTCCCCTGAAAAGGTGTCCTAAGGGTTGGACGAAAATATACCAAAGGAGCTTTGGCTCCTTTTCAAAACTTGTTTGTCAATTAGATACTTTGTGTCATCTGTTGGTACAAATCCCTTCCAAGGCCTCTACATATATTTCAATAAAGATGTCTGGCCTTAAATTATCTAAGCATAGCCTTCTGTAAGTGTGGTTTCCACAGGGATACTCCCATGAAAGTCTTCAAACCTATACTTCCTGAAAGTTGAGCTCTGAAAAAACACTAGGTTTAAGTTTGCCCTTTCTGCCATCTTTTAATCAAATGATTGCCTTGCCTTGAAGAAGTGTTTTCAGTGGTATCTGAGAAGCTCTTAGTCTCCACAAGTCTTTATCCTGGATGAACAGAGAATAAAGTATTTAGGCCTTTAGTGTGATCTATTTCTTCTCCCCCCCCCACCCCCAAGTCTGAAAGAACTGGAGGGTGAGAGATCTGCACACAGCATAGCCCATGAGTGAAGTCTGTTTGCTTTTCTGACTTCTTGTTCGCTGAATGCTGCATTGATTGTTGCAGTTAAAATGTTGCCACATTCAGTGACATAAGCTTCTCATGATTCAATATTTAACTCGTGGGAAAGGAGCCCAGACATTTCTCTCCCTCCATTTAAGACCAATGTGTTCACTGAAACAGGAAGTGGCATCAGCAGCCTCTCTGCTTCCTTTCTGCCCATTGTTTTAGGGAGAATAAGTAAGGGCCTGACTGGCATTGAGAAGCAGAGTCAAGAAAAGCACACATCTTCCTTCTCCTCGTGCATCAACATGTTTAATTTTCGCATTCATATTTTGACTCATTATTATTGCTTTTTCCCTATGGGAATTGATTTGTACAGTTACCTAATCAGTGTGGTTCCAATTTTAACTTGGGAGCCGCGTAATAAATATAAGACATCAATTTCCATAAAGCATATATACTTGAAAGCTTCATTTACATAGTGAACAATTCGGCAGTATAAATTCTAATGTCTTTGTATTCCTTGTGGGCTCCTGTTTGCACAACCTTTTTTGTGGCTCTAAAAAACCATAATGCTGGCCAATGGTATCCAATGTATAAAACTGTATTTTAAGTAAGTCTTCAACCCCCCTCATTCATTTCTCTTGTTTCTTCCCATCACTAATGAGGGTAATGCCTTTGCAAAAGCTTACCTGCTCCCCTCCTCTTGTTTTACCCCCCTTGCATCTCATGTGCATTTTTCTGTAGCCCCATACATTTCTCTAATGTAGAGAAGTCTACCTTTTTCTAGTAGAAACACAATTCTAGTTTTCTCAGGTAGGGCCTCTCTCTTTTGGGTATATTCACTTGGGTGAGGAGACAGACATTATGTCTGTCTCAGAGTATGCCATGTGTTAATTGAGTACACTTAATTAAGTCACATAAACACCAGAGAATCCAATAAAGACAGTAAAATTGATTATCCTACTATAGATAAATGTTTAGACATGTGTATATTCACACATATCACTCTGTGCATGTATACATATATATGCATAATTATATGTGTTTGCAGACATATATTTACATATTACTGCACACATATATATAGGAAGAAAGAGATTTAAGACAGAAAACATATTTAGTTTCTGTTGATCTTTATCAGTTTGTACATGATTAAAGCTCCAATTATCTAAAAAATTTCTTTATATAAAACTAAGTTGTGACTAATCTAATATCATTCTAAGAA